>NC_079152.1:128676979-129302479 GCF_947563725.1 Argiope bruennichi
TATTTTTCTAAATGTCTACTTATGATTTACTTAGATTTTTGATATCTGTGGCTGCTCACAGCCGTCAAGACATGCTTTGTAACTGTACTCCCCCCCCCCCCCTTCGGCTGTTATAATTAAATACTGCTATTTGTGTGTTTAGAAATGACTTATACCTGAAAGTCTGCTCATGTTTCTATCTTCTTGGAACTACCTACAAAGCCTAGATTTGACATTCAGCAATCTTGAATTCCTCAAATATATCTATTAGTGTATATTCATATTCTAAATGATCAATAATCCTGACATGTAAAACATCGTCAAGAGTGTTTTCTGAATCATAATTAATAGATTAAGACTTGGTTTGATTTATACATATTTTGTGCACTACCCGATATTGCCAAAAGGATTCCTTTTATACAATTCAGTGAATTATCTGTCCTTTTTGATGTCTTGCCAATACATCCTATTGGTTATTTCAACTTGAAACAGAAGCTTGCTATTCCTAAGGATATGTACAATTGCTCTCAAGCATACATATTTGCTCAAGTGTATGATTTCTTGAAATATTCTTAATTTATGAACGTGAGTGTAATAGGATATTTCTTAATCTTTTCTTGTTACTATCAGTAGAACATCCTTTAACTAGAACCATGAATAATCAATTTTAAATTAATTATAAGATGACATTGCTTTTTAAAAGAATATTAGGTAAAACTCATTATTAAAGTTTTTATTTAACTCTTACTAAACTATAAGACATTTAAAATCAATTAAAGTTTTATAAAGGAGCTATGAAGCAGTTCAAAAAAATGAATTGTTTTATAATTAGGGATAGTGATGAACTTTGTAAAGCCCCACTTTAAACATTTGATATTGGCCTTATGTTACTCAGTCATGCCACTGACTGGCGATCCATGATTGAAATCGGGAATCTTGTTCCTAGAAAGAATCATTATGTTCATCCATAAGGTGTGTAATATCATTAAAATTCCTTAAAAGATCTTTATTTTTAATGATCCACATAGAAGGGTCTTAAAAATCCCCTTTTTTTAATTAAAAAAAATTTCTTCTGAAGACGGAGGAAAACAGAATCCATTTACCCTTTCTATTGCTACATTTGCCATATTATATGAATATACTGTCTTTGTGGTGGTGTCTGATCTTTCTCTTCTGAATTGAAAGTGCTTCCAAAGATATTTGTAAAAGTTTTTACCTCACTTTAGGGAAATATTGATAATGTGGCAAAAATATATTCCTTCCACTGCTTTGGTTTTCCTTTCATAACCTTTTGCTTACGTAGATTGAAAAAAAATCTTTTTTCAAAAAGGATTTTGTGTATTTCCAGAAATATAAGTTTTTTTTTTATATGACTTTATTTTTGTTTTCCTGTTAATGGTTACATCATCTCTGTTTATATGGCTTAGTTATGTGGTGATGGGATGACTGCTGTAAATAAATACAAAAAAAAAAAAAAAAAAAAAGTTACATTTTTATGTAGCATTTTTGAAATTATGTTCTATTATTATTATTAACAATTATTTAAGTATTTTTACTCCAGGTAATTTAACACCTTTAATTTTTTTTTAACAGTAAGCCAGAAAAATTTATATTTTAAATCACTTTAGACTTTAAAAAGTGAATACTCTGGATGAGGAAGGCATGTGCAAATGGAAGTAAAATAGTATTAATTAGACCAGAAACATTAGCCCATTCAAAATATTGCCTATCTAGGAGAAATTGCAATACTTTAGCGAGATTTTTCATAAGAAACTTGGAAATAAAAAACAACCCTTCATTGTCGTGAAAAATATTCTTGTATTATTTTGTATCTACATTTCTGTAGTTTCTTGCCCAATATAAGGAATTACATTGAAATGCATAGTTCTATAATCAAAACTGTTCCATTAAAGTTAGAATTAATTTCTTGCTCTAAAGGTGCTTAAAATATGCAAATAAAGAGTTTTTTTAATATAAAATTTGATTAATCATTCTGCAAGAATAATTTAATAAACTTTGTTTTGAATAGAGAATCTAAATGAAAATTGGCATAAATATCAATAAACAATACCTCAAAATTGATGAGTCTATTATCTTCAATATGTAGCATTCAAATCAGAATGCTCAATCTATGTAATTCAGAATTTGACAACTTTTATTTGTTGAATATCGTCCAATCTGTTCTTCATATTGTGTTGATTTTAGTCATCCATATTTTAACAGAATGCTCTTGCTTCAATTAACATCGGTTATATAATTTTTGTATAATTATCCTTTAACATTTGTGAGTTGGTAGTTGGAACCTCTTCATTTGAACATTTTTGAATTTTTAAAAGAAACTAGATTTTCTCATTTTATTCCAATTTTTGCAAATCTTTAACTTTTGCTGATTTTGAACTTTATTCTATAATACTCTATTATATTTTTACTATCACATTTTCTCTTTGTCATTCAGTTTTAACTTTTACTCTCAGATTTTTATGACACATTGGCCATATTTGGTTCTTGTACCATAACATTCAAAATCATTTGATTATTAAAATGATTATAAAATGTTTTAACATTTATTGTATTTTGCATGAAAAGTGCCTTTACATATTAGAAGGAATTACCTATTCCATTCAAAGAAGGGGCACTAAATTTTCCACTTAGTGATGAGCATTATATGTGCATAATTGTTATATATATATATATATATATATATACTTTATAATATTACAATTTTTTTTTCCTGTGTGTATTCTATTAAACATTCAGAAATCATATTCCATGTTTATTTTTCAGGTTCGATTTGTTACTGCTATTTATGGTACTTTTAGGCAGGACCTAGTATTTGATTTTGGTTTTGAACCAGTTTTATTGAAAAAACTCTGTGTGGATGTTGTTTCCATATCAGATATGGAAAAGTTGCAACAAGCCAGAGAAGAGGTGGTTTCATACACAGAGCGATGGAGTAACACAGATGTCACAGTTATTCCTTTTGAAAATCGCCCTTATCCAATTGGGGAACAAGAAAAAAATCTATTATCTTGTTATCCACCTCCTAGTGGTCAAAAGTTCACTATGACGCAAAATGCTATGGAAAGCACATTAACGGAGAACAATTATTGTGCACGCCAACATGAGCTGTTAAACATAGAAGAAATGTCTCAATATGAATTATTATCTAGGTACGATTCTTTTATATATTAATATTTTTTCACTTTTATTTGAGTGTGATTGTGCAAACTTTATGGTAAATAGGATATTTTGCATGTTTTTTTCTTATTTGGAATTGAAATTGTCTTTGCTATTCCTTCATGCAATCCCCCTCCCCCCTTTTATGGGTTTTACTGATTTTAAAGATGAATTTTTAGTGTATACTTTTACTTCATTTTGTCTTGTGTGTTTGTTATTATGTTTATGCCTAATCCTTGCTTCTGCAAGTTGAAAATTTTTCCATATTTTAACATTTTGGTATATTAAACAAGTAGTATGGTGAGTTATTGCTTCATTTTACATAGATAAAAGTATTAGTGCAATTAAATCCATTATGTCTGAAAACTAGCAAAATATGGAAACAATTAGCTTAAGTATTATCTTATGAAGAAAGTATCGACTTAAATTATATTGTCAGTGATAATTTGAATAATTTACATTCTATGATAAGCTATTATTTGAAGATGAAAATATAATAGCTTATTTACGACCTAGAAAGAGCACACTTATTTACCAGCTAACTTATTTGTATCTTATTTAATTTGGAATTTATACCTTGTTTACTTATATATAGCTTATTTTTCACCCAGAAACAATTTTATACCACCTAGAAGGAACTACTACTAAGTGGTATAAAATAGAAGATACAAATTAATCAAAAACAAAATAATTGAACATTTGTGGAGATTCTTCTGAAAATCAAAACTTCTACCAAAAATATAATGAATAAAGTATCATTATTGAAAATAATTAATCTAAATGTAATTTATGAAGTTAAGATATGTACAAACAAGCAATAAACACAAGTCAATTGGCAACAAAACTTGACTATTCAAGTCAAAGATTGACAAGATACTATAAGGAGTGAAATGAGAGTTTATTTTGAATTATTATTGAAGGTAATCTAAAAATCTTTCTCTGATTATATATATGTATAATATAAATTTGGCATTTAGTAGTTTCAATATGTTATAAAGTTTCTAATAAAGTAACTTATGTAAGTAAAATTGAATGCAAGTATCCTTGGTAACTCTAAAAATGTCAGTTAGGCATTCTAGTTCTTGCCAGGTATTGTCTATCATTTCAACTGTCATATTAGACATAGCATCCATGACCTTAACTTAGAGTGTACCAATATTTTCAACTGGCCTTGCAAAATATTCTATCCTCTATGTAACCAATTGACTTTGAACAGTAATAGCCTGTTTGAATTTATGAATTGAAAGTACCCATTGAACGTTTCCTGTGTTGATGTTATTTTGATTGCACTTAAATGTGAAATCCTTATTTCTGCATAAGTTGCACTACCTGCTGGACTTGTATAACATTTCTGTAGTAAAAATTTTACGATACTATATTCCACTGTTCTTGCATAATAATTTTTTATAATAAGAGAAAGATTTATGTATATGTTAGAATTTTACCAGTGTCAAGATGCGGTTTTCAACTGATAGTGCAGATGAAGACATTGCAAGAATAGTCAGAAGCTATAAGAGTTTCTTACTTTTTTATTTTCAACAAGTTGTTTTTGATTTGAACAATAAGAAATTATGGTGCAAAGCATGACACAATTTTTTTAACTGCATGTGAAATTATTTTTCAATAGTTATCAATTGCTGCAAAGATTCATGTATATCTTATATATTCACTATTAGTATTCATAAAATGTTGGAAATCCTTGAAGGCTTTGGCCAATTACACTTTTATGATATTGTTTTGTTTCTATTAAAATATTGCAACAGATTATTTAAATTTCTCCAAATTTGTTTAAGTATGTGCTAGATGCCATATTTTAAGATATGTGAAATTCTTTTGCTATGATTTGCAAGCTTGGCTATTTTACTTTTACATTCAAGGGATTAATTGTTTTGCTGCTTTTTGATTTTTTTTTTTGTCTTCTCAATTATAATAACTGTTTTATGATTCTTTTATTTTCCAAGAGCATTTTGTATAAATGCTCTTTTTTTAAAATGTATTTGTATATAAGCAAACAGAATTTTATATCTACCAATAACTAAATTTATATAAAGAAACAACCATTGAATTTATATATTTGAAGGATGAAATAAAATATATTGCTATTGTCAAAGTTGACATTGTTTTTGTTCATTCCAGGTATAATGTGCAAGCTACGCTAACTTTGGTTGACCGTTATTTACTGACTCCTAATTCTGCTGTCACGGCAAAATATGCCCAAGGAGGAGAATTATTTGCTAATATGACACTTACTTCAGTTCTCTCTGAAGATTCTCAATCTGGTCGTTTGGTTTTAACAAACTGCAGTACAGTACTTATTGCACCTCTGTCATCTAAAGGAGATGAGCATCGAAAGGTAAGGCAATGTTTGATCGATTGTATTTTGGGATATTTGTTCAGAAATAATTACATTACATCATTTTAACATTCACTGTATACTTATAAAAGTTTTTCAAAAAGAATTTTTATATTAGTTCAGAGAAGTTTTATTATAATTAGTCTTCAGATATAAAATGGAATTCTTTTTGCTTCTGTGAAGGCCAAAACTCTGATGAATGAAAATGAGACGTATTTATTTTCAGTTATAATTTTCTTCTTTGTTTATCATATCAAGAACATTAAAAATATGTCCAAAGTTTTATGTTAATTATAAAAAATCATAATTTTGAACTTTTACAGCATATGACTGGTTGTGTGTGTGTTAATTCCAAAATTTATTGAAAGAGTAATATTATTCTCAACATAAGGGAGTAATTGATGACAAGATTGTTTATTGAGATGCTTAAAACCAATATGATATTTTGTATGCTACCACTATGTATCAGTTCCTGAATACATTTCATTAATGCCATCTTTGAATTTTCATGTGCATTTAAATATTAAGCTTTAAAATTAAATATATTGTTTATTTTTAACATTACTCCCATGGTATGGAAGATTACTGAAACTTTTGTAAAATGGCAGGTATAAATTGTGATTGAGTTAAACATTGTTCCTCTTGTAAATGTATGAAATATGTAACATTATCAAATAAAGTTTATGTTGCTACAGAAGTAATGAAGTTTGCTTTAAATGTTAACAAATATTCAATAACATGATGTTCATAGGTTGGAATACTGTCCATGTAAATTGCTCCGTATATGATGCAAAACTTTTTCACTAGGAATTGTTCATTAAAACTCAAACAAAATTTTTATGTTTTTCCTCAATTTTTAAAAATATTATGGCACAGAAACCATTTTAGCAGCACTTAAGAAAAAAAAAATTTAAAGGCTTTTTCTTTTTTGTACTTTCATAATTTTATTTCCATGGCAAAATTGTTCTTTAATTTAAAAAAATATTTTTAAATGTTCATTACAATAACTTCTAATTGTTTTTCTTTTGCTTTTATAGAAATTTTATTGTGACAATATTAAATACACTTTTTGTCCTATACATTTTATTGCTGTTATATAATTAAGAGCAATTTTTAAAATATGGACAAATCAAGCATAAACATTATCTTACAATGTTTCAAGTTAAAGCTTCAAATCTCCTTTAAACTTCTTGTAATTAAAAAAAAAAAAGATTTCCACATCTTTCAGTAATTTTGAGATGAATGGGGGAATCACTTTTCAATGATAGTTATGAATTTGTTTAATTTTTTTTTGTTTGAAAATTCGAGCATTATTTTTTTCATAAGTTATAATTTGACATTTTTTTATGTTGACACATTGTTTCTAATCCTTTTTTCATACGATGGATTTTATTGATCCACTTAAATATGCTGTCATATTCATATTATGAATGTGATATCCAAAAACTTCTTTTTAATAAAAATTAGTTGTTTCAGAATAGTCTAGAAAGCATTAGAAGCTTTTTCTGTCTCATTATATTAAACATGAAAGCATTCTATCTCATTATATGAGACCATTAGAAACTTTGGCAATTTCCTTATATTTTATGATGAATTACAAACATTAATGTGAGTGTTTTAGATTGAAGTGAAGCATTTTAAAAACTGACTTTCCAAAATTGATGCTCTTATTATTTTATTAATGCATAAATTTGATATAAAAATATTAGTTTATTTTTTCAATGATTAATGCGTTTGTATTATTGATATCTACATCAGAAAGATTTTATTTTGTTTTGTAATTATGAATATCAATTTTCAAATAATAATTTAAATTTTATAGGTGTATGAGGCAGTCATTGAAGATAAAGGGAAAACAGTAATATATATTCGCATGTCAAAACAGTGTTGTGAAGAACTGAATTTGAAATCTGATCAAGAATTTGTGGCTGAGGTTGGTACCATTGATTATTCAAATCTCAAAATATTTATTATGTTTATATACATATACTAATAATAAAGAAGAATATGCGATATGTCCATCAGTTTTTTAAAAGTTTAATTAATTGAAAATGAAATTGTATTTTAGAATTTTTCAGCTATAACTTCCAAAAATATTGTTGCACAAAAAGGGATTTTACACTGTTTTAAAAATATAAAAGAACTGTCTGTTTAATTATATCAATTATTTTATTTATTTTTTTGCTGAATTTTTCCAATTTTTAAAATATTTGTTCCTTTAATTTTCAATATTAAATTATGTTGTTACTCTGAAATTCAAATCATTTTCATTTTTTCCCATTAAATATTTAATCACATAATTTTGTTCCATTGTTGTAAGGTTAAAGGAAAAAGATTCGTTAATATGTGTACAGTTTACAAGGCAACTAAAAAAAGTAAAATCATGATATCACAAAAATTAGTAGATGAATCCCATGATTATGTTTTTAATAGCACTATGATGTTATGGGGAAAGGTTCATGCACACAGTCAACTGAATTTTAGTGAAGTAATTAAAATAACCCAGCTTTAATGTTAGCTTGATGACATCATGAATATGAATTTATATCTAAATGATTTGTCTGAAAACAAATATAACTAATATCCTGGCAAACCAGCTGATAGCCCGAGATGACTAGTTATAGAATATTGAATTTTTCTTTTAAAATAAGCAATATCTATTATTTCAGAGTTTTCGAATGTATTTTAGACAGTTTCATCTGACTGGCATTTTTTTAAAAATAAATTTCTTGTTATATGATTTTTGTTTACATATTTGAGTCATTAAAGTGAAGGTTTAATAGTAATATCTCTTTCAATATATGCAAGTTTTCATGTTATATAAAGCCAGTCTATTCAGAGACTTCACTGCAAAGTAAGAATGAATTAGCCAATTAAAAACTGATTTGAATTCAGTCCTATTCAATTACTAACAAATTTATATATTAAAAAGACATTTTGTAAATGAATTTTTATATCAATAAAAACTATGTTACAAAAAAAAAACAACTTTAGCATATTCATGTTTTTTTTTTTTTTTTTTTTTTTTTTTTATCTTACAAATTCTGAAAAGGTATTAAACAAATAGCATAAGATATAAAGACCTTTTAGTTGGGACTCTTAGGCTTTTCTGTATTGCTTGAAAAATATTTTTACCTGTAGGTGTCCTTTTTTATGTGGCACAAATTTGTGTTAAAACCCTATTACATAAATATTGCTTCAGCTTTATTTAGTATTGCTATATAAATAATCTAAAGGATATTTGATTGGAATTGATAATTGAATCTTTATGCTTAAATTGGTACGTTTAAATACATAAATTTAACAATATACTTTACTGTCAGATTAAGAGCAATAACATAGGTATAATGTATTTAAAAGAATATTTTATCAACAATTAAAAATTAAGTATAAATATGTGCAAATAGCCTTGGATTCCTGTTTAATTTTACCATCCACTGCATATAAATATTGATTGAATTTTTGAAGTTAGATTTCAAAATCAATTTAAGTATTTATTCTGAATTCATAATTGTGTTTTTTCTGTTATTTATTTACTAACTTTGCACGTTTATTCTGTAGGTACAATTCCAATTAAATCGCTTGCCTTTGTGTGAAATGCATTTTGCAGTTGATCGACTGCATCCACCTTCTTTAGTATTTCCAGATGTTTCTGTAAGGCCTCAGCTGTGGAACAAGTAAACACTCCTGATTCTTTTTCTTCAAATTGTTTTTGTCTTATGCAATACTTTTCCATTTCAATTTTTTACTGTTTTTGCTGGAACTATTACATTTAAAGAGTTTTCCCCCTACTTTTTAGTTTAGACATATTTTTGTCACAATTTTTGTTTTATATTCAATATTTTCTTTCAGCCATATAACTTTCAATTCTGATCTAAAATTGAATCCCAAACAAAAAGAAGCTGTTTTGGCCATCACAACACCTCTATCCACTCGATTACCACCAGTTTTGATCATTGGTCCATTTGGAACAGGCAAGACTTATACTCTAGCACAAGCTGTTAAAATTATATTATCACAAGAAAATTCCCGAATTCTAGTTTGCACTCATTCAAACAGGTAATGGCAAATTTTAAATATTCTAGTATTTCTGTATGGTAAGATTCTTTATTTCCAAGATTTATTGTAATTCCCAAATCTGCAATTACTTGTAAATAGTTAAATGAGTCATGCAATATGTAAAAGAAATTCTTGTGTTGCTTGTTTTCAGCATTATTATTTATTTTGAAAAATTATAACAAATTTTAAAGAGTCATAATATATTTTGTTTTCTTTGCTATTAGTAAAGACAAGTTAATAGTAGTGTCTATCTGTGTGTTGACCCTGTGCAGGACTTACTGCTTGACCTAAAATTACTAAAATTTAGTACTAGGGTTGTGTTGATACTGTTTTATTGTATTAGGAACAGATTAATATTGGTAGTTAGTGTATCTGACACCTTACTTGATAATTCTATATTAGATACTTTCAGCAACCAATCCCCTTGCCATTAGTAGGTATTAAAATATCATCTTTTAATTGATACTAGCTTTAAAGACTATATGTAAGTCACTATGTATATAGACTATATGTATTCCCTTACACAAATTGTTCATTGCTTATAACTTTGGTTGCTAATTTTAACTTTGTACTTTTTTAAAGCAATGCAAAGCTAAGATTTATATAAAATATAAGACTGATATCAAGGAGAATTTAATTTCCTTTTTTAAAGCATTTTTTATACAATTACTATTTTTTGTAATCATAAAAAAAATATTGAAAGCTAAATATGCTGAAAAATTTGTAAATTATATTTTATACAATTCATTTAATATATTTGGTTGTTCTGAACAGTGCTGCAGACATCTATATTAGAGAATATCTTCACCCATATGTTGCTGAAGGCAAATTTGAAGCTACTCCTTTGCGAATTTATTATCGACATAGATGGGTGGCTACTGTTCATCCAACAGTTCAACAGTATTGTCTTATAAATTACAATGGAAATGAGAGAACCTTTGTGATGCCTACTATTAAGGATGTGAAGTCACGTAAGGTTATTGTAACAACTTTAAGCACGGCCAGATATCTAGTCCAGCTGGGTTTAGAAAAAGGTAAATTTTAAAATATTTTTCCTTAATGTAGAGTTTTCATAAAAATCTGTTGGTTTAATCTATACATATAAGAGTGAAAATTCATAAATTGATTGCTCATTATATAGAAATCCAAACTTTTAAATAGATTTTATAATAATTTTAATAGATTTTTTTTTAAATAGACAAATTATGTGCAAGAATACAAAAAAAAAAAAAAAAAAAAATCTTCACAAATATTTTAAAGCATATGTAAGACTTTAATGTTAACTCTTTTTACATAGTTTATTTTTATTAATCAGAAATAATATTTCACAAGGAGTCTATACTTGGATGAAAGTCAGACCCTTTGCAGAAAATATCTCTAGTTTGAATCCCTGCCTGAGGGTGACCCTTGATAAAATCTTTAAAATGAATTAATCTTTTCCTTTTTATTCCATTTCTTTCTTTTAATTCCTTTTAGTTCATTTTTTTTGGAATTAAAATTTAATATTTTTAATTCAATAGTAGAAATAATTTAATCTTTTATATCGAGTTACTATTCATGGAAAATATTTAAACTAATTTATTTATTGGCATTTTCATTGTTAATTTTGTAATTTTTAAAATTTATTAATTGTTGTAAAAAATAATTTTTTTTTACAGTTTTTAAAAGTTATTCTGTATAGATTAATTTTTAAGATGTTACAAGATATGAAATTTGTTTGGTGCAGTTATCCTTCTCCTTTTAGTTTTAAATTGAGTCCCATATAAGGGCAAAAACTTATCTAAAATGATTTTTACATGAAAAAAAAAATTTAGTTTTTTTTTTCCTGTACATGATTTTTAAACAATGTAGCTATCTCCAAGTTCTTTGAAATGTGATTAACTAATGTTTGTTATTGTAAATGCTTCAAATTTTGCTTATAAATGCTGGTAAAATATTTGTGACAGTTAAATTTTTAAAAAATATGTATTTTTTAAAAATTAATAATACTTGAAAATATTTTCAAGCCAACAACTAAAAGTATGACAGTTATTTTTTTTTTTTAAATTTTAAAACTGAAGTAATTTTATTATTAGATACTGCTTGAGTATATACTATCACATATTTCTAATTAAGAAAATATCCATTTTTATTTATTTTTGTTGCTTTTATTATTAAAATTAAAATTCCATATGTGTTTTCAAAAATTCCAATTTGAATATCGAATTTAGTATCATAAATTAGTTTATAAAGCTGAAATATATTTTATTGCAGTTCTTTTAATTTTCATCTAGTAGTTTCTGTCGGAAACTTCAGTTTTTGTATAATTAATGCACAAATTTTACTTTTGTTGCATTTAAGCAATTTTAGCATTTAGGATACACATGTTTATTCAATAAAAGACATGAAAAATTGCTGATATTCATTACATTGCATGGGCAATATTATTATTTCTGTGATCATCTTTTACTGTATATTAATTTAATGTCACTGGAAATAAATTTTTAAGATAATATACAATATGTATATATAATACACAATACTACACAATATGTTCTTGTAAAGTGAAGGATTTTTTATTATAAAAAAATGCACTTTTATAATTAGAACAGAGTTTAATTTATAAGAAAGTAGAATTGTAACTGTTAGATATATTAAAATTCTTCATTTATCATATACAGATGCATCAATTTGTCTTTAAAAAGTATGAGTAGTATTAAATATTATTAATTTTATAAATTTTTGACTGTATAATTATTAAAAAAAAATGTTTAAGCTATTGATGATAGTTATGACAAATTTACTGGACTTTAAAACTGTACATATTGAAAATTTTCTCTACATATTTGATAATTTTTTTTTGTCATCTTTTAGGATTCTTTACCCACATTCTTATTGATGAAGCTGCTCAAGCAATGGAGTGTGAGGCAATTATGCCATTGTCACTGGCGAATGAAAACACTCGCATTGTTCTAGCAGGAGATCATATGCAGGTATTTCTAGCAATTTCTTCATACTGTAGAATTCTTGACTTTTAAACACTGATGTAGTGTTTTTGTATTTTTATTAGAGTACTAACATAGAATTTATTACTGATTTTTTTTATCAAGTTGTAGATAAAAATAATGATATTTGTATAGTTATTAAAATAAAAATTGCTTTAAATCTTTTTTTCTCATTAGAAAATTAAAAATAGAAATGAAAAGTTATTTGATAATTATTACAAGCGTAGCACTTTATTTCTATAAAATGTATTTAATACATTGTATTTCATATCAAAGTATCTGTTGATAGTCAAATTTTATGTAATCCTTCCTTTTTTTAAAATTAGAGCAGGTTGTGATTATTTAATCACATTAACCAAAATGAAATGTTCTATTTTTCTTTGCTTTCAAAAAAATCTGGAGTCTTAGAAAATCTTAAATTTTTACTTGAAAATTTGTATGGGTCTACTTGTCTGATTTCCTATAACTATTTCATGTATACAAAAATTATACTACAGTTCTTTTCATTCTTATCAAATGTAAAAAAAGATTTTTTTTTTATAATGTAATTTTCCAGGAAAAGATTGTTCAAATAATTTTGTAATTTTAATAGCTACAAGAAATTTTTTTTATGAATATTGCAATGAGCTTATTATATTTGCAGTTTTAGTGTTCTGCATTTGATTTAAAAAGAATACAATTGTTAATATTTCTCTTTTTATATTTTTATAGCTCAGTCCAGAAGTATACTCTACATTTGCCCAACAACGTAATTTGCACACTTCACTGCTAGAGAGATTATATGATTTATATCCTGAAGACTTTCCTTGTAAAATACTACTTTGTGAAAATTATCGTTCCCATGAAGCTATTATTCAGTACACTAGTGAGTTGTTTTATGATAACCACCTTAAAGCAAGTGCACAGCAACCAAGGCATAAAAAGTATTATCCATTAACTTTTTTCACTGCCAGAGGAGAAGATATTCAAGATTGCAACAGCACTGCCTTCCATAACTACGCTGAAGTAAGTTTTTACTATTTTGAATGTGCTTGATTGATGTTAACTCACATAATTATTCATTAAAAAAACTCATTTTAGGTATTCTTTTGCTACCAAAGGTATGAAAAATACATAAAAATATTTTGCTTTTAATTGTTGACTTGGACATCCAAAGCATAACATTATGATACACCTTGATATTGAACTTATATAGAGAGGTAGAAGTTGAAACTTCAGTTTCTCATGTCAAAATAAAAGTTTATTAATCTGAGAGAAAAAGTGTAATTAAAGAAGCTATAGATATTTACAAATCTCACTGGGTCAAAAGTAGATTTTAAAATGAAGTGAGGAAGTGCAAGTTGTAAAAAATATTTTTTTAAAAAAATGAGTTAAATATTTGCAATTTAAGTTGTGCATTTTAAACAAATAAAAATATCCGCTTAAAAATTTATTTTTCGAAAAATTCAACTTTTTAAGTGTTACATTCAAATAACTGCTTTTTTAATCATAAATTAATCACAATATAAACATTTTTGAGAAAGCTAAAAGAATGCCTAAAATTACTTTAGCTATCCTAAGTTATGGAGGAGTGGGGGATTCCTAATTCTGGAATGTTGCTCCAGAATTTGAAGTCATTGACATTTTTTTTTTTTTTTTTTTTTCCCTTTAAAAAATCAAAGAAAAAAAAATTACACATTAATTTTGAAAACATTTTGTGTCACCTATTTTGCAAAAATGGAATTTAATTATTTGGAAAATTTGTTTGCCCATAATAAATGAGGGAAGAATGTTTAATTTGAAATACTTTTTTTCTGGAAAGATATTAAATACATTTCACTTGAAATTGCAGAGCAACTCTTTTGGGGTACTTTTTTTTTTAATTCCATGAAATTTAATAGATAGAAAGGTACTTATAGGCTATCCCCTCCCCCATACAAGTAAAATTTTTTGGGATCGTCATTCTAAAATTTTTGTTAGATATTCTTTTCTGTATAACACATCATTTTAAAATGAAAAATTTCTCCTGATATAATTAAGCTGTCTTAAAGATCAAAGACTTATTTTGTCTATTTTAAAAGAATAATTGCAGCTTTCGTATTTAAATTTTTCTTCCAAATTAATAGTCTTTTATTTAAATTTGAAAATTTGGTTTTTCTATTTCTACCATTATTTAATTTGATGCAGTTGATGATCAAAAATGATGATGATGATGATGGACGATCCAAATTTTCTCTACCTTAAAATCTGTGTTTTTTTAATACTTAATGCAATTATGAGCTAAGATGTTAATAAATAAATAAATATTTGAAATTATGTAAAGAATGAAAAATAATTTGTCTTTGTTTGTTGCTTATTAATGCAATTATTTTTAAAAAAATTCTGAGGTTAATATTTTAAACAGTGTAGATCTTTGGAAAGCAAGTTGGAAGAAATGAATTAACTGTACAATTTCCACAAATATGTTGCAAATTAAAATTTACTTTTGAATTTTTTTTATTTTATAATGAAAGTAGTTTAAAGCCTACACTCTAAAGAACTGGTTAATTAAGATGTTTATAATGGCCTTATAATTATGTAAATCAAACCTCTCTTAATGAGCTTCATGCATAATGAGCTGAACAAAATGGGGGAAAAAAAGGGACTTGGTTAAGAGCTATGTTTCTCTGAATGAATGTTGAGGAGACATCATGATGTCACAGTTTCGATTGGCCTATGTCAGTCTCTTTTGAGCATTTGTTTGGAAATAACCCTTATATTTACATGCAAGAAGTTATAGTCGGATAACATTGTTGAAATGCAATGAATTGTAGCAAGTATCTGTGGGGTCTTAATTGATAACATTTTGCCTCTGGCAAAGATTATAGGGTTAGAGGTGCAAAGCAAAGGTGAACTAGTGGAAGAACAGTCAGAACTACCAAAACGCTTATGGACCTGCATTCTGTATCATAGCAAAAAAACTGCACATCAGGTTTGGTTATGAGAAGAAATAATGAAAGCAAAAAAGAGCAACAAATTTCCAGTGAAATTAGTGATGAAGGGGGGGGGGGCTAATTATTGCATCTATTTTAGGAAATATCTTCCTGATAAGGCAGTACCTATGTGTGCTGCAAATTCGTATAGTAATTCCTTATCTCATTTTGCTAAATTTTGCAGTGTAACTTGAAAGAAATGTTTTTAGAATATTTTCTTGTAAAAAAAAAGCATGTATTATAAATAATAAATTACATTATTACAAACCGTTTGATTTTTTTTTTTATAGGACATCCTATTTTACATGCAAACTTTGCAAGAAATTATTTCACTTAAAAAATGTCTGGATTCAGGACCATTTATGCTTATTAAGCGAGGTTTTCCACTGTATATATCTAGGATGTTTGTTTCATAAATTAACATTCTTAAAAGTATAGCTTTTAACATATAATGTTTTTCATGATCATGAAGAATAAAAATTTTGTTTCTGTTTTGAAAATTAAACACATTAATTTGAATTGATTTTTACCATTCATAATAAATTCAGTATGAATCCATTAACACAAATACAAATCTTTGAGTGATTTTTTAAAATTTTTTGAAGTATTTAAAATAATAATTATATATATAATATACATATCAATAATTTATGCCATAAATAAGAACTCAAGATTATTAAGGAAAAATATTACAGTATGAATCCATTAATAAACTCGTAAATCCTGATTTATTTTGTAAATTTATATTTGTCAAGATTTACTAAGAATTCATTTTTATTTTCTCTTAAGCTCACTCCTCTATAAATATTAATTTGTATTTTGATTTGCAGAAATATTAAAAAAATGCTATTTTTTTAGGTTAATGAAATCGTGGAAAGAGTGATTGAATTAAAAAAGAATTGGCCTTCATGTTGGGGTGAACAGGATGAAACAAGTGTGGGCGTTGTTACTCCTTATTACGATCAAGTTAGTAATAATTTTTATATTTAAATAAAGATATGTTTGAAATTTTGAAATCTATGGATTTTGAAACTGAATTAAAATCCACAAATATACTTGTGGTAAATTTTCAAAACTAAGGATTTTGATTTGTACATGAAAAATTATAATTTAAACCTACCCATGTGCAAAATTACATTTATAAATGATCAATTTGGGGAAATTTCTTTTAAAGGAGATGTAATTAGCTTTTTGGAGTTTTTTTTTTGTGTTATTTCATATATGCTTCTTATCATGCATTTAATATTTAATGAAAATTTTTTAGAAGAATATTTGTTGATTTTCCCACTTTTGTATAATTTACTATGAATAAATATGTATTACTTCCCCCTTGTAAAGAAGAATTAAGCATTATTCAAATTGGGTTTTAATTCCATGGATTAATATTTCATTTACAAATTTTGAGTATTTGTGCTTTTAAATAAAATATAAGTCCATAGTAAAGAAAGTGCAAGTCCAGAGGTCTTATACTTCCTCCCATACATTTGTTGAAATGACAGTATAATTATCTCTTATAGTATTGATTGAAATAATGTAAATAGCTGCCAATAACTTGTTTTTTTTTTAATACAAAGGAAAACCCTGATAATCATCAAACATTTTTTTTTACTTTGAAAGTCTGATGATTTTAAACATTTTTGCACCCATTGTTTTTAAAAATCATTTTTTTTATATATATGTAAATGTGATAGATGAAAAAGTGTATGTCATATAAAAAAATCTAGAAATATAGGCATATAAATGGGATAGGTGACACTTTATATTGTTTTTACTCTAAAATTGAAAATCTTTTTTGAATATTGGGCATTACCTGTCCAAGAAAATTGTTTTTCCTAAGTTTTCTTCACTATAATATGTAAATAAGTAATACAACATCACATTTACATTTCCCATCTTTGGTTTCTTATTCATTTTATATGGAATCTTACATACAACTTTGATTATTGTCTATATTTACATATGCTTTTCCATCGTCTAATGGAAATAATAAATACACAGTTGCATTTGTATGTCCATTTTTGCGGCTATAATTAATAGCAGATTTTAAGAATTGGAAAAAATAACTTAACATTTAAAATGTGCATTGTTAATATTTTAAATCTTACTGTGTTATGAAGATAATACTCCTGGCAAAAGCTTCCAAAATATTTTAGAAAACATTAAAATTAAGAAATGAGGGAAGGGGGTAAATATTCAGCTTCCGTCAGAAAAAAATAATTGTACAAACTTTTATAAGGATTTATTAAAATATTTCAGAAGCATTTTGTAATGTATCATGTGGATAAAATTTTTTTTGATCATATTTTGTGGTATTCTAATGTGGAAGTAACTGCAATAGTGAAATGAGCCTTTCTTAGATTGGGCATTGAAAATCCTTTCAATAATTAAAAATACTTAAATCCTTGATAATTTTTAAACTATAAGAAATCCTGAATAGTTTGTTACTATTTTTTTATTTAGGAACAACTATAATAATTTATCTTGTGGCTGTAATTATTAAATTCTAAGAAGTTCAATTACGTGTGAACAAAATTTTTAAAGAGATTCAAGCCTCTAATCCAAAACAGTGTAGCATGTTAATCTTAGATTTAATTCTTTTACCATTAGTTTATTTACTTAATTATATACTAGCAAAGATGTCTACATAAAAATAAGTATTAAATATTATCATAGGGTGCATGAATGTATACCCAGAAACTAAAATAATTTCCCTAAAATATATTTAAGGCATTCAAAATTTTTTAATTAAAGCAAATAATTGTTGAAAGTAAAATGTCATTGAAAATTTATTAAAATATTATTTAAGTAGTGTAAGATTATTTTTTTTATGCAATAATATTCTCTAAAATTAATATGGGAAAATGTTTAAATTTTGATTTTTTTTATTAAAAATGTAATTGGAGAACGCTTTCTTTAGTGAATATCTAACAACTGCCTACCTAAGTTGGTCATTTTAAATCCAATGGTTTGCACTGTAGTGGTTTTGAACAATTTTTTCATCATGCATGTCACATTCTGCATCTTGCAGTTAACAAATAATATGCAAAGTCTATAAATGTTACTACATTAATACCATTTTAGCTTCTTAAGAGCAATAAATATAATTATTCTTGTGAGGTGATGATGATTGGTTACTGTCTTAAATGCTGGTTTGTTTGATTTTTTAATTAACTATTTTTAAGCTGAGAGCTTTAATTATTAAATTAGGTTTTGTCTTATAAACATTTTTCATTTAAAAAGAAATTGTTTTCTTTTGTTTGCCTTTCGTGTTTCCTGTGATAGTGATTTCTTCTCATGGAAATGCCAAGAATTGTTTCTGTTAGTCAGAGTATTTCTATTAATTTTTGAGAAATTCATGTGAAAATCTTTAAGTAAATAGATTCTCTTATAATGGTTGATTATTTACTTATTATTCCTTTTTAAAATCTAAATTTTTAATTAGAATTTTTTTGATAAGCATGTTATTTAGAAAAAAAGTAATTCAAAGGATAATCAAATTGTTCAAGTTATATCTTAAAATATGTTATTTCTGAAATTTTTTGCATTTTCAGTAAATTTTGTTATTTAACTTTAATGTATATCATGCATGATTTTCATTAAAAAAAATCTTTTTTATTTGCGCATTGAATTTGAAATATGTTTTAATATTTTATTCCTGTTAAACTATCATTGTTGTATGAGTAATTAAAATTATTAATATTAATGAATGAATTTTAAAGGTTGTGAGAATCAGAGCAGAATTAAGGAAGAAGAAACTTCATGGAGTATCAGTTGAAAGAGTTCTCAATGTTCAAGGTGTTTATTATTTTTGTATATAGTAGTTAATATTGTTCAGTTTAAATAGACTTTTCAGTAGTAAAACTTGTACCATTGCATTCATGTTGAAGAGATAACTATAACAATTGCATTTTCTTCAAGTCTTGATTTTTATTTTGGTTGGAGCTTTGAATCCTCACATTTTATCAGCTTCGAATTTAAAAAAAAAAAAAAAAAAAAAAAAAAAAAAATTATTTTTCTATACAGAATATAAACAGAATGAGCAAAAGAATGGCTTATACTCTTGACTTCATCTGCAATTTTTTTTGTTAATATTTACATATACATTATTATAAAAATTAGATATAGACTATATGAGATCTATCTGTTATTTAAATAGAAAATTGTGTCATGCTGCTATCTCTTAACGTTAACATGTTTTATGTAAATTATACTGCTAAGTTTTAAGAAATGAATTTCACTCTTAAAAGGAGATCTTGTATAGCTATTACAAGATATTCAAAAGCCTTAGAGTATTAACATTTCTGTTGTAAGATGTATTGAAAGTTAAGCTTTTTCTAATGAATGTAGTCATCTATAATTATAGCATATATACTTGCTGCTTAAAGGGCGAAATTTCACTCCCAAAGTATACACTGGTGCAAAAATTAAAGATGAGATGGTTTTTTTCAATGTAATGTTATGCAAAAGCTTTTCAAATCAATACAAATAATACCATAAGATCCCCCAAGGCATATGAGCAGTAATGTAAGCAAAACTTACCAAAAAAGAAACCAAAAAGTTAAAAAGTAGCATGGAGCAAAATGTAGCTGAAGGCTGAAACATCCATGTGACAGGGTCCAGCAAAAAATATCCAGCCTTTGTAGGGGATGTGTTTTTCTCTAACTTCTATGCAGGTTTCACATCACCTAGTCATACTGAGTATGAGGTTGTCAATGAATTGTTGAGGCATTGCTGTCCATTATTCTCATACGACCAATTGGGGTTCCTAAATTGTTATTGGTGGTAAGTTACATGTTGCTGAGCGTCTCCCAAAAAAGTCCCATATATGCTTGATGGTATTTAGAACCAGAGTCCTTGCTGGCTAGTCCATGCGTTCAATATCCTCACTGTCCTACAGCTCTCCAATAGTTACTATGTGATGAGGTGGCACACTACAGTCCATGAGAAAGGACTGCAGACCCATAGTACCTCTAAAATGACACACATATGGAAGGAGAATCTTGTTACAATAGCAGCTCCCGGTGACTGTACCTCCTTCAAAGTTGTGAAGGTTGGTACAGCAATCAAGCATGGTGTCTTCCTAAATGAGAACACCATGACTTCCAAGCTGGTCCCTTTCGATGATATTGGAGGGGGTTATTGCAGTTCCTTGCTCCTCTGGATGTGTATGTGTCCAGAATCGCTACTCTGACTAAATTGGCTCTCATCTGTAAAGAGCACTTAACCTCATAGATTATCTATCCAATTCTGGTGTTCCACAGACAACACCTTCACCAATGAGCATGCACTAAAGATGCGTACTATACAGGTCGTCTTGCAAACAGCTCACACTGTACAGCTTCTTGGCCATAGTAAAACACGATATTAGTCGTCCAATCGCCATGTATCTAGCGATTTCGCTCACTGGTGTGTTTGTCCATAGATGACCTGTGCTGAACCTTCGGGCTGCTGTTCCTGTAATTTGGAATTCTTTCCAGAGTCGTGAAACAATGCTGCGGGTAATCTTGATCATTCCGCAGCCACACTTTGACATATCTCTATCTTTCCATTGATTCACCCTAGTTTATCTCCTGATTGGTCTTTCAGTCCACTTTGCCTCTTTGTTCTGCTAATATGCTGATTTTTCGACTTAGTCCTTAATTTTTGCACATCAGTATATTCAGATAACTAAGAATTCCTTCTATATATGTCTGAGACACCAAACAAACTGAAACTAATAACAATAGGTAGAGTGTTTTGTATTTGTGCTATAATTGATATGAAGAAGATAATTGCAGCTTATGATACTGAATTATGTTACATCCACGTGAATAAATTTTAATTGACATGTTGATGTTCAGTAAATTTTGTTACTTACAAAAGTAATTACTATAAGCATAGCAAGAAAGATATTATATTGTAGGTTTTGCCTTCTTATAGTGCCTTATAACACTTTTTGGCTTAAAGTGCTATATTCATTGTCATATTATATTGTGATTAACATATCGAGAGTTTTAGTAATTAATATGTAGCCATTACTGGTGAAATTGGCATTTAACCTGCAATGTCAAAACTATACTTATGCAATGGAATCAAGCGTAATGAGCATAAATCAATCCCTAATCTTACTTATTAATTGAAACACTTATTAAGCAAAACAATTTTTTTATAGAAATTTAAAATGGAACAATTTGTTCGATTCTGGAAGAAATACTGAAACAAATTTATAATGTAATTTATTATTTATAATGTATGCTTTTATTACAAGAAAATAGTCTAAAGACATTGGCTATGCGTTAAAATTTGGCTGAAACAAAATGCAGCATTATTGTTAACTGAATTAGTAGAATGTATAGCTATTGCCTTATTAGGCTGACGCTTTTCAACATATGATGAAGTACTTTTCCATGTTTTCAGCATCGTTCTTATTTCATTGAAAGGTGTTGCTCTTTTGTGTCTAATATTTCACCTTGTCCTGATTTGTCTCCTCTGCTGCATTTTGCTATGACACAGCATGCAGCTCTATAAGATTTCTGTGGTCCTGTTTGTGTACTTTCCCCAGCAGTTCAGTGTCATTTCCATGCATCTGTGGTCCCATAATCTTGACCTTAGTTAAAAATCACATCAATCAAGACTTCATAGGCACTTGCTCACACCCCTCGGAATTTGTTCTCGACAACACTGTTCAGTCAAAACTTCCACATGTAGATATAAAGATTCTCTTAAAACAAGTGCTCACCACACACCGATACCAACCAATCCAGCATATGATGTCACATTGTCTCTTTGCTGCTTTTTATTCAAACATTGCTTGTGCAGTAAACACTTTTTTACATTTTATTTTGCTCATTATGTGAGGTTTGAATTTAATGTATGCAGAGTGTCCCCAAAAAAGTGAATTAGATTTTTATTTCCTTAAAATGTTGCACTGAAATATATACACCCAGTTACAAAATTTTATTAAATAAGACGGGCAATTTTATAAAAATATTTGGGTTTTGTAAAAGTTATAACAAAGTAAAAAAAAAAAAAAAAAAAAAAAAAAAAAAAAAAATTAAATCTTTGTAGAATCTCATTGTGTAAAGTTCCAATTAGTAAAATATTTTCCTTATATTCATCCTAAACACACACAAAATTTCTGTCTACAAAATTTGCAGAGATGTGTTTTTTTATGATTCAAGTTTTTCTAAATTTAATTTAGATGGAATCATTTATTTCAGAAAAGTAAATTTATTCAATAATGAAAAACTTTTACATGTAAATATTTGTCTAGTAATACATTATCTAGTATACATTAATAAGAAATATTGTATTGCTAATTTGATTATTGCTACTTTGATTAGTTCATATCAGTAGCTTTGACATTATAAAGAAGAGAATTGAAAATTTATGATAGCTCAATGAAATAAAACCTAACAGAAATTTGCTTCAAAATATCAGTGGATTGACATGTACCCGATGTTGTGTGATTGCTGATTAATTATATACCAAAAAAGGAGGCATGTGACACATAAAAGCACATTTAATAACCACGAGCACAAAAGCAATACAACATTGTACGATCACATAAGCAAGAATGAATCGAAGAGACATAGAAAAAAACACTCAACAGTTACTTCATTTACTACTGCTCTTCTGATTGGAAGAGAAAGAAAGATGCATTTAGCAAGACTTCTGTGGAATACCGAAAAAAGAAATTAAAATTCTCTTTGTTCTCAAAATGCTATGTTGGATATTAGGTTTTCTAAAGGAACAGTATATTCCTGTAAGTAGGATTGTTTATAGGTATTATTTACAGAATACCTATAAACAATCCTTTTAAAAGTATCAAAGTATCGCTCTTTGCAATTTTCCAACATCTTTCTAGGAAGCTTATTAATAGAATTGTGATTGTAAATTACAAGATCTTTATTTCTTCTAGAAGGAAAGGATAGCATGAGGTATTATACAAAAAATACAGAAATTGACATTTTGACTTATTTTCAGAAGATCTTTAATTCAATTCATTTTGAACAACAATATGCTGAATATTGATCAATATATTCAGTTAGTTTTTGATTGGCATTATATCTAAACTAAGACTGAATTAATTTGGCAGTACATGCTCTGTAGAAAACAGAAACAGATGAATTAAATGAATGATGATGAATTAAAAAAAAAACCCTTTTCAATTAAATCGCAAGTAACAAACTCAATCGAACAAGTGCATTGTTCAAGGAATGCAACCTTTTAAAAGTATGAAAAGGGTGTATTTTGAATGATTTTTTGAGCTCTTCAATTAATGCATTATATAAACATTTTTTTTTTTAATTTAGTGAATGTTAATAAATATTATTTTCTGATTTTCCTATTTGACTAATCTTTTGTAATATGTATATATCCCCCTGAAAATTACTAAATCATCTTGGTCAATAGTTTTACTCAAATACCTTTTAGAGGTATGAAAAAATCGTCTAAATCCACAAATTTGCTTTTTAATATTTCAGTAAATTTTACAGATAAAGCATAAAACTATATCCATGTAAATGAGTTTTAAAGAAACATTTTATTTACCTACATTTTTCCACTATGGAGACCATGTAACAATTTATTTTCTAAGTTTTCATTCTGCCCCTTTTCAGATGCCAAAGTATTTTTATATGTTTGGTTTCCTTATTTGATGAAATTTTGTGATTAGAAGTATATGTTTAGTTGCAATAGTTAAAGAAATAAACAGTTGTTCCCCCTTTTTTTAAACACCTTATATGCACACATGCATGTGTAAATACATATGTATATAATTTTTTCTTCCTTTACTGCATTGTAAATCAGTTAATTTTATTTTTTAAAAAATGTTGAATGAAGGAATTTCAGTAGCTGAAATTTCTGAAAATCACTCCCAAGGCCTTTTTCTCTTGATTCCATGTGTAAATTCTCGCAGTAAAATTTTTTATTGAGTTCTGGACATTTTATGATATAAATTGTACAACTTTGTGAATGATATAGAAAAGATGTTATTTTTCATAGCTTGTTTGGTATTGGTAGATAGCTTGTAAATTATAACTCTTTTTAAAATTTTCTATTCTTTTGGACCATCTCATGCATATCCTATATGAGACAATAACATTTTAATAAGAATTTTGAATAATATAAATTATAGAAACTAATGTTTTAGACCACAAGTGAGTTATAAATGTATTTTGTGAAGGAAAATTTCAACTACATTTAATTAATGCATTTACAAAAAATTTGTCACATGTAAAAAGTTACTTTTTTGTTTCTTATAATTAGTTTTAAGCATTCAGTTTTTTTCCTTTCATCTATATTTATATCACTGAACACATATATAGGTTTAAAATGAAGCTTTTTTTTTTTCCCCCCCCCCACATAGGAAAACAATTCAGGGTGATTTTTCTGAGTGCTGTTCGAACACGACAAACGTGTGGCTCCAAGGCTGAATCGGATTTAGATCATGGTTTTTTATCTAATGCAAGATTACTGAACACTGCCATTACAAGAGCTCAATCATTAGTGGCAGTTGTTGGAGATCCAGTATCTTTGTGTTCAGTTGGAAAATGTCGGTAAGTAATAATGTTTACTTTTTTAAATGACAAGCACTCTATTTGTTGAAAAAGAGTGTGCATATATTTTGTTAAAATTAATGGAGGAGTGATATATTAAAAGTCGTATGTGATAAAATATACAATAAATGTAGAATGAATTAAGGAATTTTATTAAAATTTAAATAAACAATCTTGAAAAGTTTATTGTAATATTATGCTAAATTAAAGCTTGTAAAAGCATGAAAAAAAGTGCTGAATTAATATCTATGCAGTTAAGCAATAATGATTAATATTGCGAAGGATTACAATAGGATTATGCATAATTAAAAATGAATTTCTTAGAAATATTAAAATGGGAACAACAAGAGGTGCATTGAGTGATCAATTAAAAGCAGATTTTTTTTTAACATATAAAATTGTACTAAACAGCTATTTACTACTACAGTTAAAAATGTACAAAAAAAGTAGCATACTTCCATTAATCTTGCTATTTGAACTAATGACGGAAACAGGCAAAATATAAAGCAGTCATTATGAGGCAAGGTGAATATAAATATAAATTTATTTAATGACTTTCATGTAAAAACAGCTAAAAAGATAATTTAATTTTTGAATTAAACAGGTACTTATATCAGAAAGAAGGAAATCCCATCAGAATGCAAACTTTATTTACTTGTTAAAGTTTTCTATAGCAACTTAATAATTATAATGATAATAACTAGATTAAGGATTGTGGAAGTTGATCAGCTATTCCAAAAATGTGTTAATATTCATACTTAGGACATTTGGCAAATCACTCTGAATTAAAAATATGAAACAAATTACAAAATACTTTGAAAATTGTTCTGGTTCATGTGCAGAGATGTAATTATGCTGCTTTCATCCTTTGGCATTTTACTAGCTTTTATTTATATGTTGAAATTTATTTTTGCATATTTTAACTGATTTTCATTTCCAGAAAACTGTGGGAAAAGTTCATTTTCACTTGTCACAAAGAACAAAGTTTATTCGGAATTACATGGGACTCATTACGCTCTCAATTGGATAGTATGGAGTTAAAGAAAAATTTCATTCTCAATCCTTTAGCATTGGAATTTGTGCCTGGTCGAATGTATCATGGTCTTCCAGTCACTTCATCTGCAAATGAGAACTTTTTCCCAAATGTACCACCACCTCAGCCATTGCTGTTTTTTTCTGTACCATCTCCTCTTCAAGGCCCTCCTTTGATACAACCAACGATGGCCATGATGCCTGCCCCACATCCTTATTTAAATGTAAATTGTCTTGTTCCACCCCTTCTACCAACTCAACCAAATCCTTTTCAAAATTATAATTTCAATTCTCCAGCAATGCCACCACCACAACAGCGACCTGCAAACATAACACGCATGCCACCTGCTGCTTTCCCACGCAAAATCATGAATGCACAAAGAAATATAGGTCCAATAGAAATTAACCCTCAGATGAAAGAATTTGAAAATGGACTAGGAAGACCTATTAAAAGGAATGAGTGTTTACCATATGCTGCACTTGGGAAGCAACCACCACTTGCGAAGCCTGTGGAAGAACACAACCAAAATGAAGCTGAAGACATGAAACGTCTTGTCATGAATCGTATGGAGCATATGAACAATTTCCATTTTCTTAATGAGGGGGGAGATAATGCAACCCATTTGCAAAATAATCAGAATCATTTTAATTTTGAAGAGAAACCCAAGATTCCTAATATGATAAAATCAGATGAATTGCCCAATGGACCTATGAAAAATGGCATGTCACACAATGAATTCAACTTGGGATTATTTCCTGATCAGATGCGAAATAACAAGCCTCCAGTCAATGGTATTTGGGGCCCTCTTACACCAAAGTCTCGATTTGAACCAGAAATGCACAATTCTCTTAATTCGTATGAAGAACCAAATCCCGGAAGGACACCTTTCAATGAAATGAATGGTGTAGTAAATGATGTGGATCGTTCTCGTACAATGTTTGAACCTCCAAATAATCATCCTATTTTTATGCCTCCTGCTGTTGAGAAGTGGCCCAATACAAACGAATCTGTTCAAAATGCAAATATACCTGATGTTCCCTTGGCCAATTATTCTGTAGTTCAGACTTCCTTGGTGGAAAAGTTAAGTCTTCTCCAAAAGCTACTTCCTACAGGCACAGATATTCCTACATTCTTGGATAATGAAGAGCAGACCAAAAATTTTCTACAACTTTTGTTAGCTACTGAAGGAGCTGCAGCAGCAAGGACATTTCTTTTACTGTTAGTGTCTATCAAAAGGGATCAGGATGTCTTACAGGAAATGCATTTGAATAATCAGAAGAAGCTGGCAAATAGAAGGTATTGTTCACCATCTCGAAATATGCAAGAGATACAATTGTCTCAAATGAGAAATATGTCTGTTTTCCCAGCCAGACCTGTACCCCAGATGAATAATTCTCAACCAGAAATGTTTAATAATTCAGAAAATTTTGGAGTGGAAGTGCCCATGTCCCCTTTCTCTATGCCACGTATCTTCCCAACTGATAAATTTGAATCCGGCATTTTTGGTGGAGGGGATTTGAATCGACAAGAGTTGCCCAAACCTCAGATTGGGTTGAACAATCCTCCTCCCCAGTGGCAGTCGGAAAATAATATTTGTATCAACAACAGCATGAATCCTAATCATGAGGCTCCTTTGTTTGAGATGTCAAAGCTTTCAATTGGAAATCCAGTAGAGAATAGGATGACCAATGGTGATGTTATGCAATCTCGAGATATCTTTTCCTCATTGTCAAGTCCTTTTCATGCCAGAAGAAGGTTTGAGGTTGAAAGGCCTGACGATAATGTTCGTCGTATGTGGTCCTCACCTGATTTTAAGATGTCTCCTATTGAGCAAGGATGGCCTAAAAGTAGTCCATTAATATTTGATGAATCAAGCAATGCTCAAACATCTTATTTGAGTCGATTAAGAAATATTTCTAGTGCAGTTGATGGAGGAGATAACAATCAATCCTTCCCTTTTGAAATTCAAAAGCAAGAAGACAAATCCTCTACTAATAATGGTAGTTTAAACAGTGGAGTCATTACTGCTGGTCCTCTGTCCATGTCTTATCCAGACATACCAGATCTTTTATCTGCTTTGTCTCCTGGCAAAGAACCATCATCAAAAGTTATTCGAAAACCTACTGCTCGGTCTGCGGAGAATTCCACAACGCCTACTTCACCTTTCATGTATGATATCAATATCCAGTCAAACAATGAGTCTGGTCTACGTTATCCTCAACTCTCGTCTGAAGGTATGACGTATGCCAAGATTTTAAGATCTCCTCAACAGTGACATGGTGTATAAAACTTTAGCTCATTTAATGCATTATGTACATAAGATAAAACAAACAGTGCATTATTGTTGTGGATGAACAAAATATGTTTTACTGGAATGTAATTTTTAAAATCTATATATGTTTAATATTTTCATCAAATTGATGTTCTGTAGCGATCGAAAGTCTCATGTACAGTAGTATCGCTGTGTGACGTTTGTACATAGTTCTCATTGTGTTTTCTATTCATTAAAGAAAATTTCTAAAGGAAATATTTTTTGTGTGATTATTTTTTCTTATTAATACCTTTGATGCCTTTTATACATTTAAGATATAAGTCAAACTAATATAAATCATTGTTCTGACTGTACACTTAAACAGGGATAGAGAAGATTATTCAGCAATTTGAATGTGAAATTTAAACAAACAATATATTTGCATTCTTTCAAACCATCCATATTCTTTATTCAAGGCAGAAAAATAAATATATTAAGTCTTATCAGAACAAAATTAATGTTCTATTTCTCTTTAATAATAATTAAAAAAAGAATTAGTTTAAAGATATAAGTTGAGCATAAATCTTATAGCTTATTTTATGTTTAAATTATTCTCTGAAACAAAGCTTACATAAACTGTCAGTGTTGTTATATTTTTCTTTAACGTAAAGTATTTTTTTAATGATGATGACTTGATAATATTTTAAATTTAAAACTACTTTTATGCCTTTTGCCAATTTATTTATTATTTTTTAGAGATAGTCTGAAAAAAATGTTTCATTCTGCTTCATGAGTTCTGTACTTTGTTAAATGTTTTCCGATTTTATATTATGATTCCCCCCCCCCCCCTTCATCTGTCTAATTAATGTGTTCTTCATCTTCAATACCAATTGCAGAATTATTTTTTCATGCTTATTGGAGTTAGTAGATTTCCATATTTCGATAATTGTGTATGTCTAAAATAGAAGTTTTCTTTCATTTTTATTAATACAACTAGAGAACAATTCTATCTTCACTGCAAATGATTAAAAAAATTTGAAAACATTGTACATAAAATATTGCAAAAACTTCTTTTAGCTCCATCTCTACTTCCTTCGAAAATAAAGACAGCAATTGAGCGAAGAGCATTACCCACTTATTTGAATATACTTATATTTTTGTTTTAATTCTTCAATAATCAACTCAAATATACATGAATGCAAGAATTTTAATTTATTCCTGAAGGCAGATATTCCAGTTCAGGGTAAAAGCTGAAGAAACTTGATTAAGTCCTGTTTTATCAGTGAAAAACTAAGCTTAATATTATAGATTTGCGATAAAATGTTTTTTTTTATTTTTCTCCTTCAGCATTTGTTGTTCAGATAAGGAAATAACCGAATTTTCCTTTTTAAATAATTGATATAAAGAATTATGAATAAAGATTAAAATTTAGTTTAATTAAAAAGGTTAATGAATAAAAATTAAAATAATTATCAATAAGAAATCAATTTACTATATTATAAAAGAATTGTTAAATAATATATGTAGTTCTTTATTAAAGTGGTAAATGCTTTCTCACTAAGTGCAAAAAAGGTCTAAAGAAATGTTGCATAGTATATTGTAAACATATTTACACAGAAATGCAATTGTTGCCACATGGAGTTTTAAAAAATTAGGGAAGGGAAAAAACAAATTTTGAGAGATAAAGCTTTTGCTATCTAATTTTGTTTTTTGAGTTAAAATTTTTATTTAAAGAAACAGTAAATAAATAATAAATAAAATTGGTTTTCATGAATGTAGAAAAATTTATAATTGTTAATTGAAATTTTTATTTATGCAACTTTATTACTTATTATTATTTTTATCATTGACATAATGGAGTGGAGTTGAGCCAGTGATACTTCATTTTTTGTTATATCTAATTATGAATTTAAAAGTTTGGAAAATACTTTCATTTAATTTTATGTTTCAAACATAATGGAATTTGATACAATGGGATGAATACAAACCTGCTAGGAATCCAAGATTTATATATAGAAAATTGATTGAATTTCAAAACAATATAGTTGAAAAAATAAGTTTGAGGACTTAATTACCGAAGATGAAGTATAACTTTTTGAAAGCAATGCATATAATAATTATCCTACACTAAAATTTAAAAATACTATATTAAACATATATGATTCTTTATCAAACTATTTTTTTATCTTTGAAGAAACCTGCTAATGTTCTTTTAAATATATTTAAATTCACATATTTGTGCAAAAAATTGCTTTTCTGAATGAATTTTGTAAAATATATATACAGAAATGAATTGATTGCGAAATTCATTAAACTAATAACTATGAAATATGAATCTTAAACTTTAGAAACTAAAGGAAGTTAAGCACATAGATTTTAAATGTACTTTTATCAACTTTAATATGATATGTTTTATTAATAGAAAGCATTACATTATATATGTGTGCTTTTCTTTATTTTACGTTTATTCAAATACTCGGTACAGCGAACCACAGGCCATAGTGTCTTGTCACCTTGCACGAGAATTCATGCCTGCAATCACTCGGTGTTAATTTTTTTGACGCCAACCTTAATTTCTTGCTTTGCCTTTCTTAGATGATTTAAAAAAAAAAAAAAACCAGCGAAAGAGGAGGGAAAAAAAAGATCAACTATCGAGTTTTTTGTTAACAAATTTTTGTGCTTCCAGATTGCTAATACTTTTTATATCACATTCTCCACACCTATATAAATGACGCCACTGATTTAGGGTTCTTGTAATAATAATGAATAAAATTTCATCCACTTCTTAAAGAGAAAGTGGAAATCCATATCATTGTCCTCAAAAATAGAAATTTTACTAAGATTGTCAAAAGATGGCGCCATGTGCTTATAGATCAGGCGAAACATTTTTGAAATATAACGAAAATATATTGATAGTCAACATTTAATAACATATTTTTTTTAAAGTTATAACAAAGCATTTATAAAGAAAATAAGCAATAAGAAAGTTTTATGATTCGTTTTTTTTATTTGTCTGTGATATTGCTAATAATCAACGGGAAACAAGGACCACAGGATGAAATCTTAAAAATACTATTCAAAGAAATTATACACTCAGATTTAATGAATTTTATCATGTGATAATAGAATTAATTTTAAAAAAACTTTTAATGGAGAATTATTATTATTATTATTTTTGCAAAATTCACAAATCAAATTATACTCTATAATTTTGATGATTTAACTCAGAAAGTCTAAAAAAAAGGACATTCCTTTTAAAATTAAGTGTTAAGATAAAAATTATTTTCTTATTTAACTAGGATTATAAGCAAATTCAGCAATAAACAAATAATCATATGTTTTTATAGAAGTTCAAGCTATTTTTTATATATTTATCGTATACATAATTTAATTCTTGAGATGTTTAAATCTGGGCAAATTTGTAACTTTGCAAGATTTGGAAAAAAAAAAAAACACCCTTGATTTTCAACTGATAACAGTAAACTAATAACTAAATTATATAAAACTGAGATTTCTAATGGGAAAATCATGGTGAGCGGAGAAGAAAAAAGAAACTTCCCCAGGTGAGGCTCGAACTCACAACCCCGGCATTACTCACAAGTACTGTTGTATAAGTACCGTGCGCTAACCAATTGCGCCACTGGGGACTCGGGATGTGAAGAAAAATTAGGCTATATAAAGCCATACATATACAATAATTATATGTGAACTTTTTTTCTTTTTCCGAAATGTATATTATGGTTACGAAGAAAAGAGTGAAATTATTTTAAGCGAGAGAAATATGACACATTCCCCATTTCGAAACCCTTTAAATAAAAATAAAACTAACAGAAGTCGCAAACAAATGCATTAAAATGGATATCAAAATGTAGTTTCAATAAAAGTGAAAAAAAAAATCAGTGATTTCTATAAGCCGAGAATAATTCTTAAGTCAATGGTCCTTTTTCTCAACTAATAAAATCCTGTAGGAATAAATAAAGCATCACCGGGTAGATTTTTTTTTTTCTTTTTAATCTTTTCGATGTATCATGTTAAATTTGCATTAAAACACATTGGTGTTTAAATTTTAATCTGAAACAATATAAATTCAATTATGCTAAAAATATAGCAATCATTATACCCGAAATATGAAGACTGCATAAAAATCGGCTACACTGCGCAAGGAAATCGCTAAGTTTATTACAATTTGATTGCATATAGTCCAGTGTGGGTAACAGAAAGACATTTGTACTTTTCAAAAACCTTTAATTGTTTGATCTCATCAAATCTTGTTATATATGAATGAATTTTTTTTTCTATATTGATAAGAAATGTAGATGCTAAACAGAGTTTAATCAATTCGTGAGATGATCGCAAGAATAATCGTTACACAGCTTTTTTAACACTCTTCAACATACTATCATTTTCCCATTTATTGACTGAGGAAAATGTCATATCGCAAATTCTGTCTAAATCAACAATTTCTTTATAAATGACCATTGAGTGTTGTATTTTTTCATGGACAACTGTATACAACCTTAAAAAAAATGTCTTTGGTATTTTCTACTTATACTTTGCTAAATACTAGTTTTAACTATTCAACAAAAGATTAAAACATTTTTTAAGCAAGGGAAGAAAATGAGCAAAAGTTTTGTATATGTTTACTGGTGACATTTTAGTATAAAATTATGGAAGTAATGATTATCATATAATTATATTGCAGTAACATATATGCCTCAATATTTTACCAAAAGCATAAAATAAGAAATGTTATTCTGCATAATATATATTGGTACTGACAGCTTTCGATTACTCATATTATAAGTTTAATTTAAATATACTTGCACTTTTTCTAAAAAAATGGGTTTTTTTTATATTTTTGAGTTACTTTTTAATTATATACAGATTCATTACTGATTTAATTTGTTTTTTTTCCAAAGTAATTTCAAAATATTTAATACCATATCAATTAACTAATAATGCATGCTTAAGAAATAACTAAAAAAAATCAATAGTACTATGAAATAAATTTAAATAGAATAATTGAGATAATTATATTACATAATATGCTAATATGTGGAAAAATGCAATATTTAATACAAATATTTCTGTAATTAAAAAATAGTTAAATATGGTGAATGAAGGAAAATGATGCTTTAGTTTTATAATATGTAGGTTAAATATATTTTAAAAACAATCTAAATTAACTGTAATTGTTTGCTCTTAAAAAATACTTATAAAAATATTTTTATTATGGTATTTAAGAAATGTAACCTTCTTTACAACCATACAAATAATGGAAAAATCACAAAAAATGTTATATTTGAAGATTATGTTATTTTTTTTTCGTGGTGCTTTTTTTTTTTTTTTTTTTACAGTTATACATAATGTATAAATTTTTTAAGAAGTAAAAATTATACTTAAGAAGTAAATTTGATAAGTAAACAAACAAAATAAAATTTACATTAAAAAATGCTAATTACAGGTTCTACTAATTCTTTAATCTGAATTAGTATATTCAATGATTATTCTAAATCCTTTTAGAAATCATATTTATTATGAAAATCAGCAAAATGTTGTATAAAATATGATGTAATAGTAATAGCATACCTCCTCTAGATGTAAGATGAATAAATTTTAAACTGCAGTAATAGATACAAGATAAATAATTTTCAAACTGAAACTGGTTCAGGCGATTACTGAAATCCAAATAGTTATTTAAAAAATGGTTAAAAAATAAGAAGTTTTAAAATAACTAATTTTTGAAAGTAAAATTCAGCCTTCAACTTTTGCATTTTCAATTGAGTAAAATTAACTAATCAAGGAACTCTTTGATCTAAAGTAAAACATGTTTATAACATAATAAATTGAAGACAGAAAAAAAATTAGATTTCTTATAGGTAATTAAGTGAAAGGATCAAAATAAAAACATTGTTATATATATGTTCAAATATTTTAAGGGAAAACCCATAAACTTTATTTAGAATCATAATGAGGTTACAACAAACAACTGAATATGGAAAACAAAAGATATCGGCTGCACATTTTTCAAACAACAACAATATCAACAACAACAAAGCTCTTTTTCAGTGATTAGAAATATTTTTACAAATTTAAAAGTTATTGTTCCCATTACATGGCAAGTAACAGAAGCACAAGAAATGAATAAGAAGTCATTACACAGATTATATTATATTAATTTATATAATTCAAACTCAAATTGTTTTCGAAATTAATTATTGCGGAATTTATATGTTTCGTTATTTTTCTATGGATAATATTCCATACAAAGAGCTACTTTTTTTTAAAAATTCCTACAAATTTTCTTGTGTATTGTATAAGCACTTATTCGTCTGTTTGAATTCATTATGTGATATATCAAGCGTTTGATGGTTTGGATCTTATTTTAACTGAAACGAGAATTAAAAATTATGCTTCTTATAAACATTTATCTGTAACTCATACATAAATACGTCTAGAGTATAAATAAAACAAGACGCTTATTCCAGAGCAACAGAATGAAACCAGACAATAGACAAGACCACATGGACTTCACTACCTGCTGCCATCTATTATGGAAAGTATAGAATCGAAACTTTTATTTGTGTCATATAATAATATTTGAAAGAATTTTTTTTGTATGGTCTTCTTGTAAATTTTAAATCTAAAAAAAGCTGAAAAAGTCTTAAATATCTTCAATAAACAATAGGTCTTCTAGAAACATTTAAAAAAGCAACAACATTGCGATAATTAAGCTTTAAGTTTATGCAATCTCACTTATGCATATTTACATTCGGCAACATTTAATTGCACTTTTATAAATTTAGCGAAATCCATTAAAGAAATGACCCGTATCTAAAATATAAATAATGTAGAAAGAAATTCATTTTTGTAAATTTTCTACATAATCGGTGGCGACTATTACAGGAATTCTTTTTTAAAAATTTATTTATAAGTTTAAAAAGAGATAATTACATGGAATTTGTGGTTTCTAATTGAACTCATTCAAAACTGTACAATTTTAATTAAAAATGTAATCTAATGCAAAAATAATCTTTTTAATTGTAAAATAGAGTTTGATTTTAAGCATTCGGCAGGAACATTAATTAAAAAAAAAAAGAAGATAAAGGAAAGCTGCTTAACGCAACAAATGCACGAACTTACTTCATTAACTTCGGGAAGGAAATTGGCAGCAAGTTACTAGACATTAGAAATGTTTTCAGAGTCTATTTTAAAAACTTGGTTGACAACAGACTTCCAAAAAAGTATTTTTGACATAAATGGATAAAACATTTCTATCTTTAAACAATATATTTCATATTTTAAAGTAAGTGGACTGGCACGACCTGTTTTAAATATAACAAATTTCGTTTTAACGGCATTATGCTGCCTGGCTTTCTTGAATGCTTGCTATTGTTCAAAAACCTTGCCAATTTTAGAATTCTGATACGAAATACTATAAATACGAATTTGGAAGCACCCTGTTGGGAGAATGAAGGTAAGCAGGACATTATCTATTAATACTTTTCATATGCACATTCCTTTCAAAATATAGCATTACGACGCCATCTATTGACTTTGCTGTAAAATATTTAAATATTTTCTATCTTTCTTACTGCCATAGAAATTGGGAGAACCGGAGAAAAGTCTTCAAAAGGCCTTTGGCAATGCAAGTCCCTGGGGATCTCTTTTACCTTAATTCCTTTCCCCAGATATTTTTGATTGATTTTAATTTTCTATATAAACAGATTTATCTAGGAAATTCTAGCATGCTGACAGAATATTTAAGTACAGACTCGTTTCGAGAGAGTGAGATATAAATAAAATTCGCGTTTCAAATTTAAAAAACAATAAAAGAAAGAAAAGAAGAGAAAATTAAATACAATATATGTTAGTTCTCTAACAATTTTGTTCTGGAATCCCCATTTTTCAAAATTATAAATCAACATATTTTTTAGTTTTTTAAAAAAGTATAAATTTATAAAAGATAATTAATTAGAAATATTGGAATAGGGCTTTAACAATTAAAAAATTCTTTTAAAACATTCTAGTCAATTTTAGTGCATGGCTTTTCTCACATTAAATGAAAGCAAATAATAATAATGTACTCAGAAAATATCGCAAAAAAATGTATGAAATTTTTCCAGTCCCCTGATGCTGCAGTACTTCCAGGCAGTTGCTGACTATTGAGAAAAACAGAAAATAGAAGATAAATTGAATGCAATCTAAATACTACGTGCTATAGAGTCGGCTTTTTTTAAAATTATAAATATTACTATTATTTATATATTAATAGATATATAAATAATTTATATATCTAAAAAATATTATAAGATAATTTTTAGAGGTAAAAGCACATAGTATAAATTTTGTAAAAGATAACTATTTGGGATTATTAGAATATGGTTCTGACAACTTTAGGATACTTTATTTTAACTAAAACCAATTTGAGCATAAACTTTGTTTTAAATGAAATAAAAGCAAACAATTAATAAACCCAGAAAATATCACAAAAAATATATCGACATTTTCGAGATCTCTTAACTTTGTGTTGTCACTAGGCAATTGCCTACTATGTCTACTTGATAATGTGGGAATTAGGATTGTTTATGAGGTTAACATGGGTTATAACGTAATTCAAATGAATAAACGAGTTTTTTCTTATATCTAACTGAAATTAGGTATTTTAGATATTAGGTTTGTATTTTTTTTTGGGGGGGGATACATTTAATTTCAAATCAAAGCATAAAAATATTTATTATTATGATGATGAACGGAAATTTAATTTTTTCTCAAAAAGCAAAATAGAATTTTGACTTAAATATTTCCAATACTTACACATGCAAATTCGATGTTTTATATATATATATATATATATATATATATATATATATATATATATATATATATATATATATATATATATATATATATATATATATATATATATATTAATATTCAGTCCATTCTTGTGTTTGTTATGTCAATTTCTGTTGGTAATATATTTATGCGAATTTTATTGAAGGCACTGAATATTCTATTTTTAGATCAGAATAATAATAATAATAATGAAATGTGTGCATTTTGTATTACAGATTATTTCGTTCTTTTTTTTTTTTTCAAGATGATATTTTTGAATATTATATATAAAGAAATGTTTTTACTACAAGAACAATCACATTAGTGGTACAAAATTTCGATTTTTTGTTTGAATTTAAATAACGACAGAAATTCGATTCATCTAAATATTTTATTGAAGTTTCAAATAGAGGGATATTTTTTTATAGATTTTGGAATAATAAATATAAAGAAAATTATTCATTAATCGGGGAGCTGACATAGAAATTACAAGCTACTGATTCCACATATTCATAAAAATGAATGAATGAATTAATTAAATAAATAAGAAATTTAGCCTCTAACACTAAACATCCTGTCATTAAAATGCTTCAAGATTGATCCTATTGTCTTGTCTTCATCTAGCTTGATTGCGTCAAAGGGTGCATTTCATATCCTGAAGAGAGTTGAGAACATTTGTATCTCCAAAAAAACGGATTTTTCAATATTAGTCTAGTAAAATAGGGGACATCTCGCTGATTACAGAAACTTATAATGTCCATGAAGGTGAAAAGTCGGAAGTTTATGAATTATCCTTCAACAATAAATCTAACAAGAGCTCTTGTGATAGAAAGATAAATAAAATAATAAAATTTCGTATAAATTGTGCTTTTTTTTATAACTCTAGACTCATGATTCCACCAAACAGTCTGACATTAAAGCTGTGTTGTTTTAATTATCTTAGTTAAGTTCTGTTCATTGTATGCTTGAATCTTTCTAATGAAGACCACTCTCGTGATATAATAACGTTATTAAAAATGTAAATATCCGGTTCATCTACCATCTAAATTTAGCGATAATGTAACCACTCTTTGATATATCTTGTAAATAGAATCCTTCTTCCTTTACTTTCAACAAAGGGAAGAAATCCCGTGATTAAATGTTTGATGAAACAATGAAAAGGATTTGAATTTCAAAGCAACAATGTAATATATTGTTAAAAATAAGGTTAAATATATTTTTAAAATTTTTTTTTAAAATTTAGCAAACAGTTATCTCGATTATTAAATTATTATCATTAAGACATTTTTTTAAAAATTTTAAAACGGTATAAAATTCATTTTTTTGTTATCTGACCCCCCCCCCCGCAAAATTCAACTTAATTTTTAATTAATCGAATTTCTGATTCAAATTTTTAAAAAAATCGCTGCAAGTGCATATTTCCACCTTTCAAGGTATACATCTGCCAAAAATTGGTAACTGTAGGTCAAACGGTTTGACCTATTGAATGACTCACACATACAGACATTCACGAGCGTGCGCATCTTTATTTTTAATATAGATGTATTTATAATTAATGTATTTATTCCTAATATTCCAGAACGCATAGCATTCATGTTTGTACTTAATATTCTATAAGTAGATGTCATTGTTCATTAAGATTATGAGCATTAGAATCAGTATATATAATAGTAAGCACACATATAGGAACCTGATCAATTATACTTGGTAAACTGCTAATATTATCCCAATATTCAATAATTCATAGAATTTGTATTTTTAAAAATAAATTCATTTACTTTCCCCCTAAGAAAAGAAAGTTCTAAAATTGCTTTGTCTGCTATCCTCTGTCAGGTCAAGGGCTCTAAGCAGCTGTTTAGACGGAAATCCGCTATTGAGAAGAGTGTCCTTCCGCTAATTTTTTCGTAAATTTAGATTATCTAGGTTTTTTTTTTTTTTTTTTTTTTTTTCAGTTCTTCTTAATCGCACCAGAACATGTAGCAGAGGTGAGACATTATAGGGAGGAATGTGACAAAAACTCGAAGATTATGGAACCGGTAATTCTGAAAATGATTCAGGGGATGTGTAGACTAAGACTACAAGCGGTTATCTTGGATGAGTTTCTTTTATCCTCAATTTTAATTTTTTTATTGAAACGTTCATTAGAAACATGCGTCACAATTTTTATTTAACTCGCATATTGATTGACAATATCAGCAACTACCAAAATGAAAGCTGGTTGGTTTTAGTGGCAAAAGGGACAATTTAACTATGTTCCATCAAACAGAGAAATAATTATGTAACCCTATATAAAAATAGTTCTAAAGGAAACAATTCCAGATACCCGAGAAATTAATATTCAAGTGGAACCATTTAAAATCCTATTCATTTCAAATATATTTAAAACGAGTTAAAATCAAGTGAACCAAAATTCGTTAAATTATGTAGAAGCAGAATTTCAAAATTTCATTAGAAAAATTTTTAAAATAAATTCTGTCGTACTTATTCAACAAACAAACAAAAAAGAATGGACATTACAGGGAATTTCTCTTTTAAATTTTGAGGGACAAAGCTGTTATATTTAAAATGATTCATGGTTAAGTTTGAAATTAGATAAATAATTTCCACCATATGGATAAGCTATCAAACACGACGGACGAATATACTGGTAAAGTTTAGCTAAAGGAAATATAATCAATGTCACATATTAATTAGGAAAGAAATACATCAAGACCTTATATTTCAGGCTGAAAAGCAGACTGAAATTTTCCCAGTTTTGAATAAAGCATCACAGATATTCTTGTAATACCGAGTAAGCGCGCACTTCATTAAAAAATTAAGAGATTTATAAATTTAGACTTTTAAAAATTTAATTTCTGAAGAATTCTTTCCTGCAATTCTTTTCCTATACGAATATAACATTGTGAATGAGTCATTTTTTTTAAAAAGCAGTAAAACAGATTTTTGATGTTTCTTTCTTTGCAGTTTTTAATAGTCTATTTTATGTCATATATATATATATATATATATATATATATATATATATATATATATATATATATATATATATATATATATATATAATGTAATGATAATTTTAACTTTAATATCAATTTAATTAATTTCCAAGGTTTTTCTTAATTTTGCCCATAGTAATTTCATTCTAAATTAATCTCTTATTTCATGATCCAATTCTACTTTCTCTACTTAATTAATTCAAGAGATATTTGCAAAACTGCTGAATCGGCTAAAAGCCTAACTTTCCCACACACCGAGTCAAGGGACAAAATACCGCTGACGAGACAAATTCTTTTTTAAAAGATCCCTGTGTTTCCCTTACCTCGTTGACGCGTGTAGCAAAAATCGCTATCGAAATCTTAATAATATATTAGCACTGTAAAGAAATATTTTCCCTATCAAAATCTCAGTTTATATAAAACGAGTGATAATTTATTTCTCTCTTCCCCCCGACTTCTGCTTTTGTGTCGCTATGTGGCGGACGTGCCTTGTGCGTGTCTCTGCTTGTAAATAATTGTGCTTTCCCGGAATGGATATTAAAATTAATTTAAAAATAAAAATGTAAAAAGTATTTTCACTGTCTTCGAAACTGCATTCTGCTTCACATAAAATAATATTTACATATTAAAGAGTCGACAAGGCTAGTTTCCTGTCAAAAATTGTCAAATGAACTAAAAGAATTAAAATTAAATCCGTTGTACAGGCTTCAACGTTGCATTGCGCTCGCTGTGCTCCAAAGATGACTTCTTCGGTCCAGGTTCACCCAGCTGCGGTGTTTCCGTGGCGAAGCTCTTTCACCGCCGTCTCCTTCGGCTGCCTCCGGCCACATCGTTTCACGCAAACCGTAGTCCAGGGTTCGGTCCAGTTCCCGTTGAATCCCCTGTATTCCGTAACCTGTGACCTCATCCGACATTCGGTTTTTGTTGTTCAATAGATATCCTTGTGTTTGTGCTCCCTATCGTCATACTTCAAGGAGTTGGGGCTCCTTGTCATCATAAAAAATTTTCTGGCTCCTTACCTGTGCTGAATAATCCCGCTCTCGACGTCATTTCCTTGTTATATTATCATCTCAATATAAAAATAGCTTTCCGTCACCTGCCGTAGTCTCCAGTGCTCAAAATTGCATTTTGTGATTAATTAAAAAAGTTATTATTCTTCAAAAAGTGATCAGTGTTAAAAAAATCATCCATCAACTGACTCAACGAGTGAAATTCAAAATTTATATTCTGTACTTTTGATTTGATTTTAAATTGCATTTTTCTATTATAATATAATTGCAAATAATCTTTTTATATTATTATTTAAAATGTCATGAGTTTTAATTTAAAATATTGAATTTTAAAATTTTTTCTAATCTGTTATTTAAAAATTATGCATGCAGACCTTGTGAACGAAAAAAGTAACATACCAAGATTCTTATATACTTAATAATTAATGGCACGTGATAATTAGACTAAGGAAGTAAATACCTCAGGGGAAATTGTTACACCCCTGACATTAAATTATCCTCTATTATTACTGTGTAAAAAATACTTGTTTTTTACAAAATATAAATATTTTTTTATATCACATTACTCTTTTTTCTATTTTCCAAATATCATAAGAGCATTTTGAGCCTGGTGTTTGTTACATTCATTCACAAGTGTTTTGTTTGATATTTTTGAATTTTGCAATTATTATTTTCATTTCCAAGAATTTCATTACATATTTTTGAATCTTATATTTATGGTTTCAGTTCTAATTGTTTAATAAGAAATATTTCAATTCTGATATATTATTGTCATATCCAAGTTTTTTACCTGAAGTTTTGAATCTTATGTTCTATTTACAGCTAAATTACTTTACTTAAAATCATAACAATACTAATATTTCATATGTGTGAAATCATAATATTGATATTATATTTAATAATTTAATTCTTTATTTCCAAATTAATAATTTTGTTGAGTCTGACTTTCTAGAATTTAAGAATAATATAAGCAATCCTGTCAGATTATTTTCACCAAATTAAGTGAACTACAGAATAATAACAAGAATACATTTGTGCACTAAATTATTTAAATTTTAATATTTTATTATTACTGTTTATTATTAAGGTTTTTATATAATATTTTCACAATTATAATTCTTGGTCTTTTTTATATTTCTAATATAAAATGATGAATGGGATTTCTGCATAATGTTTATATAATGTGAAGGTAAGGGAAACTTGGATATCACTTTTAATATGCCTTTAAATTTTAATTTTTCTTACTTGAACCACTGTAAGGTATGGCTGTGTGTCAAGGGCCCTGATGCACTTCCACATAATGTGGTAGGGGGAAACCCACCACATAATGATATGATAATTTTAATTTCAATTTAATTAATTTCCAAGGTTTTATCTTTATTTAGCCCATAGTAACTTCATTCTAAAATATTCTCTTATTTCTTGATCCAATTCCACTTTCTCTATTTAATTAATTCAAAAGAAATTTGTAAAATTGCTTAATCGACTAAAAGTGTAACTTTCCCACACTCCGAGTGAAGGGAAAAATACCGCTGACGAGAAATATTCTATTTTAAAAGATCCCTGTGTTTCCCTTACCTCGTTGACGCGTGTAGCAAAAATTGCTATAGAATTCTTAATAATATATTAGCACTGTAAAGAAATATTTTCCCTATCAAAATCTCAGGTTATATAAGACGAGGGCGATTTATTTCTCTCTTCTTCCCGACTTCTGCTTTTGTGCCGCACTGTGGCTGACGTGCCTTGTCCGCGTCTGTGCTTGTAAATAATTATGCTTTTCCGGAATGGATATTAAAATTAATTAAAAAATGTAAAAAAGTCTTTTCACTGTCTTCGAAACTGCATTCTGCTTCACATAAAATAATATTTACACACACACACACACACACACACACACACACACACACACACACACACACACACACACACACACACACACACACACACACACACACACACACACACACACACACACACACACACACACACACATATATTACCAAATTTCGCAACGTACGAATGTCTTACAAGCTATTATTTCAGTTCTAGAGCATTTCAGACAGAATTTCAGAAAATCTTTTCACATTTCCAAAGAAAAAGTAATCTGTTATTAAGAATACATTTAAGAAAAACTGTTTTTAAAAATATACTTTCATTAGTGTATTAAAAATCAGAAGCGTCTTTTAAAATAACTTCCTACTTTTTAATCTTTAATTCATAATTCCGTATTATAATTATTTTAGAAAATTATGAAATACATGTTTTTCTTAATTCTGTTATTAACTGGCAATCTTCAAAAAAAAAAAAAAAATCAAAAGTACGTTTCATAATTTTTTTAATGATTCTTTACTACAATATTTTAATAATTTTTGTAATTGATATAGAATATTTTCATTTTTTTGCACAATCTTGCAAACCCGTACCTGTCTTATTAACTATTGTTCAAATTTTTGAAAGTTCCGAGTAGAAATTGAGAAAATTTGATTATTTTATCAGAGAAAGTATAAAGAGAGTGTATAAAAGGAAGCACACACTCAAAGTTTTATAAATATTTTATTTCACTAAAACAAAATGTAATAACATTACAAATAAACTAGATAAAAAGGAAGACATCGATGCAGCTGAGGAAACTTCACTATCATCGGAGGAATCATCATCATTATGGTCCCTTTCATAATCATCGGTTGTCATATCGTATTCCCAGTCTCCCTTCGTAGTATCGTAATCTTTGTCATGATACTTATCAGGTTCTTCGCTGGTGACATGGGTTCCTGAATCTCTTCCTGAGCATGCATCGTGGCTGTCAGACTGACAACCATTCAGCTCGTGCCTGAAGTACCTCAACAGAATCTGATCCATGACTTCCGCTGCTGGCTTACCGCAGTTTTCTCCGGTCGCTTCTAATATGCATCTCCGATGTCTGGACAGAGCACTGCAAAATAAATAAATAACACAAAAATCAATTATTAGCTTTTAAATGTTGTCATTTTTGAAAAATGTCTCTATTTTTATTTTAGTTAAGTATTTATACCAAGCGAAGAATTATTATTCTACGGAACTCTTTGCGCTTATAGTAACGATCAGGTGATTCCAAATGATTAGCTGCATTGTTATTTAAAACCGAGAAAAGTTGTTTGATTATTATCTGAATAGAAAGCCATGTTGTCAAGTATAGTTGCAACAATTCTCGCAGGGTCGTCTTTCTTCAGAATCTTTCACATCTGTTAGCAGAGTAATAAAGAAATCATTTTGCTGTAAAAGAATTTATACAGATGTGCTTAACAATCATTTTAATTAAATTTCTAAGGTTTGACGGTTTTTGAAAACCGTTTTTTTTAAAGTAAATTTGTCACATTTGTAAAGCGATTTTTAAATTAAGAAAACCGGTTTTCAGAAACGCCTAGATATTTCTCTTCTTAATAACAATAATAATAATAATTGGTTGGGATCGATTCGTCTAGCAGCTGATGGCTTAGGGCGACGAAATGCGGATATAATTGACAAGTGAAGGTATATTTGAATTTCTGTAAAACGAATTGAAAAATTGACGCTGAAATAAGTTTGAAATTATTATACGCTTAGAAGAACGAATTCAAGAAAGAAGAGAAGCAGAATTAGCAACTCTTTTGCTATATTTGGAAAATCCACAAAACATTTCTAGTTCAGCGAAGAAGTCTAGTGTGCTTTCTTTAGCTTCAAAAACCGAAAGTATTAAGTTATCTGGAAAGATATTGTCTAGAATATTTCCAAATTCTTACGTAGAAAACGATCCTGATGAAGAGTAAACCGAAGAAACTACTCATCAGAGTAATGCTTTTTTAAAAGAAGCCACAGAAAAATCAATTCATAAGTTTCTTGAAGACCCTGAAGAAAAACTTATAAATCCAAAGGCACTGAAAGCTGAATTTTCATTATTTGAGGCAACGAATAATCTATTCAGGCAATATTGTGTCCAAAATAAGAACAAGACTTAGCCACCGTTCAGTGGATATTTTATGTTTTTTATAATCCTATTTTCTTAAGGGAAATTAAAATGAGTGAAAATAATATAAATATTATTTAAAATTTTTGTTTGAGTTTTCGTTATTTTGTATAAGTAATATGTATATGTAATTCTAAATATATATATTTTTAATATTTTGACTTTGATATTGATTTTGTTTTTTGTTATTTTATATATATTAAATAAAATATTTTTCCTTATTCTATTTTTTTTTTTGACAAAAATTCGAAAACTGGCTAAAACCGGTTTTTTAGAAATATTGAATTCGAAAACCGGTTTTTTAAAAAGTCGATTTTTGTATCATTTTAGTTATCATTAGTTAGTTATCATTAATCATAGTTATTACTTAGTTATCATTAATCATGGCTCATTTTTCTTATTTATTCTTTAAAAGCGAGACTATAGCATTATTAAAAAAAATACAAAAAATACAGGCACAAAAAAAAAATTCCATTGGAAAAAGTGAAAGATATCTTGTTTTAAATCCTCGTTCAATTTTCTTTCAGAACATATGATGTGTGAAAACATTTTCGTCTCTTTAATATTGTCACAATTTTTGCTCCTTAGTGTTTATGCTTTCTTTTATTTTGAATGAATGATTTTAGAATATTCCTGATTATTATAAATTGTATCGTAATGTATAGAGTATAATTTGTACTTATTATAATTTATCTTCATACAATCAGTTTTTTAATTACAAGTACTATCGTAGGCTGAGATAAAAAAATCATTTAAATGCAATTAATTTTAAAAAGCGTTAGTTTAATTCCGTGTTAGTTATTTTTTAAAAACGTTTCTAAAACGTTAGTTTAAGTATCTTGAATGTAAAAAAATTTAAAAGTGGCTTTAAATATGAAAGTAAGTTTAGACAATAAACAGTGACAATGTCTTTTAACACAATAAAAAGAATCCATTACAAAGATTGTTGCAATTACTGATTTGTAAGTCAACCAATTGCAAAACAAATTGTATTATGGTAATTTGCAAGCAGATTCTAAAACATGGGAAAAAATATTCCAAGATTAATGTTCTGAAATTTAAATATTTCTCGTCTTAATTTGAAAAAAATTGAACTCATTGATCTTGTAAATGAAATGAAGACACATTTGTGTATTACACTCGAACATTTTCATAATTTTTAATGTAATTCAAAAATTTTTAAAAAAATTTTAATAAGTAAAAAAGAATTGCACAGTCCAAGAACTCTTTAAAAGTGGGAACTTCTGAAAAGCTGTCTAGTTTATCTATTTGATTCGATTAATCCCAGTTCTATTTGATTCGATTAATCGCACTTCCCAATCCTTAAGCAAAAGTTTTCAATTTATTCCTGATATTTGGTTCAGTCAAACTTCTTTAATACTTCAAGGCTAAGTCATCCAGTGATCTTTCATGCAGTGAACTTATTTTACAATTTCTGAATGGTAACTTTCGTATTTTATTTTGCGGGATTATAAAGCGCACTTCCTGGATTTCAGGATATACTTGAAAAAGATAAGCCAATAATGTAGCAATATCATCTAGTTCTAAAATTGAAACCTCTGTCCTTTTCAAGGTATTGGCCTCGTTTTAAATCAACATTTGCTATTTAGAGTACGATACACGTGGTTTCGCCATTTAGTTATCAGTGGAATTCAATAAGGCCGTCAATTTCTGAATTCAGTTTTAATAAATTCATCAAATGCGTAAAATTCACAAGACTGTGCCTTGACTATGCGTACGAATATAATATATACAGACCTTCATTACATTTGAATTCTATTCCTATTTGTTTAATGTATCATATTATTCGTTTTATTGCCTTATTTCATGTGAATATTTAACATGCCACATTTTGATAATTCACTCTTGGCGAATTAATTGCCTTGGGCACAAGTTAATAAAAATATTTATCCTTCTGTTAAAGATATGCAAGGATAACATTATGCCAAAGTTTTTCTTTATTTGCATCAGACGTTGACTTTATTCGTAGTTTGATAGATTCCTATACAACCCATTATTTCCAGATATATAAAAAATATTGATTTCCTTGAAAGGGATTTTGGAATAGCATGGTACAGGAATAGAAGAGTAATTTACAGTACATGGCTATTCTCTATTACTCTAATAAATGTATAATGCAATACTACAGATTATCTTCATATATATTATCTTCAAGTATATTTAATCAAAGATATGTAATATTAACTAACATTTGTACTCAATTAATGAATTATGCAATACTACACAAAAAGTTATCATTTTTATTTATGGAGGAGAATTGATAAATTAATTAATATCACGCATGTCAAGTAATGGAAGAAAATAATTAACAGAAAACAATTTCCAAATGTATTTTTAATTTTGATGTGTGTAATAGCTACTATGCGAATTCATTGAAAAACAACAACAACAACAGCAAATACATACCAGCAGCGAGCAGTATGATCGCTTAGCATCTCGTAACTGGACATGTCTGGTAAGTCAGAACCACATGAGAGAATCTTGTTCTTTATGAGCTGGAAGCATGGTGCATTTCCTTTGTATACTGCAGACAAGATTAAAAAAATAATAAATGATTTGCCTCTCCTCAAATTTTTATTTTTATTAGCATTTTTCATATAACAGGCAGGTAGAAGCTGAGGGGAAGACGTTGCTATTCTCTGATTCTATTCTACAAGATGAGATACCTGTTTCCATATAAATGACGGAAGCGTTATTTATTTTCCGTTTCCAAGAAGATGAATCAATTGAAAAGAGATACCATTGAAGAAGGAAGAACGAATTGTTATTATTTTGTTTGTTAGCAGTGATACCGCCCTTTATGTAGCATGTGCTTTCAATGGAATGCATAAAACATAGATTATCCATGACGCAGTGGCAAAACTTATCATGAACTTTAAAAGGACAAATTCTGTTAACTATGTAAGCAAATCTGTAATAGATGAAATTTCATGATAAATTTTGCCCCAGTGTCATAGATTATCAGTATTATATTTTTTTCCAATGAAAGTACATGCTAGCATGAAGAATGGTGTTACTCTTAGCCTATAGAATAATCTCAGTCTACTCTTTCTTCATTTGTTTCAATTGATTCATCTTTTTGGAAATGGAAAAGAGATTAATCATTGCTTTCATCCTTTATTGGAGATTTAGGACGTAAGCTATATTTTATCTCGGACTGAATTTTTTGTCTAAATGCAACACATGAACAATGCGAGGTCAAGGTTTTTTTCGGATTACAAAAATTTATTGCTCTCAATTTATTAAATTGAATCAATTTTGACTAAAACTAATTACTTAGTCTCATTTAAATATGTGTCCTGTTTGTAACTAGAAAAATAACAAAGTGGTATTTTAATTTTTGTCACGCGTTATTCAGCATTTGTTTTGTTACACAGAACATAGCGTTTTCTGTCCTAGATTTTTAAATTTCAATGTCACGAATTGGTAGAATGTCATAAATCCGTAACAGCGTCTCAACTCTTCTTGAATAAAAATAGTAAATTGATATCATGGAACTTCAAAACGTCTAATTTAATATATAAACGTAATAATGTAATTCTTTCCCCCCATCGTTGCCATTTAGTCAAAAATTGTATTCTGATTCACGCTTTTGGACGATTTTTTATTCGAAGATAAAAAAAAAGTTAAAAAAAAAGATTCATCGAGTTATGCAATAATAAAAGTTTTTCATTGCTGTCTTTAACCATTATTTCCTTCTAATCTATCTATATCTATACTTATAATAAAGCTCAATGTGTGTGTGTGTGTTGGCGCTCTACAGGCCAGGTCATTTGACATACAGCTATCAAATTTGGGACATGTATACCTTAGAAGTCGGGAATGTGCACCTGGGGTCCCTTTTTTTGAAATATTAATTATAATTTTAATTATTAATTAAAAACTAACTTTCCCGCCAAAAAAAATCTTCCATTTTCCCCACCGCCAACTTTTCCGCCAAAAATAATCTTCCATTTTCCCCAACGCCAAATGAGTAAGGCTTTAGTTGTTTTTTTCTCCCAACAGTAATAAGGCTAGGGTTAACATTTTTCGGCGGATTATTTCAGACGATTCTGTTTATTTTCTTAATGTTTTATGCATTTAAAATTAAACATTGTTAATTAATCCATGTTTCAGATTCATTCTGAAGTACTTTTGAATTGAAATAACACAGAATAAAGGAAATTAAAAATGTATAATCTGCATAGCGTTACCCCAACTGGCGTAGAAAAATTCACGCATTTGCGTTAACGTAAGTGGCGAAGAAAATTCACGCATGCGCACTGTGTTCTGATTGTTGGCATGATAACCAAATGACGATTTAATTTATTTTTAGGTTAGTTGCATGCTTTTGTAAGTAAATTGTTTTTATGTTAGTTATATATTTTTTGTATATGCTTATAGTTTTAAATACATCGTTTTTTAAATAGTTCTTTTTAACCTGTTTTCAATGCTTTAAATTATTTTTAGGCTAATTGCATGCTTTTGTAATTAAATTGTATTTATGTTAATTATATATATTTTTTGTATATGCTTATAGTTTTAAGTACATCGTTTTTTAAGTAGTTTTTTTAAACCTGTTTTCGACCGATTATTTTAAACGATTCATTTTATTTTCTTAGTGTTTGATGCATTTAAAATGAAACATTGTTAATGAATCGATCTGTTCCTGATGAATCTGAGAAATTTTTGTGGACAAATTCTTGAGATATTACATAAATTAAGAAAAATATTCTTTAGTGCCCATAAAGTTTAAACGCTCAGTGACTCTATTATCAGTAATCATATTATTAAAAAAATGCTTTGTTTCAGTAAAAAATATTATTATATTAATTGCAGATTAATCATTTACACTTTAATTTAAAGCATAATTTCTACGAGGGGTAACAGAAAATTAGAGAGATACATATCACGCTATGACTGAAGGCCTTTATAATATTATGAGTGAATTATATGACTATCAAAATTTGAAGTTTTAAAATATTTTGCTGAAGAATCTATTAAAGTTGGAATTGCGTAAAATATTTAATGGTACGACCGGAGTCTAACCCCCTGCTTGGCAAAATTTTTAAAAATCGCCAACAACGGCCTTGCGAAATGTTCAAACGCAAAGGAGCAGATGTTCAATTATAGTGCACAATAAAGATTGCCAGCTTTAGCGCGTTATCGCAACTTGGCGAAGAAGGGGGTTAAACTCCGGTTCAACCTATTTAATTATTAAAATTTAAACGAACATTAAGATTGGCGAACCGGCTGGTCGCCAAAGGCGGCTAGTGTTTAATAATCAGAGAAAGATTTTGTGACCATCTTGTAAATCTTATGCTGTGATCATTTCTCATTTTTGCATTTGTCAAATACTTTGCCATTTCTTTAGATCACAATATCAATTTATTGATATAAATGAAATTCGATAAAAATGAGGAATTAACATATTTTGTTATTTTTTTATTCCATTCTACGAATGATAAAAACGTTGTTACTTTTATGTATATAAAAATTTATTGATGTATCATAAATTGATATTTGAAATTTTCTATTACTTCCTGTAGTGGATTTCGTTCCTGTTACTTCTTTTTTACAGTAGAAATGGATTTTTTCCTCTTACAGGCTCGTTTAATTATGCTAAGCTACCTTTCTATGTCACTGGTGACCAGATAACTTCTATACTGTAATCTACAACTATAATTGCATTGCCAGGATTTATATAGCGGCTTAATAGGCATATAGTGTTAAAAAATGTTAATTAAGAGCCTTCACACTTACCTCCTGTTATGTCTGTACCAGGTGGACAGACATTTAAGTAAAAAGCGCTTATTCCTCTGGTTCTTTGGAGATACTCCGTATTTTCTTCATTGGATATTTGGTGCTCGTTATTTGCAATGCACTGCTTCAACCTTGATATTCGACTGCGAAATTGAAAAGTTTCATTTTGAATTAGAAATATTGTAAATGTTAAATATTTTTTCAATCAAAATTCCATTTTTAAGAAGACACTCCCTTTTCCCACCCCCCTCTGCCGTCCGAGACTAGGGAAAATTGAGATTCCCTATTCTCACTATTGATTGAGAATTGCCTCTCTCTTTCTCTCTCTCTCTCTCTCTCTCTCTCTCACACACACACACACACACACACATACACACAAATCATAATAAAAATATAACGGAATATACCTATATACAATAATACGTAAAATAAAATACAATTATTGCTCACATGCATAAGAGAGTTTCAGCTTGATATAAATTAAAAGAAAGAGGTTTAAGATACCTATTCGATTCTCTTTGCGACTATACGCAAATCACACTGTGTTTTGTAAGCACATAAGAAAATCAAGAGAATACTTTCATTTCTCTTTCTTTCTTACTTTCTCGTGTACGAAGCCTATAGAAACTATTCTAATCGACAAAAAATTCCTATGCCACGGATTATTACAGAAATGTTATAATTTTTTTAAAAAACACAATTGCCTGAAACGACATGACACACCATGTAACATAAACACTTTTCGCTAAGAACGATATCGAAATATTTTTTTATTTTTGTTTTCTCATATATGAAGTATAGAGAAAATACTGTAATCATGAAAATTTGAACTCAAGATTTTGACTAATCTCCAAATTTCAGGTCTCTCCGAGACCGAAAAACAGTTTTGGTGTCATGCTTGTCTGAGAACATGAAAACTCAAAATTACTTTGATAAAATTTGGTATATGAACTTGCGATTTAATTTCGTTGAAATTTAATAAAATCCGACAGTCAAAATACATTCACAGGAAGTCTGTCTATCTGTTCGAGTACAAATGAACTCAATAACTACAAAACACAAAATTTAGATAGATCAAATTTGGTATATAGGTTTAGATTCTAAGATATATTTATTGAATTTTAAACTAAATTTGTCAAATGATTGATTACCTATTTTCTTTTGCTTTCCATATGTGCGAAGACAAAATAACTCATAAACTAAATAATTTAAATCAATAAAACTCGGTATGTTTTTTTTGTGTGATTACAACCGTGGTAGTCCTGTGTCAAATTTTAATTTCAATCAATCAGCAGAAAGGTGCCCAACACGCATATTCTAACAATAGATTCAGTAAAAATGCTAGATTCACATCAAAAGTCTGTATTTCGTAACTATCACTCACCAATGCCAAGTAAGATATTCACAGTCTTACCCAAGTACACAATTTTATGCGGGGAACAGGGGATTAAAAACGGAGAGTAAACGAAAACGTTTCAAGGTGACATCTCCCACTTTTTTTTTTTTTTTTTGAATACAATCGATTTCCAACAATTTTAATCAAAAACAACTTAATTCAGAAAATGAGTTTTAACATTATTACTTTAATTTTACGTTAAACTAAAACGTTATTTATCACATTATGGTAGTAAATGGTTCTAAATGTAATCCTAATATACAGGGTGATCAAGAAATAACAGGAGGTGTTCGGAGTCCTGTAGCGTGTTATGTACTGAACGAAATATAACACAATTTGGCCACCATACACATTAAAGTATGCGGTTTCGATTTAACAAGAAAAAAAAATTAGTACCGAAAAACGCCAATGTGGAAATCTTGGCGCTGCAAGCGCATAATGTGTGGAAAAGGAATACATAACTTCCAATAGAAACAGTAAATAGCAACACAATGAATACCAATGAAAAACGTTTATTATAGCAACTTACAAATTTGGCTCACTGTGACCAGCAACTTGATGTTCCAATAATGTATGCGGTACACGAGGTTTCCGACGGTAGCTCGCATCATATCGGCATTTATTCGTCTGACATGGCGCCAAAATTTCCCCTATCGGCGTTTTTCAGAATTATTTTTTTCTCTTCATAAATCGAAACCGCATACTTTAATGTGTATGGTGCCAATTTTTGTTATATTTTGTCCAGAACATAACACGCTACAAGGCTCCGAATACCTCCTGTTATTTCTTGATCACCCTGTCTTTATATATTTGTAATTGACGTACTTTCAAAGAATTTACTTTTTATCTCAAAGTTAATTTTATTTACAACAGATTTTGTATTCTTCTTTCTAACAGAAAATCCAATTATCTAATGAGAATTTTTCTTACCCGCAAAACTGATCAATACTTTCGGGACTGGTGACGTCAAGTAGCAAGTGAGAAATGTCACTGTCCTTCTCCAAGTCATTGTAGCACTTTCGGACGTCTTCCCTGGGCAGTGCAGAATTCCGTCTTGAAGATGGGTCCGCCCTCTGGCTTGACACTAGACCTGCATTTCAAATAGGAATTGATTTTTGAGGATTTATCAAATTTGCTATTACTGGTTCATCCCATGGACATTCAATTTCTTCTAAGGTACCATTTAAACTATTACAGAAGATTGTGAAGTAAATTATAGTTGCGAGTTTGAAACGAAATTAAAAAAAAATGTTGTTGGAAAGAAATCGGTCCACATATTAAGAAATACAGGGTGATATAGAAGGCTGAAGTAAAATAATAATAAAAAAATAAATAATTGGCAGATGAATAAATCCAAAACTTAATTGAACAGAAAAAATAGAAATGAATCTGGATTTTCATTTTTTCTCTCATACAAAGAACAACTATTGTAAAAATAAGTTAATTCGAATTCTAAAGATTTTAAAGAATCTTTATATTTCATATCGTTTTAATTCCGAAAAAAATATCTGTTTTCTCTAGTTTTGGTAACTCAGAAATCCAAAATATTAAATAACTCTTAATTAGTACCTGGATTTATCTAGTAGTCTGTCTGACAATTAGTGTGCCTTTGGGTGCATTAAATACGAAACGCCGCATTAAATCCGAAATGTATTAAAGAATTAATGAGAATTTTCTTTGTGGCACGATAATATGTGGACACGATATTTCAGATAAACGAAGAGATAGCTTGATGAAATTTTGCCCATGAAAATATCATCAGAATTTTAGATCTGTACTTAGTATGGGACAGAATTCCGCTTAAGAGTCTGTCTGTATATATGTGAACTTTATAGTTCAAATATTCAAAATTCTTCATAAATGGAGTTTAATATAATCTCTATACATCAAAAGTAAAGATGTTCTTTCAATGTTTAAACTAAATTAATCAAAGGTAAGAAGTTTATAGTTCATACTCTCTTCACTATATAATCCTAAAACAGCAAAATTAAGGAAGAATACGAAAATGAAGAACATTCCAACTGAATCCCCAAGATAAACGAATCGCTTCAAAGAGATCAATAAAGAAATAAAAACTATATATTCATTTCTTTAAAAAATAGTATTGTGTTATAACAATTGCAAATAAACATATTAATATCTGCTAGATACACTTCAGTATTACTGTGGATGAGAATATTTCTTTCCCTGCAGCTGCTGAGGGGGCGCTTGTTGCCCCTTCACTGAATCGCTGACTTAGGGTGGAATTTTAACGGTGCCAATTTAGAAGTTTGCATAACATAAAACGAAACTAATGTATTTTACCTTACATCCCAATGAAGAAACTCGTTTATTCAAAGCTGTAAGCTGCTGCGTACGCGTTAAGTGCTGTAATGCTTAGCAAAGATCCATGTCTCATTAAATGGGTTCAATAAAAATAAATCAGTAAAATTTGAAGGTAATTGTGTTATTTTAGCCTATTTTATACTCCTGTGTCAACCGGTAATGCACATTATCGCTCTGCTGAATCATATCTTGAAAGCAACGTTGTATAAGAAACTATTTATTACACTTTCTGCAAAAACCTTTCATCTTCTTTCATGAAAATACTTTTTCGCATGTAGCACAATTCATGACTAATTTGTTTATTCGCTGGTTCTGATATGATTTAAAAAATTAAATAGAACTTCTGGCCAAAATTGTAGGTATTCGCTACCAATGCGAACTTCCTGCTTAATTCTTAGACCAATACTAATACCTTCTTCTTCTTGCGTACAGCCGACCACCCCGCCACCACTGAACGTAGCAGTATCGACAGGATTTGTTGTGGTCGACTGCTATCTACCAATACTAATATCAAGTGAACTGCCGATTCCCGTCTTGGATAATATTTTTCTAATAAGTACTTGATATTCGATGCCAGAGATTCGAAAAGGAACAAACCGCTCCATCTGATCCAAAAATAGACATGATTCTGTTTCAAGTATTCTACGACTTCCACTCACTAAGAGCAAGTTGTCTACGATGGTTATGATTACATGAATGGTCTACAAACATTTAGAACAAATGCCGATATTGTATCATCTGCAGTTATTTGATTTCTACAATAAATGTTTTAACTTTAGTATTTAATAGACTTTAATGAAAGACAAACAAAAATTGACAGCATGTGGAAAACTTTTAGCAGCGACTTCATAGATGACTGTCTTCATAGTATCATTTGTGTTTAAGTGTAAGAGAAAGCATTCAAAATGTGTAAATTTGAATAATTTTTATTTAAAAAATAAAATTTCTATAATATATAGTAAGGATACTTATTAATTACTTTAATAACTTTAAATGCCCTAACATCATATTTTGAATTATGTAATTGCTACAATGATAGCAGCAATGATTGTAAATAATAACTCGAAATGGTATAACTAAATTGAGTTATCACTGACTATTGTAGGTTTTCTTGTTATTCGAACCCCATTGTTCTACCCTATTTGTAAATGTCACAGAACCACATTTCTAAAGTTTTGTCATTTCTTTTATAAATAAATAAGAAAAATTAATAAAATTTTTAAGAATATTAATTTTTCTCGATAAGATTAAATTTTTTTTCCAAAAATTATTTTATACTCTCTATTATTAATTAAAAATATTTTATACATTGAAAAAATTACTTTAAGATTTTTTGAATTTCAAGATTAAATATATTTCATGATTTAATATTTTGAATATTATGGAATCTTATTTCAATTTTTTTATCAAATTTATGACAAATATAAAATTTATGTCATACATAGATTAGATGACACCTCTCATGTGGAATCAAAATTTGATTACAGTTATTTTAAACTGATTAATAACTTTGGAAAATGCGATAGTATTGTATTTTAATCATCAAAGCATAAATGAGCAGAACTCTATCCCATTCATTTAGAAAATGAGTGAAAAATGGATCACAAAATACCATCTTAGCAAACAAGTGAGAAATTATGTTTAATAAAAGTAGATAAAAAATATCCTAAATTTTAAAAAGCTTCTAAATTTTCATATGTTTCTTTTTCTTTTAAATGAATATATATATGCTTTATAAACTAAGAACAGCTGTTAAATAATATAAACAAACATGTACTTACCTACATAGACGAAGGCTATCAATAAGAAATAAAATCCATCCATTATCGTCTTCGCTGTTTATTAGATGACTGATTAAAAACGAAGCCTTGTCTCTTCTTTTAATGACTTTGGATGGTGACGTTACTTAGTTGGGGTGATTCATATGAAATATGCCTGAAACAGGAACTCCCCTGAAACACCTCGCCACATTTCCAGAACATGTTTGTCAGTGTGTTAGTTATTCTATGCAGATATTTCGGAAACTTCCGTAGTTTCCTGTGAATGAGTGCGACGATTTCCTGTGACGGTATTGGAATGACTTTTTCATTAACACGTCATAATTAGCACTTTCACTTAGGTAATGAAATTCAGAAATTTATTACAGTTCATAATTAAATTTAAAGTAGGAAATATCCTCCCTTAAAAAGTTAATATGAACTAAATTTATTTAGGTTGGAAATAAGATGAATTATTCTCAATATGAGCTTTAAATAATTATATTAAATCTTTTTGTGGATATAAGGTTACAATAAAATCGATATACCTATTACGTTATTTAAGGATATGCAACAAAATCACTATTACCGAAAATTGGTTAAATATGCGATTATTTACTTGTATCACATAGTATAATATTTTGAATCTTAATTTTTAAGTTAATATAATTGGCATTTAATATTTTCAAAATTGTAATTTTTGAAATTGATTGAGCAAAACGTAATCCTTATTACAACACATTTTTGTATACTCAATAATAAATACATTTTTTCTTATTCTTTATCAAAAATATATAACAAAACATGTTTACCTTCATTTGATACTAACTGCCTTTGGCGTCCAGCTATAATTCAGCTAAATCGTATTACTGAATAACACTTATACTGAACTAATTGAAATGCAGTAAATTCATTATATTGTTTAGGTATATCTTTGTGTCCATGATAATTTTTAATTACCAAACACTAAAATTGTGTTATTTTTATTGTATTACATATGTCCAGCTCATTGAGCGCATGGACATATCTAATAGAGACTAGTCCCATGACATCATGGCACTATTAAAAATGTAGATGTCCTGTTCATCTGTTTTCTAACCTTCGACTCACTGTAACTTATTTTTTTAATAAACTACACTAATATTATGTAGAATCCTTCTTCTTTAGTCTCTAATAATCCAAGAAAGTAAAGCTATTAAATATTTTATGAGACGATGAAAATAGTTTGAATTTCAGAAGAACAATGACTGAATCCAATGTTGTAAATTTGGCAAGAAATATAAACTGGTTCCAGAACTAGCTTGATTAGCTTATTAATAGAACTACAAAATGTTATTAGAAATACTTGGGAGAAGATTCGTCGTATCACCATATACTCCATTTAGTCAGAGTAAAGAAGACATAAAAAAAAACAAAAAAACAAGAAGATAGAAACAGTCATCAAACAGAACCTTTAATCGATCGTAAAAATATATTTAACCATCACTAGAAGAGTAATCTTGTGATTTATCTAGGAAAATTGATGTCCATAACTTCTTAACCCTTATTTCATAAAAAATATTTTTGCATCATCTTGAAACTCAAAAAATCCGTTTATAAAAATATCAGTTGCCGTAAAACGTTTTTCTTTATTTTTAATTAAATTTTAAATTTGATTTTTTTACGGCATTTCAAACATTGCTTTTAATGTAATAATAAAATTCAAGCTTATCCTTCAAAACATTTAATCGCATATTTTAGCAAATTAAAATAAAGAATTAAAGAAATTGTTTTTATTGTATATTAAACCCGAAGTCCGCTTTTATTTCTTAGTATATACAGTTTTTAGTTCGGAAGTGCAGTATTTTGTATTTGACTGATTCAATTATTAAAAAAAGCGAACCATTTTAATAGTTTGCCTAAAAAGTCAGTCATCTGGCTAAATAAGAATATAATTCTTTAGGGTTTTTAGAACATTTCTTCGAAAGGAAGCAATTATCTATCTATAATAGTTTAGAATTGATGTAATGGGCCACGATTAAAATGAGCATTCAACATTTAAATTATTTTATTATAAATAGTTTGCATGTAACTATATGTACGTATTGTTATTAGATAGATATATTATCTTAAAACAATTTTAATGTTGTTTTAGAGAAAAAATAGTCTTGAATTTAAAATCCAACGGGAATAATTTACTATCGATTTCCTCGTATATTTACACATTATGTAATTGTTTATGTTTAATTTCGTATTTCAGTTAATAGAATCTAACATGCATTTGGGTTCTAATCCATTTGACTAATTGGTTCAAAATACGATATAGTGATGTACTTTTTTTGGTGTAAAGGCCGCATATCATTTTTGTTCACATTCATAACTGGCAAGCAGATTAACAGCTTACCATTTAATGGATTTAGTTCAGAATTAAATATTTTTGATTAATTTGTTAGATATATCCAAAGTAATTAGATACATTTAGAGTTTCGAAATAATAAATCATACAATTAAATTATTCATATACTTATTCAGTTTGTGAGTTATTGCGCCCAAAGATAATCAGATAAAAATTCCTTTCATTCAAGGATTTCATACAAAATTTTAAAGATCTGCAAGTTTTTATGGAAAACCCACACATCAGATTTCATATACCAGATTCATTCGTCGTGTTTTTTTGAGATGTAGCCTTTGAGATAGCGTATTCATGAATGTTTAAGTGTTTAATAGTGTATTTATGGGGATCTAAATCATCAAAACTCATGAAATACTCGAGCTCTATTTTTTATGGTTAGCTTTCTTTTTGATTACTTCGTGTACGAGTAAGAAAGAAACTTTTTTCACACATTTGATTTTGGAAATGTAGAAAAGAAAAGAGCAGATATTAAAGAATGTAATCAAAATGTTTGATTCACAATGCGTTAACACACACAATATTTAAATTTTTATATTGATTTTTAATTTTAAATTCGTTATCATTGAATATTATATTTTAAACTTCACATTATCAAATTATTGTAGTTCTAAACTTTTAAGATTTAATGAATTAATTATAGATTCTATAATCCCACACAAAAATTGCATGCTATCCATAGACAACTAAAGTCTTCTCTAGTCTCTTAGTTGAATCTATACACTAATACATTCTTAAATCTGAAAAAAAAAAACGTAATTACATAGCAAAGAAAATAAAACAGTGAAATGATTGAGATTTATTTTAAGTCTTATTTTTTCATTTAAGACAGAATCCATTGAATTATTTTCCCTAGATATTTGAAAATGACTTATCCTTCCCTTCCTCTGTTTTGAATGGTGCCTGTTAAGATTTGACAACAAGAAAGGTTTTTTTTAGAATGCGTTATTGTAGAAATAGAACTTATTTACTAGTAAATGGAATGAAAATAATGATCAAAACTCTTCAAAAATATGACACTGTCTTATGGAGAACAGAATAAAAAAGAGATCTTTTGTCGGAACTATATATGTAAACTATAGAAAGCTTACAGTTCTACATACTGTTTCAAAGTTCCGTGTTTCGAATTCCTTTTCTGACGTAAAAGATTTTAACTATGAATTCGTAGAAATTCTTCAGCTGCTCTTTAGCTTATTTATCAAATTTCCTTTCCTTTCCCTTTTGCATCATCATTCTTCTTTTTCTCATATGAAGTTTATAAACATAATTATTTATCACCGAAAAATCTGACATTGATATTTTTAATGAATCTCCGATTTTTAGAGTTTCTGTGTTCAAATAAATAAAAATAAAATAAAATAAGATTTTGAATTTTTATGTACTTGCCATTCTGTGAATGCGACATCTCAAAAACTGACAAACTATATGAATGAAATCTGAAATGTAACTTTACCCAAAATTGTAATTTTATGTTAAAATTCGAGTGAGATCCAGCCTTTAAAACTATTTTCGGGCATTTGTATGTGATCATGAAAATAAATAAATAAATAAAAACACAAACAGCAATTTAGAAGAACGAAATTTCGGTGCACTTTTGTTTATAACAGAAAAAACTAAACTATCGCGAATTCATTCTTCTGTTACACCCCTATATTCAACTAGTGTTCTAAATAGACTATTCTTGTCTCCTATGTAATTATTTAGATACTTTTTGAACATCTTTGTTTTAACATGTATTTTAAAACGAAACTAAGATGTAATGACATTCTGAATGTTAATAACACACTAATAATTATATTTCAAACAAAAAATAAAATAATATAAACTGTTTTTATAAAAGCAATGTAACATAAAATAATATACAGGAAATTCTAACTTTTTTCTTTATTTCGTTGGGCGAGGTTCATTAAAATAACAATAGCGAAAATATTCGAATTCTGTTTTTTTTTTCTTCTTTTTTTTGCATGCTACAACATTACTTGTCTGTATAAATATTGAAGATTCAAATCATACGTAAAGCGCATACAAATAATTTATCTCAATACTTCCATTCTTCAAAATATGCTCCTATAACTTATAAAGTGGGAGATATATATCCAGGTCAAAATTTTTGTATTGATACCTTTTACTCAGATTATTCATTTATTTACATACATTTTTTTAAAAATCTTAACGGAGTTTAGTAACTTGATATTTAAATTGAAAATTTATCGTTAGAGATTAATGTCATTTTTTTTCAATATTTTCGATAAACATTCCAAAATATTAGATTGAAAAACAATCTTTAACATGTAAGGAAATATTATTTTTGCCATTATTTTTAATGAACATACCAAAATTTTAAATTTGATCTTAGTTTTTTTAAATAATATTATCATTTTTAAATTTATTTTTTATATTTGAAAGCAGTATTATACCTGTCTAATATTGTCACGTAGGTACTCTAGTGCGGAACTCAATGACACACACACACACAAGAAGTAGAGCTAAGCCAATTTATTAACTCAGCTCTGAACTCAGAACACAGTGACTGACAGATCTTCTGCTTTTATACTAACAGGGAAAATTCCAGAATACTTTTCTGGAGACAGTAAGAAAAGCCCAGAACACTTATTTGGTAAATTAAAGAAAGTTCCAGAATCTTCTGGAACATGAAATAAAGGAAAACATAAAATCAAGGAATTAAATATTTACACAAACTGTGAATCACATTGTCTCTAGCGGGATTCGAACTTACGATCTCTTGATTATGAAACCAGTGCTATGACCATTCGGCCAGGGAGAATCGACTGCCTCTTTTCAATGTGGCACTATTAAGAATTTCTTTATAAATGGAAAAAAATGCAAAGTTTAAATCAAAATTAATTCGAATTTGCAATACTTATATTCATCCTGCTTCACTAATAAATAAAAAAGAGGCATTTTGTAATTGCTGAGTTTATTCAAAATATAATAAGTTGCTTATTACTTTTTTGCTGTGAAAAAATAATTATTTGAGAAATATGGAAGTTTAATTGTGGTCTAAATTTTTTGAATCTTTTAATTGATCAGAAAATTGTTGTGTATGAATTGAGAAGTCATTTCAAAATATTACAGGCATCCATTCATCTCTTCTGAGAACATTATTGTGTAAATAGGTCTTTATTTCCGTAATCTCATTTTAAAATAACGAAGCATAAACCACAAACACGGAATGAGTCAAGCAGCCATTTTAGATCATAGCAAGCGAAAATTAATCACGTGCTTTATACTTATAAAGACGCCGGGTCCTTTTATTTTTTACTAAGAATGACAACGACCTTTGTTATATTACGCGGGTGATGAATTGTCTTCAAGTCGTGTAATAAACATCCTAGAATGGCTTTTTCTTTTAGGAAACGGAAACTACGTCACTGTCCTTAATTGTATCGTCACTTCCTTTTTAGTGCAAATAAAGATGATTAGATACTTATATGACGTCATTGTTATCAGAATTGCATATTATAAAGAACAAAGAAGGTTTTCATATGCCGATAAGTTAAGTGTTTTAGAAGAAATCGAGTATTTCATCAATAAATAAAAAGATCCGGCTTATAGCTTCCTGATTATGCAAAAAAAAGTAGTTCAAAATGGATATATGCTTTGAAATTTTTTTTAATAAATTATCCAGGGTCATCAGTTGATACATGTACGTTTAACTTTTTTACTGAGTAAAAAATATTTGTCGAAGAAAAAAATTAAAATCTCTTAAAAATAATATTTATTTATTAATAATTAACTGTATAAAATATCTTAAAATGCAGTTTTTTACTGCATAAAATATAAAATAATTTTAAATATATTAAAATAATCTCTCAAAATAAGAGAAAAATAACCCCCGCTGTACAGTAAAAATGCTTTGACAATTAACACTTACTTCACAATTAATACTTACTTGACAATTAACACTTACTTGACAATTTATACTTTCAGTATTTTAAAGTTGCTTTTAATGTTTTGTTTGTTTAATGTTGAGTTTGATTTACAAATTTTATATAAAGATCACACACCAAATTTAATTGATCTGGCTTGTCTAATTTTTACTTCTTCGTATATGAAGTATACAAAGAGAAAGAACTGAAAAGTCTAAAATATCTAACTCGTGATTTTGAAGAATTTCCGCCTTTCAGACTTTAATGAGCAAAAAAATACATATTTGGAATTGTGTGTCTTTCTGTGAAAAAGATAGCTCAAAAATACTTTGAGTTGTTCTGATATTTGGTATATGAATTTAGCCTATTTTTGTAGATTTCCAACAAATTTTGCGTGCAATCCCTTCAGAGGAAGATATCCCAACACTGTACGAATACTAGTGAATACAATAACCCCAAAACGGGAAGAGAAAAATAGATCAAATTTAATACACAGGTTTATTAAATATAATGTAACTCCGTATCAAATTTCGAAATATATTCACCAAGGAATTTGGACGTCTGATGACCGATCCTTTTCCTAGTATGTAAAAGTGATAACTCAGAAACGCAGTGATTTAAAGGAATGAAATTTCGTATGTGATCTCGTGATTACAGTTGTAGTTCTATATCAAATTTTGGTTTCAGTACCAAATCTATGTCGATACAGAATCGGTTGGAAAAGCAATTGAGCGTATATATTCAAATTTATGGTTCCTGAATCAATGATTAATCGCCAAAGATGGCATGTCAGATTATTAATTATTGTTCTTGAATGGCGTGTAGTTAATTCATAATGGCCGCTTTTTTTAACTACACACAAAAATATGATTTCGCCATAAATTTTTAACTAATTTTTCAGAATCATTATTAAGTTATCATTAATGAATACGCTCTTTTCTAATTTATTATTATACTTAGGACTCAGGAATGACTTTATATGAAACACATTCACTTTAGTGAAACAATGAGAAAATATCTGTGAAGAATAATCCACTGGAAAGATGCTTCTTCGGAAATTTTTTCTCAACAATTTAGAAAGTGTCTGCTTGCAAATTTTTCAGTATATTTGAGTGACAAATATCAAAATGCACCATTTTTCAGATTACAAAAAAAAAAAAAAAAAAAAAAATCATCGAGTTTTAACTGAAATAAAAAACAAACCAAATTAAATTATTTCTATTTATTATTCATTATTCTTTATTTTCTTGTTAATTTGGTGGCCATGGAAAAAAGTTCAAAACTTCGTTTTTAACATCCCTGATGCAACATTCTTAATAATTCTAACTTAAATTTTTAGAAAGAGGTAGAATATCGTGCACTTTGTTATTGCATCTACGCAGAAAAAATTAAAACTAATCGAATACGCAATGTTTTTCAAGGAATCCCACTCTCAATTTTTATTAAAAAAAAAGGGACATATTTCGGGAAAAAATTATTAAGGAACACATCTTTCTGCCGAAGATTTTTTTTTCGTGTTCCTCCCAAAGAATGAGAAAGTTGAAATGTGCATCGCATTTAACGGTTGATGGATTTACAAAATAAGTGATTCTTGTTTACACATTTGGGAACACATTGCTTTTAGGCACTCTCTATAGGTAAACCGACAAAATATGAAATATTCCTGCTCGTGACGTTTCCGAGCTACGTGACTTCCGACCTTAGTGGCAAACAAAGAATTCCATATCTATATTTCAATCTGTGTTTCGAAGTTGAGGAAAATATAACATCGAATTTGTGTAAAATCACACCTTTTCCAGGAATCTACTACCAAGCTTTTCTTGTAACACTTGATTAGTCATTCTGTTTGATACCTAAATAAAATATGTAGTCCCTTGGGAATGTGCTTATATTATTAAAATAATTAATATTTTTCTTCAAAATTTTGGGCATTTTATTTATATCAAAGCGTTCTATAAAATGCTTGATTTTCTTATTTTGTAAATACTGTCTATGCAATTATTGAATTTTTGTGCATTTCTACTTTCTCGTATACGAAACATAGAGGAAGTATTGTAATTTACAGTTATATAACTTATTATTTTTACCACGCAAAATTTTAGTATAATACATATTTTTATTACAAGAAAGTTATTTAAAGAAATTTGTCTTGAGCTACGTAGCAAAAATAAGATACATCTTTATTGCCTGATTAGGAAGATGCTTCTCAGTGTAAGATGAAAAAGTTTCCCATGTTTTTAGCATCTGCCTTATTTCCCTGGAAGATTTTCACTCTGTTGAGGTTATTATTTTCCCCATTCCTAACAAAATCTCAAAGTCAAATTTTCGCTGTGACACAGAATTCAACTTTTAAAACTTTTCGGTATCTCTGGTGACTCTCTATCCACCAGCTGACCAATTTCATTGCTATCTTTCTCTAGCTCTGGCCAAAGACAGAATCGCATCGATTATGGTTTTATGGACACTTACCAAATCCTTCAGCCCCGACAACGTTAACTAGCCAAAGCTTCCTATATGCCAAAATAAGGATTTAAATAAGTGCTAAACGCAGTGTGGCACTCAAGATGCAAGCCGATATCGCATGTCATATCACAATGCTCCCTAGTTCCAGAAACGTAGCTTTTTAAAAGAGCCATATTTTTACATTTTGGGCTGTTCCTTATACGAATCATTCGTTAGGGAAGGTTAAGCAAAGCAGCATTGTAATTTCAAATATTGGGGTGAGGTAAAAAACAAGAAAGGATACAAAAGGTGAAATAAAGAAAAAAAAAAGAGAGAAAAGGAATTTTGCATTATTAAAAATTAATCGGCAATATGAATAAAAACAGGAAATATCACGCTTGTAAGCAATGAAGCAATAGGAAAAACTTGTCTGAACGCTTAACTGCCAGTATGATTGTGAGAGTGAAAAGGAATTTTCAAAAAAGTCCACAGCAACTGATTTTTGGTAGAATTCTTCTGGTCCCAAAACTGAGACTTTACTATCAGGTTAGTGCAAACCTAATATAACTTAAGATCTAATAGTTACTATGTATACCTGTGTAAGCTAGAGGCTCCAGAGAATTGCAGCAATAAAAGTTGAAGAAAACAGTCCATAGAAAATAATTTATTCAACAAAGATCAACAAGCACAAGCGTTCAATTAGTTTGTCTCATCCATCGAACCTCAGATAACGTGAGGCAGCACTATACAGAAAGGGAAAGAGCACACTGAATATATTCGTGCCTGCCTTGAAGCGGATACTTTTGGAGGTAGGTGTACAACTCTCCGAGTCATAGTTCAAGTAAGGTTCACACAATTCATTCAAGTAGGAACCGCCAAGAAGCCTCCATAGCTGTTTCACCAATTCACTAGCTTCTTCGCCACACGCTCCTAGTGTCGCATTTGAGGAACAACGTATGTTGTCAAAATAAATGCTGGAATAAAATAAAATAAATTATGTTAATAATACTTATAGTTCAATGTAAATAAATAATATTGGGAGAACAAATTAGTTCGATCTTTTTTTTCTGGTCAAAAATGCATTTATTTCAGAGAAAAATGAATGAACTGATAATTAAAAGTACTTTCCATCGCTCTTTACTGCTTTTTTCCACCACTCGGGCAGTCCTCTGATTCCATTTCGAAAAAATGTCTCGTCTTTTAAGGCAATCAACTTCTGTGAAAGAAGTGAACTAGTAACTTGCCAAATCGTGCTGCATCCGTTACAACAACCAGTAATCAGAAGGAGCAATGTCCGGAGAATATGGCGGAGCAGTAAAATATCCGACTTAAGTGTTTCCAAATATTTTTTTACGACTTTATTTCAGCATGAAGTCAAGCATTTTCATGCAGAAAAATAATTTCGCCATGTCTCTGCTGGTATTCCGGCCGTTCCTTTAGATTTCAATCGTACGGAAACTACTTATTGAGTCACTCCCAATAATTCTGTAATCTTCTCTTGCATTTGAACTGGATGTTCATCGAGTAATGCCTCCAATTCTTTATCGAATTTTTTTTGGTTGTCCAGAGCGAGGCTTATTCTCAATGATGAAATTACCATTCTTCAAATGTCAAAACCATTTCCTATATGATTTATCAGTTGGAGCATGTCACTATAAACTTTCACAAGTACTCGATGCGCTTTGACTGCACTTTTCTTCCAATTAAAGCAGAAAACTAAAGCCTCCCGAAATACAAAATTTGACATATTCAACACAATAAGAAACAAGTTCTTTTTATGAAATTCAAAATCATATAAACTAAATATTGTTCATAGATGTGTAACATTTCTGAAACCACGGAAATCGGATGTCACCTGGAAATACTCATAATAGCCAGAGACATCAATTGAAAACGCACCGACTAATTTGTACTTCCAATAATAATTCAAAATCAGTAATTCAGCTTATAATTCAAAATCGTAAATAGATAAGAAAAATTGTACTGATCAGTATGATAATATGCAAATAAAAACAATAATAAAACATTAAAACGGGAAGAAAAAATAATTGATAAGAAATTGATAAATACCATAAAATACTGTATAGATAGGCGGAATCTGTGAAAATAGCTAAAAATATATATATTTTTTAAATCCCTCTCTGTTCATTGTGAAAAGGAATTTCTGAAAAGGCGCATTCATTAAATTAATGTAATGTTTTTTTAACAGTTTTTATCCTTATGCTTTTTTTCATATATTAGAGTTTTTTACTATTCAAATTTTATTTCATCAGTTTAATGAAAAAATCTTTAAACTATGCCATTTTTACCAAAGTTTACAATGCATTTTCTCTAGTTATTCGATGCATTGAGTTTGGCATGCCTGTCCAACAAAAACGTCATTACACATCTCTGACATAGGAATCAAAGATACCTTTGTAAGTTTAGTGGGCAGGACCAAAAATCGTCCTTCTAGGGTCTTCACACGAGCAGCAACACATTTAACGCAGAACTGATTTAACATGTGCTGGATCTGCATATTCGTCAAATTTTTGACTGAACTGAGCGAAGAAACTGAATTCACATTAAAGACTTAGTTTAAAAATACTTGTGCCAAAGACTGAAGGCACTAAATTATTAAAAGACTAAAACAACTTGTGCTAAAGGTCACAGGTAGTTTCAATTTGTAAGCTCATTTAGCTTTAGTTGAAGTCGAATTGATAAGAAGCTGTTATCACTCACCAGCATGTTCTTTCTTTAAGAGTGCTGGGATCACTGTATTGCAAATCCAGCGTCTTTTGAGATTTCACGTAATCTTCGGTGCATTCATCCAGCTGAGATGCGATAGTCTTAATGCATTCTGCATGCCTTAAGTATTCTGCAAATAGAGGTTAAATTATTCTTTACAATGAAACATTTCAATATAATGTTTGTATTTTAAAGTGTGTATTACAGTTTAGATTTATTTTTCTTCTTTAGCTAGTGTTTAAAATAAAATCAATATGCAATAAGAACCTATATAGTATGACATCGTCAGCTTATAGTTTAATAATTAAATTTAATGTATTGACATTAGACAGTTACATAAAATGAATACAGTAAATAAAAGAGGCAACTATTTAGCATCAGATAAGCATAAAACTTTTATTCTCAATAGTTTGTGTACATGTTAAAGGGCTGGTCTCTGCAACAGAAGACTAATGCATTATTTTTTTATTTTATTCAAAAATAAAACATTGACCAAATCTGATTGGTGGAACAAATGAGGTACGTGACTTTGTAATTCACATTTATGTATGTATTCTATAATCCTTGATTTTTCGTCCATTATACCTTTTGATTTCGAATTAGGCAAATTTTTTTTTATTCCTTAAGGGATTTACTTCCCATATTCAGGGGATATCAGGGATGTATTTACACCCGAAAGCCTTTCAAAGGTGCTTACATCAGCGAAGTTTTGAGAATGAAGTAAAAGGCAATAATTTTTAAAGCTGTTTATAAACATGTATTCAATAAAGAATTTTTTTTATATCATTTCCGAATTTTTGATTTTGTGAATTTTTTTCCATGACTTGGAAGTGGAAATTTTGCATATATGCTACTAGAGTCAACAGTCATTGAATTTAGAATGAATTAAAAGTCGAAATAGGAAAAAATACAATTTAGAAATTTACAATTTTAATCGCATGCATTTCAGTAGAAATTTTGAAACAAAGTTAATGCATACAAAACATTATAAAAATAACTCTGATATTGCGTTTTTATTACATTATATGCAATAGGTCGTGCAACAATTTGATTTGCTGATTAGATTTTGTATCTCAAACAGTTTACATTCTGACATTCTGTAATAATGAACTCTAAACTTACAAAACGATAGATAATTCTGAAAGAATTATTATATCACATTAATATACCTATCTTTCCATAAAATAATTGTTGCTGACTTTTTAATATGTACATTTATAAAACAAATGTCACTAAAAATTTGCATTCTACAAAAGTTTTAATTAAGCGCTTCCGTTCTAATTAAAAAAAAAGCTTATAACGAAGAAAGTCCTGATATACTGAGCACTTTACTTTAAAATTGTTTTGATGTAGAATCCAGAAATTAGTATCATTTGTAGATGTTATAGACGAATGATTTTCAAAATATTACTCCGCTTTAAGAAATAAATTGATGCAATGCTATGATAACAATTCCCCTCCCCCTGTAACCCAGGTGAAACCATCTTTTTCTTCCCACAAAAAGAGCATATAATTAAAGCATTTCTAGCTTATTAGATGCTTTTACTTTGACTTCTTAAATCACAATGCTTAATTTGTAATAACATAATTTTCCCATGTATTCTTCCAGTCCTATCTTGACTGGCAAAATGTACAGTTAAAACTTTGTACAGTTATCAGTATTAAATTTTGTACAGTTATCTGTTCCTGACAGTCATAACACTACTTTAACATTTCCAGATATTTATTATCGATTTTAAATTTTGATGTTGTATGAGAGGTGCCTTCAGGTAATAAATTTGAAACAATTCGAATCTTTTGCCTCAATACATTTTTTTGAAATTCTAATAATGATTAAATGTATTAAAACAATAAGGTAGAAAATTATTATTATTATTATTAATAAAAAATGTTTAAAGAAGTCTTATTAATGCACTAAAAATCGGAGCTTGTTTAAAAAAAATCAAAATGAAAAGGGCAAAAAAAAAAAAAAAAAAAAAAAAAGAAGAAGAACTGTTAACATATGAAATGCTATAAACAAAACTATCAGGATAGCTAATCCACTAATATATATTATAAAAAGTTACAAGCATTCTTTAAAAAAAATAAAATATGTGTTTCAATCAACTTCTAAATGCTTTATAATTTTTGTCTATCGTTCGAATTCTGTTACAAGAAATTCTACTGTTCAGCAAATTGATATAAATGAGTTTTTTTTTTTGAATAAAATTCATATTTTCTGATAGTTGTTTTTCAAGATAAGAAAGATAATTAATTATAAGTCCCATTTTCAAGCAACATTAAGGCTATATTGGGACGGACCTTGTCATTTTGAACTTCGGCCAAAGGACGGGAAGGACATCTGAGCTGGCACCCCCCTCTCTCCACTTCTATACCAGACCTGCAGGTGAATATTGACTCCAGCTACTTTAATGTGTACCACATCCTATTACACGGCGGGTCTCGGTGGAATAAACCTGAACCGTCCAATCCAGAAATTCAGCCCTTACCACCAAGCCGCCGAGAAATTTGAAAAAAGATGCTACTGCTATCATATAATGCATACATAATTTATAGAATGGTGTAAATACAATATTGATTTCCCATTTGATTATTTTAGGAAGCTAAGAATGGCGCCTAAGATAATGCTATATTAAACCATTACCTTTTCGTAAAGAACTGTTTTCTATGCAAAAGTAATCAAAAAATTTATCTGATCCTTTAATTAGAGTTTTGAAAATGTTTTGTTCGTCTTCTGTAAGACATTCTTCAGCGAAAGAATTCACACAATTTAAAGCCAACAGCTGTTTCCTGGAAAGAAAAAAAAATATTGTCCATGTCATAAAAAAAATCAGATAATTTAAATAAAGTCATTGATAAAGTCAAAGATGAAAGCTGAAAAATGGATAATTTTAGTAACAAGGGAATTAACTTTTTTTATTAATCCTACGTAATGATACAAAATATGCAGGAATATAAATTTTATAAAATCCATTTTGTTCTTAAAAAATGCTGTCCATAATTTTGATAAAAGCTCATATTCAATCGAAAGTTATTATATATATATATATATATATATATATATATATATATATATATATATAACTGTTTTGTTTCGTTTTCATTTTAGTTTCGTTTTCAAACTTTTTCTTACTTTAGATTGGTTACTCGTTCTTGCATTTGGTTGGAATTTAGCTGCAGGTGCGCTGTTCCACGAACTGCAAATTTTTAAATAAAATATTTTTAATAGTTTTTTTTTGGTGGTGGTGGGGGGTTCAATAGGTTTTTGGTGTATTGCCTAAAAAATTTAAGAATTTTCAGATCATTTTTCCTGATTTTACTTTTTCAAGAATTCCTTGTTTTTGGCGTTTGGGAGATATATTTTCATTTTAATAAATAAATTAAACTATGCAAAAAGTTAATAACGAATTTATCATAGCGCATGGCCCGTCGCGCGCTCTACCAAGGGGCACTGTGGATAGCTTTGTGTCAGGAGCATTCACGGAGAAAAAATTACTGACACAATTGTTTTGTTTAAAAAATCTTAAAAATACAAAAAAAATATATATATATAAAATTTGTGGAAACGGAAAGTGTAGGACATGTCCATTAGCAGATAAGGAACAGATCAAAAATGAAAACTCAAAATTACAAATATTCTGTAAAAACAAAAATTTGATTTATCTCCTTAATTGTTCAGAATGTAATTTAAAATATATTGGCCAAACTAGCACCGAGCTTAATTTAAGAATTAACAATCACAGATCCGATATAAAAAACTTCATAAAAAATAGGACCACTGACTTCGAACTGGAGCATTTTCAAAACCATAACTTTAACAATATTAATATCTACATTCTAGAAGACAATATTAACGAATTAAACAAAAGATTAGATCTGGAAAACATTTATAGTTGCAACCTGAAAACTTTATTTCCTTATGGTCTCAATAGTAAATTAAATGGGGAAGGTTATGCAGATTTAAACAATAATTGCATTTATAACAAATTTAACATATTTAAAAATTTTCTAAATAAAGATAACTTTTCTAAAAGATTTAAAAGAGGTAAAGGGAAAGGAGGCAATTTTCAAATTATATTTGAGGAATTTCAAAATTATTGTAATCTGGAACACAATAGTGAAAACATTCACAGAATTAGGAAATACATTTTTGGTCTTAGAAATAATAAAATGAAATGGTTTTTAAATAATAAATTCGGGGAATCAGAGTTTAAAAATTCTTACACTAAATGTATTATTATAGATCTTATTAAATGTAAACTTAACATTGGAAAAAACGATTTACTTTTTAATAATAAAAATAATGTTTACAAAGAATACTGTGTGATTAAATTCTTGGATATTTACTTCGAATATCTAAAATTACCCAAAATTATACATAATAATAATATATTTTTTCCTCTTGCAGATAAAACTACTGTATCAATAGCGTTTAGTTACACTTCAACTTTAAAGAAAAAAATTTGTAATTATAATTACTATAGCAAAAATTTCGATAAATAAAATAAAACAGATTGTTACTGTAACAAAGAAAAATATAAAGATTTTATAGATATTGATAAAGGTCATATTATTACAGGTAATTTAAAAATTATTGAATCCAACTCTTTAAGAGATTTGATGGGAAGAGGAACAAAATTTAGATTAAGAGAAAAAATAAACCATAACAAAATTTTGATTTCTATTGGTAAGGATTTGGATGTTTTTATTGCCAAATTATCTAGAAAATACCATTGGCCTACGGAAGGTTTCGGGGAATGGAAAGTGAGAATTTTAAAGGAAATTAAAATAAAATTGAATACTGATTTTGACAGATCTAAAGAACGTGGGATTTATTTTAGTAAAACATTAAAAAATGAAATAAAAAATTTAAAAGAAAAATTTGTTATTACAGTAATAGATAAATCAGCAAATAATTTCTGTTTAATTTGTAAATATTATTATAAAGAACTTTTAATTAATGAATATAACTCTAATGCAACTTATATGTTAAAGAACACCGGGAAAAAGGAATTAGATAAAAGAATGCTAGCTTTCGCAAAAAAAACCAAAACTAAGACTTGCTCTCTTAACTATCCTTATTTATTCCCAACAGTTAAATTTCATAAAAATCCATTAAAATTCAGATTCGTAACCTGTAGCACTGGCAGTTATAATTACTATACGGGTAAACATTTCTTTAAATACTTAAAAATTATCCTGGACAAAATAAAAAATGAAGACAACTTTATTATTTCTAGTAACAAAGAAGTATTGGATTTTCTTAAAGATAACAACATTAATAAACTTAATACTTTTGATTTCGAAAATTTATACACTAATCTACCTCATGAAAAATTAATAAAGGTCTGCACTTTTATATATGACGAATATTTAAATGAAAATATCATTCCTAAAAATAACTGGCTTGAGTTATGTAATTTTAATATTACTGAAAATTACGTGTTTAATGGTATTAATTTTTATAAACAAGTCAAGGGCATTCCAATGGGGACAGCTTTCTCAAGTGCTTTAGCTAATATTTTCCTGCATTACTATGAGAAAAAAATAATTAAATATAATTTAATAAACGGGTGGAGATATATTGATGACCTACTTTTGATTAACTTCGAAAATACTAATATTATTACTAATTGCTATCCAAAAGATTTAATTCTAAAAGATACAAATAAAAATCAACTTGAGGCTACCTTTCTGGATTTAAAAATCGAAATTGCTAATGATAAAACAATAGTTGGTATATACGATAAAAGGGGTGATTTCAACTTTAAAATAACAAAACTATGTAACTACCATTCCAATCTTAACTCTAAAATTTTCAAAAATCTAATTTTCTCACAAGTTAACAGGATCAAAAGGGTTTGCAATAATAAAAATTCTTATATTGAAGCATCAAATATCCTCCTTAAAAATTTAATTAAAAATGATTTTTCTAGAAATTACTGTAATGTCAATTTTTTAATTAAATAAGGTATGGTTTGGGATTAATCCTTTGGCTTAAATAAAAATAGAACTTTACTTGCATATTGGATCACTCAATAGATGGCGCTGGGTGCCTACCTCTGTTTACATAATTTACCGTTAACTTTTTTAAAAACAGGAAATCACAATCGATTGTTTAAAGTTTCCTTGACTGTTGGATGGTATGTGCTGGCTTTTCGTTTTTAATTTTAGTTTTAATTTTAATGCTGTTTTTGTTTTTATTGTTATTTTTGTTATTGCATTTTTACTTTGTTGTGGTTTTTTTCTAATTTGTTATTTTGTATTTCCTTTCTGTTAAAATAGTATATCTCTTGAGCATAATTTCAGGGGATTTTCGGGTCACGAGGAATCATTATTAGACAATGTCTGTATGTCCTCACAGAAAAAATCCCTTTATTTGAATCCCTGCCTGAGGGTGACCCTTGAAAAAGTCTTCAGGCCGGATTCTTTTTTTAATAATTTTTTTGGTTTAATTTTTATTTGATTTTTGTTTTTCCTATTAACTTGATTCTAATACTTTTGTATATATATTATATATATATATATATATATTACGATAAAACTTTCCATCTTCAAGGGGAGAAAAAGAAGATTCTATTTTTCAATTATCAAAACAAATTAAAGTCAGTAAAAAGAAGTTGTGAAGCAAATAGGTAAGAACAATATTAAAATATAAAATTTTCAATCGTACCAGATTGAATTGTTATTAACAAATAAGCCGATTTATTAGAGCATCGTTATCGCTTTAAACTATAATTGTTATTCATAGTTGTTGTAATTCGATAAAATGTAATTGAATTCATAAACATTTCAAACATTGAGTGAATATTTAATCAAAATGACCAAACATTTCCTGAAGTAAAACAGTTTTTAAAAAATGAGAGGAAAACAGTTTTAAAGGGGTTGGATAAAGCAAGAATAATTTACCGCTTGTTTTCAAGTTTAATTTTAAATTAGAATCTAAACAGAAAGGTTTATTTAAATTTATAAATTATGAAAGAAATCTTAACATTCGCAAATAGGAATTATATAATTCCACACAGTTTATATAAACAAGATTCCATTTATTCTACGAAAATATGTAAAAATGCCGTTTGTAACCGAAAGTAATCTATACTTATAATAAAGCTCAATGTGTGTGTGTGTGTGTGTGTGTGTGTGGGCACTCTACAGGCCAGGTCATTTGACATACAGCTATCAAATTTGGTACATGTATACCTTAGAGGTCAGGAATGTGCACCTGGGGTCTCTTTTTTTGAAATTTTAATTAGAATTTTAATTATTAATTAAAAACTAACTTTCCCGCCAAAAAAATCTTCCATTTTCCCCACCGCCAAATGAGTAAGGCTTCAGTTATTTTTTTCTCCCAACAGTAATGATTATTATTATTTATTTAAACGATTATTTAAACGATTCTGTTTATTTTCTTAATGTTTTATGATTAAACATTTAATTTTTATTTTTAAAATTAAACATTGTTAATTAATCCATGTTTCAGATTCATTCTGAAGTACTTTTGAATTAAAATAACACAGAATAAAAGAAATTAAAAATGTCTAATCTGCATAGCGTTACCCCAACTGGCGTAGAAAAATTCACGCATTTGTGTTAACGTAACTGGCGAAGAAAATTCACGCATGCGCAGTTTGTTCTGACTGTTGACATGACAACCAACGGATGATTTAAATTATTTTTAGGTTAGTTGCATGCTTTTGTAATGAAATTGTATTTATGTTAGTTATATATTTTTTGTATATGCTTATAGCTTTAAGTACATCGTTTTTTAAGTAGTTTTTTTAAATCTGTTTTAGACCGATTATTTTAAACGATTCATTTTATTTTCTTAGTGTTTGATACATTTAAAATGAAACATTGTTAATTAATCGATCTGTTCATGATGAATCTGAGAAATTTTTGTTGACAAATTCTTGAGATATTACATAAATTAAAGACATTCTTTAGTGACCATAAGGTTTAAACGCTCAGTGACTCTATTATCAGTAATCATATTATTAAAAAAATGCTTTGTTTCAGTAAAAAATATTATTATATTAATTGCAGATTAATCATTTACACTTTAATTTAAAGCATAATTTCTACGAGAACTAACAGAAAATTAGAGAGATACATACCACGCAATGACTGAAGGCCTTTATAATATTATGAGTAAATTATATGACTATCAAAATTTGAAGTTTTAAAATATTTTGCTGAAGAATCTATTAAAGTTCCAATTGCGTAAAATATTTAATGGTACGACTGGAGTATTCCGGTTCAACCTATTTAATTATTAAAATTTAAACGAACATTAATATTGGCGAACCGGCTGGTCGCCAAAGGCGGCTAGTAAATACATAAAATCAATATGGATTGGGGTTATTTTCTTCCTTAATCATTAGCTGAAGATTAATTTATTTTTAATTTCTGCGAAAAAAAGGTTTTTCTAAGTTGGACCCTTTTAATAATATTTTAATTTTTTAATTCGCTGATGTTTTATTATTATTATTCACCATTAATTAAATGCTCTATTTTATTTTAGGAGCATATTGTCTCCATGGGAATAAAAATTTATATAGCATGCAAGATATTAACGCGCCTTTTCCTCAGTTAAAATAATTGAATAAATCAAATAGTATTGATTAAGAAAAGAGTTGACCTTTGGTCCCATGATCATTAATACTGTTGTCTACAAGGGATGAACAAAACGATGTGAGTTCAGTTCCTAAAGAAAGAGTTAAAACATAAGTAGCATCAAAGGCGTTGTCCGCCATAATCATGTCTGCTATCTTATAGATGAAGCGTATCAATATGTCTTTCAGAGAAATTCAACTGCTCCACAAAATTTCAGTAAAATAGTTCCCTTAGTATTTAAATAATATGTCTGATGATGATCGATGTAAAATGATATATATATATATATATATATATATATATATATATATATATATATATATATATATATATATATAAATTTATAAAAATCAGTATTGAAAAAGGATCACCTATCGTATGACGAAAATCCAAAATGAAGCAAACTATTTTTTCTAGCTTTTAAGTTGCTCCAGAAACAAGAGGATGTTAATCTAACCATTACAATAACAACATAAAAAAAGGTACAAATATTTACTCTTTTAAGACCGAGGATGCGCAGCTAATTTTTTTTAAAAATAAAAATTCTTTTGCTGCTGTTTATGAATATATTTTGTGAAATATTTACAGCCTGAATACACCTAAAATTACTGTTCTGATAGCGAAAAAAATAGCAGAATAACTTATTAAACTTTATATATATCACAATTAAGTTTAATTAGTTTTAATTTATATTATAATGATCTTATAAATTTAAACATATACATCATCATCATCAATAAATTATATATATCATCATAGTATAAAAGATCAGTTCTGACTAATAGTCAGAACTGATAATCTTATTAATGTACGCTTAATAAGATTATTAATCTTATTAATGTACGCTTATTATTATAATCTTATTAATGTACGCTTAATGGTTAGAATGGTCTATTTCTTTTCATTTGCAATTCTTTTTTTGGTTTATTAGCTTTAGGTTAAAATGAAATTTGAATGCTCTAGAAGTTGAGATTTCAAACAGAAAATATTCGCTATAAAAAGAATTCAATAATGAAGAACGATTGTGTTTCACAGAATATATTTGATAGCAGTGATACATATAATTAAATCGATCCAAATTATTTAAGCTGAATAACAGATCACGCCTCATTTCTATTTGATTAAAAAATGGGATTCTATTTATTTATTTACTCACAATGATTTTACATCTCAGATTAATGTAACGATTTGCATGTTTTAATAATTATTAATTTAAGAGTACTGCGCATGTTTTAATAATTTTATAAGAGTTATGCGCAGTTTGAAGATGCATCAAAGTTACTGTGGTAAGTACTTTGTAATTTTGAACCAATGGTCTGATTTTGAGGATGGTATTTGGCTGTAGTAAATAGCAATGTTTTCAACGATCTAGAAAGACTTTGAAATGCATTTTTAAATATTAACTAATTGTTACACTTCTAAGTTGTACAAGTTCTAAAAAACAATTTCTTGTGTTAGATAAAGCATAAATGTTTCTAGATTGAAAATGAAAGTTGAAACTGTTTAATATCTTACAACAGAATGACATTCATTCTTTATAATTTCTTTGATTCCACAGAATTATATTCCTTTAAATTATAGTTTAGATGCTTTTAAGACCAGGGCTCAAATTTAAATACTTTTAACATTCTTCATTGCGCTCCAAAATAGATCCAACCATTTCAATGAAACAGCAAAAACCAAAACACTAAAAGCCTAATCTATTATTATGAAACTATCTTTATAATAAATTACTTTAAACTATCTTTATAAAGTAAAGTGGATTATTTTCGTTTGCGATTACATTGTATTGCAACCAAAATATCAGTTGACAATGCTACAATTTCATACATATTAAAATGAAAACACCATCAAAATAATATGACCTTTTTCTTCAAAAAAATTTGTATTCTGTTTTTTTTACCCATCTTAATCGGTTTTTAAGCAATTTTTTTTTCTGTCTGAATACAAAACACCCGAATGATAAGAAGCAAAAGTTGTAATAAAACCATTCAAGTAATAACGATAAATGCACATACAAAATGAACAAATATTACAAAATAAATATGCTGCAAAGGGAAGATTAAATATAAATTGTTTGAAACAGCTCAAATCTCTATAAAAAATAAAAAATAATAATTATCCTTCTAAATGCAAGTAATAATTAACTTATACTGGTTGAGATTCTAAAAGAGTTTTTATTAAACGAGATTAATAAAAGTATTAGAGAACATTATTCAAAATTTCTGCTAGATTTACTATCTAATATTCTCTCATATTCTTTTAGAGTTACCTTATTTTTATAACTTTGTATAATGTAGATTAAAAGTGACATTCATATCAAGCTTTAGCATTCATTTAAAAAAAAAGGACACATTTAAAATTTGTTAACTGTCTTTTTTATGTTTATTTTCTTAATCGTTTATGTACATATTACGAGAGCGTTATAATTCAATTGAAATCAAGAAAGAAATATGTGATAACCCGATGCGTTATTACTTAAAATAGTTAACATAGATTTTGCTTTTAAAATGTGGGTACTGTTTATAGGCATTACTTGAAAAACAGCGGAACTCATTCCCATTTCAACCAGTTATGTTTCCGTTCCGTAATAAAAATTGATTGCTAAAACACAGCAAGATGAATTGAAATCGTTTGTATATTTAATTGTGTCACAATATTTAGAATTTTAATGGAATGGAGCTTAAGCAATTCGAAACTGACACAATCATACTGAAAATTTGATTTATTCAAAGAAGAACTTTGGTCTAGAAACAAATACATCGACAGAAAATGACTATTTTGAAATAAAAAGGACGGTAATTTGGTATTGTATAACAATTTTAATAATTATTACGCAAATATTAAATAAACATTAATTAACAATAATAACGATTACAATTAAAAATTTTAATAATTTAAAAAATATAATTTTAACAAACTACTATATACAGCATATTGAACACAATAATTGCAGAATGTAACATGGAATTGAAGTAACATTCGTAATTAGAACATCCAAAGATTAAAAAAAAAAAAATGCAAATTTTTTTATTGCCCTTTTGATTGAATAGGTTGCACAGTAGTAAATTTTCCGAGTAAATCACAAGTCTTAAAATTATTTGTTCTGAAGGCAAAAAGATTGGGTGTCTTTTAGTAAGAAATAATTATGAAATTAAATAATTTTATATCTTTTTAATTTGGGCATATTACAGTCGATTTTTTTTAATAAAAAATACAGAAACGAATTTTTAATAGAGAATTTAGAAAAAAATATTTTGAATTATTTACGTTTCCACTGTATTTACTTTGATGGTAAATTTTTAAATTTTCCGAAAGAGAATACATTTTTTATGTGTTAAATATATGCAAGATTAATTTAACTATTTATGGCAAAATAATAATTCAATGTCTTACCTGCACATTTCTGTCAAAGTGTTGTTGTCACTCGAGTACTGATAGCGTTGCTGATATTTCTTAAGATTTTCGAATTCTTCTCTGCAAGCAACGGATTCACTCGAATTACAGTCGTGTGCAGCTGCTACCTGTTGTAATCCTGGAAGAGATAAATATTTAGGAACAGAAAGATGGCTTCATCTATACAAATTAAAGTTTAAGAATTTAAAATCGATTCCTCTAATTTACATCCCAGATTATTTTATGTTTATTTACAATAATGTTATGAAATCTAAAAGAAAAAAACCCGTATAATTATTTCAATGAAAATATTAATTAACAAAACCTTTTTGGAGTACGCTGATCTTGAAAAATAGATAGTCTAGTCTAAACCCTTTCCGTTTTTGTTAGTTTATAAGAAACATGCTTGATTAAAGTGACAGTTCAGTATCGTCTACGGTTCTTTTCACTTTTATATGTAGTGCACTCTCGAGTGTCCAGTCTCATGTGGCGAAAAGGTACGCGGGATAACAAAAAAGCCGGATAGGTCGGTGCTCTATGTACTCATTTCTTTGCTCACCAATATCAGAAGGCAAAGTTTTTATCCTAAAACTTACTGTTGTAACACTTTTTTTCTCTCTTCTTATTGAGTACTAAGTCCTCCATTTATCTCAAGCTACGTAAAATGTGAACGCGGCCAGAATGCACGTTGAATCATAGAAACAGTTGTCGGTAACGTGTCGAGTTAAAATAGAAGGCTCTATACTTGTAAGTTTATATATGCTTATATACCGAATTGCCAGAATTTAGTAAAGAAAAAGTAAGTTAAAGAATATAAACTGTTCATATTTTTAACATAAATTCTGTAATGTCTATCTTAAATGCAATATAACAGCTGTTTATTTATCATCCATTTTGAAATCTTTACTGAGGTATACTTAAAAAAACATTAGCCATACCCAAAGAAAATTTTTCGAATATTATATATCCTGTGCCATTATAATCAGGAACAGCGGCAACAATGGAGGTCCGTAATTCACTGATGAAACAATGAGCAGAACGCTGCTCTTTATCAGTCACAGTTGCTTGTATTTTGCATACGACAGCATCGCAGCAGACGCCCGCTTCCAATGCCTTTTCAACGTTGCCAGTGCAACGCCTTGCCTTCCTCTTACGATAAAAGAAAACTAGGCCGGATAGTACGGAAGCCGGATAGTTTCGAGCCGGATACTCGGAAGTGTACTGTACATGAAATATAAATAGAGGAAGAATTATAACTCTGTCTGAAAGGGTGCAAAAACGATATATTATTGTGATCAAAATGTATTTTGAAAGGTTAATTTAAAATAAATTTGTAGTAGATACAATCTTCACATTTTTATCAAACGATTTCTATAAACATTTAGCAACAGTGAGGTATTTATTTCATTTTATCATTCGAAAATATATTTGTTTTTAATGAGATATGAACTTTTACTTTTCCGACATTATTAACAAGTCAACTAGAAATGATGTCCATTGATCGTTGTTGAATACGTTCCTACATGGAAAACGTCAAAATCAACAAAAAATATTGAGGAATAAATTAAGCTTTGCAAAGCGATAATATTCTTATTGTCCTTATTTTTCGTGAATTGTTCAAAACTAATAATCAAATACGGTTCCACCAGTTCCGCATTCACCTGATACAGCACCATATGACTTTTTTATTTCCACGATTGACAGCATCTCTTCATAGTAACTGTTTTGAGATATCTGTTTTTTAATCTTGTCATTTGCTTGATTAAAGGAAATTCGCTTATATATGCGTGTGTGTGTGTGTTCACATTGGGGAAATATTTTTTATCCCGAAATTATGAAATCTAGAAGACTTAGATTTTATAAAAAGATAAAAAAGATTATATCAGTCAGACTAAATGTTATCAAATTTTATAGTTATAAAATCAGAAAAACAGATGTTGAAAAAAAAAGCAATTAAGGAATAACAGGAAGTTATTTTAGTTATAACGTCACCTTTAAATAAACACCAGGGATATTTCGGGATGAAATTCGTAATTTTGAAACATGGTTGGATGATGAGAACGACATCTGAACTGACAACCCTTCTTTCAAATTTCCTAAACAAAAAATTAGCATATATCAGACTGGCTTACACGGTGTTTCTTGGAATCGGATCTCGAACCTGGAACCCTCCAGTCTTAAAGCCAAAGCCATATTATTGCACTGGGACCCAGAAACTACTTAAGAGAGATGAGTCAAATACAATGATGCGCACAAATGCTAAAAAAAGAAACCAAGAAAGAAGATGCAAGAAATTGCAGAAGAGCAAGAACACAAGATGAGCTAAATGTCAAAAAGGAAGATGGTGAAAGACAATGAGAAATCAGACAGCAACGTGATACGAGTTCAAATTGAAGGGAAAAAAAAGACATAAATTGTTTTGTCGTAAATGCTACGCAATTGAATACTAGTCTGTCTATCAATAACCCCAAATATCCTCATAAATCTATAAAATACACTATTTATTGAAAGTATAGGGTTGATGTACTTGTTTAATTTGCGGTTGGAAAAAGTGGTCTAGAGAATAGCTTGTGTCTAACTAAAGGAAAGAGAAATTAATTGCTTAGTTTCTGAAACATTCGAATTTTTGAAAAGTCTATTTGTGCAAGATTTAATCGAAAGGAAAGATTCAAGAGAGATTAAATTCTTAGTGGAGAAGTTATTCATTTGTAAAAAATAGCCCGAATTCGGTTCTCGGACAATGCCAGGTTATTAGCCAACATATATGTTACAGTCAATGTATTAAAGCCAGTATTCTATAGAATTCCAAAAACTGGTCAGTAATGCATGGAACGATTAAACATTTCATTCATTTTTCCTAGCATTCTATAGAATTCCAGTTACTAAAACCGAAATTTATGAAATACATTTTCGATACAAAAAAAAAAAGTCTCTTTCAAAAAACATGAACGAGATTACACCCGTTGGTGGATTAAGCCAGCATGATTATGGCATGCTTAATAAAGATATTTCCATTTCTGCTTCCTATTGTGCATGTTTAAAAGAAACCAGTGATGCACAAGTTTGGGCATAGTGTCAAAAATTTCGTACCTTTTGTGACAATGGAGTGAATATTTTGTACACTTTTTGTTTCAAAACTGAATAATAGCTTTATCTTGTTCTTTTTCCCATATTTTGTACAAATAGCATTTGTCATTCTACTGAAAGCTTATTTATTATATGTAATTCCTAGAGAAAGTATAATAATTTTACTATTTTATATTTAAAAATTCTGAAAATATAAATATAAAATTCCTAAGTATTCTATAGAATGGCATGTACATACATATATAACATATATATACATATTTATCTGAGATTTCAGAATAGCATATAAGTATTCAAGGGCAAACGAAGAGAGAGAGAGAATCGTGTTACTCAGTTATTTTCCAGTAGTTTGGGAAAGCATTAAAGTGCATTTTCCCTGGATATAACAAAGGGGCAGACATAATTGTTCCAATTAATGTTTCTACGGACTAAATGATCTCTGATTAGGAATCCGCCAACACACACACTGTAAATCAAGGTTTAAGAAAGATTCAGATTGCTTATTGTCTGAAATAAAGCAGATGTGCATAAAAAGAAGAAAGGAACATATTACTGACAAAAAAGGCTTTTATTATTAGACGTTAATGTGATATTAACTGCTAATAATAAAAGTTAATTTTTTTAAGCATTAAAGAAACAGGAGTGCAAATAGATTTACATTGTCGTATTAAATCAGATTTGCCAATCATTACTTTTTCCATCTAGGCATTGCTAGATAGATGCATGTACTTTCACCTGTCCGTCAATGGTGAAAATAGAGTTTTATAGAAAATTAACATCTAAGTATTGGGTTTTATTACATTTAGGCTTTGTGCTATTTCTTAAGTACAATGTATAACTAAAAATAAAATACTGTAATCGCCAAAATGTTTTGCTTTGAGAATGAATGTTTAGATTTGCAAAAATCCCCCTCCCCCCAAAAAAATAAAGCTTTAGGAATCATGTCTGAACAACAGTAACCCACAAATATATGAATAGAATTCGGCATGTGACCTTTACGCCGAAATTTTAGGTCTCTATCAAATTTTCAACTGAAATCGGGAAGTATTGAATGTGTTGGTCTATCTAATCGTGAGTATGTGGGTTTATCAATCCGAACTTGCAAAAAGCTAGATTAATGAAGTTGAGAACTTGGCCTTAACATCAAAATGCTATATCTGTGTAAATTTTATATTGTAAGTATAAGAATAAAGATAAAAAAGTACTTAATTGATTCTTTTCACTTTAGGATGAAATCAAACTGGATACAAGTCAGATTAAGGAACCGTGCCTGGAAGTCCGGAGGATAACATTTAAGCTGTTAAAAAGGCAATTTATTTATTTACATAATACTATCTCTGCATAGTTTGCATAAAGGCATGACTTGAGTTCAGTTTATATTGATGGGGCACTCTGGTCTTACACTTAACGACTAAGGCCATTGACACATTCACTGTTTGATTAAATAAGAAATGTCACGGTGCTATCGGTTACTTTACGATCAGACCAACTCAAAATCTTATTATGTGATTTGAATTAGAGGGATTACAGATTGTAAGATTGTATAGATTACAGGATTGTAGATTTCATGCTATACATATGCGAATATTAAAGACATAAAATCTTTTGACATTAATGATTTATATAATAAGTAGATAAACATGTTGTTATTCCACAACTCCTAGAACAGTAGAGCTATAACAAGTCTATGAAATTGTGCACCCTGAAGAAGTCCAATACTGACAATGGATTGTCAATAAGATCCTGCCTGGAGAGGCCCAGACGAATAAGAATGTGATCAGACGAAGCCTCTTTCGTAAAACACCTGAAGCACAATTTCAAAGCGCTTAGAACCCTCAGAATATTTCATAGTTCTAAGGTGCCCACTGAAAAAACGAGTAAGAGTAATCTGATCCTGACCACAACAATCAAAAGTCAGAGAGCCCCCTGGACAGCTATTCCTATACCAATGATATACTGGTAGGACAAGCAAGCCAAGTATGATAATGTGAGTAAAAATGCCGTGTCTTTAAAAATAATTATTTCACAGAAAAAAATTGAACCATTCCTTTTTTACGTTATAATTAGGGCAGTTTGTCATCGCAGAAATTAGCTGTTCTGCAAAAATATTTATCAAGAAGTTGCACTTTAAAAAATACTATTTTACCTATAAGTAACTTAAGGTAGGTGATTACATTTAAAAGTCGAGTTTTTGCAAAAATATTTTTGCTTGTTTAATATTCGTATTATTTGATCAATTTTCTGTATAAAATTGTTTGAATTTTGTTTCTAAGCCTATTTGAGAGAAATTACATTGATATTTATATTTGAATTTATATACGTTTTAATGCCATTTTACATCTTCCAAGGCATTTTTCTCAAATTTTAATCTTTGGCAGAATTATCTTATGAAAAGCCTAATAAATTAAAATCTAATGTATATACCTTTTCAATTTTGGTACAACAATTTCACAATATGTTCTGCAGTTCTTGAACTAGAACATGAGTAATCCATCTCTTTATAAATATTTTATAGTTTCTTCTGGCTTCACAATGTGAAAAAAAAAAAAAATTGAACATTGCATTTTATGTATCAGCCAAACCCCAATTTAAAGAAATACAGCTAATTTTTTTAATTCAGGAACTGGATAATATTTTTTTTGTTATCTGCAAAATTTTAAACAAATCATTTGATCATAATATTCTAAACTAAAGGATTTTTGCTTTATTTTTTTACCCATAAAAAAGTTCTTTTTTTTTTCCAATTTTTATAAACCTTCGTCACTTAATGAGATATTTTGGTTTCGTAGATTTTTTTTCAATCTTTTTCATTCAAAAATTAATTATATATAACTATTTTAGAGCTCTTTTCAAAAATTTCATCCCGAATATAGTCATATACCTTAAATCCTTAAATTTTAATACCAGATATGAAATTTTATATATCCGTATTGTTCCTTAAATGATTGTCCTTTTTTTATTAAATAAATCATAACTAATATGACGGCATAAATTATTCACATCAGCAATCCAAGAGACATCACCACAAAAAAAAAAACCCCAAAAAAACCCATATATTTCTTATATTACATCTACACTCGAATAAATCTTGCTGTGGAATTTTCACTGGTACTGGATTTAAGAAGTTTGAAGATTTTTTAAAACAATGTTCAAATACGACATGGTACGATTTTTATTTTTTCTATTGAATTTTTTACCCAATGAAAGATGCGAAAAAAATACTTTTAAGGTATCCAACTAGGTTGGATGATAAAAATGAGCAATTTTTTTTTTTTTTTTAGTAGTTTCAAAAAATAGATACGTTTCTTTTTCCAGTGATCTCTGCGGCAATTTTAAAATAAGTTATTAACAAACTTTTGGTATGTAAGTGATTCTTATTTATAAGTATTTAAAAACTTTAAATGCATTTTCTGAAGAACGATTTTTTTTTCATAATTTTAATTCACGAGTATTGTCATATCTCAAAAAAAGAATCAAGATATTTTTATGGAATTTATAATTAGTTCTCGTTACGTTATGCAGAATGCAATGAACTATAGTTCTGATGATAAATGCTCTAGAAGGGGATTTTTGATTGTTTAGTATAAATATTGTTGAAAAAATATTTTTATTAAAATTCCATAGATAATTTCATATTAATACACAAAATTATTATTTTTGAATTGAATTCTTAGATAATAATTACTTACACTCTTAAATATGTTACGCATGTAACGTTACAAAGAAAGATGAAAAACTAACAATTTTTTTCTCTAGAACATTCCTAGTTTTTGCAAATAAATGCTAAAGTTTACATCAAAATATGTCCTTTCTTCAAAAGCTACAAATATATTTAATTTCACTTTTATTCATCATTTTATCCTTATATTAATGAAAGAACATCATATAAACATTAATATATTTGTTTTTTTAAGAAAACCCTCAGAACTTTGTCGGATACCTTAATAAATATCTGCACCATTCATCGTGTTATGCATATAATAATGAATAGCAACTGATTCTCCGTTAAGAAAATTTTTATTTGATTAACATTTAAAAAAGTTATCTACATACTTTTTCGGAAAGTGATTTTTAATAAAAGTAAACGAATATTCAACAAATCAAATAAGTTTCTGTTGAGGCGAACCTGAAAAAGCCTATGAGAGAAGGCAAAGAGAGAGAGGAAGAAAAAGACAGAGATTGGATGCGATTTTTTAATGGAAGTTAAAAAGGGAGAGAGCGATAAATTGCTCAAATTTAAAGCCATGCTTGCTGATTTGCAGTTCAGACGCCTATATTAAAAAAAATAAAGAAAAAATAATTCTGGTCGCCAAATCTGTCAATCAGTTGTGTGCGTAATGGTTTTTCATAAGCTGCAAGAAGCCTATGACAGAAATGCATATACTTTGCATATTTTTCGATTCGTTTAGAAAAACCTTTTCATGTTTCTATTGTTTTTTTCTCTATTTTTTCTGATTATCAAATTCTCAGAGATGTTAAGTAAGTAAAGATTATTGAATTTTCTTAATGAAACTTTTGTTTTTTAAGCATATTATTTCACAAAAAACATTTTTAACCATCTTAAAATTAAAAAAAAAATAGCTTTTCAACGTAACAGTTTTTTTTCTAAAAAATATTTTTAAATATTTTGCAATACATTTCATTCTCTTCTTTAGTTTCATACTCCACTCGTAACAATGCTATTAAATACTTTTTTGTTTGCATATTATCTAATATATAAAAATCTCGTGTCACGGTGTTCGTACTCCTCCGAAACGGATCGACCGATTTTTATGAAATGTTTTATGTGTATTTGGTAGGTACGAGAATAGGTCGTAAAGTATATTTCATAACGATAAATATTTAGTGTGTGCGACTGTTGTTGGTTAATTTCGCCGGTCCATTGTCATTCCAAGATATACGCAAAGTGAATGGACAACAGTATTCAACATACGTATAAAGATGCATGCCTTGCTCTCGGCTTGCTCGAAGACGACAATCACTGGGACGATATGCTTTCTGAAACCGCATTGAGATATACAGCAACACAAATTCGTTTACTATTCGCTATAGTGTTGACTACATGTTTCCCGGGACGAGCAGATGGATTGTTGGACTGACGGACGAGTTATGGGATAAGCACAAAGATTCAATGACTGACGATATATTGCATCGAATTCGTACACAGTGCAACGATTACATTCAGTGATGCTATGCACAAAAAAGCATTGATTGCTATCGAGGATTTTTGCGTTGTCATTGCCAATTTACCACTCAGTCATTTCGGTACGAGTTCGCCAAAGTGCATCTAATTTAATGGACACCGAAATGAATCGTGAACTGCAGTACGATATTGCAGAAATGGCAGCGATTCTTACTCCTTTCAGGTGATTTCAGACAAACACTTCTCGTCATTCCACGTTCAACATACGCTGATGAGATCAACGCTTGCTTGAAATCATCGCCACTGTGGTGTAATGTTGAAAAAGTTCAGCTAAAAATAAACACGCGCGTCCAAATGCTACAAGATCCCTCTGCTGACACATTCTCGCACCAACTGTTAGATATCGGCGATGGAAAAGTTGCTGTCTATGAAAATAATGGATGCATAACATTGCCCACTAATTTCTGCACTATCGTTGATTCGCAAAATCGTGATTCGCTCTCATTGACCGCGTATTTACTGATGTACGCACACAATACATAAATCATGCGTGGCTGGAAGAAAGAGCCATTTTGGCAGCAAAAAATGTGGACATCGACGATTTAAACTTCAAGATACAGCAGTCGTTTCCAGACAACTTGGTATCATACAAATCGATCGACACAGTTTGAGATGCTAACAAAGCTGTAAATTGTCAACAGAGTTTTTGAACTCGCTGGATTTGCCAGTCATGTCCATTCACCACACCTTCTACGACTGAAAACTGGATCTCCGGTTATTTTACTTCGGAATTTGAACCCACCAAGGCTGTGTAATGGCACGCAATTGGTCATTAAAAAGTTGATGAAAAACGTTATCGATGCCACCATTTTGAATGGTAAATTCCGAGCCGAAAATGTTTTGCTGCCACGAATTCCAATGATTCTCACAGACGTGCCAATTGAATTCAAACGCGTTCAATTTCCTATTAGATTCGCATTCGCAGTGACAATCAATAAGTCGCAAGGCCAAACGATGTCTGTTTGCGGCTTCGATTTGGGCACACCATGTTTTTCACACGGACAATGATACGTGGATGTTCTTGCGTGGGCAAACCATCGAGCTTATTTGTGTTGGCTAAAGACGGACTGACAAAAAATATCGTACACTCAATTGCTCTTCGAAATGAATATTGATTTTCTTTATTTCATTTTTATACTTCAGGTTAAAAAATATATTATTTTTTACACTTTACGTTTAACTTTTAAGGGATCAAACAATGTATATGTTCGTTACGTTAATGAAATACATTCTATTGATAAAATGAATGGTTGGTGTTTTCTTTGTTTTTATCGGCAATCATCGTCTACAGCGCTCCGTTCCTCCTTCTGTCATAGATCCCATCCGTTATTTTTTAATTAACAACCAAAATATTCACTAGAAATAATTTATATGGCGGAACGACGTTTGACGGGTCAGCTAGTTATTAATATATAATTAAGAATATTGGATGTACAATATAGACAAATCAAAATATAATCAGCTATGCGGTCATGAATCAGAAATTAAAATCACAATTAATTTTTCAGAATTAAATTTTTTCTATAAGCAAAAAGCAAAACAATATTAGTTAATATATCTTCTATTTGGTAAGGAAATATGTTTTATGAAAAAATCATTAAATAATATTTAATCAGAAAATGGTAAAAAAAAATATGAGTTTCCAATGGAATTATTATCTCGTCTGCTTTTATAAACCGGAAATAGTGCTTTTAAATCTTTCAAGCTGCATTTTTTTATTTCGGAAACATTGAACAGAATAATTTTCTCGAGATGTTTGGCTTTGAAGTAAACAATGAGCACACGCATCCTGCCAATACTGATGCAAAGATAAGGTTTACTTAAGGGAGGAAAGTCTGGAAAAACAGAACACTTCTATTTATTTTTACATTACAATTTAAAGCTACACTATTCCATACAACCTTCAAAATTTTTCGAAAATGTTTGATTTAACAGTGATTTCTTTTACAAGAAAAGTAAACTTCTTCAACATCTTTTTAACTTAACTTGACATAGAGATGAGAAAATTTTAAAATGTGCAGTTGATTTTAGGGTAGTAATTCTTAGACTTTGTTTTTTTTTTGTAACTCTGTTTTATGTTCGCATCCGTTTGCGTTACTACTCACATGCATATTCTCTTATTGTACTGAATTTGTTGTGGGCAATTAATGGCAAAATAATACTTGCTTCTATTTTACATGGATTGGTGCATCAAGATGCAAGCTATTCTTAATTAGTTTTTGCAGCAACGGAGGTTTACTCCTAGTAAATTTTATGGCAAAAAAGTTGGCAGCAAAAACTGAATTCAGAAAAAAAAAAGTAAGTTTGATTTGAAAATGGAAAGAAAAAAAAAAAAAAAATTCATGTTTCCTTATTTTCTTAAGTGAGATCAGCATTTAAAAACTTAATTAAAAATCACAATCCATTCTCTTTCTGAAGTTCGAACAAAAATTATACAGTTCTCAGAATATTTAAGTGTGACTATGTGCATAAAATATTAAAAAAAAATTAGGAAATTGAAAATTAGTATTATTATAAAATCTCTAAGCTATTCAATGATTAATTAAACGTATGATTTAAAGAAAAAGCTCTTACGTTTAATTATATGCAGTGCGCATTCTGAAAATTATCGTTTGCTCGATGTTCTTCTCTTTTGCATTATAAAAATAGAGGATAATCTTGAGTTTCCCCTCTTACATATACAGTTAAATTCATTTTGTGATTAGTTTCATACAACAACGAAGAGAATCGAAAGTGTATTTGTTTCTTTTTTCTTTCATAGATGGGATCCCACATTTCAAATAGATATGCAATCTCGATATAAAGATCTCATACTAGAATTTTTCCATTTAACTTGTGTTTTTGATTTGTCGATTTCACTTTAGTACAAATCGACAGACCACGAGATATTCGAGCTTTTCGGTCTAAAATTTCGTATATACATGTATCTAGTGATCCATTAAATGCCAGATTTCATCCGTCTATCTTATTCATTTCTAATCATAGTGTTCACATGCACAAAGATTGGCCAATTTTTCATTAGCAAATTTGTTTCTAAAGAAAATGTTTCTTTTATTTTTTAGTGATAATCAGGTTTTTCAATAGGTGGAGTTTGTTTTCTTGAGGGAAGTTTTTCAATTTCTTGAGGAAATAAAATATTCTTTTCTTAGGTGGGATAGCATTTGAACATATAATATACTAAAACGTGGGAAATGCATCTGTTACCTTAGTTGACCCAGATGAAGATTAAACGGACAAAATATTCAGATTGTTGGTATCTTTAAGATTTCAAAGAGGCGTATGAAATGAATCCCTGATGAATGCTAAAAATTTAACAATAAATCTGAGAATTACATGATGAAATATACTTATGGAGTTTTTTGCAATTTTATTTTCCCCCTAGTTTTCCAAAGCAATTTTTACATACGGTGAAAAAACGTAATTATCTCGCGAATTCATATTTGTATAATATACATGAAATTAAACATAATCATAACTCAGCATAAGATCATGTGCACATTCTTCTAACTCAGCATAAGTCAACGTACAATAAACGATTTTACATTTGTAATGCAACTGTGATGTCAATAGAATCGATGAGATTGGTCGCATCGACTGGAAACCAATATTAATTGAAAAGTTTGTTAAAAGATAAATGAATTGTTAACTTCTAACGAAATTCTAATGTAATAACGCCATATTTATAAGTCATGTGCACAAAATGGGAAAGATGACTGAGACATGAAATAGTAAAATTTGTGCATAAAACAAATTGCATTTACAGCCTAACACATTTTAGCATATAGTGTGAATCTATTAACAATTTTATTGTTAATCACTCAGTACATATTTAGTCTTTAATAGAATAATTAAACAAGTTTGATAAATCGAGCAAGATTAACAAAATTTTAGTGAATCTTTAGCGGAATATATTAAAGCAAATATGCATTTTTTTTTATACAATGGATAATTTTTGTTACAATAAAAATAAATAAAAAAAAATGGAGATGGAGAAATAATCTTTAGATGCAAAATTAATTTTAAAGGTTACAGCGGTGAAATAAGACACCTTTAATCATTTGACATGTCGGCGAATTAAGGATTGTTAATTCGCTGAAAAATAATATAAAATAATTTTACATTTAACTCACAAATAAATAAAAAAGATTTCTGAGCAAAATAAATTTGCACACATTTACAGTTCTAAAAATAAAACCACAAAAAAAATCACTAAACTTACCACTCAAAACAATTAATATTACGGCAAAAATCCAAGGTACTTCCATTCCAAACATAAACTAAAAATTAGCAGGTTATTCGATTCAATTGCCGGCTGGTGAAATTGGCTTTTCGCCAATGTTGTGACGTAACAAGTCACGTGTCTCGCCGAGCGTCATTTAACAAAACTTTTCGGTGTGTTCCATCGACGTTTCTCAAGTTTTTATTTTCTTGAACTCAAAGGGAGCAGACTTGGAACAGTTTAAATATTCATTTTCTACCGAAAAATGTCTGGGATTTATGGTAACTCGTCCAACAGAATGCTGAATATGTGTAAACATTTGAATACATCTGCTTCGATTTGCATTTTGCAATGGTTCATTTTTTTTCTGTTGCCGCGCTGCTAAACTGAATCAGGTAGCGTGATGTGTTTATAAAAAGAATATCACGCCATTGTGTGAGGGTTGTTCGCTCAAAAAGATAACGCCTGTCTCGTCCCAATTAAAGAACAGTTAAGCATTTAGGTCAAGAGAAAAAAAAAATTGAGCTGCGTTTGGAAAGAGTTCTCATCATCATGTAATTTCTACTAGAATGATTTTGAAAAAGTTAAGGGTGATTTTATCGCGGCAAAGCTGTTAGTTAACGCTTTACTAGATTTCTGGTTCTAATCATTTCAGACGCCGACTGTGGAAATGATGTTTCTCTTTTTTTGAAAACAAACTCATTCTGATATGGATGACAGCCTGTCTAATATTCTTTACTTCCTCGGTTTCATGTTATTTGTCGACTTACATCAAATACTGTGTATGCATTCCAAAATTTGTAAATATTTTTACGCTTAAAATACACCAACTATGTTTAATATCCTTGATGTTAATATTTATGGCAAAATTTCTTAATCCACAGTTTCAGATAAAAGGAACATACATTTCAGATTAGCTGAGTCAGTATCAAACGCCGCCAGTTTATATAAAATTAAAAAAAGAATGTCTCGGATTTGCTAAAAATGTTTTATTTCAACATCTCAGATTCTTTCGTACTTTTCTTGTAAATGAGTATTTAATATTGAGAAAAATGTAAATAGAATTTATTTTCTAAAAGGATAATGTTAATTTGAAATTTCATAATATTGTTATCGAGAACTAGAAAATGACAACAGAATAAAGAAAACCAGATTTCCAGGTTTATTTGAGACAGCCTTTGTTTCTGTTTCTTTGTTCCAGAATTTATCATAGATTGTATAAGTCCTTATTTGATAATTAATTGCTCATAATAATGAATAAATATTTTTAATTTTTGTAGAAGACAATATTGCCGAATTTTTATTTCTAATTTAACTATACAAAAAATATGGTTGTCCTAAATGTTTAATCAATCTGAAAAAGGAACAGCAACATATACAATTTTTTATTCACTGATTATTTTCAATTTTTTTTAAAAAAAATAAGTAAACATTTTATAGTTTTGGAGTTTTGTTTAATTTTATTTATTATATATTATGAGTTTTGTCTACATTTCATACATCGTACCTTAGCTAGCATTATCAATAGCGCCCGTGAATAACAGAAGGCAAATAAAATTTCGGCGTCTTGTTAGCTTTATTCCCTAATCAGATGGCGGGACATAATTTGGTATTTGCAAGAAATTTAGATTAAGATGCCCTCATATTTATCAATTTGTGTGGGATCAAGCACAAAACTCTAGAGAATTATGCAAACAAAAAGTAAAATCTTCTGCCAAAAAGCAAATATTCATAGCTGACATTATTAAAACTGTTTCTATAAATATGAAGTTTAAATCCAAGCAATAATTACATTCATTAGATATCAGCCATAACTTAGAAAAAAATATTGTTATAAAAATATTGTCTTTTTATATTGTTTTGAGATTAGTGTATTTTAATCCCTATCTTGTAAGAAAGCTAAATACTTCAAACAGTTTAGCAGGAACTGTACATCATTTCGATAGTAATCGTAATACAATAGAAAAAATATTGTGATAAAAAACATTTTCTCTTCATATTGTTATGAGATTATTGTGCTTTAATCCCCATTTTGTAAGAAACCTAAATACATCAAACAGTTTTCCAATAATTGTACATCATTTCGATAGTAATTGTAATACAATAGAAAAAAATATTGTTATAAAAATATTGTCTTTTCATATTGTTATGAGATTACTGTGCTTTAATTCCCATTTTGTAAGAAAGCTAAATACTTCAAACAGTTTAGCAGGAACTGTACATCATTTCAATAGTAATTGTAATACAATAGAAAAAATATTGTTATAAAAATATTATCTTTTCATATTGTTATGAGATTACTGTGCTTTAATCCCCATTTTATAAGAAAGCTAAATACATCAAACAGTTTTGTAGGAACTGTACATTATTTCGATAGTAATTGTAATAGAATAGAAAATATATATTGTTGTAAAGATATATAACCTTAAAACTTGTGGTACACCGACTTTTAAGCATTTTCCTACAATACAAATAATTAAAACAATATATTTCTAAAATAAACAACAACTAAAATCAAATCTATGTATAAGGTTTCAGATTAAAAGTATTCTAAAGTTATGGTCATTTATACTGGAGCAACCCATTAAAATTAAAAAAAAATATTTAAATAGAAAAAACATCTCAGAAAGTTATAATATCAATACTAGGGGGCTCCTCCCCCTGCTCGCTTATGCTCGCACACCCTCAGTAACACCTCGCACACCTAATGCAGTTCCTCTCAGATTGCTTCGCTCTATGCCTCGCCATCTACAAAAACCACTTTAGTCTAGCAACAGATATATTCAAAAATATGATAAAACTATGAAAGAAATAAAAAATGTAAGGCAAAAAGTATACTCGAGAATTGAACCTTAGGAAAGTTCTTCTTAAACACAATTACCTTCTCATTTAGGAACTATATACATCCACCACAGGAACAAATACAAAAAAATTGTGCTTCTCTCACAATTTTTGGGAACTATACCATAGAAACAGAATTAAAAAAATTACTCTTTACCAAAAATTTAGGGAAATAGTGGCTTAAAGCGTGAACAACCAACGGCAGAAAACAGATAAAAGACATGTCAGGGAAGGGAATATGTCCTGAAATAAGTTGACAATTAGAAATTGAAACCTGGAATCATGATATATTTCTGACTTTTTAAAAGTGATAACCTTGTGCAAAATATTCAAAAATTTTTTGCCAACAAAATATTATATTTAGTCTGTTTTGAATGAAATACTGCTCATAGAATTTAGAAATTAAAATTTTTACACCAGTCGGAAATCATTTGTTTAAAACTTCTTGGTATACACAATTTACAATTTTCTTATTTTGTGCTGCAACAGGGTCAAAGAGTCAAAGTATTTAACACGTGAAAAGCCCACATATAACAGTCCATGGCTAAAAACAGGATTATTTAGCATCAAAAATTTTTTTTCATATTTTTGTCCTTGTGCTTTATTAATTGCCATACCATAAGTCAAACGAATTGAAACTTCTTTCGTTTAAATTTAAATGGAATATTGCTGTCAGAAGGTATGAGGGGTATCCGTGGTATAAAATACGTTTCATCACTTGCAAAACTAATGCATATTGCCTCTATAATACTACGTTGCAATTTGGTTACAATTAAGCGAGTTCCATTGCACAAACCTTTGTTTGGAGCCGAATTTCGCAATAACAAAATAATATATCTCGGCTTTAAATACAATTTATATGATGGCATTCCTGTAGGTGTTAAAGAATTAAGAAATTCTACAGGAAATATTAGTCTGTCATTAGGATCATCACTTACTATTTTATCAACAGCATTATAAATAATTAATTGGTAGGAATAATTGTTCTCTGTTTTATATTTTTTATTTTCTTCACCACTGACTGGATTTATCAGCTTAAAAATTGAAGTGATATCCATCGAGACCATCTCAAATAATGGCTGGATATTGCCGGGAATCTTAGCATCGATGAGTTTCTGAAACTTTTTCAACTGATCGTTTCTCTGATGAAGAACAATATCTTTAGGTTCGAATTGCTCTCCGACTATAACAGTTGTCACATTATCTATAGTTGGAACATTGAATCTACACACATATTCTCCACTAGGCGTTTTATCAGTACGAATAGAAATCTTGTGGGCATCGGATGGCATCATGCCAGTTGTTGTTTTGAACACTATGATAAACAGCACAATATAATTCCAACACAAAATGTCATTAAAATTACATTAATGTTCCGCAAAATAATTAAATCAAAATCAAAATAAATTGAAATATATGAAAAAATCTATTTAAAAGGTAATCAGAAACACTGAAATGGTATTGAAAATATTTAATATAGCGTATATTACTTTTGCTTCAAACAGATGGCGCTATTTTTTTTTTTAAAAACACGTTTTGACCTGTAACAAGTGTGGCATCTATATAATAGGTATATATTAGAGTGCTCCAAAAGTTTCTTTCTCATCCCGTTATGAATGGCCTTATCTGACTCTGCTTGTGCAATCCTGCAGGGTCTATATATTTGCCGTCTGTGTCATAGTTTAAGTCGTACCAGGCCTTCAATTGTTGTAAAGCCGAAAAGTTCTTTTGTCCATTTGGTGGGATTGGAAAAGCGTAATTTTCTACAAGCTCCTTCCTCAAGGTTAAATAATAAATTCTACGAAATATTGTCATCAACTGGATCAACTAAAAGCTGCCATAGAAAAAACAAAACAAAAAAAACCCGGCTAGAATTAATGAACTGAGGAGGTGTTGTTTTTCATCATGACGATACTAGACCACATACTAAATTAGTCGCAAGAGAGAAGCTCTTGCAGTTTGATTGGGATGTTTCACCGCATACTGCATACTCTTCAGATCTCGCCCCATCTGATTATTACTTCTGTCTGTCTTTAAAAAATTATCTTCGCGATAAGCGCTTTAAATCCATCAGCGAAATAAAAGCGTACCTCGAGATTTATTTCTTATCTAAAACACAACAATTTTGTAAAAAAAAAAAACAAAAAAAAAAAACTATAATGAAGCTTTTTGAGAGATGGAAGAAGGTACTAGAGCAAAAGGTTTGTTATATAACAAAATCAATAATATCTTAAACAGTAAATATTCATTTCATATTAGAAATGGGAAAGAAACATATGGGACACCCTAACAAAAACACGTTCGTATTCGAATGCGATGTTGTAACAAAAATTTCAATTTTCGGAGATTTAAGATTTTGAAAGAACGAGCATTTACGTTTTTATTTATGTAGATTGGATGAGGGGGGGGCAAAAAATTTAAAACCATGAGGCAATGATAGAAGATTTCTAAGCAAATTTGAATTTTAACAACTTTATAATAGTATTTTCTTTTTAATGACGGCAACAATTTTTTCCCCTTTTTTTTAAATGATTTTTCATAGTAACTGAAGAAATCTTTTTGACTTTCCCATAAACTATACAAAATGTCATTCAATTTTTATGAATTTTTTTCCTGCGTAAAACAAGATTCCACTGCTTCAAGTGTTTTCATGCTAAATGTTAAGTCATTTTGAAACAATTGTTCTTATTCAAAAATCGGCATCTTTAAAATACTCTTAATATCTTTAACATATAATCATACGAATATGTGTGCAATTATAAATTAATAATGTATGATATCGAAAATGTAATTAATTTATAAATATTTTTAAGATTATCTTAGTTAAAAAAATATTATATTTAACTTTGCAGATACAATAAAATAGAATAAAAAGAATCATTGGTGCAGTTACGTTTAAAGACACATTGTTCAACCTATAGTAAAATTATGAAAAAACATTTTTTTCGAAGAGAAACGCTAAAAATAACTTATAATTATGAGAGAACGCCACGTTCTTTGATTCCGTATCTATTACAATAAGAATATTTATAAATAATTTAATTAAAAAGAAATTTAATTTATGAATAAAAATTAGTTTACATAGGTATTGTTGCCTCTGAAAGAAAATTCCATTGAAGCAGAATGCTTTCAAAGATATCACTTAAATAATTTATTTATTGCCTTATAAGAACAAAAGTAAATTAATTTATTCATAATAATTTCGTAAATGAAAAAATTCATTAATAATTTAAATTTTCTTTAAAAACACAATCCTTGAAGCTCGCACTGGGCTCATTTATAAATATAGGGTCTTGGCCTGTAAGCATCCACCTCTCTCTGCTTGATGTCTTTCGATATTTCTTTTAGTATGTGCTTGATGCAAGCTTCGAATAGCGTTGGTGCCTTCAGAGATTTTCTTATGACTATTTCACTTGCCTCTTTACCACATCCGTTCTCTGTTTTCTGTACAAAGCACTCAGCAATAAATTGACGAATCCTGAAATGAAAAATTCCACTTTACAGTAAGGTTCCAATCAATCTATACTTAATACTTTTATATATATATATATATATATATATATATATATATATATATATACTTATAATAATGCTCAATGTGTGTGTGTGTGTTGGCGCTCTACAGACCAGGTCATTTGACATACAGCTACCAAATTGGGTACATGTATACCTTAGAGGTCGGGAATGTGCACCTGGGTCCCTTATTTTGAAATTTTAATTATTAATTAAAAACTAACTTTCCCGCCAAAAAAATCTTCCATTTTCCCCACCGCCAACTTTTCCGCCAAAAATATCTTCCATTTTACCCACCGCCAAATGAGTAAGGCTTCAGCTTTTTTTTCTCCCAACAGTAATGAGGCTAGGGTTAACATTTTTCGGCGGATTATTTCAAACGATTCTGTTTATTTTCTTAATGTTTTATACATTTAAAATTAAACATTGTTAATTAATCCATGTTTCAGATTCATTCTGAAGTACTTTTGAATTAAAATAACACAGAATAAAGGAAATTTAAAATGTATAATCTGCATAGCGTTACCCCAACTGGCGTAGAAAAATTCACGCATTTGCGTTACCGGAGCTTCAAGCATGCGCATTCTGATTGTTGCCATGACAACCGTTATCAACGGATGATTTAAATTATTTTTAGGTTAGTTGTATGCTTTTGTAAGTAAATTGTATTTATGTTAATTATCTATTTTTTGTATATGCTTATAGTTTTAAGTACATCGTTTTTTAAGTAGTTTTTTAAACCTGTTTTCGACCGATTATTTTAAACGATTCATTTTATTTTCTTAAAGTTTGATGCATTTAAAATGAAACATTGTTAATGAATCGATCTGTTCATGATGAATCTGAGAAAATTTTGTTGACAAATTCTTGAGATATTACATAAATTAAGAAAGATATTCTTTAATATATTATGAGCGAATTATATGACTCTCAAAATTTGAAGTTTGAAAATATTTTGATGAAGAATCTATTAAAGTTGGAATTGCGTAAAATATTAAATATTAAACTTCGGTTCAACCTATTTAATTATTAAAATTTAAACGAACATTAAGATTGGCGAACAGGCTGGTCACCAAAGGCGGCTAGTATAAACATAAAATGACCCTTCCCTTCTCCAACGCATTTAATTATTCTATGTTTTAATTCGTTATTCTTATGTTTAATTACTTTACTTATCTTGAGTCCCCTTTATATTACGTCTCATTTTTAAGCAGCACTAGAGCTATTTATTGAAGGAACTCGTAATTTTGATCCTTGTCAGACCCGTTCACACGACCTTTCTTCGGCGGAATCGGGTTTCGAACCTTAAACCCTCCTGTTCCGAAGCCAAGCCCTTACCAACAGACTACCGCTGCTGTTCGACCAAGTTTTAGACAAAGTTTCTGATTATTACTATAAATTAAATTCGCTTTGAATGTTTTATTACATTCCCATTAAAATTCTATTTCTGAATCGCTGACTTCATTGCAAAACGCAATATTTTAAAATCAGAATCAATATTGTAAAATTTGTATACTATCGAAAGATTGTATTGCTTAATATTCAGTGTTATTTTATATTAGCAGTGTTATTTATATATATATTTTATATTATTCATATTATTTGTATTAATTATTTTATATTAGGTCTTTTGCCGAACAGCTTGTTTTCCCAGATTACTCCCTTTTTAATTTGTTAAGTTATTAATAGAGTAAGCACTTTTTAAATTTTTTTCTTTGATATGAATGAAAAGTGGGGATTTTGATTGAATCAATGCGTTACAAATTTCTGTGGATATAAATTAAAAAGTTAATATACTACGAAAAAAAAAGGTGGAAATATAGATCTTATTTCAGAGTTAAAATCCAAAGAAACGAAATTTTTATCTTAATTTTATTATTGATAAATGCCTGCAAATGAATGCCTTAATAGATGATATTAAATAGGATAATTGCATTAAAAATATTGTGAGATTGTGTATTAGGTTTTAAAAATTATGAAATATTTTTTCGCTGCGGAAATGAAGCCGATAAATCAAAAAGGTAGTTAAATTTTTAGACAATGTAAAAAAAAAAATTGTCAAATTTTTTTTGACAGTTATGATTATTGGTTTTCCATAGGTAAATCATAGTGATTAAAGAGATGTTTGTTATGTTCATATAGTGACGGTTAAGCCTATTCTCTAACTCTTTCAAATTTTCCGTTTGACGCTCATCTTTTAAATTTCTCTTACATCTCCTGTCTTCTGATTAAATAGAATTCTTGACCACAAGGGAATTCTCCCTCCAGAGCGTTCCTACTGATATTTGCATCTCCATTTATTAGGAAATTAAGTGCATCAGTTAGTGATTTAAAAGTAGTTGAAACATTCGTATAGCGATTTTTCTATAGTTGATTATTGCCATTCCAATATAAGTAATAAAAACGATTTTCTAATTTTATTGGTTATATATATTACCATAAAATATATATATTACCATAAAACATATATATATTACCATAAAACATATATATATTTCCATACGAGAAGGTTTCTTCTTTTCGACGACCTTATTCCTAATCTTCACATTCATAGGGCCCTTCTCTTTACCGGGCTCATTGATTTCTCGACGTCTGTTTTTGCGATGATCACCGAATGCGATTTGCGAATCACCTATGTATTGCGGTAATTTTTCATCTGCTTAGTTAATACTATGACCGATCTGAATTTATCTATCGAATTTGACAACACCCTCTCCGGCACCAATGCTGCAGCGATGTTTTCTGGTGTCCATTTTAGTTTTTCTTGAATATCTTAAAAACTCCTCAGTTTTCACTCTACACGCTCGTATCAAATTAAAGAGTATAACATTTCTTACATTTTCGAGCTTTTATTCATCTTCAAGTTTTAATATTTTTGCAGACAAGGCTTCTAAACTACTGTTTTCGTTTTCAGTAATTTACAGCTTCCTGTATCATCAAATGGACAAATGAAAAAAAAAATTCTTTTACGAATGTGCTTTCACTTTAAAAAAAATTCATAGTTCAAACATCATTAGTTATTTTTTTCATTAATTTTTTACAGCTTTTAACAATTTCAGAACTTCCTATATTTTAGCGATTTTCACCTTCCAAATATCGTTATAGTGTGTTAAGGATTGGCATGGTTGAGGATTTATACGATTCGGTGTAAGTGATTGTTTATTCTGTACTCTGGTTGTGTTCTCAAACAATATAATTCAAAATTAGGTAAAATTATTTGTTTATAATCAAGAAATGGCTCACTGCATGGGAGTTTTCTTTGAAGTAAATCTCTAATTTTTTCCCCACATCTGCTGAAAACATGTCAGAAAGACTTTCTACCCAAATATATAGAGCCCAAGTTTGATATGATTAGGCCTCGGGTATTCCATGGCTGATGCAACTGCACTTTTTTCTTTTATCGCATGCCTTTGATTCACGGATTTAGCGAGATATATTAACGAAGTGAGAATTTTTATTTTTTAATATTAAAGAAAGTATTAGGTGCTTATGAAAGGGAAGTAAATGTTTTAAGCTTCCATTTTATAACACTTCTTTAAAATTTAAATTAAGAATTCTTTTGGTGGATCTAATAATAATAGATTATAGGATTGATAGTAGTTATCAAGATATTGTGTTGATCTATTTTCAGGTTTTACTTACAAGCATTGTAATTTGTCCTTGTCCTTCACTTCCCTATTTGGCGTCTGACTGACATATTCTTGTGTTTTGGCTTTACCTACGTCAACGCATCCCCACAATTCGTCTTTTATAGTATGCAAACATAGTGTGACGTTCCTTGGAATTTCCAGACCTGGAAAAAAAATTAAAGACAGATATCATTTTGCGAAATGGTATATACAATATAAAAATGATACAAGTACGACAAGGAACTCATACTCATTGCTTCTTTAGTTATATAATTTCATAACGAAACTATATCCAATTAGCACATATGTAATGGTCGATATTGCACAGGAAAATTCATTCATACAACATTTATCGTGAATTATTATTTTCTTGATGAGGTACGACCGCTAATAAGAAAGAAAAGAATAATTGCCGTATCATAGAAACACGCGCGCGTGCACACACACACACACACACGCACACACACTTCTGGTAAGTTATAATTCTTTATCTTTTGGGTAAATCCCTTTTTTTTTCGTAAAGAAGATCGTGCAGGAGAATTTCAAAGGAATGTAATTATTACTACATAAAGGAACCACCCACACATGTTTACATTATTGTAGGCTTTATAGACACGAGTTACATTTGTAATTTACTTTATAACCACTATGATACACAAAAATATGCACTTAAGAAATCAGTCACCAAAAATAGTAGCGCCTGAATGTAAGAGGAGGTGTTAAAAACAAAATATAGTACTTTTAGAATGCCAGTTAGAATCCGAAGTACTTTTGCATTTATTCAAAATTCTATGGTTATCAGTAAAAATAAAATGAAAGTTTTAATTAAATTTTCAAAAAAGGCTCCTGTGGAATGTTTTAAATACTAATCTTAAAATAAATACTTTTATGTAGGAGATAGGATGTTATTCATTGTAAGGTATTCAAATTTGAATAACATATATGATATTCTTTATTTTATAATTATTTTTTATTTGAATACCACCTTAAATTGAAAGGATTGTTGAATAATATTTTATGTCACTAACACACACACACACACACACACACACACACACACACACACACACACACACACACACACACACACACACACACACACACACACACACACACACACACACACACACACACACACACACACACACAGTTGTGCTACCGGTGTCTAAGAAAAATCATTATGTGAGGTTTGAAACGAACAATAAGTCAAAGTAAGTTTTTTTGAAGTAAAGAAATACTTTTGAAGGACGGTTTAAACGTTTGAGATTAAGAAAATTGGAACTATTGTCTATTTTTAAACAAAGTCCAGTCGGCAGCATTCAAATTTACTGAGTGTACAAAGCCTTGATGATATGGACTACACTAACAGAGAAGATCGTTAATAGGGAGATATAAAAAATTAAATAGAAAAACAGTTTTTTCCTGGGAAAACGCGAAATATTTTCAGACAAGGAGAAAAAAAAAGTGGGAAAAGCACCTCACATTTTTTCTAGTTTAGAAACAGATTTTCTTAGCGTGTTCATGTTATTCTCTGTAGAATTATCTTCTAGGCTACCCATTTTTATTAATTATACAAAGTATTGCACGCCTCAAATATTTAGATGTTTCGATTTCAATAAATCTCCTTGTTTAAGAGCTCATTGGGGTCTAAAGGGTCGCGGTGGCCTGTGGTAAGGTCTCGGCTTTGGAAACGGAAGGTTTCAGGTTCGAGATCTGATTCCACCGGAGAACCGTCGGGTAAGCTGGTCTGATGCCCGTTAAATCAGTTGGAACCAAACGTCCTCCCCTGGTGTGGTGTGGAAATTTAGAGAGGAATGCTAGCTCAGGTGTCGTCCTCGTCATCTGTCTGCAGTTCGTAATTATGAGGTCCGTCCCCAAATAACCCTAGGGTTGCTTTAAAAACTGGACGTTAATGTATCTAAATCAAATGAAATTAGTGCCTAAAAAAATCCCTTTAGGAATTATTTATGTCCATTTTCTTTATCCATGAAAGGATTCAATCAAAAAGGGGACTATCCAGACGATCGAAATTTGATTTATGCATTTTGCCGTCTTTATTTTAAAGGTACGGTTACGGTACTTTACGGTATTGAATTCCCTATTGAATTCATTAATGGTTTAACTGCCTGTTCGTGTGTATGAGAATTCGATAAACATGCAACTGCTCAAAAGATTTAAATACGTTATATTCGGTACACACTAAAATTGTAGATCGATGTCTAATTTTGAATGCCTAAATCATCGACAGACAGATTGTATATCTGTTTACTCTCTCATGTCTACATGAATCTCAATGAAAATAGTAAATGAAATTTAGAGCGTGAATGTTAGGTGATAGATTTGAGTTGGATACAATTCTGATCTGGCAATGAGCCAAATTTTTCACTTATTTGGAACATCACTATAAAATACAAAATTAACACTTCATTTTTTTCACTAAACTACAAAGTTAAACGTAAGGCGTATTGTTTTGAATAAGCATACAAGAAAATCGAGGAAATAATTCTACCATTGTTTTTGCGTGAAGAGATGGATAAACAAAATAATAATCAAATTTAAAAAAAAAGTTAGGTATAATATTTTTTATTTTCTCGCATACCAAGAGAAAATATAAAAATCGTCAAAAAATGCGAACTCGAGATTTCGACAAATCTACATATTTCAGAACTTATTTTTGTCTTTATTATATCTGTCGATCGCTCTGCTTGTGAACACTATAATTCAAAAGCGCTATAAAGCTAGATGGGTGAAATTTGTAAAGTAGAATTCTGTCGCTTTTAAATGAAGTACATTAAAAGAAATATCTCTTTCCAGATATCCGAGTATAAGAGAGGATAATTGCTTCAAAATGTAAAGAATTAGATAAAAACTTTTCGTGCACAATTTTAACATCTAAAATATAGATTCTTATTTAAAATATATATTCTTTGGTCCAAACCTGTCACAGACTGATCATCTGTCGTTTTGCACTTTTGCGGGCATGCAAATGTAATAATACAAAAATGCGATGGTTAAAAATAAATAAAATGTGACAAAGCTATAGTTCTATGTCAAATTTCGGTTTTAATCGGTAGGGGAAAATCACATAAAAATGCATGTTTGATTTTCTGGTACTTGTGTATTAACTTCTTGATAAATGATTAATTGATGAAGGATTTAATGCAAACTCTCCAACGATCACATTGTAGATTCATTAAAAATGATATATTCAGATCATTAATACGTAACTATTGTTCGTTAGTGCCATACGAGACATGCCTGAATTTCACAAATTTATTCGGGAGGAGAGAATACAGGTACCTTTGTCTGAAAGTACTTGAAAATTTTTTGGAGAGACTACTCCCTTAATTTTTTTTTAAATAAATAAATAATTTTTATGAGCTGGGAACTTTAGTATTGCCACTTCGAATGAGATGATTCATTAGTAATATAAGAGTAGAATTAGAAGCAGAATTTTTTAAAAAAGTTATACGTTCTTTTAGTAACTTTTTGTTCCCATAAATCTAGAAAAAATTCAGTGACAGTAGTCAAAACATATTAATAAAATAAGTCAACATGAAAACGTACTTCGAGTTCTAGTATAGTTACATTAACTTCCCGTCTTAAAGCAGCACTAAAGTTATTTTAGGATAGACCTCGTAGTTTTGAACCGCGGGCAGATGACGAAGACGACATCTGAGCTGCCCCCCTCCTCTCTCCAAACTGCCACACTACAACCAGTGGAAGGAAGTTAAGCCCTGATGGATTTAAAGTGCACCAGACCCGCTTACACGGAGGCTCTTCAGTGGAATTGGGTCTCGAACCTGAACCCCCCGGTTCCAAAGTCGGGACCGTTCCACCACGACACCCCGACCCATATTTCGATGTATAACACCGTGTGCGTGTTGCGGTAGTTACTATTTTTTGAGAGATTTCTTGCATTAAAACAGGCTTTGAAAATATAGATTTCTTTTTGGTTTTTTCGTGATAATAATTCGTGAAAATAATCAATTTCGTGAATTGTCATGAAAATTGATTTCTTGGTTTGGATGAATATCTACATTTTAGGTTTGCCTGAATCCTGAAAAATAACGTTTTATAATAATGTCCGTCTGAGCATGATAACTCAGGGGAAAAAAAGTTAAAATTTGACATGTCATCTTTACATAATTTAATTTAATTATATTAAAGTCCTTTTTAAAAGCAACGCTTGATCCATTTTGGGACAGACCTTGTAATTTTGAACCACGGTCAGATGACGAAGATGACATCTGAGATGGCGCCTCCTCTCCAAGCTCCCACACCACCCCAGCAGGATGACGTTTGACCCTGAATGATTTAACGTGCACTAGACCTGCTTGCACGACGGTTCTTAAGTGGAATCGGGTTTCGAACATAAAACCCTCCGGCAAAGCCACGACTTTGCCACCCAGTCACCGTGGCTGCTGATCTTTCCACAAAATTTCCATCTCTTTCAGATTTTAGATGAAATTCTACATGAAGTCTGTCTATCTGCTTCTCATCTCAGTAGGAACATGAGAATTTGAAAGTGTTTCAAAAAAGTAGGTTGATGAAATTGAAGGTGGATCAGGAATAAAAGGCTAGAAAAAGAGTTCGTTTTGCAATTTTTCTCTTATACTCACAAGTGACTGCCCACTATTAACAGGGCTTGACTTTCTCCATACATACTTTAAAAGGCTTCGGCAATGGTAGAGTCCCATTTAAAGTTTGCAATCTTTAAAAAGGCATTAATACTTGAACTACTAATAGAAGTATAGATTTTAGTAAGTGCCCCTTGCGCCAAAAGTATCGAATTATTTAAAAAATGGCGCCTATTTATCAAAGACTAATCACCAAGCTTTTTTATCTGCGCATATATGGTAAAAACTCTGAAACCCAACTAGCTTGAGACCCGGAATATAGAATTTATTTTATTCCTAAACCTGTAAATTTATATAACTTTTAAGACGTAGCAATGAAAAGGAAAAAATATAAGTTCTAAGGGTTCAGACAGTCTCTGTTCTCTTTACAGTTCTACATTGAAGGAATATGGTGGGAAATTCAAAAGGAGAATATTCCTTCTATTTCATTTAAGAAGTACAAATTTATATTTGAAAATGAGACAAGCTCTATATTATTTTTTATCATGTGGGAAATACAGGGTATCCTGAAATAGACTGATGATTTTAAAAAATACATGTGATAGGGCATAAGTTTTTCCTCTCACAATTTTTGATTTTAGTTAAAAAAAAAATGTGTCGATAGATGGTGATGCAGACAGAAAGCATGTAAATAAAGAAATAATTTAAAATTACATCACAATTTTTCCAAATTTTTTAATAAATGAAAATCACATTACAAAATTTTCCTATAGAATCTGATGTTCAGCTCTCTACTGCTCGTCCAGTCACAAAACTATCCTTTTAAAATCGAAAAAGTAATCCCCTTATGAGGTACTTTGATGATTTGCATAAAGGAAGAACAATAAAAAAAAAATAAGGGAAAACAATTAAAGGGAAGCAGCGTCATCTATCGACAATTTTTTGACCTAAAACCAAAAACTGTTGGAGGAAAAATTTATGCTCTATTACATGAATTTGCTAAAAGAATTTTTTTTAAACTTTAACCGTTTTTCTGTCATGCATTTTCGAAAATCATCAGTCTATTTTAGGACACCTTGTATATTAAAAATGTTTATCCTAAAGTTTCTACCAGGGATTTCGTTAAAATTATTTCTTTATATTTTTGGTGAAAATTTTTCGAAATTATCGATCCAACCATCTTTCACTATTAGCGACCTTTTAAACCTTTGTCTCATTTCATTAAAAAGTTTTTACCTCCTTCAGTACAGGTGTCAGATATTAGGATCCTAATTTTTCGCCTTCCTGCTTCCGTATCTGGACTTCTCATCATTACCGGGCATTCTTTTACAGCTTCTTTCAAACAATTTGCAAGTTTTTTTAGAAGTCTGAAAAGGAAAATTTTAAGAACTATTTCAAAATAGCACAAAAATATTTTCAATATCACAGGGGAAATCTAACAAATTACAGGGGAAATCTTCACTGTCCTTATGAGCTTTGCAACAATACTTAAGGAGCGTTCCCAAGAAGCCAACTATTGTGTGCAATGTAAGGCCACGGCTACATCAGGAAATCAGGTGGCCTCAACGGGACAACAGCAAACGATTGTCTCATCGGGACAACTATTTGCCATTGTCCCATTGCAGTCACATGATCTTCCTGAAGTAGGTGTGACTTTCTATTGAGCGCAGTAGTTGGCCTCATGGGAACGCTGCTTTATAGTCGTAGATAATCAATATTTCCAAGAGAGATCTCTATTATATACTCTCTTAATATAGTAATTTATAATGGAGTAGTAGTAGTAGTACGTAATTAGAGTTTCATTAAAAAGTACTATGACGAGATCTACAGTACATCAACATATCATAATACTGACTTATGATGGTGTGGTGAAAGCTTATACGCGAGGATAGAATCTGGGCCCTTGTGGTTCACAGCCGAGTAACATGACCACTATACAAAAGCAGTTGCCCGTGTCGCGTAGCTGTTAACTGGCTTATAAGCTTTCACCACAATGGTAATAGCTGCAAACTTCTAATTCACAAAAAGTGTAGTAAGTAATATCTCTGAATTAAAATAAGGACATTTTCGATTATTGCTAGAATACGAATTTACATATCTGTTGACTGTTGCATATATAGAGAAGGACCCGTGTGTCGAATGTTTCTGTCTATTGAAGGTTCTCAAGCATTTTAGATATTTCATAAAAATTCTATATATTAATTAAATTTCTGCCAATCTAACATAAATTTTCGCAAAAACTATGCATATTTATTGCAGCAAAAAAAAAAAAAAAACCGAAGTTTGATTTCATTCCTGAGAAAAAATATAAGCTAAGTAAAAAAAATAAAATATGCTTCACCGATTCTTATTGCAGCAGAAATTATTCAGACAAGAAGTCCTTTATGGAGAAACACTAAATACTTGACTGTGAGTGAAATGTTTTCCTTACATTTGCATCCACGAGCTCCTTTCATGATTGTAAGAAATTTTTACTGCAAATTCAGTATAATTTTAAAAGGGAGTATCCTAAACGGAAATTTTAAAGTGTGAAGCAGAAGTTCTGCTTAATAAAAGACGTAGAAAGCAAGGTAAAATATAAAAACAGGGGGGAAAAAATTGAAATTACAAATGCAATACAATTTATTTTGAAAACAATCATTATTATTTGTATATCTTTTTTAAAATAAATTCCTTTGATATCTTAATTATTTTAGACTTTCTTTAAAAATTGACGATTACGTAATTGTTTTTTGTAAGATGAGAAAAAATATTTCATATCATCTCTCGGTTTCTCTATATATCGAGTTGCTTCCAGTAATGTTGAGGCATTTTCGTAGAAAGAGTTGACTACATTTGATGATAAAAGTGCTACTATTATAAATGTAATCTTTTTACAGTTTTGTTATTGGAGATTTCATTTTAAGACTACATCTTTCCAACAATATTCAAAGTAAAATTGTGTGCTGCCATCTGTTGTCGTTCTTTTAAAATAATTTTAATATTTTGAGAAATACACATATTTTCTCCCTGATTTTAAATTTCACATCGAAAAGAAAATGAAGAATTAAATTAAAAATTATTTCTTAAATAATAAATTTAAATTAATTTAAATTTAATTTAATTAAAAATTTAATTCAATTAATTTTTTAATTTAATTTTAAATTTTAATTAACATTAAATTTAATTTAATTTTAAACAACAATTTTTTTAAATTTCTTGTGTCTCAGTTTCTTTCTCGATTAAAACTCTTTTTTTTCTCTATTTGTAACATTCTTTTCTGAATAAAATTAAAAATTCTATTTAAATTCAATTTAATTCTGATATAGAGATCTAAAGTTTTCAAATGGTCAATGTAATTACAATAATTCTTCTTTATTGTCCATCATAAAAAATCAATGTATTTTTGAAATTTCTTGCTTTTTCTGTGCACTAATATGTTTTATGTGAATATGTTGTAACGTTGCGGCTAGCATAGTGAAAGTCAGCGACACTAAAGTGAATTAGTCCAAATCTAGTTTCTTTTATTTTACAAAAATATAAAATGAAAATAAATTTAATCTATACCAGTTAATTATACTTTTATGAGAAAATTGGCTTTTCATCAACGTGTTGCCATCACGTTGATAAAAGCTAAAAATGAAAGATTAATTTAATGCTTACTATACTATAGCCATTAAAAATTGTAATAAAAATAACAATGAAAGCTCTTTTTTATTATCTCGTATGGGTAACTATAGAGAGAAAGAACTACAATCGTTAAGAAATTCGAACACGAGGTTTTTTTCGAACTCTATTTTCAATCTCCCTGAACCAGAAAAAACAAACAAAAAAAAGACGGCATTTGTGAAATATTTTTGTTTGTCTGCACGTATATCTGTGAACACGTTAAATCAAAATCGTTTTGAGCTTAACGAATGGAATTTAGTATATAGTTTCTACTCTAAATTACTATCAAATTTTTAACACATTTCATTCAGAGGAATCCTATCTGTCTGGCTGACGGATTGCAAGTAAATACAGTAAATACAAAGCGTAAAGATCTGGATAGATAAAATTTGGTACACAATTTAACATCTGAAATGTAGATAGATAATAAATTTAAATCCATCATTTAAGAATTTACCATTTGTCCTGTATTTTTGCATGCGTATAAATGCAATAATCAAAAACGCCATTATTTAAATAAATGAAATTTGGTATGTGATCTTCGATTACATTTGCATTTCTATGTCAAATCGGCCCGAAAAAATGCACAAAATATATTTTCTATTTTTTAGTATTTGTGTATTAACAGCATGCCAGTGATTAATCGCCAAAACAAATTGCAAAAGATGGCATTCTAATAGGTTCTTGCTTACCATTGGCCTACAATTAAAAATGCACGAATACATTCATTAGATTGTATGTGAAATAGTTTTGGAGGGACACTCCTTCTGGTTTTATCTCGAACTAATTTTTAAACATTTTAACTGTTTCCTTGTTTTTGAAGAATCCTTATTTTATGCAAATTAATCATTTTCGCACTGTTCAAAATTCATTAAATGTCTCAGAAGTCAATGCTACTATTTCAAATTTAGAAAATAGGCTCAATTTAGTACCGCAATGTGATGTTAAAAATATATGTATGATAAAAAAAGCGTTAAATTATATTGACTTACGGACAGATTACTTTATCCTTTGGACTTCGTACAAGGCGTCTCCAAGTGCAAAAAAACTCATCTATGCATATATCAGATTGTTTATCACCACAGATCTGGGTCCATACCCCGACGGAAGCTAAAATTAATACATTGTTCCATATCAGAAGGGCAGTTTGTCAGAAGTCAGAAACCGTCATCATACAGGCATCATCAATTGGAAAAATGTTAACTTTCGTGAAAATAAAAATCATGATATACGTCATGATTGATGCTACTGAATAAATTAATGCTTTTGAAAATATTTAAAATTATTTTCAATAAATGTGGTGAAATGACCCTCTGTGTTAATGAATGTATGCTAATAGGTAGGTTTTAAGTGTTTGTGAATTATAATTCAACGTTATCTCATATAATTGCTTGTAAGTTGTCGCAGTTTTAATCCATATATATTCATTAAATGCATTGCAGACATGTATGATATTCCTTTTCCTTATTATATTATAGTATATACTATATCATACCTTTAAAAAATTTAAAAAAATTTCTTTTCTTATTTTGTAAAGCATTAGGATATATAGAATGGTAGTCAAGAATAACAAAAGTATTTTTAAAGATTCTCAAAGTAATTATCATTAATATTTTGAAAACTGTCATTAATATTTGAAAACTGTCATTAATATTTGAAAACTGTCATTAATATTTGAATAATTATCAATAATATTTTAATTTATTATCATTAATATCTTGAAAGTTGTCATTAATATTTAGATATATTATCATTAAAAATGAACGGGCATATAACTTGTTAGATAAAAATCATGGATTGCACTCGCGTATGATACATTAAGTACTTTTTAAATGTTAGAAAAAAAAACATTTTATGAGAGCTTGAATTTTTTTTCCTTTTATTACTTAGGAATTTTATTTTGCAGTAGTGTCTATCTCTATAGCCACTTCTCATAAATGAATAATTGCAGCAAAAATCAACGAATGGCTTGAAAATGGTGAATGTGTCAATTACTTAATACAAAAATGAATCGTGTAAAGTATGTATGAATATGAAGATTTCAGTAGATTTAAAGCTAAACTGTTTCAATGGCAGTATTCATGTTATGGATTAGGGAGGTTCCATTGGCTACGACATGCATTGCTACAATGTCATTGAAAGCAAAGGCTAGAAACTACTGAAACAACATTTTTGAAAATTCTTAAGTGATATTTAGCTGATAGGTGATTTTTTTTCCAAAAACAGATAATATGCATTCCTCTGAAAAATTACAGTAATGAAACTGTTTCCAGTAGATTCAGAAGAACTGTTTTTGGATGTTGCAATATTAGGGCAATGTTTTCATCACATGTTGGAGAGTCAAAGTTCAGAAAACAGAGGGATTCTTGGCGAGTTTTCATCTGGGAAATTCAACCTTTGTGTGGGGTAGAATCATTTTGGATGGCGTGTATCTCTGCATGTATTTATATGGTTTCTGTGACTATACATCGATATAGAGATGCTGTTCCTTTATTTTAAGTGTAGATTTTCAGGCGAACTGTTATGTTAATTTTCCATTAAGGGGAGAACTACCTATCAACATTTTAAAAACGTTTCTGTTAACTGAATTGAGGGTGATTTTATTTTAATCAATTTAACACTGGGCATGGTGTAGTTTCTGTACATCAAAGTCATTTCTCAGACAAAGTTCAATTTGTTAATGTGGCACCTAAGAAGAATCTATAAATCACGTGATCAAAGGCTATACACTATGACGAGAACACAGACTCATATGGCCCAGAAATTGAATGTCTCTTGATGTTCGAAGAACTCATAAAAATTCCAGACATTAAATATTCTATTAAGGGTATTTTGTCAAAGCTCTTGACTTTAATTCTCTTCTAATGTAAAAAGGTAACGCATATTTAATGTATTTTATGCATTTTTAATGCTTTTGGAAAAGGAAGTCTTGTCAAGGTGTCTTGTATATTCCAGAATTAAAAATTTTCTTTCTTTGAGCAATGAGTTGCTGCAAGCTTTGATCAACTACCTGATTTTCATCAAGAATGTTGAGTTTTGAAACTGTGTTGTCATATTTTTTATTAAGTAAACAATTCTAAAGATACAAGGGTTTTCTTTTTACGCTTAATGACTTTTTTTACAATAATTTGAAATTTTTTGCCCATTCTCATTGAGATGTTTTACTGCTAGTTGTTTCATAATTTTGAGAATGTGTGTATGAAATTTCATTAAGTTCTAACTAATTATTATTCCAGATATTAAATCTTTTCATTTGTGGTCTAATATTGGTACATATGCTTAAAATGTTAGTTTATGTTATTTTAAGTAAGATTATTTTTGAAAGGAGCATAGGTTTTCCAGTAGACACTGAAAGCCTTTTATCGGGAATCTTAAAAAAATATTGTTCACAAATTTAAAATGCATTTAGGTTTAGTATTTTAGATAATGATCTAGCTAATCATTTTTGAAAGACACATTTATCGCCTTGGAATCCTTGAGACATATGTAGTAGAGATAGATTGTTTTGAACAACATTCGCTATATTTTATTTCAAAATATAGAATGGTTCCTTTTATTTTATGTAGTAAGTCAAAGTTTTAGAAAATTACCACATTTTCGTCATTTGTCGTAAGTGTCATTTAAGAATTTGTCTTGAAAAAAAGATGTGTATGTACTTGAGATAAATTTTGCTTGCACTTCAGTGTAATAATAGTAATAGAAAGAATAAAAATTAATATAAAGTATGTTAATATTATGTATAATTTTTAAAATAAATTATAAAATAAATGCTAAAAATAATGGAACTACGTAATCTGACAAGATAGTATCATAAAATGGAAAGAGGATACAAAAATTTCTATCATTAAAAGGTTTAAAAATTAAACAGTAATGAATTTTAAAACTTAATATTTTGTTTATTTGCAACAAAGTAGTGAACTTATCCGTAATAATAAGATAAATTCTCGCTGCTTTCTTGTTCAAAACAAGATGTTCTCTTTGTTTAAATATAAAAATAGAACACTGAAATATTTTTTCAGCCTTCTCAAAAATAAAGTTAATGTTTTGTGTACAATACACTCTCGAGAATCCGGCTTGCGATTATCCGGTTTCCGTACTATCTGCTCTAATTTCCTTTTCCTAGTCTAAAATGTAGAAGCAATTATCTATTAAGGACTTTTTCAAAAACTAAAAACTATAAGTTTTGGCTCTTATCTTAGAGTTACCATTTCATATCTGTGTAATCATTTATCAGGGAAAAATAAAATCAGTTTAAGTCAATTCTCTTAAGAATCAGAGCTACGATTAACGTTAATGTTTCTTGTATTTAAGACATTACAAAATGTATGTTAAAATGTTAACAATTCATATCTTTTGACTTTCTTCGTCTCTAATAAATTCTAAAAACGTGCAGTCCAGTATATTAACATATACAAACTACAAGTACAGAACCTTTTATTTTAACTCGACACGTTACATGCAAATACTTTTAGGATGCACAGAGTCAAGGTCGGGTTCAAATTCTACTTGGCTTGATATAAATGGGAGTCTAGTGCTCAATAAGAAGTGAGTAATACGTATTATAAAAGCGAGTTTTGGTACAAAAACTTTGTCTTCTGGTATTGGTGGACAAAGAAATGAGTTCCTGGAACTCCGGCCTATCCGGCCTTTTTGTTATCCAGACTGCCCTTCGGTCACATTAGGCGGGATACTCGGCAGTGTACTGTTCTTGCATTTTAATAATTTCTTCAGTAAAATATTTCTGATTTTTAATTTTTTGATTTTCGTATAACTCAAACATTCAGTGTAACAGTTGTTCTGTTTACTGTGCAATGCATTTTTCTAATATACTGTCTTATGCATTTTCCTAAAAAATAGGAAAGTTACAGTGTTAAAAAATGGGTGCTCTTTAAAATGCTTTTACCATTAATTAGTTCTGATGTTAAACCTTAATTATAGGTACAACAAAAATTTATTAAAAACATTTCTTATATTAAAAACTATTCAATATAACAACAACGAGACGTACCTCCATATCTTGATCCTTAACAGTGGAAGAAAGGCCAAGAATGTTAGAAGAACAATGAAAATAAATTTCACTTCATTAATGAAATATATATAGTTTTAGTACAATTTTTAAAATTAAAAAAATATATGACAAAAATAATACTATATCAATAAAAATAATAATATATCACAGAAAAGAGACATATTAAAGATAAGGTATAAAAATTGTTTTTCATTCAGCAATATTTTTGAATGTCATTATTGAGAAACACCAAAATGATGCTTAATATGTCATTAATCAATTGAACATTTTGTTAAATTTTTCAAAATTATTGCTCAGATATGCACATTTCCATCTTCCGAAGTATACGTACAAAGTTTGGTAGCCCTAAGTTAAACTGTCTGCCCTGTAGAGAGGCAACACGCATACACATACCGACACATGCACATTTATATTTATTGTTAGCAGGAAAAGAGATGAAGAAATATATTTTTTCTTTCTATTAACTTTTAATTAAACAAATAATTCATTATTATGTGTTACTTAATGGTTACTGTCAGATACAAATAAGATTTTTTTGTTACCAAATTATTTATCTTTGATCTTTTATATTTTTAAAAATGATACCATTTTTCAGATATAGAGATGATTTTTTATTAGCATAAGATGCTGTAAAAAATTTAGTAGAAATATTTCATTGTTTTGCTAAAAAAGGAAATTATTGAAATTGAAATTCTTACCAAGAACCGCGAAGAACAATATCATCTTCAGATGCATGATGACACAAGTGATCACTTCCAGCGCTGATCTGATGAATGAATCGTTCCAATGTGTCTCTTCGTTTGATATTTTATTTTCTGTTGCTGTTTCTCAATGATCAGGGTGACAGAACGCACCATGATGATTTCCTGCTAGGCATTTTGTTTCGTCTAAACGGTTTCATCCTGTTTTCACTTACAGATTTTCACGCCACCAATGTCCAGTTGCTAACTAAAGGAGAAAGAAAAAATGAAGAATGCAAATGTTTATAAATCACAATTTCCAGTAACGCAAATTTCAAATTCTCACGTAAGAACATTATTTTTTTTTCCTAATTTAATCAAGTTCCAAAATTTTTTCTCAAGACCAGAATTTTTTTTTCATTAAAAACCAGTTTAAGCAGGTTATAAACAATCATGTGACTATAAGATTACGCATGCGTCGATATTTAGGAAAACGATGGGATTTTTTTTTTCCATCTGAAAATCGCTCGAGTTCCAAAACTTATATATCTTAGAAGTTCTAGAATAAGAAAGAGAATTTTAGTGCTTGTGTAGCTGTCTGACTGTCTGTTGGTGCGTAAGTAGGATAATTAAAAAATGAAATAATTTCAAGGATAAAATTTGGTATGGGGTCTTTATATCAACAAACTAAAACTCTGCCAAATTTTTTATTCAACAGATGTCGGTTCTGCATCGATTCTGTTCATTGCAGTACGTAGCTAAAGAAAAATGCACTATATTACATTAGCACACAGTATTTTATAGTCTATTTCTCGCGATGTCACAGTTTTAAAAATTGCGTATACAAATGCGCCTCACATTTTTTTTTTCATTATATCAATATGCACATTTCGTACGAAATTTATTCAGATGCATAGCCTAATTTCGTTGTTTCAAATCTTCAATGTTCTTCCCTTAACTTTCAAGCACATTTTCGCAATATAACTGGTTTTGTATTAAGTTTTGCTTAAAATAAAAATAACTGAACACACATTTTGTATTCTTTTTGATCGATTGTGTACAATATTTCTACCACATCTTTACTTATTTTATAAAAAGATCGTACCAAACTCTGAATTCTCAGATATGGAGATAGATATAATTCTGAAAATGGCAATTCTTTTCAGACACAGGAAGGTTTTAAGCGTAACTGTTCATAAAAATAAATGCCAAATTAGAAGATAGGAGAAATCTAGATGGCGATTTTTTTTTTGACACAAGAATGAAACAAGACCAATATCAGAAGAGATTTCATATTGATAGCAGATGAAGAGAATTTAATATGAGTTGACATATCATTTTTTAAAATCCAAATCAGATCAATGAAAAAATATTTGATCCATAATCACAGATTTGACATCCTTAAGGCACATATACAGGTGGTAGAATTTTCGCTGATCTGTTTAGTAGTATCAAGATCTGTTTTTATTCACATTCCAAGATCTGTGATCATATTCAGTTTTTATTCAAAGATCCAAGTTGACCCTTCAGCAAGGTTCATATTTAATCAACCCAAATGAAAGCTGAATTGGGCTTGTAGCGACATTATTTGAAGTTGTTAAACTTTGAGAGTTCTTAGAAAAATGTCAGTATATATGAAGAAAAATATTGTATGAAAAAAAATGGTTGAAGCTAAAGTAACAAAACAAATGAGGAGCAATTTAGCAAAAGTAAACATACCTATTTTTTTTCTGAAATAAGTCTTTCCTCTATTTAGCCGAAAGTATAAGGGTGTTGCATTATTTTGTAAGAAAAACTTATTTTTCAAATTTCTTTATTTTTTCTAAAACTGATTATATCTGTTTCTTAAAAAGATAATGATTTGACAATATATCTTTATCAAAGATAAACGTATCCATCAACTTATTATATCTAAATGAGGTTATTTGTTTGACAAAACTTAAAATATCCACAAAATCATCATGTGATTTAAAAATTTTAAATATATCGTTTGAGTTGACGTTTCCATTACAAGATATCTTTTTTTGAATTTTTCAGAAAGATTTCAGATGACAAAAAATTGACCGTTGTAATAAAATGTCGCACTTTTTTTCTCTCCGCACCAATCCCATGTTTAAAGTGCTGGGAATAAAGTTTATTCCTCATTCCCATCATGTTCAAGATTCCCTCAAAGACGTATTTTTAGGTATCGAATTAAAATTGACACGATAGACTTTTTATTGTAATAGCCTTGCACTTGTTGGTGTACATGAACCTTCGTAAAGAAGTCAAGTTCCTTGATATTATAGCGTCAAATAAAACTTTATATTTCGAATATTAATTTGTCCTTTGTGATGAAGTAATTTCACTAGAAGCAGAATCTTTCATTCTTGATTATCAACGATGGGAAGAAATCATACGCTTAATTGTTTGATGAACCATTGCAATGAGATTAAATGTCATAAAGCTTCTATAATATATCAGTTATATGACAGTAAAAATTTCTAGCTTAAAATGTTTCACTGAAGAACTATGAAGAGATTAAGTTACATAAAATATTAAGATTTGGGTATGTATTAATCACCGAAAACCAGTTGATCTTCAAAGCGGCTAATCTATATCTATACTTATATATAAAGCTCAATGTGTGTGTGTGTTGGCGCTCTACAGAAAAGACCATTTGACCTACAGCTACCAAATTTGGTAGGTCGGGAATGTGCACCTGGGGTAACTTTTTTGAATTTTTAATTAGAATTTAATTATTAATTAAAAACTAACTTTCCCGCCAAAAAATCTTTTCATTTTCCCCAACGCCAAATGAGTAAGGCTTCAGATTTTTTTCTCAACATTAATGAGACTAGGGTTAACATTTTTCGGCCGATTATTTCAAACGATTCTGTTTATTTTTTTAATGTTTTATGCATTTAAAATTAAACATTGTTAATTAATCGATCTTTCAGATTCATTCTGAAATACTTTTGAAATAACACCGAATAAAGGAAATTAAAAATTTCTAATCTGCATAGCGTTACCCCAACTGGCGTAGAAAAATTCACGCATTTGCGTTGCCGTAACTGTCGTTGAAAATTCACGCATACGCATTGTGTTCTGATTGTTGACAATATTAAGAACAGGTGATTCTTGATTTAAATTATTTTTAGGTTAATCGCATGCTTTTGTAATTAAATTGTATTTATGTTAGTTACATATTTTTTGTATATGCTTATAGTTTTAAGTACATCGTTTTTTAAGTAGATTTTTTAACCTGTTTTCAATTATTTAATTTATTTTTAGGTTAGTTGCATGCTTTTGTAATTAAATTGTATTTATGTTAGTTATATATTTTTTGTATATGCTTATAGTTTTAAGTACATCGTTTTCTAAGTAGTTTTTTTTAACCTGTTTTCGACCGATTATTTTAAACGATTCCTTTTATTTTCTTATTTTCTTAGTGTTTGATGCATTTCAAAATAAACATTGTTAATAAATCGATCTGCTCATGATGAATCTGAGAAAATTTTATTGACAAATGCTTGAGATATCACATAAATTAAGAAAGATATTTTGTAGTGCCCATAAAGTTTTAACGCTCAGTGACTCTGTTATCAGTAATCATATTATAAAAAATGCTTTGTTTCAGTAAAAAATATTATTATATTAATTGCAGATTAATTCTTTCCACTTTAATTTAAAGCATAAATTCTAAGAGAGCTAACAAAAATTTAGAGAGATACATATTACGTTATGACTGAAGGCCTTTATAATATTATGAGTGAATTATATGACTATCAAAATTTGAAGTTTTAATAAATTTTGATGAAGAATCTATTAAAGTAGGAATTGCGTAAAATATTTAATTATTAAAATTTAAACGAACATTAAGATTGGCGAACCGACTGGTCACCAAAGGCGGCTAGTATAAAATAAAATCAACATGCTTTGAAACACTCATTTCAAAAATGCTTGTGCATATTATCAAGTACTGACAGTTAAATTATTTAATATTAAATCATGGCCTGAAGTGTAAGGATATGGTTTAAAAAAACTTGCACAAAGCTTTTATTTTTAATTTCAAAATTTCGCTGGTGTCAGTATGGTTAACAAATTCTTGAAAAATCTTTTTCCTGTTTTTTTATAATTGCCAGAATAAATATCTTAAGATTTTAATTTATCTCCACCCTATAAATCCGTAAAAAATATTTTTTTAAAAATTGCATTTATCTGTTTTGAACATTATCATTAAAAGTAGAAGTATTTAAAAAAAGAAGGACGAAATTTGATGTGATATTTTAATATTAAATATCAATATTAAAATATAAGATAAATATATTAATGTTAAATGCAGATTTCAATCAATTTTTGAAAAATTCTCCAAAAGGGAAATCTCTCTGTCCTTATGAACGTGAATGAGATAACTCAAAGCAAAGTTTAGACATAGTTTTATTACAAATGTAAAATTTGAAGCAAATTTTTATGAAATTCATTCATAGGATATTACCTCTTGATAAGTGAACATGATAACTCAAAAAAAAATCAACATGATTAATGCTTAAGTTTATGATATTTACCCCAAAATTTCCCATTAGCTTAAATTTTGAAACCAATTAGTTTTCGGAAAGAGATATCGTGTATGCTTGTTTCACTTTATAATAAGACGAGGCTAATGGAAAACGACTTATTGCAGAAAATCTCGAGAGAGTATTAGCCTATTGATTTGAATTTGCAGAATGAATAAAAATAGTGCTCAATGTAGAAACATTTTTTGTTAGAATTTCCTCTAAAATAGAATTGTGAATACGCCGTGCTACGATCCTGATGATAAGAGCTACCAAGCAATGCGTAACAAAAGTCAGAGGCGTTCTATGTATGGAATAATTTTTCTCCCCAAGTTATCATCAATGGCTCAGCAAGAGTAAATGGTCTTTGGAGGGTGGAGCTTTTTCTGTCATTTCCTTACGTTAGACTTTAAAATATGATTTAAATGTAATAGCTATGTCTCTTTGGCAATGTATAAGGAACATACGGCGTATCTACGCTCCCCCCACCCTTTATCGATTGATTGCTACATCATAGCTACCAAGTCATTCCATTGCTTTCTATACGAAATGGAAAAGTTTTTTTTCTAATATTCCATGTAATTGATGGTTTTATTTAAAATGCCGTACAACATCGATATATGAGACTCATAGCAATTCACAGTAATTCAGTCAAAATAAAGAGAATTCACATTAAGACAGACTCGTTTAATGAGAACGGGTACAGAATTGGCTTCTATTTTATACAAAGATTAGTAGCTTTTATATGCTTATGTATTTTAACAGTTTTCTATTTCTTTTAATAAAAAGTTTATTCTCTGTTAATAATCAAATATGTAAATTTTTTTTAACGAAATTCAAAATGACGTCAAGAATTAAATCCGTACTGTATGATAAACGTTATTTTGTAGTTTATAACATTAATGACGACTTGTTAGCTTACTTAGAAGAAGAAAAAGTACTTAGAAGATTCAAAATTTTGAACATTGCCAAAAAATAACTGGAAAATTCGAAATGTAAATTCATCATATCATATAAATTAACATTTTCACTATTTTATTTTAATCGAATATAGATTTATATTTTATTTACTCACTTTTAAAGAACAGTTAATTAAGAATTTGAATAATATGTTTTGAAGTATTCGAGTTCTCGTCATTTAAAACATATATATATATATGTAACATATTACATATAACAAATAACACACACACACACACACACACACACACACACACACACACACACACACACACACACACACACACACACACACACACACACACACACACACACACATATATATATATATATATATATATATTTGGAAAGATTATTTCAATGAAAGATTGCATAAGATTTTTTACAAGTTCACTGACTGTGCTATTTTTAAGTTATTCTGTAATTCATGATATAAAATTTTAAAGTATTTTTCAGGAAGTATAGATTTTAAAATGTGTATTTAAAACTAAAGATATGAAGCATATTTAATTTTCTTATGATGCATTCCTGCGTCACGTCATCTGCACTGAAGCTGTAAAAATTTGCATTTTAATTTGTGATTGATCCTCCTCCAACTTTGTTTTAACATATTTTTGAGAATTTTCATGATAAAATTCTAAAATTCTGTACATGACCTTATTAGAGAATGGGGCACATTTTACTCATTGAGAATTTTTTTGTACGGGGTCCGTATAAAAATTTAAATTTTGTATTTTTTGGAGTTTAATCCCCTAAAAATTTTAATCGATTTTATAACATTTTGCACCTGTTTTTACGCAACTTTGTAATTTACAGCATATGTCTACGATTAATATTTAAGGAATAAAAGCCGCGGTCAAGGTTTTTGAGACACCCTGTATAGCTTCGAATAATTTTCAGAAATCCTTATATATTACGAATTAACATGTTTTAGAAACTTTTAAGTATCTATTTTTAAAGATACGAATTTAAAACTTTGTTTGGCCACAAGGCTCAGTAAACGTATTAATATTAACCCAGATCTCATATTTTAAAGATTTTGCGATAGAATAAGAAGATTATTTGAAGAAGTTTTGACTTAGAGTTCATTGAAATTTTTTGGAAAGTTTTCCGATTATAGATTTCAGAAATGTGAGATGAAATCGCCCAATTATTACTTAACCAAGAGATTCTTGAGATAAAATTAATGTCATCATTGCGAAGAAAAACTATAATTTTTAAAAATTAATTTTTATTTTAAAATATTTAGAAAAATTTCAATGAAAAATAAATGTGAAATTAAATTACATTTACAAGATAAATTATTGTTCTTCATCTTCTTTTCCTAGATTTCCAATAATAGAAATTGTATAACTTGTTAAATTATGTGATTTTCACCAGTATAAATGATGAATTTTTCTATCGTTCAGAATTCTTTTTCTACAGATAAATTATATTTTTAGTGTATCTACTCTCTTCTTTTATTCAAAGAAACTTAATGACAATAAAGCGAAGAAAATGATTATATGTAATTATTAAGAATTGAAACTAATAACAATTTTATCATTTATATCTTTTGACAACTTTTGCTATATGAATGTTTTATATCCATGTTTTGTAATATTTTCTCTTTCCCCAGCGTTTTGTTATTTTTCGATTTGGCTGGTGTCAGGGTGATGGAAATACACTTAAACGTGGAGAAGTTTATTTTCATATTAGTTAAATTGCCTCTTAAGATTATATCTCAGTACTATTGATATTAAATTTAAATAATAATGGCACTGATCATAAATGTGATAAAATATTGCTGAACTATTCTGATATTTTTAAAAGTTAAAAGCGCATTTTTTATATAATTTTCTTGAATTTTTATTTATGAATTAAATATATATGACTCTTATATCCTTAATATTGTTATATGTAGAGTTTAAGTGGAATTAAATGTGAAGAAATTGAAAAATAGTTGGTTCAAACACAGATGCATATATATTTATATAATTTTATAAAAAATGTTATGAATGCAAATAATTTAATGGCCTCAGATAAAAATGGATAACAGCATTATTATTGGATTTTTTTAAACATTAAAAAGTAAAAATTAAATATCAATTTTATTTAAATTCTAATCCTATAATGCTGTTACTGTACATTTAATAAATTTGTGGATTTTAAAAGTGGAAGTTTAAAATGTCAGAATGATCTTGGGAGTGAAATCAGTTGTAAACAAAGGTTTTTTCTTTTGAAAATAAATTTTTACATCTTATGTAAAATTTTATATAGTTAAAAAAAAAAAGTTGTTTTCGTTATAAAAATAGAAAAAAAAATATTTGTTTCTTAAAGTATTTGTCTTTTAATGGTAGAAAAGAATATATGTTGCGATGCTATAATCTTCAAATTTATAACCACAAATCGATAGATTCAGAAAAAATTATTATGAATAAAGTTATTCAAAAATTGATGAAGTATGTAAATATAGATTGCTTATTTACAGAAAACACTTTAATATAGTTAAAATAAAAATCAACAAAATATTGAATGTTATGTAACTTAAAACTATAAAAAAATACCTATTTCCTTATAAATAACCTCTTAAAATTAAACAACTCATTAGAAATAACAATTTTTTTCTACAAATTCATATTGTTTGCAAGTTGTGCACCATAAGATTTAATATGACTACAAGTGAAGAAATGTTTTCTATGCTTACCGAAACTTTAAAAAAAAAAAAAAAAAAAAATTGAGAAAATGTTAAGCAATTTATCTTGATGTCAGTGGTTCCTGCAAACAGCATTTTTAAAAGTTAATTAATGAGCTTTCAACTTTTCTATTTGATATCTGTTATACATTTCTGCATTCCTTAAATATCCTCTATTTGATGAAACTAAAATTGGGAAATTGATTACTTGAAAATACAAATACCAATTCCAGAAATATATATTCATTTTTGCCATCATTTGTTCCATTATGTTCCATTTTGCCATCATTATTTTATAAATTACTGATAAATTTAACTGAACTATTTAGAACTAAATGTTATTTATATTTAAAAATAAAACAATCACAATCGGTATTCCAAGGAATTAAAAAAAAATATTTTATATTTTAAAAAGAATTCAAGCAGACAGGCAATAAAGTACTATAAGTAATTACGTAAAGAATTAGAATGACATTAGCTTTCAGAATTGCCTCGAATGATATAAATTGTGATTTTTTGCGATAAAATCTTATTTCCTTCTTTTTTTCGCCAAATCGAGCATTAGCCCACCAAGAGCGGATTCACCTTCTGTGCCTTTTTTGCAACTTTCTTTTATTTCTTCATCGTTCATCATTTCATTCAACGCTGCCAAGCTGGCCTCTTCGCCACATTTGTTCTCTATTTTTGCCACAACACATCTGGCAATAGCTTCGTACATTCTGAAAAAACAAAAAGATTAAATAATCATTGTTCTGTCATTTATTTCATACCAGGCGCCTTTGACAATCATTTGCTTAACCACATTAATAATTGGTTATAATTTTAATTTAATATTTTTCGTAACTTGATCTCATGGTTGGATCCATTATGTTATAATTCTTGATGATTTGTTAAGACTGTTTTGGACTCACACGTCCAATTTAGCAAACAATATTTATTTATATTTTATAGGAAATATGAAAAGCCTCAAAGCTACATCTAGATGGTTTGAAGATCCATCTAGAAGAATATCCATCTAGTTGAAGAAGAAGCTAAGAAAGAGAATGCGAGCAACATGCAGAGATTTAATACCCGTGTATCCTGATTGAGTCACATTCAGATACGGCGCAGCTTACAGTTAAGAATTTCAGATATGCACTCGAATAATAACTGCATTTTCTGCAGTTTCAACAGCTTCCTGAACAAAATATTATTCGAACTTTGTTAGATATATAATTCTTACCTTTTTCGAGTCTTTACACTATTCTGTTTGTTTTACAATGCATTTCTCTAATTTTCTATTTATATTTTTAGGCATCCAACTATATAACTAGAAAGAGTAGCAAGGTTTCAAAATGACACACTTTAAAATTTGTTCGCCATTGCTTGATTCTTGAAATACGTAGTAAGGATTTATACTCATTTTATAATTCAAATGTACATTGGTTTATGTAATGTAGTGTTATATTTTCTATATTATTTTAATAAATGAATCTTTTAATTCGCTAAAATATATATTTTTATAGGGCTTATTAGATGAAAAGGAACAAAAGCAAGTTTCAATGATAGTGCATTTTATATTAAAATTTGGAATTTTCTTTATTTTACAGGAACAATTTTAAATATTTTTTGATATTACCTATATTTTTTATGTACAAATAACAATAACTTATATACCCACATAAATAAGAATTATAAATTTCGATTAGGGTTGTATAAATTTTATTAAAAAATATAGTTATATAAATATAGTTATTTTTGCTGACAGCTTTGAAAGAAAACGAAAGTATTTTTGGGATGGAACTTGTAATTTCAAATAGTGACCACAGTGACAGGACGATGCTTTTCCGGATCTTTCTCTCTCTTTAATTTCTGGATCATATAAAGAGGAAATTTAACCCTTGAAATTATATTAAGTACCCACTAAGCTCTCATAAAGGATACATTTTAGGAATTTGGAACTGTCCGAGTGACCTTATAACTAAAATATTGCGGAGCTTTGGAATTCATAATAAAATGATAACTGCACAAAACTGCTTTATTAAATTATTTTAGATTATAAAAATTAAATGCAATAGATAACGTATTTCTTTAATTATTAAAAAGGAAATTTTCAAAAGGGGATCAGAATTTTAAAATTCAAAAACATACATCAGCTCCTTTGGTCTCTGTAAGGCTGACATAGGAGTTACAATAAACAAAATTTCATTCAGTATTGATACTCACCCACATTTGATTTCGTCTTCATTAATTTCTGTCTCCTCTGGCAAATCTAAGACTTGTTCCAGAATTTCTGCCACACCATCATCAATACATGCCATCAACTCCGGTTCTAGCTCGTTTACACACTCTTCAACGTCATCGGGGAGTTCTGCAAATTGTTTGGTCCAAGTTTCTTAATTTTCAAAATCTGTGATGCAATATATGCTTAAGAAGTAGTACTATTGAAATGGTTCGACATTAATGTAAAAAAGGACAATTGTCACTGCAAGATGTGTAATAACAGGAATTTATGAAATATTTCTTATTTTCTGAACAAGTTAGTATTTTATACAATTTAGTTTTGAAAATATTAAAATATGTCTTATTTGGAACTTGGAGCATTTTAGAGCTGTAGTGCATAAAGAATTGAGTAAAAACGAGTAACAAATAATTAGTATGTATTTCTGTCAAACGAAATTAAGTAAAAGCTTGTAGTAAAAATAACAATTTTCAAAATATTCTTTTACATTTAGTGAGGTATTTTGAATAATTCATTATTTTATACCGTGATGAAATGGTAAAATACTACGTTATATCAAAAACTAAAAGCTAGTGAAGGGGACTCGTTATCCAAAAAAAAAAAGTTAATTATTTTAATTTTAAAAAAAATATCAATCCTTTTTTTTAAATCTTTTTCTCGTACAATTTCAATACTTTTTCCTCAAATTTTTTCAAAGGGAAGTCACAATGTATTGAAAAGAATTAGAGATCCTATTTTTGATATCCATATTAGTTTCTGCCTAAAAAATTCATCAAAATTTTACGGATTGAAAAATATGAGATTCTTTCAATTTCAATATCTTTAGAAAAATTTCTAATAACAAATTTTACAAATCCATTCCCAATTATATTAATCCTGCATTTAAGAGTCAGTAGAAAAAGATTTATGCAATTACAATAAAATGTGATTGATTTTTGACATTTTGTAGCAGAAATTATTTTGACAACAAAAAGCAAATTGAGAAAAACAGCTTTGAAGTTTTCAACACAATAAAATTGCAAGTTTGATTCCATAAAATAATTCCATACCACACGAAATACTTTTCCGATTGCATTGGAATCTTCAGATTAATAAGTCAAAGGTTTAAGGATAATTTTTCACTCAAAATTAGAAAATCGATATTTTGATCGATTTTTTACGAAATTTTCAATGTACCGAGTCCTTGAAATAAAAAATAAATAAATTTTAAAATGGTAAATTTATTTATGTGACCCAATTAGCAATCATTCCTACCTCCAGGAGGACAATTTGTTGCTTCCAATATTTTGAGGAATTGTCTTCCGCCTTCAATCTCTTCATTTCTTGTTTCTTCAGTGCATTCTTTAGCAGCTTCTTCCAGGCAACTTGACGCCTCAGCCAGTGTCCTGCAGATTGAAATGGGGATTATAACATTTCATTGAAGCAATGAAATAAAATTATTAAATTCTCACAATAAATTGGAAATTTTTTAAATTTTGCTTGATGGAAAGACATTAATTTTTTTTAACTAAATATACAGTTGAAATTTAATTATGCGGCATAAATACAAATTTCGGGCACTAAGTAAGTAAAAACTTTAGAAAGCAATTAATGTCTATACTCTATATCTATTACTCTATATCATATACTCTATATCTATTACTCTATATGTAATATATGTAACTTAATATATTTCGCATTACTTTGCGTTTCAATACACAAATCACAATACAAAAATCACAACAAAGAGACCAAAGCGCTAATTGTCTGAGTTTGTATTAACGAAACAAAAAAAAAGCATTAACATTTCAGTGTTCATTGGTTTTGAAATAGAATTGGCATTTTTTTATATAATAGTTTATAAACAGTTGTTTTTTAAACTTAATAGTCTGTTTCTGAATTCTTGCTTTTGAACTGTTCATCTGAATGACATCTAGAGTGTAATAATTCCCGAGTTTTAAATGTATAAAGATGTAATTTAATTTAAGTTATAACACAAAAGATTAATATAATCTTTGTTAATTAGACACACACAGACACACCTGTGTGTATTATATTCTTTCATCATAAACATAGACAATTTAAGTGTACTAACAGTTTTTTTAAACTTAATAGTCTGTTTCTGAATTCTTGCTTTTGAACTGTTCATCTGAATGACATCTAGAGTGTAATAATTCCCGAGTTTTAAATGTATAAAGATGTAATTTAATTTAAGTTATAACACAAAAGATTAATATAATCTTTGTTAATTAGACACACACAGACACACTTGTGTGTATTATATTCTTTCATCATAAACATAGACAATTTAAGTGTACTAACAGTTTTTTTAAACTTAATAGTCTGTTTCTGAATTCTTGCTTTTGAACTGTTCATCTGAATGACATCTAGAGTGTAATAATTCCCGAGTTTTAAATGTATAAAGATGTAATTTAATTTAAGTTATAACACAAAAGATTAATATAATCTTTGTTAATTAGACACACACAGACACACCTGTGTGTATTATATTCTTTCATCATAAACATAGACAATTTAAGTGTACTAACAGTTTTTTTAAACTTAATAGTCTGTTTCTGAATTCTTGCTTTTGAACTGTTCATCTGAATGACATCTAGAGTGTAATAATTCCCGAGTTTTAAATGTATAAAGATGTAATTTAATTTAAGTTATAACACAAAAGATTAATATAATCTTTGTTAATTAGACACACACAGACACACCTGTGTGTATTATATTCTTTCATCATAAACATAGACAATTTAAGTGTACTAACAGTTTTTTTAAACTTAATAGTCTGTTTCTGAATTCTTGCTTTTGAACTGTTCATCTGAATGACATCTAGAGTGTAATAATTCCCGAGTTTTAAATGTATAAAGATGTAATTTAATTTAAGTTATAACACAAAAGATTAATATAATCTTTGTTAATTAGACACACACAGACACACCTGTGTGTATTATATTCTTTCATCATAAACATAGACAATTTAAGTGTACTAACAGTTTTTTTAAACTTAATAGTCTGTTTCTGAATTCTTGCTTTTGAACTGTTCATCTGAATGACATCTAGAGTGTAATAATTCCCGAGTTTTAAATGTATAAAGATGTAATTTAATTTAAGTTATAACACAAAAGATTAATATAATCTTTGTTAATTAGACACACACAGACACACCTGTGTGTATTATATTCTTTCATCATAAACATAGACAATTTAAGTGTACTAACAGTTTTTTTAAATATATATCCTACATTTAATAAAATAATGTGCAATGCATTTTTTTATGTCTCAAAATTTATGAGCTCACGTGAAGTTCATATAAAATTTTATTTAAAAATTAATTAAAGAATTTTAGATTAGTTATTCAAGATCAAATTTTTTAAATCCATAAATAATCATGTCTAAATAAAAAAATTATAGTAATTTAAAATTTAATTTTTTAACAATTTATTTAGAATGGAGATATAAATTTTTATAGGTCATTAGTTTTTTTGAAAAATCAAACATTTCTTGAAACTGTTATTCTTTCTTTTATAAGGTGTTTTAATATGAATAGGCAAAATAATTTTTTATGAGTTTTTCATAAGAAGTTGCTTTGAAGATCGATCATTTCTAGCTGTTGAATCTCACTATTTTTTTAAAGCAATCATGCCTTTATTTGAAGTTTTCTTTTGTTATATGATATTTCAAATATAATTCAGTAGTTTTTGTTCCTTTTCTAAATGCCATTTTAACATCATCTCTATCCTTAAATTGATAGTTAAGTTCATATATTGAAACTGTTACTAATTTCCTTTTAGTGGACATGATAAAACATGCAATTTATCACAAAGAATCATAATTAAATATTCATAACATTGAATAGATAATAGAGATATAGACATTAAATTAACGTTAATATTATTTACATAGCGATTTAACTGATTTGGAGTTTGGTGCAATTTTAAATGTACGGCCAGACATACAAGTTCTGACCTTAATGGCCAATAAAAAACGAAATAAATACTCAACTAATAATGTGCAAAACTAATGTAATGAAAGATTGATGTGTTTTACAGACTTATGATTCTTTTTATTTTAGGTCTATGTTAGCTGAAACATTATTTATCAGGTAATAGCGATACTCTTTAATGTTCTTCTAGTTTTGCAAAATACTCGGAAATTTTTTAAGGAATAAAAATATAATATATGTTATAAAATGAAACTGAGCCTGAGAAATACAGCTTTTAGGCTTAACAGGTTAAGGAAGTTTAACTTCTTGTTTTTGTGTTAGCCATCTATAATTTAAATATATTTCAAGAGCATCTTAAAGTTACTTTTCAAGCCTTCGAGGAAGATTCCATAATAATCATTAATTTGATAACTACTTGGAATATTTTGAAAAAATGACATTTTTGCTGTAATAAAGCAAGAGAAATGGAGATGAAGAGATTAATCTATTCAATAAAAATCCAAATTTATTAAATTTACTGTGAACACATATACCTCAATTATGTTTTGATAACTAGGATTCAATGCATAGGTGAATTTTAGGATTTCGAACTCACTTCTGTGGTGAATTCTACTTAATAATTTAAAAATGCGTTAAATTTGAAAAAAAATTATAACTCTAAAAGATTACAAATAAGTACTTTCTACGGTAAAAAGTAGCAACAAGACAGACAATATTTGCTGTAGAAAAAAGTTGAAAACCGACATACACATACAGAAAAAAAAGGAAACTTTAGGCAATGCATTTATCTTTACGAAAAGACAAAAGAAGATTAAGAAATAATGTATGCATTTCACAATGTGCGTAAGAAATGTGTAAAAAAACTATGAATAAAGGCAATTGAAGATTTTGTTGCATACGCTTCAGAGTTGCTGTCAATAAAATGAAGAACTGACAGAGACGTTATCGTGGATAAGACATAAGATTCGGTAATAAGATATGATTATAAATGTTATTCATAGCAGTTATTACATATCCGCCACCGTTTGTTTGATCATGATTGATTCAACTCAGAGATCTTCTTCAGACAACATCCTCTGCCACTCTACTTTTAAGATTACCGTAGGAGCATGGAGTGAATACCAGAGGTCAGACTTATACATAATAGTTTTGTTTAATAGATAATTTTGTTCACAAGATTCGCTTGATATGAATTGTAATCTAGTACATTATACTAGAATTGTATGTTAAAAAAATTGTTGAAATCTACATTGTTGAGAATATTTGGTTTGCAATTCTGTAGGGGAACGAGTGAGATAATATTAGACCAGGAAACTTGCAAACTAAATAATAGATTCAATCTGCTTTTAGAGATATGCTAAATTTGAGAGTTTGGAAATCTTTTGAGAGTATGAAGGTTATGAAACTGTTTGAAAAGCAGATATATTGCAAATACCTTTCGGGTACAAAAATAAATGTTTTGCAACTCCGTACCTAAGGAGTTTGCAGAGAGACTTGAAATTTTCATTTCATTTTCGCAGTAATCATTACCACAACAATTTAATAGCTCGTATAAACAATTCAACCTTTCTGATAAAAGTTTTACAGCAAACAATATTAATATTTTTTCTAAATTTTTCTAATATTTGTAAAACTTATTAAAAAATTATTTTATTGAATTAGGAGTGAAATTATACGAGAAAAGGGACCTGGCATCATATTTTTTTTTCTAAGGAAAGCACTCAAAATATTTGAAAAGCTGCAGCTTCTGGGACAACCAAGAATAATTCAATAAATTCATAGCGTATAATAAAATTAATGAAAGGAAAAAGGATAAAATAATATAAAACTTAAGAAGGATTAAAAACGATTAGATTTTTTAAATCTCTTTTAATTACAATAACTATAGATTAGGCTCATGTCTTGTCGGTTATGAGTGTGCTATGTCCAATTCCCAATTTATAGTAATTGAATACTTTTCTTCAAGTAAAATCTTTCAACTTACGCACAGTCTTGTTCATCCGTGGTTTCTTCTAAAATACTGGATAAGAGCTTCACTACACATTCACCAGCCTTTTCTTCACCACACGTTTCTTCTTCTGCTCTTACAAAAGCTGAAAATAGGCAGTAGTTGCAAATTAGCTAATTAGCTTACTTCGTAACAATATTCGACTCAAAACTGCGCTGTAATTAAATTGTAATTATGTGAATGCTACCCTCCCCCTGTGTAAGTGCGCGAAGAAAGTAAATGATCATTACCACGATCACAGAACGAAGACATCCTCTCGTAGGAGGTACGACTCATCATAGAAATGGAGGCAATTCGACCCATGGTCTTAATGTATCCGTGTGGATACATTAATTAACTGCCAGTAACTGTTAGTACTAATAAACAATGAATTATGCTTATTCTTATTTAAATTCAGAGGAATATTTCTCTTATATGCATTGCAATAAATTCTTAATACGCAATAAGTTCAATAATATATTTGAATTATAATCTTTCATCTCAAGATCTATTTCTGATTCATCCTATTTAAGTAAAGTTTTATGAATGAGTGCAAAATATACAAGGAAAAATGATTGAATCTTATCTTCATAATCAAAATTAAACTTTGAATTGAAAACCTAGGTTGGTACCATAAACTTTTTAAAATTTGAAATAGTATAAAAATCCATTTTGTAGAATAATATTTTCAAAATTATTATATAAAACTTTTAAAATCACGCCTAGTCTCATGTTAGTTAAAAATATATTGAAAACTAAAATAAATATATCTCTATTCCCGCACATCAAAATATATTAGTACCAAATCTCGTCGATCTAGGACAAATTGAGCCAAGAGACAACATTGAACAACAACAGCCAATAAGAAAATATTCCCAAGTATAATTGTTCATTGCATTGATCATGTATTATTCTAAAAGTTTCCTTTTCTTTGAGAAAAAAAATATAAGAAAAATGTTTCAAAAAACATCTTTTATTTAATAAAAGACTTAAGGTCCAGGTTATTATCTTAATTGTCTAATTGTTTTCTAAGAATATATGAATACAAAATTGAAAAGTATTACATCATTTTTATGAGAATTGGTAACTTTTCATTAGTATTTTTATATTTCGATTTGTTAAATTTTGAAGTTACATAAAGCTTTCAAAGACTTTTTTTAATTTTTAGATAAGACACTTATATTGAAATTGCAATTTATAAAATTCAACTTTTATAACAAAGAAACCGAATATAACTGATAGCTAATATTTAATGTTTTGTATTTGTAATAAGCTTTGAATTTTGAAAATTACAAAAAAAATATTAGTATTTTTAAAACGAAAGAATGAATTCCATAGTTTTTATTGATATTTTGAATAATTTAAAATAATATTATCTAATTTCCGCTCCTTTTTTTATGAATATAGCTGAAAAGGCATATTGAAAGAGACAATTCATACCAAAGACTACAAGAAGGACAACAACCTTCAGCTGCATGGCGACACTTGCAATCACTTGTCGGTACTAGTTTAATAAATAATTTCCGAGGGTTTTGCGATTTGGCTTTTCTATTCTTATCGTCTAATGCGGAAATGTTAGTTCCCTTCCAGAATATTAATCCTACTTCCGCTCAGAAATTCTTCTTAAAGTTCGACTTGTTTTCGGGCCCGTCTGTGTTTCAGACTCTTTGATCTAATTTAAATAAACAAACTGAAGATAAAAATTTCTAATCCCTATTCTCAGAACTTCTCATTCCTATTTTCTTATGCATGACATTTACAAAGAGAAGATATTATAATCTGCAAAATATTCGACCTCTAGATTTTTATGAATCCCTGTAGTCGTGAACTTTCTTCTCGATAATAAAACTGTTTCTCTGTTGATGCGTATAAGGGCATGACATTTCAGAAATGCAAAGCGCTAGATTGATAAAACCTGGTGTTTAGTTTTATCAACAAAACTATAAATCTGTGATAAATTTTAGAACAAATCAGTTAAAGAATTTAATGTCTGTCGGATCATCTATTCGCGTATATCTGAAATAGTAATAGATTCAAGTCTATAATCTTCGCATTTTTTTTTTCAAATTTTGGACGAAATTTGTCAAAGGGAAGATATTCCGTTTCAAAATGCATTCTTTATGTTCATCATTGTATGATGATGTTAAATACAAAATCACTCATGGATGCAATTTCAACTTCCAAAAGTAAATATGAACCTATTTAATAGGTTTGTGTCTAACAATTTTTTGTATTTTCGCCAAAGATGGATAGATGGACGTATAAATATTTGCTTCAACTTTTGCATGTTTTCGCAAACAAATACCCGCTTTTGTTTCAATTATTTTAATAGCCTCGGTTTTTAAGCAAACGACTGAAATAAAGAAAATTTTCTTTTATTTTTTCTTGAAAAGTTAAAGTTTTTAGATGTTATACATTATCATAAAATAATTATATAATAAAGAAGATCAACGGTTAAAAAATAGTTAAATAAAGAAGCATCAGCTAATGAAATTCACAAAATAATAGTGATGATAAAGTAACAACATTAACCCATCAAATAAAAATAAAGCGCTGTTCTGGATCATAACATACTTAAAATCATCTAAATAACTTCGATATTTCAATAAATTGATGACTCCGATACTGTATTCAGTCGCACGAATTACATTTTCCAAATCCAAGCATTCAACACTATTTGAATGATCTTGATGAAATCTTTCAATAATAGAAAAATTACTGCCTTTGAAATGTATTGCTTTTTTTCCCTCCATAATTTCCTTACCATTGAGGATAGACTATGAATCAAATTAAGCCTATTAAACATAATTACTTTTGCACTATAAGTGTCTGGCATATTATTTTTCAGTTTCATTATCAAATAAAAGTTATGAGCCGGAAGACAATTTTGAACTACTGATTTCAAATACTTTCTCCCACTCTTTTAGTACCAAATTTTCAGAAATTTATGAGGAAATGGTGGAGAAGTATGAAATATTATTTTCCTTATATCTTCCCTCCTCCCACCCTAAAAAGAACGGAATCTCCTTCGACTTCCAATTTGAGACAAGAATTTTATTTCATATCCTCTCCAAACTTTGCGGATGTCAGAACCTACAGATACTACTACTTCAAGCACTAAGCAAATTTAGGATATTTGAAATATAGAATGCCAAATTTAAGACATCAACTATTTTTATAATCTATAGAAATTGGGGATCTATAAGGAAATAAATTTGGAAACATTTCAATTTATAAAGACGCAAGAAATTATTCTTACAATACTTTCCTTTATAATTTCATTTTAGCAATCAATTGGATAAATTTGTTGAATATTTCCTTCTTAGATTACATTGTGTCCTTATTCGCTACTGAAAATGGAAGTAAGTAAGAAAATGGAAATATAACTGGATATAAATTTTTCCTTTTTCAAATCACTCTGAACATGTTTCGGATACTTTGAATAAAATGTATTGTAGCTTCATGGAGATTATACAGCAAATTAAATAAAAGATCATCTGTAAATAAACAGGCTACCTTATGAACTGCCAAGATATATATGTATTCATTAGTTTTAATTTAGATATTATATTAAAATGTAGAATTGTTACAGAAACTGTACATCGATTCTAATGAAACTTCTTATATTTGCTACTTAGACCATGGGGAAGACGTTTCCTTCGGAAAAAATAATTTGAAACTTTCCCAATTGATGGCTCTGTACTGCATTAAAACCATATGTTAATGAGTAGTTTATTTAATTTTTCTATAAAGGCAATACATATTGTTCGAAGAAACCATTCGTCCGCATAGAACATGCCACTGACAATGAAAGCGTCATCATTAATTGTAAAGCTACTTTATCAGAATGTTCCATGCTTGCTCAATGTTTACCGTCGGATAAAACATTTAAGGAAATGATCCATGTCCGAAAATGCAGTTAAAGGCATTATGCTTGTATTTGAAGATACCGGTAATCTGGATGTTGCACCGGTGAGAGAATAACGTGTAACGGAGCCAGAAATTGTGGAGGAAGCCGCAATTGCAACAATTGAAACATCTGTAATTTCTTAGAGTGCTATTGTAAATGACCGCTCAATAGAACGAGCATTGAGCATTCCATGAGCAATCGTAAGTATGATTTTACTTAAAATTCTGAAGTTATATAATTACAAGATGCATTTCGAACCATAATTGAAACTGCATGATTACTCTGCATGTTTTGATTTCTACTTGCGTTTTTTTTGGCAAGAAATATAAGTGCATCAGTACTAGCCACCGCATATCTTATAAAGAAAACGAAGCTAATTTTCATTTAGATGGTGCTGAGAACACAGAGAACTGCCATATATGAGTTTCCACCAATACTCATGAAGGCCACTACATTCGCCATGCATCGGGGTATGGTGAAAATTCACGGCAAATTTCGTTGCTGACCAATGCTTCTTTGATGAAATTGCAGTGTAAAGGTTCGGTAGGTGTACAATTATCAGCGAACGGTAGGTATACAGTCACCAGTACTAGATACAACTGGCTTCTGGAGGATCAGGTTGTCCTTTGATTAAAGCAAAGTGGGTGTTGGTCACCACAGTGTTAAGCAAAACGATGAAACTGATCATACGGCAAGACGTGTAAAGAACGTGATTTAAGCTTACTCTTCTGATGAAAGTGTCATCTGATGTACTTTCCCATTTATATGGCAGCAGAGTAACTACATTTGAATCCTTGCAACTTCTGCCTGTGAAGTTTTCTCAAAGATCACGTTTATCACGAGATTGCAACTAATGAAACAGACTTGAAAGCCAGCATCGTTCGAAATGTATTCTTAATCCCCGCTAAAATGTTTAGTGCAACCGTTGATAACGAGGTGGTACACTTTTAGCATATTATTGATCAACAAGATGGGCTCATAGAGCACAATTGTGTACAGAAATTTTGTTTTTTTTTAATTGTTACTTTCCCTTTTTTTCCCTGTTACTTTCCTTTTTTTCTGACTGTTGGTGACATTTAAACTATATTTTCTGACAGAGACTCGGCCCCCTGCTCTAGGTAACAAATATACGAAGTTTTATTCAGATCCGCTCTGTAGAAATGGAATTTTAAATTTCCGAATATAGTTATTTTAATTTTAACCGACTTGTGCAAATTATTGTTATCGAATGGATATTTTTTGAAATATGCTATTAAGAAGAGCCTTCATTTAAAATTAGAAAGTCTTATTTTATTTTAATAATTCAAAATCCTCTTTTGAAACTGAAATATTTTTTATATGTATTATAGATAACTTGTTCAGAAAATTTGAGTTTTTAGTCAAGATTTTCTTTCCTAATCTTTAATTTGAGGTGATGTGAGATAGAAGATAGAAATGAGTATACTCCCAACAAAATCATTAATGATATACACATGCGAAAAAATTTATTTCTACCACTTTTGGACAATTTTGGTTTTAATTTTCTATTATTATTTTCTGAATAGTTAAAAGTAATCTGTTTTTTTTACTGAATTTATATTGTTAGCCCTGAATAATATAGCGCAAAATTATTTTAGAATAACTGTACAGTAATCGGAATGAAAATCAGATTTACACATATGTCATTATTAACTAGGAACATAGAGTTGTAAAAGTTTTTCTACGAATTATACTGTGATAATGGAAGGCTGTGATAATGGATGGAAAGAAATATACTTCATGGACGATAAATACCTGCTGGAAAGTAACTTAGGAGATATTTATTCCAAGACCATCAGGCTTATTCTTCTGGGTAGCCATATTGAATTCTTTCCATAGCTTCTTTTAAAAGAATGGAAAATAAATGATTAAATAAAAGAACTGTAGCTGATAGAGTAGAATCCGAATTACGTCCCTTGAATTTGAAAAACCTACATGTATCTCTAACTATCGTATTACGGGGGAGTATAGGACTATTGAAACATCTGAATTTGTCTCGGGGCCATCAGCAGGACATGTACTGACCGAAGTGGGGATCTCTAATTAATGTACAATTAATTTTAGTGGCATCAATTGGTGTGGGTTACAAAATTCTGTACATCATAAAAAACATACAGGGTGTTCATTAATTATTGTCGGGGTTTCCGTACCTCATAACTTTCGAATAAAAAATATTACGCAAAAACCGATTACATATTCGTAAATTACAACTCAAAGAATTTTATTAATGATATTAAAATGTAAAGCTTGCACAATTTGCACTTTGTAGGCATTCAGTTGAAGGCGGTTATGGAGAACGTTTCATATCGTCGTATGTGCTCGGTTTTCCCGCTCCCTTTCGGTGTAGAACGCTACCAGTTTCCTGAAATTGTGTTAACCAGCATCTGATAGAATTATCCGAAGGAGGATCTTTCTTCTACGTGGTCCTGAAGCGACGTTGAGTAGTTATGACTGATTTAGTTTCGAAAAACCACAATACACACATTGCTTTTTCTTGCACGGTCGCCATTTTTATTTATGACGTCATAATTACCCAGACTGCAAATGCGCTAAGATCGCATTGTTGCCACGTAAAATTCTTTGAGTTGTAATTTACGAATACGTAATCGGTTTTTGTGTAATATTTTTTATTTGAAAGTTATGAGGTACGGAAACCCCGACAATAATTAATGAACACCCTATATATCGATTAAAATGTACGATTCATTTCATCGGAATATTGCCCTTAGAATCTTATAAAACGTATCAAAAATGCTTTTTAAAAAAATGAAAATTAAAATAAATCTTTTTGACTGAGTAAATAAACTACCATAATGTCATCCAAGGAAGAAGTAAACTTTTCGGAGATTCCTTTGCCAAAATTCTTGGGAACCATTTGAATAGAATTTACGTTACATTTTTATGCATTTCTAATTGTTAGTAATTATGTTTTTATTTTTTTCATCATAGTGACAATTTTATTGATGATGTTTATTATGTTATCCAGGTTTTAACTATTTTAATTCATTTTTGCTGGTAATTATGATGATTCGAATTCAATTTGATAATTGATTTCGTATTTCTTTAGGAACTATTGCAGAATTTATGAAGTCTTTTCATAAAGGAATATAAAATTAGTATTTTTTTAATAAAATTACTTTAATCTTCTACATAAAATTCAATGAATTAGAATAGTTAATTTTTTATATTGAAATAATGGTTAAAAGATGAAATGTTTAATATTTATTATTAATGAATTAATCTGTTCATAGGTCCCCAAAAAAGGTTGCACAAGGAGTGAATATTAATTGATATGACATATTTCTCATTCCTAACGCAATGCTCATTCGGAATAACTCATTAAAATAAGGTCGTTGGCTGGTTTTTATCTATTATAACTATTTATTGATATGCGACTAACAATAACGGTAATGAATATATCATTGAAATTACAAATTTTTTAAAAAATGTTTTTTTTTTACCATGAACAGTTTTTACCTTGAGAGATGGAAAATAAATACCTGTTCAAATGAAATTATCTAAATCCTTTTTGATCTAATTGAGGTTTCTACATCCGATAAGTTAGGAATTAATTTAGAGTTTCGATATTCAAATAGAAGATTCTTTATTTTTGGTTTTCTGGTTTGCGAATGATTTGTTGAACATTTCAATTGCTAAGATACCGATTATTACAGGTTCATGTAACATTTAAGTATTATCACAGGTTCATATTACAGTTTTCATGTGAATAGTGTTGCCTTGGATTTGCAAACACCCACTGATTGCAGTTATAAAGCCATTAGATTGCATTACAAAGTCATTTTAGACCACCATTGCAGGTCTAAAATGACCTCTAAATGACCATCACTTGTAAACATAGTTTCATCAGTGATGCAAAGAGAATATTCTGTTCTCGAGTTTTTCGAATGTTTGCTCAATGCGGCGAGTTCTGATTTACATAATGAGATCACAATTTAGACACTTTCCTTTTGATTGATTGAGTGTAAAATTTGATATTTAACCAACAAAGAAGATGTAAAGTCAGAGGAAATTTCATTTATCAGCGACATCGTATATTTCAGTTAGTGTGTTCATAAATACGCGAATCTCACCAACTATTGACTTTGTAAAAATTGCTGTTAATATTTGGTAAAAAATTTATAGTAAATATGAAATTTCTGTTTATTAGCTATATTTTAAGATTCTTGAATTATCAAATTTATTCTCACAAGGACAAACCGATTTCTTGTTGCTGTATTTCGTCCGAAATTTGATAGAAACCCACAATTTTATAGCAAAGACAGCATACCATTGTTTTTGCCTTTTAAAGTTATTTTTTTCTTGAATCATTGTTTAACAGACAGAATAAATGGCAGGCATGATACCAAAGATGCGTTTTTCGAACTCATTAAAAATTTGAAGCTTTAATAAAATCAACCTGTGATACGGACCTGTTGCATCCTCAGTGATCCCTCCAACGATTGTACATTGCGTTTGTGCCTTCGTGCTCATGTATTAATATTTTTTGACTTAGTATGCCCAATAGAATCACCTCAATCTTTCCTACATAACCAAAGGCTTGCTTTTAATTTGAATGATCAGAACGTCGCGACAGCATAGAGTGGAACTATTGCTGAGTCCCAATGGCCATCACCAATCACGGACAACCGTTCCGGTAGAATTGACATTCTGCCATTGGCAGAAGACTACTCGATCCCATACCATTACCATATCAAGGATGACAAAAACTGGAACGGCAAAAACCCACCACCACACAGGCAGGTTTTCATCAATTTTTTTAGGTGCCCTCGATGGGTTTCTTGATTTAATAACATGGATTCATTATAAATTATTGAACAATTGCTTTGAGCACAATATGGCTAATAATATATAAAAAAATGAGGTTAATTGGACACATTTGCAATTCAAATTGAGTTTGATAAACTTGTCCAATCAAGATTCTGAAATCAAATCTTGCACATTATATGCACTTAATTTGTGTATATCTTAAGTTTTTCCTTCTTATCTGAAAAAGGGTTAATTATTTCCTTCATATAGCTACGGAAGCAAGATTTACGAGTTCCGGTGAAAATAATAAGTCAGGCAGGAAACTATCGTTTCCTCATTCGCATGGGTGGTGGAATTTGGTGATAAGAACAGAAGGTCGGGATCATCAAATTAAAGTGTAGAAAGCACGGAAATCATTTATTAAAGTGGCTCCAGAGGTGAATGCAACTGTCGCCATGGAGCTGAAAATTGTCTTTCTTTTTCTTTTGATTGGTAAGAGCACGATTTCCCATTAATATTAGCTGAATTCCACAAATCCTTAAAAAAGGCATCTTTCGATGAATGTTAATCCTCAATTGTTAAAACAAACTTTAAAAAAAATCCCGAAAGTTATTTTTACAAAGCAGTAAGATGTAGGATATATATATCGATATTCTGTTAGTTCTGTTCGTTATGTTCTGTTCCAATAAATAATCAAAATTTAATGCGAGGAAACAGTACGAAAATTTTATGATATATGCATTAATTTATTTGCTTGTTGTTTACTTTGAAATAATTGCAATGCAAATGGACTAATAAAAAAGTAAAATAAATGTTTAAATCTTAAATTCAATGAATTTATTTAATTGAAATTAAATGTTTTATTAATTATGGTCGGTACAAGAGTTTCATTGCCTAAAAATTGTTTTCATTGCTTTTGTAAAATCTCCAAAGGGATATTTATATTTTAGAATTTCCTTTTTCATATATTAAAAATGATAGAATAGTTAAAACAAATGATTTAAAAAATCTTTGATTTCATATGAAAGATATGCGAAATATATATTAAATTATTAATATATAATTAGTTAAGAAGTTTGGTGTTCTAATCAAAGTTTACATCAAATGTTTTTCATGAATAATGTGCCTTAATATACAAAATATCGAAGGCAGAACTTCCTTTTTATTGAATTTAATTATTTGAGAGAAATTCAGTTTGTAAAAAGTTTTAACTTTTCAAAGCTTAGTATAAAAGAAAAAAAAATAGACAACGAAAATACTTGCATCCCTATTTATGGAAATCTATGTTAGATGTTGAACAATTTCTTTCTATATTTTGTAGCGTTATTTAATATTATATATTATCATATGATATTATAAATATTGTATGATATCTTACTATACCATGCAAAATTTGTCTTCAACATTGAATCATGAATTGATTTACCCTTTTGATTATTAGAAATCTGTTTCCTCTTTTGCAGATTTTTCAAAAATTTTCAACTGTATATCAAAGATTTGCAATATATATTCTGAGAATGAAAATATAACAGTAAAGTTTTATCTTAAAATACTTGATATTTTATCCTATACTTGGAGACTTTTAAAATTCTCAAAACATCAATTTAATATCAAATTGTAATTTGCTTTCATACTTTCAGCTTTCGCCTACGGCGAACAAGAGTTAGAGGTTGAAGAGGACGAATGCGGTGACGAGAAAGCAGGTGAATGTATAAAAAACCTTCTTCTTGCTGTTTTGAGCGATGAAAGCGATGAAGAAATTTGTAGGTAAGAAGCATTGTTTGAACAATTACACTATTAGCAATTTATTTATTTTATTAGCATTTATTTATTGCACCATTAATAACTTTTCTGAATGGTTAATTCATGTAACTTTAGTCAAAAGAACATATATAGATATTGTTAGAAAAAAAAAGGCATTTTCTACGGCTTGATTCATCTTTTAGTCTATATAAAAGAAGTGCGAACATAACATTATTATCTCAATAACATTCTTCTATAATGTATTATTAATATTTAAATAATATAGTGTGACCATAAAATAACTTTCCCTGTTTGGCGGCTTCTACAGATAAAACGAATGAACGAAATGAAACCACATTTCATACACAGATTGTGAAAGGCATGCAGAGATGAATTCCTCAGAAAAAAAATTAATATTAAAAGTTGTCGATAAGAGAAATATTGGCGCTATTGTCACGTTCGAACGTGGACATTTGCATATTGAGATGGATTATACAAAATTCCTAGTGCGTGCGTGGCAGCAGCGCTTGTAAAAAGGAAAGAACAAACAACCTGTTAGCAGTCTGTTTTTGACTATTGATGTGTTTTTGGTTGTTATTCGAGATTGTGCTTAATATGAGCCCTACCTTACCCCAGCATCCTCTAATGGCAAAAATGTTCTACGTTAGACAGTGTAATGCCGTGGCTGCGCATAAGCAAACTTGCATGTCTTGAAATAGAACTTAAGACGGGTTGTTATGAACATCGAAACCGACATAGTTTACGCGCAGCAGTGGAGAACGTCATACACCGTATACAATATGTTGAACAGAAGGAAGGTCAGAATATTGAAAATGTTGCATGGTGTCCAGGAGACCTTAATGTTGATGAATAAAATATTATTTCTGCGAGTTTCATGAATTCATTCATAACTATACTCCCACAGTGCCAGTATTTCCCCTATCGGCAGCTTTTGATACTAATATTTTTTCTGCGGAATTCAATTTCCCCATGTTTTCCACAGTCTGCATATGGAATGTGATTTCATTTCGTTCATTCGTTTAAGCTACAGATCCGTTAAGCAGGGAAATCTATTTTATTGCCACCCTGTAGTTTTCTATAATGTAAAAGCCAAATTTTAAGAACTGGAAAAAACACGTTAACCTTGTTTCAGGCCAACTGATTCATCAAGGATAGAAGAGTTGTTGACATGAATATCTTTTTCAGAAATTGTTTTAGAACAGTCTTCCGAAGCTAAAGCGAACTTTTAGAAGGACGAAGATTTTCTTTTTTAGCAGAAAGTGCATTTTGCTTTACAATAACGAAAGCAAAAGAATGATTGAAACGCAATTTTATTAGATTGCTAAAAAGTAATAAATTATTTTTTGTCAAAAATTTGAGTTTCAAAATCAGAAATTGTAAGAAATTAGTAACTAAATGTTATAACTTTATTAAATTAGAATTTTTAAGCCTATTAATGTCGGAAATCTTTGATAAACGTTTCGGAATATTTTTTCTCCTGATAATCATTGAATTTCTTTCCATTTTTTCAATGTATCGCTTTTTTAGCATTTTTTGTTATATTTAGTACACTAATAAAAGTGAGTTTTTTTTAAAAAAAAAAAAAACATTTTTTTGTACTAGAATATTTTTAACTTTTGAAGCTTATATGTTCCAATTAAATCTTTAATTAATTACTATATTATTTTGCAATCAATTTTTCTTAAATTCACAATACGATAAGAAATGTCGTATAAAATTAAAAACAGGTGAGAAATTAACAATTTAGTTCTGAAAATAATGGAATATTGAATTGCTTTCGGAAACACATTACTATATTTGAATGAATATTTCAGAATTCCAGTACATATGATAATGAGTGCAAATTCGATTACAAAATTGTAATTAGGAACACGAACCAAATAAATTTATGCCAAAGTTTGCAACATAATAATAATGACAAAAAAAACTAGCTGCATTCAAAACTATTTAAAGTTACAGCTGCCGCTTAGTTTTAAAGCATTATAGTTGTTGCAAAAACATAGTTGCATTAAAAAATAGTATTTTTCAAAATGTAATGATCGTGTTAGTAAAATATTTAAAAGTTCTTACTTGCTAATAATAATACAATAAACTCATTATTATTCTTAATATGCAAACTAGTAAAAACGCGTAATTTAAAATTAGAGTTTAGTTCATTCGTTTCTAATAAAGAAATATATTTTAAGAAATTTGTCCCTTCAATCCATTACATATTTGTTTGAAACGTTGTTTGCAAAAACTTTCATTTAACAAAATGAAAGTTTTGATCATGAGTATAATATCATACAGATTACGGATTTCTGATATAAATAGGCTTCTGTTTTAACTTTTATGTTTGGGAAAAAATGTGACGATTTATGATGTATATATGTAAAGAATATGAACTGTAAGGAAAGGGTAGATAATGAAAGTTTGTGACTTCATCATTGCTACATCATTGATTAATCAATCTACATACTCTTACAGCAACAATATTTATATTTTATCAAAAAGGCTGGAGCAAGAATGTCTGAAATTTAGATTCTACATAAAAATTAAAAGATGAGTGATACATACAAAACAAAAATTTTTTGGCTAATAATTTCTGAAAATCAAATCAGATGAAAAAAAAACAGTAATTCCTAAATTTTTTTTTATTTTATTAGAAACGTTGGTTGCGAGTCAGTTGATTTATACGGTTAACTAGCAGTACAGGAGTGATGGAGCCAATGTAATTGAAACTTAAATCTTAAAATAATAAAAGAATGATTATTTTCGCACCCACTATCAAAAATCATTACGAAAAACAAATTTTGGGTATTTATTAAATATGAATAAAAAATACTTCTATCGAAACAGTTTTGTCATTCATTCCTGAAGAGAAACTCAGCTAGTATTGATTCAGCTTTTATCGGCAGAAGGTTTTAATAAAACCAATACTTTTGGTAGATATGTACATATATCTGATACATGTACGCATATCTGATCTGATCTGAATGATATGATATAATTTTACTCTAACGTATTTTAATTATGAGCATGTTATAATTAGACCAATCACATTTAATGTATAAATCACTACATCATTGGAAGGTTGCGTAACATGACATGCACACGTAGTCCTACATACATTCGATGCAAATATACGTTTCACTAACACCTTCAAAACATAAAATCTGAATAATAACGAACTAAATCTAATTGAGGAATACGTCGTTCATTGCTATTGACTTTGTTGCTTTTGGTTCACTTAAGGAAACGTTGCCCTCAAAGACTTCATAATAGACTGACATCTTCAAACTACCAATCTGCTTGTTACTGCCACATAGATGCACTATGTACCAGTGAAATCTCAAAACCACCATTTCAAGTAATGCTACTAGAACCATAGCACCACTTTCATTAAAGAGCTACTTATAATAACACATTATTCGCATATAACTCATTTTAAATTAATACATCTACTCTACATTTACTTTCAGCTCATTTTCTGAAATTCTGTATTGTAATTTACTTTTGATGATTCAACACAGCGATTTTGATCATCATTGAAAATTTAGGTATGAAAGCTGTCATTTATAAAAATACTGGGTATAACATACCAATATTATTTAAATTTTCAACATGCACAGATTGCTATTTCTGAAGTGTGCTCAGAAATAATTTTATATTAAGAAATGCAATTCAATATTCATCTTTGGTAATAATACAATTCCTCTAAAATTTCTGAGATGGAATTTCTTACTAATGACATGTTTTGCCATTCCAAAATTTTAAAATTATTAACATAAAAAGATAATATTCTAAATAAGTTACCAAAAAAACTCTATTGATTCTACATTACCACCTAATTAATTCTTTCAATACTTTAACGTGCTTTAAGAATTTATATTTATCTGAATTCCAAGAAATGCAAGTAAACATACACGGAGAAAAAAATATATATTAATGATATTCACACAACTAAACATATTTATTATTTTTAATCGCAAGGCACAGCTATCATTAAACATATTTAGATAGAGAGGGTTTTTTTTGTGTTGTTTCATTGAGCAGAGAGTAAATTAGAGAATGCGTTTTCTGCTCCTATTTCTGTTACCGAATTTATTGTTAAATTTGCAACGACTCTACAAATTAGATTAAAGGAACATATTCGTTTAACAAGCAGTTGATTTCGAGCTTTTATGTTTTCGAATAAACGAATGATAGTCCTAAAATAACGACGTAAATTATTTTTAGTTTTATAACAAGGAGTCACTAAAACGGAAAAAAGGCATTAAATTTTTGATTAAAAAAAAAAAAACTACAATATTATCGATGTCTATGTCGTATACAAAACTATAGCAAACCAAATAAATAAAAATTGGTATATTTTTATCAGTCAAGAACATGATGCCAAATATTAACCGAAACGATAGTTAGAAATACATTTTTATTTTGAATATGTTTAAAGAATTTATTATAAATTTATTTAACTATTTATTGCAGAGTTCTGAAGGAAACATCACAATGCCTCGATGAAACTGCTGACGAATGCTTTGGCGAAAACATCGATAAAGAATTAGAGGATGGATTGCGAGAGCTCAGGCAAATTACTGCAACTAACTGCCCTCGAACTGGTAAGAAATTATATATCATCAAGATGTGTTTCTTTGTAATGTATAATCAAGCGCAGATAACCAAGAGCATTTCAAATATTTTTCTAAAATACTTCAACTTTTTTTATATACAATAAATAAGGCTACTGGTATTCGAGATTAGAAGTTCCTATTGAGAAACTTGTATCATTAGTTATAAGTTAGTTAGTTTAGTTTAGTTATATTAACATACCGTTGTGAAGCAACACTATGGCTATTTTGGGACGGACCTCGTAATTTTGAACCGCGATCAGATGACGAGGACGACACCTGAGCTGGCACTTCCTTCTCCACACCGCACCGCACCACACCAGTGGGAGGACGTTTGGTCTGACGGATTTAACGTGCAACAGACCCCCTTACACGACGGCTATTCGGTGCAATCGGGTCACGAACCTGAAACCCTACGGCTCACAAGCCGAGACCTTACCACTAGGCCACCGCGGCCCGAGTCATTAGTTATAAATGTTAACTACAACAAAGACGTTATTTTTTTAAACTTCCATCGATTTTTAATGATGCTGAGCATGAAGGGAATGTAGATACTCTGCTGATAACTTAAATATCATCAATTTCATGATATTTTTGAAACTACAATTCTCATTTAAAGTTTATTTTTGCATGTAGAGGGTATGAGACTTTGGAAAGCTCCATATTCTGCTCTGCCTAGCACAATCCAACTCGCACCTAGAAATCAAATACATTGAACAGTTACAGTTATTTGAATTAACTCCACCTGTTTCTTGAGATTTGTTTATTGATATTGACAATATGCGATTGAAGGGATTTAAAGAAAATGAGTTAATCTAAAGTAAAACGAGTTAATTTTTTCTGTTTTGGAATATATCGTTATCTCCATCGCAGAAGAATTCATGCATATCTACTTATCGTCAGCATATAACAAATGCTGGACCCATAATGATATGAAAAAAGTTTTCTGTAGTAGGAGGGACATAAAAATTGTTATATACTGACAACAACTTATATACTGACTGTGTTACTGTATTATATGCTGACAATTGTTATAGACTTTCCAACAAGTTGAACATATTGCTTTTAATATAATGCTATATGTCATTTTCTTTTTATTATAACGTTTTCATTTTTATCTGAATTTCAATGAAATGGAAACTAGACACTTATATCTAATTAGAAGAACCAATTCAAATAATTGACCGTTATTATTGTTTGGCTTTATGGTCCAAGTTCTAGATTTTCGAAGTTATACCAAATATATCATAACGAAGCATAGCTAATAAAAGCCATATAAGGGCAAATAGTGATTTGGTTATAGAATTATTTTTTCGTTCCTTTCTTTTTTGTCACTCCCCCCTCTCCCCCCAACCATTCTTGGCTTAAAAAGGCAGAAAAGCACAGTGATTTCTTGTCTTGTAACTCCATTAGCTGCATCCCATCGCTTCGTAGCCTATTAATGAGAAGATCATAAAGTTAATAAACCTATCAAAACAATTAAACAAGTTAAAACCTTACTTTAGATTGGTAATTGGAAACATATATGTTCGGGCTGTGTTGCCGTCTGCTAAGATATGTGCCGGCATAATATCTTGTCGTTGTGACAGTGTTACTAATATGACTAGCGCTCAGGAAATAATGAACTCAAACTCTGAAGTGTAAAAGTTTTTTTTACTACATCTGTGCCGCTCAAATTTATGAGAGATTGACACTTATTAGTGCTATCGATATAATTTAATTTAATACAACATAGGTATGAAGTTATCCGATATAAAATGTTGTATGCAATTTCTTTCCAGTATCATGGAAGTTGTATACGTCACTACCATACCCATTCTATTGATGTTTGGACAAAGTGGCTCATCGTTTAAAAAATTTTTGGAGCTATTAAATGCATTTCGTGAAGGAACGTTTTACTCATAGAGGCTGGAAGTAGTTTAACCTTTGATTATATCCCGGCGATTAATACTAGATTCTAAAAAAGAATGAGCCACGTCAGTAACTTGGCATCTACAGCAGAATAGTTCCAGAGATTCTAAAAGCGATAAATCTTTGCATACAAACCATCATCAGACTTGGTACTGTTTTAGTGCCTCCTCCAACGTGGAAAACAAATTCAATAATGGTGGTGACGGAATCGAAGAGCAATAAACGTTTCAAACTAGTAACTGTGTTATATTCGACCTCTTTTAAATTTAAAGCTCTTAAGTTCTAAAGAAACTTTAAAGAACACAAATGTTAAGTTTTCTTATAATGTAGCATTTATATCTTATACAGGTTTATCTATTTTTAGAAGGTGAAATACCCGATGAAATCGAACAATGTGTAACGGGTCTTGAAGATGAGTTGATTGAATGTGTCTCTGACAGCGTTGCAGATGCTCTGAATAATATTATTCAGTTGCCAGGTGATGAGGAACCAGACGAGAATGAAATCAAATGCTCGTAAGTACATGGTTAAGTGATTGCATCATGTATGAGGCGAATGAGAAAACGGATAAAATGCTGCTTAAATTATCTAACAAAAAGAATTATTTTAATATATATGACTGGGATGGAATGCACAACTATTTGGGTACATATCTGCTCATATCATGAATGAATTCATCATCAGGTTAAGTTTTCTATGAATTCTTGGCGTGACCTTTTAAAAACTTATTGGTTAGTTCATTTTATACAACAGTGTATTGAATGATTACCAGGTATATTAAGTTTGTTTGGATTGGAATCATGTCTGAACTAAGAGCTGAATTGGTTTCGACAATGAATGTTCTATGGATCCTTCCTGGCAAATTCAAAAAGCTTGTCATTATGTAACAAGTGATGAAAGTATTACAAAAGTATTTAAGAAATGTAAATTTATATCCGTGTAGAAGAATGCATTATTATTTTCTGGTTTTGCCATTTCGATATTCTTTTATTATATGTATATTATTTCTGAAACATAAGTCCAGTCATAACATTTTTTAGAGATGTGGCAAAAAAGTCAATAAATTTGTCTCTAAAAATTTCAGAACATTTTACAGATAGGAGCATGAAATTTTTTGTCATTGTAAATGAGTGTAAGAAAAATGCTTCATTGCTTAGCAGTTTTTCGCAATGAAGACCGTAAAAGAATTAAAATTTTGTAACCTTTTATTATTATTCTCTATAGAATCTAACGAAGCCTATTCATCCGGTTGAAAACTTTGATGAAACTTTGCAATTGGAAGTATATATTTAATTGCAGTAGTTAAAGAACTAAACTTTTGATACACTTTTTTTGGGATATTCTATATATTTCTATTTGATAAAGAATTCATAATTGATAGGAAAAAAATTAAATAGCTTTGTAGCAGATGTTTGAGAAATATACAGACATTGTCCAACTATTTTTGATGGCATGAGATGTAGGATTTACCTTTTCGTATGTTAAAATCTATTATAGGAATAAAACAGGGGTTTCTTTGAAAATGCCCTCATAAATGCGAAGCAATTTCATATATCGGGGATTCGCTTGATACGGCATCACAATGTCAAAATATCCGTGCACACTTGAGGAAAAGAGTTTTGCACATTCGACGTCAGATTAAACGTGCACCAGGGGCATATTTAGGGTGTTTCTTTGTTGAAAATTTTGTTGGAGTCTAAAACCTTTTGCCGAACCCGAGATTTTATACTAAGGCAGCCATTGCCTACATGGAAATTACTTTTTGAATGAAATGACTAGTTTCAGTGGACTGAATTTATACCATATAATTTTATTAAATATCTTTCATAAAACTGCATTGGCAACAGTAGGGATTTTCAAAATAATGTCCATCATTGTTTTTAAAATGAAAAGAAGCCAGTGTCGAACGATATTGATATTTATTTCGTGCACTTCTAATTGATCATCTTTTAATGTAATTTATAAAAAGAAAGCATAAAAAACTACAGTTTTCGAAAATACAATTAGATTTATTGAAATTTTACAAAAATTACTTTTTTTAAGCATACAACAATTTTTCTTGATTATCATAATAAAACATATCTGAAAGATATATCTTAAAACTTATTAGTAACATACGGTGATAATTTTTTTCATTAACTTTTTCTTGTTATTTATTACGTACCATTCTCATTTTTAAACCACAATTCCACTTAAGCTAGATTTTTCTTTTTAATTTTGGACCACTGGTTCAAAAAATAATACCTTGCAAATGCAACTTAGCTTTGCACTATTAAGAGCATGACAGCGATTAATCGCTAAAGATATCATGTTTATTTCAATCAGAAATTAAACGCCTAAAATATCGCCAAAAATTTCATGTTAGTATATTGTCCAATGACATATGGTTATACTCAAGTACCTTAAGTAGTTGCATATTTTTTTACTTAAAATCCCATTAAAAATATTTTGAGATCTCACCTAACTATAATCTAAATGTTAATAATGATGAAATTATATTGAAAATACATTTCTTTCCAACGATACATGAAAAATGTGGTATTTTAATTTCAGGATGTACGAATCCGTGTCCAGATGTGTGGTGAAAAAGGTTGAAGACAGCTGTGGTAAAGAAGCCGCCCAACTTGCTCTGGCAGAAATGACCGATGCTCCTGAGGAGATTAAGGAGAGTTGCAAATTGCCTTCTACCAGAGATGCTCTGAAAGGACTCATGTACGACATTGCCAAAAAGAGGAAGAAGTAAGCAATGGCAGTGCTTTGGTTTGCTTTATTTTAAGCATATTGAATTGTCCAATACGGTCTGAATTTTATTTGTAATTCTTCATCAAAAAATGCTCTTTCTTGACTGAATTTCTTTTCTAATGATAATAAAAGTCAATACTGATTTTATGTTTGTCTATTTACTTCCAATTTGATCTTCCACCGTGAGGGGAGGGACACCACAGATTTGAGGGCGATAAGTTTCAGGCATGGTGGTTGGTTCTCGCCACTCGAGTGGATACAGAAATGGTGGGGATCCGCTACTTCATACCAATGGCCCGGGATGGGTTGTACCGTAGTCGATGATGACCCTTAAGACTCAACCTTAGTTCCCGTTATTGTTGTTAGGGTTGTCCGATCATTCAAATTTAATCCGAATCCCTTTAATTAGGCTTGAGGGAATAGCCTTGTGTGGTTTCCTTCAATTTGATTATGGTGACAGTTTCTTTAAGTATGCAGGTTTAATTTTTATCTCAAAGGTTAATAAATGGCTCTATTTTTAGTTAACGGATTGATCACTGATGAAAGAAGTTTTTTCATGAATGTTTAAAATAAGATTTATTTTTAAGTTGTTCATATTTCCCCTACTAAGCATTTCCTAAAATTTTATAAATTAATGAAGATTTTTAATTTAAATCTTATATTTAAATACATTTCTTTTAAATTATATTAAAAAAATTCCCACATTAAGATAACTGTGAAGTAATATTTAAACTCGAAAACGTTTTTTTGTTTCTAGTTTATTTTTAGGAAAAATTACTGAAAAATCGTATCGCCTTATTGAGAAAATAATTAAAAAATTCTTATAGGTAGATATTAAAAAAGATTTTAAAATATAGTTAAAATTAAAATTGAAAGAATATTTTCGCATTTCTTGCATTACCTCCAAAATTAATGAAACTAGAAAGCTCAAATTCACAACACATTAATTTCAAATTTTACTTCTTGGGTAGTATACGACAATAGCACAATTATTTTAGTCTTGTTTTGAATTAATAGTGTATTCTGCAGGCAATATTATAATTGATTAGCCAATATATTTTCAATTGAAGTATTTTTTTTAAAACCGTTGTCATGTGTCTTATATTTCGAATTCAAATTTTATTGAGTATTAGAATCCAGTTTTTAAGAAACCTATAATTAAAGAATAAATAAATTTAAGAAAACTGTTTAAATAACGGGGAAAAGAGGTAAATTTGAAAAAAAATATAACAGAAACAGTAAACCTTTGCAAGAAGGATATTTTCAAGTAACTGGGCATTTTATGTCATAATATATCGTGCGTGTTATAACATCTGTCGAAAATGGAGAGCAATATACATTCATTTCACGTTACATTAATCTTTTGCAAATGTATTAAATCTTTGATGACGATCGTAAACTTGACAACTTCTCTACCTTGCTATTCAGTTGAACAGGTGATATACAAACGCATACGTTGCCTAAATAAAACAGTATCAAATTTGTTTGTCTTACTGAAGTAAACTTATTTATATTTGATGTAAAAGTGAACACATTATTAATGAAATCGGAATCAACTCGAGCTAGCTTTTGGGAAGTTTTAAAAACTTTTAGATATTAATAGAATAATCCTAAGTAAATCACACGAAATAAATAAAATCTCTAAAAGTTAATTGAAAATAAGCAAATAAATTTATATAAAAAAGTTTCTTAATTTCAGAAAAAAAGGCATAAAGTAATAGAAAACGAACTTTCTACATATGTAGATAAAATAGTTACTAGCCAGAAAAATAGTTCTAAAAGAAACTTGGCGAAACAGGATGTGAAAGTAGAGTTTGTGATATTATAGTTACGTGTACGGAATATAATTGTGATGGCATCATTGCCTTTTCTTTAGCTGAAGATAAGACAATAGCATGCAGCCAGGAAAATTCATTCGTTTCCTTTGATTGGAAGATGTTAAAGAATTCAAGATTAATTTGAAGTTCTCCGCTTAATATGATGATAGTACTTTGCTAAGAAAGCTCTACATCTTAAAAAATTCATTATACGAACGTCAATTTTAGGAAATAGGACTTATAAGATTCATTGATAGTCAACCGCCTAGTCATGATCCTTTTTTCCCCATGACATGCAAACTTTCTTGAAAGTTGGATTTTGGAATAAATGTATTCCAAATTCCCAAAACAGAGTATTAATTCAATATTTTTTTAACACCTAGTTTTATTACCTACTAACCACTGTGCCCGGAGCTCATTGGTCCTATCTATAGGCATATAAACTAGCGAGAATAGTTTTCCCAAAACTATCTCCCATACTCTCCAATACAGTTATCCCATTGAACTCCTTGGCTATTGGTGTACAATAATCACGAAATATCAAACTTTGGCACTAATTTAGCATTTTTACTGAATCTATAATGTGATCCCCGATCGTCACCCGGGCAGGAATTCGGGCGATTAATAATATTCGAAAAGCGAATGTTTTATACACGTTTTCCCCTAATCAATTAAAACAAGAATTTGACAAAAAATTATATTCGTAATCACAAAATTACATACCAAATGCGATATAGTCAAGTCACTGTGTTTTTGATTTATCGCATTTACATGTTTATGAAAATATAGATGATCAACTCTGCTAAATTTGACTCAAAATTCGGGAGATGTCATAGAAAAGGTTATGCCCTAATACCAAGAAATATGTCGAAACTCCTCAATGATTGAAGTATTAGTAAATAGTTAGTTCTTATTAAAAATTGTTTTTTTGCAGAAAAATATTCGATTGACAATATTAATTTATTATTAAGATTATGCTTATTCCATAAGTTTAATTTATAAGTTGAATATTTAAAAAAACTTAGAGAATAGGGCCCTTTTTGGTTAAAGGAATGCCAATAAGGGTTGGTGTTGAGTCCAAATTTATTTAGTAAGACTGGAGTAATATCCATCCGGGTCGTAACACTTATTGTTATCACGTCTAACCTTATCTTTAAGCCATGGAGTAAGGGAAAAAATAGAAGAAATATCCCCCTACAGCTTTTTTGAACTTATTGTTTTAATAAATGCGTACCTATTTTGAAGCGAGATTTACTGGTAATGTGTAGTAATATCTGTAACTGCAATTCTTTGAAAATGTTCAATTTTTTTTGACAATTCACCATGGTTGTACTTAAAATTAAGGCATAATCAACAAAATGTAATTATTTTTGGTCGATTTCCCACCACGTTGTAGTGCTGAAATTTTTTTCTGTATCCTTAAAAAGTCATCCTTTTCACCATTTTTGATATCCATTCAAAATAACTGATTTTTGCCGAGTTTTTGGTTAATTGGCATGATTTTGGCGTACTTGGAGAAAAAATTCATTAATCTTTAGATTTTTCTCCGCCGTTTTATTCTGAAATATTCTGAATGTCCTGGAATTCAAATCAGTATGATTTTCTGGTTTAGATTTACACTAATTAAGTTTCTTTTAGTTATTGTAGGAATGATTTTCAGTGATTTGAAAGATAAATTTTTCAAGGTTTGGAGGAAAGAGAAGCTTTATGTCAATAACAGTAATCTTTTTTTCTGGAACTAAAAGATTATCACTGGCTTGGCGAATTACTAGTTTAGGTTACAAAAAAAAAAGAATTAATAAGATAAATTCGATATGTAATGTGATCATGATTTCTGGAACGTGTAAATGATGCATCTCAAGTTCGAATAAAATATAATTTTATTTTAATTTATTTCAAACATTTGTTAAAAAATGGCATTGATAATACTAATTAGAAACTATTTTGTAAATAATAGCTGCGTTTCTTTATTAACAGATATTCCTGAAGTTTTTCTAGTTATTTTAAATATCTCCCTCCCCTTTCATTGATGTGAGTTTAAGAAATGTTCCAAAATATTCTTATAATTTCAAATCAATAAATTGCCCTTTTTTTGTGTATTCTGTTTGCGTTACTTGTGTAAATTGTTGCAATAAAAAGTGAATTGTTAGAATAAGTAAAATCAATATGACAGCAGATATTTTTGCTTTTATTTACAGATTTCAAGAAAATCCCCGTGCAGCAGTTCTATAAAAAGAAAATAAAGTCACAAAAATATAAGGGCAGGAACTCTCGCACAAAAATGATATTTCTATCTAATAATAATAATCTATCATAATGATAAAAATAATTATAATTTTAAACTGAAAACTTTCAAAGTTTTAATTTAATAACTGAATTCACTTCATTTAATTTTCAACAAATAAAAAAATGTGAGCTGTTTTAAATTTCGATTGTTTATAAATTTTGCTATTTATAGTACTAGACATTTTTATGACCACTTTATTAAATTCTTATATAAAGTTTTCTAATGTAAAGAAAAAAAACAATGTTAAAATTAAAGGTCACACATTCCTACACAATTTCTCAAATATGAAATCAAGAATATGACCAATGGCGCACAATATAAGAGATTGACGAAGTTTTCTAAACTAGGTGAAATTCCAATTTTGATAATATATAAAATAACTACAAATGACCCCCACTCTATTATATAAGTATATCAAAAACTTCCGATATTAACTCTGCAGAGTTGAAAGAAATGGCTCCTATGTTGTTATAATGATAGAGACTTAAAATAAACAGTGTGGTTCTGCTGTGTCAACATCAGAAGCTCTCTCCCAATCGCTTCTTTCATGACGATGTTTAAAACAAGAATGTGTCTTTTTTTAATAACTTTTGTTTCAGTTAACGGAAGACAAAATCTCATTATTTACAAAGAAATCTACATTCGATGATATACCACTAATAATAATAAAAAAGCATTATCCTTGTTCCGACTAGATACGTCGAAAACTGACTAGTATGAGCAATATCAAATCTAATTTTTAACTCAAGTAACAAATAAAAGTAACTGCAGTGAATTAATATAAAAGCAAAAAATATTCACTATTTTTGTAGAATATCTAAATGCAAATTCAATCTTCCAATTTATGCAAGCAAAAGTTTAATACTTACAATTCATCATCATCATCATGTTTCTCAGGGCTACATAAATGACAAAGAAAATAGTTAAAATGAAAGAAATCCTGAAACTAAAAAGATAATAGATAAAATATGATAAGAAATATTACAAGAGATATTTAAGGTACTAGTATTTCACAAGAATTTCTGGCCATTACATAAAATATCAGAAATTGCCTTTAACTAGCATAAAGAAGCGTTCACACGAGGCCAATTATTGCGCTCAATAGAAGATCAGGCCTACTTCAAGACGATCACGTGATCACGTGGAACAATGGCAGATAGTTGTCTCATAGGGACAGCTATTTGCCATTATTCCATTGCGGTCACGTTATCTTTTAGAACTGTTTTAATCATATTCTTTAACAACTTATTTTGATCAAAATGAAACAAAAATGTAACCTCCATGAGCACATTATGAATTTGTGGGGAAAATTAGCTTATATAACACGTTTCCATCACGTTGATCAAAACTCAAAATGAAAGATTAAATCAACTCTTATTGCAAATTAAACCTAAAAAAAGTATCATCTCCAGCATGTGTTTTTATGAAATGGAATATATTTTCTAAAAATAATAAATAAATATTTAAATACGAGGAAAAATTTTCTATTGCATTTTAAAATAGTTGTATCATTCATTCAATAATTCAATTTTATTTAAGATATGCATAGTTTAATATATACAGGATATCCGTTCTAATCAGGGTTTCAACAGCTAGTTTCTAAAACTTTATTAACTGACGTATATATGTAATAAAAATGATATAAATCAAATAAACAATTAAATTTTACATAGTTTGAATCAAAAAAGTATTCTGACGAATGACAAAATTTAAATTTTTATACAGATTCTCTGTTCTCTTTTTTACAGAACCTCTCACGGTCACATAATCTTCATCATTTCTCAATTTCAACGAACAGGATATATGCTTCCATATTTTAATTCTTTCCAGTAGAATTGGGCAGTAATGTAGATGTTGATACATATGTGATACATGATGCATTTCATATTTCTGAGTCAAACGTGGTACAAAAATCATATGATGTAGCAAATCGAAAAAAAATAATGGTGTTCCAAAAGAACTACAAAACTAATTTAAAAATATTGCAGTATAATTATGGTATAAATATAATTGACAAAATATAAGAAATATAATCATACAAAACAAAACTTCTTGAGGAAATTGAATTAAAAGTAAAAAACGGAATACATTTTTTTCCGCATCCTTTTCCGCAAACGAAGAAAGCATTATTTTAGCATAAATTCGGCTCGGATTAAAATAACATTTCTTAATACAATTTAAAATATATAGAAAAAAATAGAAATAGAATCTGCAATCTTTGAAATTTACATAATCTGTTTGTTTTATTTGATAGGTTATATAATATAGTAACGTACGTTTATGTATATTGACCTGAAAATGATGTGTTTAAATAAATATTGTTTTCACTTTTTTTCTTTTCTTTTACTATTTATCTATTTTAAAAAGTTTTCTGTTAAAAAAAATTCATCGTATTATAAACTCATGCATTTTTGTATTTTCAATTCCGGGTTTAGTTTAGTGCTATATTAACTTTCAGTTTCAAAGAAAAAAGACGAGGATTATTCTATGATGGACCTCATAATTTTCTTAAAACTCGAAGACGAGAACGGTTCTTGTTTTTCAGGCTTTCATATCACACCCGAATATATCATTACGCAAAATCTGGAGCGGTTCAGGCCCACAGGTACAACTGATATCTAGCAGAATAGAATTTCAAGCCTAAAAATTTCGATTACTGAGCCGAAATTTTACCTTTAGGCCTCTACGATGCATCTTAATTTCCTCGACATGAATTCTATACATAAATTTAATTGTTTTTTCAAACGTTATGTAACACTTGAGTTTAATCATTGAAAGTATATCACTCATTTTATTTGAATATGTTAAATTTATTTCACAAAATTCGTAATTTTGTGTTTTCTGGAAAAATAGGCTTGTCTACTTTCCGTGAGTCTGATAATCCTGAATTCATAAATCAGAAATAAACTAGATTTTTTTAGATTACTAGCATGTATAATTTGCTGGAATTTTTTATTCAATACTTATTATAAACGAAATCATTTAAAAAAATAATGATATTTACCGTCAGAGACATTTTGAGCTACAGGCAAAAGAAGAGAAAAAGAAATACCAATATTAATGACAGATAATACACAATTATAATTATAGTTAAAAGCGAATATGCACTGAGGTGACAAAGTCATGAAATAGCACTATATAAATATACAGATAGCAGTAGTACAGCGTTCAAAATGTATAAATTGCCAGTGAATTAGCAGGGTTTCACTTGTATTTGATTTATGTGAAATGACTTTTGACATGATTATGGCTGCCTGGTTGAAAATTTACAGACTTTGAACTCAGAACAATAGTGGGAGTTAGAAGTATTGGAAGCATCAATGTGGGCCATAGACGGACGTTTCCGTCGGGAGAGTGCGGCGAAATTTGGCTGAAATGGACTATGGCAGCTGAAGATCGACTTGAGTGATTTTATCAACAGTACGGTGTCGCCTGCAGTGCCCCTGGACTAATGGAAAATCGTGGCTTTTTCAGATGAGTTACAATAAGAGTAAGAGCTGGTGGGAGTTGTTGATAGGGTTCGAGTGCGGCACAGACTCCACAAAACCCAAATTGTCAACTCGGTACTTTGCAATCTTGTAAAGACTACACAATAGCATGGGATCTTTTACGTTGAATGGATTGAATCTTTTGGTCCAGTGATTAAAAATATATATATTCAACTACCTGGAGACCACTTCACGGACTTCATGACAACAATGGAATTGCATTGAAAGGCAATGTTCCAAGTCACCGGGCCACATCTGTTCGAGATTCATTTCAAGAACATTCTGGACAATTTAGGGGCTATTTAGATAGCTCAACACGAGTTCTATCGAACATTTATGGGACATAATCGGAAGGTCAGTTCTTACACAAAGTCCTCCAACGACAACACTTCCGCAATTCTGGTCGTCTGTAGAGGCAGTCTGGTTCAATATTTTTACAGAGGACTTCCAACGACTTGTTGAATTCATGTTAAGTATCAATGCTGCACTTCGCTGGGCAAAAGGAGGTCTCAAGTTATTAGGAGGTATTCCATGAATGTTGTCACCTCAGTGTATATCAAATCACATAAAGTCATCAAACACATTTATCAAACAATTATTTTTATGCTTGTGTTTTGGTCCATCGAATTAAAGTTATGTGGTATTGTATGTTTATGTTATGATATTGTATGATTTTGTTGTGATATGCTGGAAAATCGTTTTAAGAATAATCCAGATATAACTAAGAATTTTCCTATCGTGATAATTTTTTCATGAATACCTATTGTATATTTAAGTTATATGCTGCATTATACATTTTTACACAATTCTATATTATAAAAAGTAAATATTTGGGAAAGAAAAATAACATCAACTCTGAAATGGAATAACAATTGTTAATAATAACATATGAGCACTGGATCTGCGTAAGAATCCAATATAGAAATAACGTATAATACTATTTCCACATGATGAACGTAAGATTATTTTATTAAATTGATCTAATTAAAATAATTTCCTAACCTACGTATCATATTTAATTGTTTCATTATATTTGGTAATGCATTATACTTTAGGGCAAAGAATTAATTAACTTTTTTATTTTAATATGCGTAGCAACAATTATTAATACTACTTAAATATTTTTCTAAAACATCTCATATGAAAGAAATGTTTCATATACCTTTTTTCAAGAATAATATAAATAGGGTGTAAACCCGAACTTCTGAATCAATCAAGCCTATCACATTCTATTTTTATCTTAAATGACTTTATAATATTATGTGGTAAACTTCTCAAAAAAAAAAAACAACAACAGAGGCCTTATGCCTTTGATCATGATTTCATTAATTAAAGATATCAGGTGTATCTGAATTTTAATCAAACATAGCACTAATTTGATATACAATGTGTTCCAACAAATGGAGCAGTCTTTCGTCTCCCTAACTATTGCGACTAGGCATACACTTATAGATATAAATTTTCGTTAAATAAAGTGAAAAATTGCATGAAAACACTTCGACTTTTATGGAAATTAATAGTAATGCAACAATAGCCTTATAGTCTAAAAGTGTCAATTAACAAAATATTTCTTTTCAGTTCATCTGTATATTGAAAATCTCACGTTTCTATCCACAAAATATCAGAAATGTGCTTATTTTTAAATTTAAAGAGAACGAAAACTTTTAACTTAATAAAACAAATTTAACCAAACAGAAAAACAAAAAAAATCAATATTGAAAATATGCACAATGCAATATTGAAAAAATATATTAATTCATTATTATGAATTATTTGTTATATTTATTAATTTAAAATATATATTTATTAATTATTTGTTATATTTATTAATTTAAAATATATATTTATTAATTATTTGCTATATTTATTAATTTAAAATATATATTTATTAATTATGTGTTATATTTATTAATTTAAAATATATATTTATTAATTTAAAATATATATTTATTAATTATTTGTTATATTTATTAATTTAAAATATATATTTATTAATTATTTGTTATATTTATTATTATATTCTTTTCTGAATTGAAGATAATAATACATATTTATTAATTATTAAAAAAATATTACCCATCCACATAGTATCTAAATAATGCAAAAAATGTTGAGTTTATAGATATGAAACATAACAGCAAAATCTTCACTGAAATGCATTCTAATGACTAATTTTAAATTTTGATACAATGATAAACACTTACTGGAGGCAATTCCTTCGACTAAGAAAAACAAAGAGAAAATTATGCATCAAATAATGATGAATGTGAATAAAATCATAATAATTATGAGAAATGAATTTTATATGCAGCATATAAAAGTGAAGCAGGACAAAAAAAAATGCTTAAATTTAATAGAATCTAGAAATGGAAGAGGAATTTAAATATCTATATTTAAATTTTTGTGATAAGTAAAAATTTTACATTTGCTACTAAAGAATAATAGTGTGGACTATTTTCCATTGTATAAATTTAAACAATTCCTTGTACAGGACATTAGTCAATACATTATACATTTACTTCTTAAACAAATTTTTATTTTGCTATAAATCACAAAATAATTAGTCATTATTATTTTTTTAAAAATAAGTGCAATCAACTACTTTGCATAACTATATATTTTCTACTGAGTCAGGGATTCAGTTATTTTAATTTTTCAGTACTGTGGAAAATTTAAAGGATGTATTTTAAATAAAAGAAATTATTATGGTATGATATGTGCTTCCATGCTATACAGGACGTATCTTATTCTCCAGAAGAAAAAAAAACACACAAACAAGGAATGATATTAATTCTAGTGTCAGCCTTCTTCACAATTATTTGCAAAAAGAAAATTAACAAAAGATTAAAAAATATAGGCATCTTATAACCAACTTATAATTTTCTTACTTGTTGGAAGAAGAACTAACATACACAATATATAGTTAATTTTTTATGAACAGTTAATTTTTTTTACTTTTTGTGTAGGAAACTTAAAAACTTCCATAGGTTTTAAACAAGATGTATAAGAAGTATCATAATTACATCAAAATTTATATAAAATCATTTCACAATGATATTTACCCTTTTAACGATCAACAATATTTGGTCATATATTAGTTATTTGGTTTTCTACATATCTGCTTGAGTATTCATTTGAAATTTCGAATATATTTTAGATTATGCTTATAATATCTATTTATTTGTATACTTACTTGCTTGAGTATCATAAACGCCTTTTGTAAAAATTGAAATATTAAAAAAAAAAAGAAAAAAAAAAAAAGAGAATTTGAGCCACATATTTTACTTAACTGCTTGCGTTTTTCCGAACTGAAATCAAACCATGAATACTTTTTCGTATTCTTTATGTGATTTTCATTTGGAATTTATAACTATTTTCCTTTATGACTAAATTATTAATTTTACTCCAGTAGTTTAATAATAAAATCTTTCTCCTTATTTTCTAATTTTAAAAATTTTCATTTATGGACTGAGTATTATATAGCAAATTACATATTAAAACTGACCTTTTTTAATATTGTATTTTAACCTTTGTCTTTTAAAAATAACGGTTTTTTTTAAAAAAATTAATTTTATTCGTGATATTTTATCTAGCCTTGATTGTGTTTTTTAAAATTGCGAGATAAACATTTCATCGCATATATGGTTTAAATTGTATGATAATTTTTCCGTCATAGTTATTTAAATATTAATTAAAATTTTAATTATTAAGTCAGATACAATTACAGCGCAAGTTAAATTATAAAGTCAGATACATGAATGCTGCATAAAAATTTACTTACCTCCCATACCAGTATCTAAATAACATCAAATGTATGAGTTTTGAAAATCTTTTTCATAGAATCAGAGTTTTTAAAGATCAGTTAAATAACTCTTAATTTAGGAAATTGATTATCATGTAAAAATAAAAAATATCCATAAATTTGAATAAAAAGATTTAGAGAACAAAAACTAAAAAAGAATTTCCTATTCTTCCATTTAAAGTGTTAGTATTGAAAAAAATATAAAGCCTTTTGATAGCGTTAGTGATCAGAAGACTATAATAAAGAAGCAAGGACTTAAATTAACTTGAAAATGTCAATATATTAATGAAATAATGAGACTGTACCTTCTAGAAAACTTCCGACTGCAAAAGGAAAAGAAAATATATTAACAATGGATTATTACATATTAAATTTATTAAATATAATAACAATAATGTTAACCTAAATATATTTACAACGGAAAATATATTAACGGACAAAAGATACATTTAACTACCGGTCTTTTTTGGAAATTTAATATTTATTTCACGAACAGGCTTTGATGTTCATAGAAGTGCAAAGCATTTCTTTACATTATTTAAATAAATTTTTTACATTCTTTAAATAATTTTTTTATTTAAACAAATATAAATGTTTAATCAAGCGTTTACTTATGTTATTTTTACTTAGGTTATGTTACTTATGTTATTTATGTTATTTTTACTTATGTTATGTTACTTATGTTATTTATGTTATTTTTACTTATGTTATTTTTTCGATTGCGAAACTAAGTATTAATAAAATGCGATAAGTTTGCCTCATTGATGACAATTATAAAGAAGATGTTATTATATTATATAGGTTATTCTCCATTTCGAACTTATATATTTTCAAAAACACATTTTTCTACGAAGATTTATTATATGGTGATATTTTTTATTTCATTTGTAATATTACATAATGAAATATTTCCTCGCACGTGCTTTAAACTCACAGTTTTATGATGTGATATCTATCATTTGCTTTTTCCTTTGCTTTGTACTAACTATTATAATTCATCTATTTCTCTTATATTCTGTGTAAGAAATTTTTATTTTTAATAAAATTCTTCTTCAAATTTAGCAATTTAATTTTATAAAGTTTAATCTTTACAATATTTAATACTTTTAAATAATAGTTTTTATATTTTCAAAGCAGTGTTTTTAGAAATTTATTTTCATTTTAAATTTATTTCAATTGTTTTTATAAGGCTTAATGTTATTTTTTCGTTTTGTATGTATGACCATGAGGATAATTTGAAACTTTTTTCATGTGACCATGTTCATGTGACTATGTATTTGTTCATATTCAATATATTTTATATAAAAATACTTTATCTTGAAGACGTGCTTCGAAATAGATAAGTTATTCTACCATAAATTTCAACTTCCATAAAATTTATATTTTTCAGTTTTGTGAAGGAGAAAGGTACATTTTTAAATAATGATACATTCTGTATTAAGAGATTAATAGTCGGGATAGCTAATATTTCTGGAAGATCAAGCTAGTTTTGGAAAGATGGTTAATTTTTTTCAAGCTAATTATCTTGGTGCAGGCTGGTTACATGTAGATTATAGATGGCAAAGGATATAAATTCCGCAAAATAAAATAAAAAAATACGGAGTCTAATTGCTGTTTAAATATCTTATATAGAGGGAAGGATTGCACTTGAAAAAATTATTCAGAGGCAGAGGAACATAATACTGATTATTAGATAAATTTCATATTAAATGCCATTCATTTCTGAAATAATATTTTATCACTGAAATATTAATGAAATTTTGCTTATTCCTATTTGCATTAGATTAGTGACACTTTGTCGTTCCGATAATGCCCCATTCTCTCCTGTTAGTTATTAACATTATCTTTAATATCATTACCTCCTACGGAAATTCATCTTTTAAGACCTTCCAATATTTGTAAATAAATTTTATAATTCCGGTCATTAGTTTGGGCTGCAGATACTTCCAAGCGGAAAGAAATACTTTAGGCGAATTGTTTTGAAATGTATTTTGAGACGACATTCTGGACAAAAATAACTTTTAAAAATGTTAAATACACAAATTTGTCTCACAAATGATTTTACTACAATCGAAAGAAAATAAATTCTGTGTTACGCTTATAATATATGTGTGAAATATTTATTTCGATCCAAACTATTATAAAATTAGGAAGCATTTCTGGAGTGCCCAGATACTCTTAAATGTGCTTGTAAAAATCCAAATGAAACACTCTGTTTTAAAAAAAAATATAGTATGTTGTGAAAGGAATATAAATACAATTAGACTGTTGTAACCAACCACTCTTCAAATGCAATTTAGACATTATTAACTGTCTTCCCTCTTCAGAATGTGACGAAATCAGGATGCTCTGTCATCCCATCCGGGTTTCTTAGAACAGCGATGCATTTTCACACACTCTCTGTCCTTTCACTTCGAACCGGTACCCAAATAACGTATTTAGCTGGATCACAGTTAGGAGGCTTTAATTTTGATATGCCTTATTATTGAAAATAAATTTATTGTGGGTTAATTAGTCCTTCTGGCCGAAAAGCAATTTTTATTATCAAAATACTATAACATGGTAACCCGTAACAAAACATTTGTAGAACTATGTCATTATTGTTTAATTATTAACTTTTTATATTTTGAATACTTAAAAACATCATTTTAATCAAATGCCTATATTTTCGTTCTTTGATCCCCTTTCCTGATGGTAGTCACAAGAATATAAAAAGTGAAGCTCTAATTGCAGAATAAAAATTATTTTATCTGCAAAAATAAATTATTTTAAGCATTAATGAAATTATGTGTATTAATTAAGGAAGGTTAATTATAAAATAAATTATTTGCATCGATTAAGCAACTATTATGATCCCTTCTTCGACTATTTTCTTCTAAATTTATGCAATTATGCAAAAATGCAATTAATATGTTACTGATAAATCATTACCCGATATAACTTATTTTCATATTTATTATCATTAGATTATTAATTGGTAAAATTGTTAATTGTATAGATTAATTATAACTAAATACATTATAAATTTGTAAAATTAATTTTATAAATTAATTATAATTTAAATACAAAATTAATTTATAAAATTATTAATTTTATAAATTAATTTCAATTTAAAGTTATTAATTTATATTTAAAAAAATATAATAATTTTTAATATAATTAATTTCAATTTAAAGTTATTAATTTATATTTAAAAAAATATAATAATTTTTAATATAATTAATTTAATGTAAAGGGTTTAATAAAAAAAAATTTATCATTCATTAAAAATGAAGCATACATACGGTCTTTCAAAGTTTCTGAAAAATAAAGAAGGTCAACATTGAATAATAAGAATATTTATTTAAAATATTGCTGCAGCATTTTAAAAGTAAATACAATGAGATACTTTGAAAATTTTAAAAGTTCTATTCACTAGTTAAGATCAATTAATTATTTCTATTTGCTCAAATCATATAATATTGCCATTTCTTTACATTAAAAAATAATATTTTTTTTTTAGATTAGCAATTTAAATAATTTAAGACATGGTTCGAAATAAAAAAAAAAATATTGTACCATTTCCAACTGAAAAATTAAATAGAAAATAAATTAGTAGTCACAATAAATGAAAGAAAGAAACATATTGCACAACAAACATTTCCTTTTTTAAAAATCTACATTCATTTTTAAATAGAACTGTAAACTCAGCAAGGAAGCTGTAAAAAAATTTCTTTTATTTTTTGTGAAGTCGAATAGTTTAAAAGGAAATATGTATTTGCCTATTATGGAAAGTAACATAAAAGATATTTTTAACATTTATGATTATAATTTTAAATTTCATATTCTGCTTTCAGCAGAACATTTATTTCTGTGATGGGTAATCAATTTATGATAATTTAGAATGGTAATTTTTATATAATTTTATAAAGTTCGCATGCTAGTATACTATAAGAAATATGTTAGCACGCGATTTATTTATTGACATTAAGAACAGTGTCATGGAAAGAAAAATAGGATTATAAACCAGCATTAACACTTCTAATAATTAAAAATTTTAAAGAAAATTTCCTTCTAAATATTTATTTTATTTTTTATTATTAGTTTTCCACCAAATATTTAATTCATTTTTATTACATTCATCTCAACCGCTGTTTCTTTATAAAAAACAAATAATTAAAACTTTAGTAAACTAAATCGCAAAAACTTAATAAAAGAAATCCTGTCAAATATTCCCATTTGTTAAAAGAGCCGAAGCAATTATTAAACAATTTATTTATTTATTGCAGAAAATATTTATTTTAAAATGTAAAAGAAATTTAGTTCGATTTGATTCAAAGTTCAATAAATTTTGTCATTTCATCTATTTATTAGTTAAATTGAATTAGATTAATTTCCGTTTTCAGAAATCTTAGGGTTATTTGGATGTTACTTATTATATAAGACAAGGGATAAATAATAAAGATACTCCAGCAATTCTCTCTTTCTCAAAACTTCCCTTCAACAGATGATGATTTGACACGGATAAAGCAAGTTCATAAAGCAGAAGTATTCCGCTTTATATTCAGAAAAGTTCTAAAGGAAGCTTCGGTTCCTGATTAATTACGAGTAGAGTTTAGAATATAATGTTTCCTTGAGCGGAAAGTATTTGTGAAGGATTAATTTCCACTTGTTGCTGAAGAGTTTTTATTTGATTATTAATCCTTATATTACAAATACTTACTTACGGCTGCACCGCAATCAATATGCCTCGAAAAATGTATGATATCCATGTTATATTCTTGATATTTATAAGTACATTGATTTTTATACTAGTTAGATGGGACATAGTTTAGAAAAAATCAAGAACAAACAAAGTAAGGTCACTTCCGAAAGAAATATTATCGATTATTTATAAAACGTTTCACAATTTCTTGTGTTGTTAAGCTTTATATTGTTTTAATGTTTACATTTTATGAGGATTCGTATGACTAGAATGATATGTTATATTTTCTAAGACATATATGAATGGAAGGAACGCAGTTTAGGCTCCGTAAATGAAATAGAACTATGGTGCAATATATTATTTTAATGAGAAGAAATTTAAATCTCTTGAATCAGAAAGTTAAATTTAAAGGCTGAATCAAAACCTCACTTCTTGTTTGAAGTTTAGTGCATGAAGAAGATGAGAATTAAAAATCTTTTAAGTGAGTTGGAATACGTTAAATAAACGTGTTGGAAACTTGCGATTTTGAAAAAAAAATCCTTATAAGGAAAATTGTCTTACCTTTTATATGTTTATGTTTGTTTATGCCATTAATATTGCTACGAAAGATTCATACTTTTTATTTCCCATACCAACCTTATCGTAAAGATGTAAAGATAATGAATCAGAAGTTTAAACATATATATATATATATATATATATATATATGTGTGTGTGTGTGTGTGTGTGTGTTATTAAAACGTTGACTCTGTGGAACTTGATAATAAACGTTAAAAAATACATTTTTCTGCAGCTCCCATGAAGTAAATGTTATAATGTTATGTTATTAATATAATGTTTTTCGTACATTCGTCTATGTACACAAAAAGTTTACAATTCTAGTTACAAAATCTGCAGATATTTTCTTATTTTAAAATTTTGAGGAATTTATCGAAAAATTAGTTGAAAATATTTATTATATCCATATTTCTATATAAACACTATAATATTGAACACTATAATATCGAAATAAAGAAATTAAATATTTAAAATATCTTAGAGAATCAGGGGAAGGAATACATAGAAAGAAAAGAAAATTCCTTGCTTGCATTTACGTGAGTGATATTAAACTTTACAAAAGATTGAATATTAAATTTCTTTTTTTGAGAAGAGATATGTAATTAGAATAAACGGACATGTCCTTAATCGAGGTAAAAAAATTGATTTTCATCACTATCGCTTAAAAATACATTCTCTGTACAAGAGACTGATTGATCATTAGCAACAATCTTCTAAATGTGTGGTTTGACATTAGAAACTCTTGCTTGATTTCATTTTGTTCAATAATACGCTGAATGGAGATTTATATGTTCATTTAGTTTAAAATTCATTGCGTTTGAACTCTTTGACCTTTGGTTCGTACTTCACAAATGTAGTCACTAGTACATAGTGCTAATATTCATGATACTTCAGCTATAAGACAGTGATTGGATGCTGAATTCTTTGATAGGTGGGTTTGTTTACGAAGACCAGCTATATTACTTTTTAACCAGACTTGATACTTGTTGACTCTTATTTATAAAACTTATTATGTTCTACTATCTATAACTTGTTTTTTGCAGATATAACAGATCTTTACTGACGAATTCAAGAATTTTGCATTGATGGCATAAGTAAAGCATGTATTGTTAGAAAAAATGCAACTTCATATTGGCTCCAAAAGCTTTTATTTTGATGAATTATTTTTTATGAATTTCAATTAATATATAGTTGACTACCTTTCATAATTTAATGAAAGTTAATAAATTTATCATTATTTTATTTATTATGAATTTATCATTGTCCTTTTAATATATTTTGTGATATTTGTAATATCCCTGAAAGAAGATAACTCAATAGATGAATGTCACACATCATAAAAGTTTAATAATTTGTTAGAGAGTGCAATGCTGTATAGCTCTTTTTTCGAACTAAACGCTTACACCAGCTGCATATAAATCCATTGAATAGTCACGTTTAAATTTTTTATTTTCAAAACAGGGGAAAATTGAATTGAATTGTATAGTGTCAAAATAGGAAATAATATATTTGACATTTTGTTTATATATTTACAAAATAAATTTATATTGATATTTCTTTGATTATTTTTCATTTTTCACTTTATTTCTATGAAAAACTTGCTATTATTTTTCTGAATGAATCAATGAATCCTTTGAATAACTAATAATTACAAATTTGTTAAACAAAATAGAAACAAATAAATAAAAATAACATGAGTAAAAAATTATTAACTTACGTTCTACCAATGATCTCACTGTTTGCAAAATGCAAATACAAAATGTGTTAGAAACATAATACTATGAAACAAAGACTATTTAAAAATAATAAAGAATAATTTTTCCCAAATAATTTTTTTATTTCTCAAAATTATAAATATTAAAGAAATTTTCCAATCAGAGTTCCAACTACGACTAGTTTCACATTTAGATGGGCATCAATACTTTGTTTTTAACTATAATCTGCTTTTCAGGTCGCCACTTTGTTGTGCATATAACCTGTATATTTAAAATCCGTGTAATAAATGCTCTTCTTTAATCATGATTAATGGCAACATTTTTATTCAAAAGAGAATGTAATAAAACTGAATAATGTAATGTAAGTCTTAAAATAATTTAGATAATCACAATTTCATAAAGGAGGCTTATTCATTTTTTAGCTAGTCTTTAGCTGAACTGAAAACTAAATAATGAAATTATTAAAACAAATGAGCATATATTATTTAAAAGATATATAGTGTGATTAACGATTTAATGTATAATTTATTACAAGCGTTAGAAATTCAAAATCATGCCAAACTCACATAGGAACAATTGCTGAAAATGACGTCTGGATGCGATAGATAGCTTTGCGTTTTGGATATAAAAGGTTATTATTTATATTTTCGATTGATTGCAGGATACACTCAACAGTTTACCAATGCTACGACAGTGGATATGTCACAAAACATCGCTATAGAAACTGAAAATGTTTTCGAAATGTTGGGCATTTTCAGAAGAATTCACCAATCTTTGCACAACTACTGTGAAACGTGCATATCTCCAGTTATATGAAATTTGAACACTTGACATGAAGCTAGAAGTAAAATGTAATCTACTTTCTACTTTATATCACATGAAGTAATATTTACTCTATGCCGTAATATATGCCAATACGTTCGAAGGAGATTTTTAAAGGCATATAATAGATTGAGGTCTACTCACATTTTGCATATATTATTATGATTTTCACTAGTAACAGCATTAACTGTGTTATCAAAGCAATTTTCTGGGCTGATTGCAAGAGTCTAAAAAATTTCATGCCTTTATAAAAACAAAATTTTTGCAATTTCTAAAACAACTGCAATTAAGCGTATTGCTCTTTTTTTTCAAATATTTTTAACCGAATGCCAAAAACTACTTGACTGTTCAATATATTATTCTAAGAACTGGAATCTTTATTTTGAGCGTTGAATTGCATACTACTTATAATTTCTGACAGACTTTTACAAACACTGTGCACCTAGGTAAAATTGTACCAGAATATCTAACTAATTGTCAATCGAAGTTCTTAAGAGTTCATATAAGGCATGTAATGTTCTCATGTTCGCACAAATTTTCATTTCCTGTATTTATCTTTAAACAATGAAACATGTTTTCTTCAAGTTATTTTTCAGATTTGAATTTTATTAATTTAAAGACCAAAATCCTTGTGATGGCGTTAAAAATCACCCAGAAAGTCTGTTCCAATTCTTTTATTTATTTTTTAAGCACATTAATTTTGCAAATGGAATTTATTTTTAAAAAAGAAGTTACATTTAGTTTGGAATAAACCAAAATAAATGAAATATCTACTTACAACTGTGATGAGCAGCTGTGGGAAAAAAAGACCAATCTATTTATCAAATTTAGTAAAAATTTAATATTTTTATATATAACAACATAAAAAAACTAAAATAAAATGCAACTGTTAGGGAAGAAAAGAACAAAAGATTATATAATTATTAGTATATCCAATTGAAGGATATTTCTATATATTGAGATAGTTTTAATTCTAATATTCTTCCAAAATGTGCGTTTTCCTGTGACTAATTTGCTTAAAACTATTAAACTATACTGATTGAATTCCGTTATGAATAAGTTTAAAAGGAATGGTTAAATGTAAACTCTAAATCACCAAAATATGTGTCTTGAGAATTTAATGAATGATTATTTGTATTTGCGTTTACATCTCTTTATGATATATTGAAATATAATAGTGCGAAATTACATAAACACCGCATAATTTAGAATGAGGTTCCACAATTCTATACTGAAAAATATTAACATTAATTTGATTTTCGAATATGTACCAAATAATAGCTAGCAACAGTACTTATGTAACTGATGATGCTGAATGACATGCAGGAAAGGAAAAACGAATTTCAATTCTTAAGTAAAAATATATTTTATCTATTATAAGAACTAAATCCTATATTTTACTATCAATGAAGCAATAAAATATTAAGCAGATAATTTATAACAAATAAATTTTTGACTAAACAAGATTTCATAATTATTATCATGTACTCTTTTACACTATCGAAACCGATTTCAAATATTATTCATGTTGGTTTGGAACTTAGGTGAACAATTTCTCCTGCACAAAGTATCAAGAACTTTATTGATCTCTGTGAGTTCGTATTTTCAAATTAAGGGTATTTAGAAAAATTAAAAAACAACAATCTTTTATTTCTTTTGAATTTTAAATCAAAGTATCATTTTTGAGAATATATCTTACCTCTTGCTGCATTACCGACTGTAAACATAAAAGAATATTATTTAAATATCAAAAACACTCGATTTCTATTTTTAAAACGTTTGTTAATAATTATTTTATAAGAATATCAAAGCATTATAATTTCTAAAATAGAACACTTACGATTATCATCAGCATCTGAGAAAAAGAAAATATATATAAAGTTTAATAATCCCACACAGAAAATAATTTTAACATTCATTTCTTTAAATTATATTGTAGATTGAAATTTACAGCCAGAATCATTACATTCTGATATCATTTTCAACATTTTCTTTCAAACTTTAGATGACAATAAACTTTAATAAGAATGAAAATTTTCTCTAGTTGTCTTACCGCTAACGATTTTTTCAGCTGAAAGTTAAAAACATGGTGTTAATATCAATTTAAAATTTTATATAAAAATAGAATACATTCTTTAAAAATATGCAGAGAACTTATGCAACTAAATTTTGATGTTGTAGAATAAGATCTGTATTGCATTGTATCTCATAGAAACTTATTCAAATATTTAGAAAACACAGATTATGGTTCCTGTAGGTGATTACGCATGACGCGTCTGGAATGAATGACTCATTTCCGTGAGTTTGAATTTCAGATAATCTTTTGCAAAGATATGTCTGTGAAATTCAATATTTTATTTGATTTTATCTCTTTTTACACAAATCTAATTTAATATAATGTTAATTCAAACTTCTTTCTTCACATAATTGTAAGTGGTCTGAGCTGAAAAATATAAATATATTCTCGAATATACAGTAATGCAACAGAAGCAGCTTAAAAGGAAACTAAATTCATATTACCAGTTAATATTTTTTTTTAGTAAGTGAATACGATTAGATAATATCCTAGCATATTATCTATTCGTATTGTCTCTATAAAGACAAAGGTTTCCATAAGATTCTGTAATTGCTTGTCAACATTCTATAATATTTTAGAAGAAATATTAATGTAATATTAATATTATAATATAATATTTTTAAATTTGGAAAGTTATAATAATAATAATACTGTATAATATGAAATTCTAATTAACATTAAAAATATATCCATCTGTTAAATTTTCAAAAAAAAAAATAATATCATATTAGTTTTGTTTCGTAAATATAATTTCAATAAGAAGTTGCATGGAAAATAACCTCCACGACAAAAATTGAAGTACAATGTCTTAAATGAAGAGAAAATTTGAAATTCATTAGAATTAAATTCCGAAAATGCTTTGTACAAATAAAGGCTAAATGTTCAAATCTAAATATTACTTACTTCCATCTATGGCAGCTGAAAAAATTAAATTGTTTCAGCACAGTTAAATTTTGCTTAACTACACAACAAGAATTTCTAATATATTCTATTCTATATTCTAAATTATATTCAATAGCTCTAATATATATATATATATATATATATATATATATATATATATATATATATATATATATATATATATATATATATATATATATATATATATATATATATATATATATATATATATATATATATATATATATATATATATATATATATGTGTGTGTGTGTGTGTGTGTGTGTGTGTGTGTGTGTGTGTGTGTATGTAATGATATTTTAAAATCTAATTTAAACTTAATTAATTTAATAATTTTCAGCTCAATTCGACCCATATTAACTTCATTCTAAAACATTCTCTTATTTCCTGATCCCATTACATTTTTTCTATTAAATCTCTGAAAAATGATTTCGTCAGTGATTCCCACGCTCCGAGTGTAGGGATAAAATATTGCTGCCTTAACCAATTCTTCTAAAAGATCCCAATGATTGATTCCCTTTCCTCTTGGTCGACGCGTGTAGGAAATCCCTATTAAAATCACAGAGTATATTTTCACAGGGATAAAATTTTCATTAGCTTCTCCTCATTTCGTTGTGCATCGTTCTGTGATGTGTTCGTCGCTTCTGCTTGTTCATAAAGCATGCCTCCCGGGATGGAAATAAAACGAAGTTAAAATTTGAACGTCTAATTTTGTCTTGGCTACGATTCTGCTTCAAAAATTGTGTTATATACATATATATACACACACAGGGTGTCCTCTAAGGTATGTAGTGTCTAATATTTACAGATATAGCGTCATAATCTAATTAAGGTGTGAACCTGTGCCATAAAAACTTCAAGAAACGAGAAAAAAAAACAAGTGAAATGCAAAGTTTATTGAGAACTTTCAATACAACAAATTTTCGAAATTTCGGCCATTCGAGAAAATGACATGATGAAGTCTGGAATAGAAGTTTGCAACTTCTTTCTTCATATCAAAATATCTGTTCTAATTTCTTTGAACTCGGTTTCAATTGCTTCTCTCAAGTCGTCCAATGTTGAGGGCTGTGGGAGATACACTGTGTATTGCTGACTTCCCCATAAAGAAAGTCACTCGGGTTTAGATCCGGCGAGTAAGGTGTCCACTCTATACTATTGTCTGTTCTCTTAATGAAATCCAACTATATCAGTATATCGTGAAAACGTTCCGCTAAGAGATCGAAGTTTCGCTGATTGCGGTGCGGTCTATCACCATCTTATATAAACTAATAGTCGCTTATTTTGTTTATGCCATGCAAGAATGAGATGACACTCATTCAATAGGTCAAAAAAAGCTTCACCAGTGATATTTTTGATAAAAATAATTGCTACAATAACGCTTCGGCAGATAAAACTGTGACCCTAAGTGGATGCAGTGGCCGAACTATTGCATGATGAAGATTTTCATTTGCCCTATTTTTGGAGGTGGAAATGCGCCCTGTCATTGAACCAGATCCGGTTAAAATCAATTTCGCCACATTCAACTTTAGTAATCATCCTGTCTGCAAATTCAAATTTCCTTAAACCGTTCAAATAGGTCAATGGTGATTGAATTGAATTTTGTAAGGGAACAGAGCCACATAAGAATTTGCATATTCAGTTACAGACGCGCTTTTCCTTTCATTGGTTGCCACAAATTTCCATAGTCACTTAGAGAAAATTCCATGTTGTGCAATCGTCATATACATCGTAATTTGGAATACAAACTGTCGGATTCGTAACTAACGTTCTTCGTGTAATTAGACTATGACGCTATATTCGGGATATGTTATATATCAAAATACTCGTCTTGATGTTTTCTGTTCGTATCTGTATATATTAGACACTGCATACCTTGTGGGACACCCCATATTATATATATATATATATATATATATATATATATATATTAAAGTTGTTATAGAAGACTAGCTCAGAATATGGGAAAACTCAGTACTATGCATCAAAATAATGTAAAAAAAAACACGTGATGATTAAGTATAAAACTCTTACCTCTTGCTACATTTCCAGCTTTAAAAAAAAACAAAATAAATTTGTAAAAGTACAGAGATAAACGTGATAAATAAGTAAGTGAATGAATAAGTGAATATGAACACAATATAAAAATCGTGATAAGAATGTCACAAATCATTTTTGTCGTGGCTGGTTCGTGAGTGCTTTGAATAAATAGGCAAATAGAAAACTTAACAAATTTATTGCAGATTCGTTCGAGTTACTCTACTCAGTAACTCCTTCTTCTCCAAGAGCAAAAACTCGAATGACATCACTCTTTTAATTACACTCGCGCTAGTTGTCTAGCGCCATCTATGAACGTTTATTTCCTAACGCTTCAAAATCCAATCACTACACTCCCAACGTAAGAGTAGTGTTTATATGAAAACATAAACATACCTCTGAATTAAAATTATGAATTGGTTTATAAAACGTATCTAATAACATCAAATTATCCAAATAAAAATAAACACAAATGCAAAGTTAACTCGAATGAATAACTGATTACTAACAAACATTTAAGAAAGCAATGAGGTAAAATAAGAAATGCACAATTGAATATAAATACCATCTTGATAATAAGAAACTCACTTATCAGTTAATATATACTTAATAATGTATATAATCACTTATCAACTAATAAACACAAATTTATAATGAATATAATCACTTTGTAAACATTAATACATAATTAAGAAAGGATTTCACTTGATAAACATTACTCAAATGATATTTCAAATATTACCAAAACTGCTGAATTAAAATTTATAACAAACACTAGAAAAGGTTATATTCCTGTAACTAATCCTATTTCAAATAGTTTTGCACATAATACTCTTAACCAAACTTGCGAATACCAATTATTCAACATATTAAGAAAATGATATACAAAAAAAACATTAAAACAAATATACATAATATCAAGCATAAATTATTATTATTTTATAGTCACTAATCCCATATTGATATATAAAACAGAAAAATGATATTAGTACTAAAAAAAAGGTTTTTCAGTCTATTTTGGTAATAAACATGACAGAGCATCAGCATGCGGCATTTTAGAACCAGGGCAATGTTTTAATATGTTGAATCTCTGCAAGGCAAATACCCATCTTTGTAGTCGAGATGACTGAGGAGCGCACTTGGTTAGATAAGGAAGGGGGTTATGATCGGTAAAAATGTGGATCTCAGATCCAAACACAAGGGTTTCAAACTATAGCAAATGCTTCCCGTTCGATAGTCGACCGAGATTGTTGGTTTTTGTTTAATTTTTGACTTGCATAAGCGATAGGGCACATTTTTCCCTCAACAGTCTGTGATAAACATGAGCCAATCCCGATTGACGAGGCATCACAATGAATCACAAAGGGTTTGCTCATATTCGGGGTGTGTAGAGTAGGAGCGTGTAACAATGCTGATTTTAATTTTTCAAAAGCAACACTATGCATTTCACACCACGGCAACACATCAGGGTTTCTTTTCTTTGTTAGTTCCGTTAATGGAAAGGCAATCTCGGCAAAATTCGCAATATAATCACGATAATAGTTGAACAGGCCAAGAGCACTACGTAGTTGTTTCTTGGTTTCAGGTACGGGCAAACGAGAGATCGTTTCTAACTCAGCTGGATCAGCTTGATGCTTTCCTGAGCCAATTATATGTCCCAGGCATGAAATTTCAGATTTTGCGAAAGCACACACTTCTATGGGTCTTAAAAGATGTATAATCCCGCGAATCTTCTTCCATTGGAAGCGAATAGTACCCCTTCAAAAGATCTAACACACTAATCACATTTGCCTGTCCTATGGAATATATTAATTCCGTTGCGTCTTCCATGGGGAAATCGTTAGTTTTAGTCGCTGCATTCAAAGCTCGATAATTCACGCACACCCTGATAGATCCATCCTTCTTGTTTACACAGACTATAGGATAAGCAATGTCAGCTGAGCTCTCTTCGATTAGATCTAGTTTTAGGAGTTCTTCGATTTGGGAGTCTATTTGAGGTTTCAGCGCTTCAGGAATTCTGTACACGTAAGGTTTTTCCTTTCTTTATCGTCCTCTAATTTTATCTTGTGATGACCAACCTTTGCAACTCTAACTTGTCCGGTAAATATTGAATGATGATTCCGCAATAAGTTCAGGATTTGACATTTCACTTCCTCAGAAAGATGTCGCAAATCCACTTGATCAAATATCTCTTTCCAGTAACATACATTTTTATAACTGGGGGATGAATAAACTTCTCCAAAGTCTGCATCATCTTCAAAGATCATGCCTACAGCATTAATTCTTGGATAGTATTTCCGAATTTTATTCGCATGACAATGCCGAATTTTTCCATCGCTCAGTTTTACTTTATATGAATGTGGAGGGCAATGCTCGATAACTTCTCCAGGACCAGTCCAACGGGCATACAATTTGTTCGATGAATCAGGTATTAATAAATAAACTTGGTCACCTGGCTTAAATTCCTTAGAAGCGGTTCGGCGGTTAAAATATTCTGCATATGCCTGCTATTTACCAGAAGCGATGAGAGATACTTCCTCTGCAGCTCTTTCTAAGTTTATTTTTTGCTCCTGTAAATAATCCACAACTGATTTCTCCATGTTTAACGGAATGGAAATATCACCACACCAGCTCGATTTTAGGACACTGAGAGGTCCTCGTGCTTCACGTCCATCCATCAACTTGAATGGTGAAACACCCGTCGTACAGTTAGGAACTTCCCTGTACGCAAAGAGCATATACGGAATGTATTTATCCCAATTACTCGGATCAGTTCTGATAATGTGATGGAGTGCATTTTTGAACACCCTATTATATCTTTCTATAAGGCCGTTCCCAGCTGGATGGTTAGGCGTCGTAAATCTGGGAGCACAACCTAATCTTTTCATGAATTCCTGGGTTAACTTAGAAATAAAGTTCGTTCCATTATCACTTGCAATAACATTGGGTATTCCAGTCCGCATGAATATCTCCAATAAAGCATCACACGTAGCTTTAGCCGTTAACGAACGAAGGGGGATAGCCTCCGGCCATCGAGAATGCTGGTCCATTAGACATAATACATACTTATGCTGACGAGCAGAAGGGGGTTCAATGGGTCCTATTAGGTCTATATTTACTATCTCAAATGGCAATTCCGGACGGAGAACAGGAGTAATAGGAATTTTATCAATCATTTTTTCCGGACTCCTCATCTGGCATTCTTTACAGGATTTACTAAAGTTTTTAATATCATGTGTCATATTTGGCCAATAAAAACTGTATTTAATTCTTTCACTAGTCTTTTTTAATCCCATATGGCATCCGAAAATTGATTCATGTGCTAATTTAAGAACTTGCTGTCTCTTATTTTTGAGCAAAACCAACTGACTCACTTTTTCGCCTAATATTTTATCCCGGTGGAATATTAATTCATCATTCATAAAAAAGTTTCCTTTTCCAAGCGATACATTTTTTCTTACTGACTGCAAAGTATCACATTTTCTTTGTTCTTCTTTCAACGCATTAATTTTGTTTTTCTTATCCAAAGAATCGCTTTCATTTCCACTCGGTTGTTCTTCGCTCTGACTAACTCCACAACAAATCATAAATTCATCAAAGCTCTCTTCCATCGGCGCCTCTAATCCAGACGAGTTCTGGGTGCGGCTGTGGTTTATGCTTTCTCCCAATAAGTTTAATATAGAGGGGGGGGGAGGATGAATTGCTCTTGAATTCTATCCCTGATAGCTGCAACTATCTCAATAGGCCTGGAAAATCCTTCGTTGTTTTTATCTTTTAATGATATTTGAAAACTCGAAAGAGTAGCGTTAATCCTTTCTCCAAATGCACTTTTTAAAATGATCTTTCCTTTTTCTTTTTGTTCACTTGACACATATTTAGAATTTAAAACTGGTTTCATAGCACCTGAGTCAACTAGGGTTTTCAGTTCTCTATTGTTCACACAAATATCTTACAATCCTTATTAGCCAAATTTCTCAACAATATTATCACGATATCTTTACGGTATTGTTTAGCTTTCCAAAACATCTTGATGTATCATACAATAGTATATTATGCTAATAGTGATACTTGGGAAATGATAAATTATTAACAATCGGTTTCAAGTTATTGATGAACCTTTAATGTTTTTTTTAAATTTCATATTCAAAAAGCCATAAATCATAGATTTACTTAATTCCATTAAAATTATTATTCATGCAGTTATTCTATTTGATGAAATTACTTTTGAATCATTTCCTTAAGAACTACTGCTATAAATCTCATTTAAAAATTCTACTGGCGATTTAGGAGTTCAATCGAAAAAATATTTTCCAAATTTTATATCCAGTTCGGGGAGGGGGGGGAGAGGGGGGAAAGGTTAAGGGTTATAGTAAACTGCAACCTAAACGAAGTAATTGTTGATGATTTTAAAAAGTTGCCCTCAAGCAATGTATAAAATGAGCATCATCAATTTAAATTCAATACAGAGCATAGAGTTAATATAATATATAATATACACTGAATTGTATATTATTAACTGAATAACTTGAATAATGCATCAATGTACAACAAGAATTTAAAAAAAAATCATGGAATTATAAATAAAATTATTGTTTCATACCTCCAGTTATTGCATCTAGAAAAAATCTAAATCGTTATTAAAAACATAAACAAATAGTAGTTTATTACTGACACATAATTTAGAATATTTAATAAAAATATAAAAACAATTAAATCACACTAAGCTTTCATGCGCTAATTTTTCTTTACCTCTCAAAAAATTTAAGGTCTGTGGTGGCCTGGTGGTAAGGCCTCGGCTCGTGAGCCGTTGGGTTTTAGGTTCGAGACCCAGTTCTACCGAAGAACCATCGTGTAAGGGGATCAGTTGCACGTTAAATCCGTCAGGACAAACGTCCTCCCGCTGGTGTGGTGTGGAGAGGAGGTGCCAGTTCAGGTGTCGTCTTCGTCATCTGACTGCAGTTCAAAATTACGAGGTCCATCCCAAAATAGCTCTAGTATTGCTTTAAAACGGGACGTTAATATAACTAAATGAAACATCTCAAAAAGTGTTTATATGCTTTGTTGAGTAACCGAATTAAACACTCAACCAAGTGTAAACGCAAAATAACAGAATACAATTTATTGATATGAACGTTACTATAAGTAACAATACTTCTTTTCATAGAATACTGAATGTCAAAACGATGTAATCACCCTAAAATTTTGGTTATTTATGCGAAGTTAATTTCAATTATTGTGGCAAAAATACTGTTGAATTATTGATCATTGAAAAGAATAAAATAGTTATGGTTAAATAATAATAAGATAGTTATAGTTAAAAGAATAGTTATGAATATATGTTATTTGTAAATTATGTTGAGTTACCGTATATTGTGCATTAGTATAGGTTTTCTTTTCAGCTTGCGTCGCATTTTTTTTTGTCAATGTCCATTTTCACCTTTTGCAGTTGTTCAGATATGCTAGTAGTAAAACATGCCTAATTCTGTACCAATAGCGCAGGATGCAGAGTGATTAAAACAGCAGCGACGTCACCTAGACAGAGCACACTTCTGTGGTTATGACATTTCGCGCATTATTGAAATATGATTAAGTATCAGTTTTTTTTCAGTCTTTAGTTCCTGATGCCTCAGGAGCTAAAGACTGATGAATTTGGCAGTAATCAGAAATTTTATATTTGATTTTTTTAAATTCAAATTTTGAAGCAAATCATATATTTTAATACAAAGTAAAATCGCTGAAGTCGGTAAAAACTCCTATCCAATAATAACTTAGCTATCGTTGTAAGCTTAGTGAAATTTGAGAAAAAGGAACAACAAAAATAATATATAAGATTTAATTAATAATTGAGCTGTCAGGAAGATTTTAAAAAGAGGTAATAATAATAAGTAATTTTTTTAAAATACCTTTTTTACAGATAACTTTTTTTCTGATAATCCAATACAATTTATATTTAAGAAGCCTTTATGTCGAATGTCGTTACCTTGTTTCTAAGTAAAGAAGCAGATATATGTGTAAATGAATTAAATAACTATATGCAGTTAGAAATTAGAATTATACTTACGGCCTGCTAATCCAGAACCTAGACAAAATTATGAGAGAATAGTACAAAAATATTTCGCCATTGTGAATGCCAAAAACAAAAAACTAGCGAACGCGTGCGCGCGCACACACACACACACACACACACACACACACACACACACACACACACACACACACACACACACACACAATGTCAGTTAATAAAACAGAGGTACGATGTAATGTAAAATTCTATAATTATCTATTATTGAAATTCGTTGACTAATAAATGTTTCATTTGAGTTTTTATCAAATATCGCCCGATCTCAGCTAAGTTGGCTAAAGTAAGAATTTTGGCCAAATTAACATTACTTTTAATGACCAATACAATCTGCAAACATAACTTTTTTTCGTAAACGTATATATATATTTGAAAGAAAATAGATCAAGATTAAGGAATAGAACAGAAATTAAAAAAAAATAAGAAAAAATAAATAAGCAGATAAAAATAAAAATGAAAATAAAATGAAAATCAGAAATAGAACGAATACCATCGTGCATATTTTCATCGTATTTTTGTCTGTGTGTGTTTTTAGAAATTTCTATGAAATCTTACCAGCTGATTTATCTATGGATCCTTAAGTGTTTTATCCTCTAATTTCTCCATTCTTCGTGTAAGTTTATTTTTCTATCCCACTTTCTTAGGTTAAATTAAACGCGATTGAAGAAAAATCTACTTACCCATTTTATCTTCAACTGCAAAATGAAGAATAAATGAAAGCATTAATTCTCATTATCTTGATAAAGTTTTAAAATAAAAAAAAAATAATAATAAAAAAAAAACGCATTCGAAAATTTCAACTGCAGATTAATGATTTTTGTGAGTATTGGAGGATTTCTAATACAAATATGTTTTATGGAATTCAAAATTATCTGAAATAAAGGAAAACTTACCCATATCTATTGCGTCTATAATGGAGAAAAATGTTATATTCACATATGATAATTAATTTGAAAACTTGAATATCTTTCAAATAAGTATTCGAATCAAAGAAAATTATTTAAATAAAATTTAGGAATTTTTGAATATTTAAAGTCAATTTTCCTTTAATTTTACTTTTAAAAGCGCAGACTTCAGAATTGATTTCAACAGATATGAATAATGTGTTAAACTGGTATTTAAAATATTCAATTGAATTTTTGAACTATGGCAGAATTGACTTTGAAACTTTTCTTTTATCGAAAATATGCCATTTTAATCTAAATTAATACTGTTAACTATTTTTTATTTTACTTCTCAGCATAGAATATTTTTGGGTAAAGATGATAGTTTTACAGGTATAATAATGGCTGCCTACTGAATGGATGCCAAATTAACGATCCCCAGGTTTGGTGACGAATTCCGCGATTTTGCTGATATAAACGAAAATTCCAGAATTTATTGAAATTTTGGTGATATCATTATTTTGAGCGAAGATACAATATCCTTCGAGAAGCTTCATTGCCCTGACATGAATACTATAAAACGCTGAAAACTAGAGCTGTAACGAATATTTAGTGAGGCTGAGAGAAGTCATAGTTGGTTTAGCTTAAGCGAGTAGTTGTAAGTTCTCTTAGCTGTTCGTTGTTGCGGTTATTTACCCTCTTGAATTGAGAATTTATTTAACTCATCATTATATGGCATATTTTATTTTAGGTATTTATTGTTATTTCTTTTCTACAAGAACCGGAGATGTTTACGCATGTTCAAGGGATTTTTTTGTCTTTTAAATTAATTGCAACGTTAACTTATATATAGATTTAAATATCAGTCATTCGATAATTCGATGCATAATCTGACTCATCATTTCAGTGTAAGAGGCGATTAGATGCTTGTTCGTTTTTGTTTAATACTAAAGCTGTCATTGAGTTTGTCATTCTGCATTCATATTTTTATACAAAGCATCATTACCACTTATTAATTTTGTTGCAATTTTTTTACTATGCACTCACATGACGGATTTTTGATTCTTTCGAAACAATACATTCAAAATCTTTGTTAACGATTTTATTGTTGCATATTCATACATTCTTTAATTTCCGTATTTCAAATAGATAATATCGATCTTTGTTAGAATAGTCTTTGCTTATTAGTCTTTTATTTAAATATTAAATTTGAATATTATTCATTATATAAAGAATTTTTTGTATATATATATTTTTATTGTTAGCCTTCATTATGAAAATACAACTTCATTCTTCAGATTTAAAGCTTTCACATTTCTTTTCTTATAACAATGAAGAAATGATTAAATAAAGAAACGAATCACGTTTCTGTTTCTCAATTATCACACAATATAACTATAAAAGATTATATATAGGAACATAACTGAGAAATTGATTTTTGGATATATTTAGTTTTTATAATTCTTTAGAGTTTTTAAATATTATGAACAATTATTATTATAATTACTTATTATTATTTTTTAAAATAGCGATAACAATTTTTTTAATTAGGTTTGCATTAGAGTATTTAATCTTAAGACAAAAAAAAGTACTTACAGTCAACAGTGTTTTCAACTAAAAGGATAAAAAAAAATATCTTGATTAGAAAAATAATCTAGATGGTACAATAATTATTCCTAAAATGTGATTTGTTTAATTAAGACATAGTACTAATTACTGCAAAGATACCATGTAAATTAATGTTAAAATAAAAGGCACCTGCGATTTTTTAATCATATTATACCACCGTAGCTTGAGGAGCTATGACCAAGTTGATTTTTCATATTGATCATTCATATCCATAAATCATTGAAAATTCTTTTATGAATTTGAATGCATGATTTGATATATTTTAATATATATTTAAATGAACTGCATAACGCTTATATTTATCTTTTGATCAAATTAAAAAATACAAAACATTAAATTACATAATTATATAGAACTGCATTATTATGTACATCAATGTTTGTTCTTTGGCAGCTTTCATTAATACCAGATCTGTAAAGATATACTCCAATTCTTTGCCGAAATGAGATCTCAACCTGTTGATTTCGCAAAACTAAAATTGCATTGCAACCAAGATATCAAAATGGGAGAACACTATCAAATTTTTTTCAGTTCGGGATTTTAAATTTAGAAATCTTTGAATTAGAAACTACATTGTTTCTTGATAAGGTTGCTTACAATTTGATTTTAGTTTCATTTACTACCACAATCACATCAACAACTGAAATTATTTGTATGAATGGCTTGTTTATTTTATTCTTCTGACACACATTTTGATTTATAAGAATCATTTGCAGCTTTCTTTGTTGCCATGCTGATGTTTGCAGAAGGAAAATTTTCGATGGAATAAAACTGATATTAAAATCAGGAAATAAATGCAATGGAACGATAATTATGCACATTTACTGTCTGTGCAATTGCATGTACTCTTAGTCACATTTTGAATGCATGTTGAAAGTCAAGTAATCTATTCCTTGTATTTGAATTTGTATATATTTGAATTTGCAAATATTCCTTGTATTTTGAAAGGAGAATTGTGATTGTATAAATTACATCAAGAGTCAAGCATCGATTGAGAATGAATTTCTTTATCAAGCAAAATAAAGAAAGAATTAAAAAAGAAAAAAATTAAATATCAGATATTAAATAATCGTTCATTAATGAAATGTAAAAATTTATCATACCATACATTCAAATGCTGTTACATATAAAACATTTTAGAATTATTTGGACTTTAAACATTAAAATTGATAATTGCTTTAGAAAGAAATTTTAGAAGATATAAATTTAAAAATTTTAAAAATGTACATACAAAGTGTCTCAAAAACCTTGACCGCGGCTTTTATTCCTTAAATATTGATCATAGACATATGTTGCAAATTACAAAGTTGCTTAAAAATGGTGTAAAATGTTATGAAATAAATTAAAATTTTCAGAGGAGTAAACTTAAAAGCATATTTTATTTCTTTAATTTTTTATACGGATCCCGTACAAAAAAATAAATAAAAACAATGAAAAAATTTCCAATCCAAAATGTGCCCCATCCTCTAATTAGGACATGTACAAAATTTCAGCAATTTATCACAAAAAGTCTCAAAGATTTGAAACTACATAAATGCTGGCTTAAACCACTTTTCGATGCTAGGATATGAGTTCACAAAAAGGAAAAATCATGTTCGTGTTTTAGGAGTCGTACACAAATTAAGAAAGAAAGTAATGATTGAATAAATAAATAATAATTTTGTTATTTATTGGTTCAAAAGTATTAAAAATTTGTAAAAATAAAAACTTAAAGGAAAGATTGCATAACTTAAAGGAAAGATTACATAACTTAAAGGAAAGATTGCATAAAGGAAAGATTACATAAAAGAAAGATTACATAAAGAAAAATTGCTTAAAGGAAAGATTATATCAGTTTTTTTTTACAAGTTCATTGACTGTACTATTTTTAAGTTATATTCTGTAATTAATGATATAAAATTTTAAAGCATTTTTCAGGAAGCATAGATTTTAAAATTTGTATTTAAAACTAAAGATATGAAGCATATTTTATTTCCTTATGATGCATTCCTGCGTCGCGTTTCTGCACTGATGTTGTAAACATTTGAATTTCATTTGTGATTGTCCTTTCATCATATTTGTTTTAACATATCATTGAGAGTTTTCTTGATAAAATTCTGAAATTTTGTACATGAAATAATTAGAGAATGGGGCACATTTTGCTCACTGGGATTTTTTTTTTGTACGGAATCTGTATAAAAATTTAAATTATATATTTTTTAAAGTTTAATCCGCTGAAAACTTTAATCGATTCCATAAAATTTTTGCACATTTTTTTACAGAACTTTTTAATTTACAGTATATATCTGTGATCAATATTTAAGGAATAAAAGCCGCGGCCAAGGTTTTTGAGCCATCCTGTATATTCATGCATATCTAATGAAATTTTGCACGCATAAATTTTAACGAACTGTTTTCAGTTATTTTAGAACAAGTTTTTTTTTCCAGTAAGCAATCTTTTCCCTATTATTTGTAAAATATTTCAATTCTAAAAAGAATTGTACATTCTTTATATGCATCCAAAGTATTTTGTTTACATTTTAAAGCTATATTTGATGTTTAGGAGTATCTTAAAAATGCTCTTAATAATCAATTGAACTCAATTTCACTGTTTAAATTAGTTTTTCAAGTCTGTTTATATGTTTCCTTTTAGTAGGAATTGTAGGTATAACGTGTTATTTTATGAAGAAGATATATTTAACTTACCTCCTCTAGCTAGAGCTAAAATAAATATTGGTTATATATTATATTTATTATAAATAAATATTGGTTATCATAAAAACTGCTGAAAATATAAATTGATGCTGAAAAAAATTTCAAAAGCAATTAACTCTTCATTCAATCATATGCAGACCGATAATAAAATTTATATGCAATTTATATACACAATATAAAAAAAGGCAAGAAAACCTATGCTACATTAAGTTTGATAATGAAATCATGCATTTGAATTTATAGATAATATTTAGTAGTTTTTTTTTGTAACCACATTTATTTATATCACATAAATCAAATAAATGTCTTTGAAATCTAAATAATTCTAACACAAAACAAAGAGTAACGTTAAACACAATAAGAAATGGCAAATTCCCCCCCCCCCCCGAAAAATGTTTTATCACTTTGTTTATTGGTGCTTGTAGAAACAAGGATTTAGTTCTTTCTTAACCTATTAGTGAAAAGAAATTAAATTAAGATTTTTTTCACCTTTCGAAGGAGCTGACTTCGTTGAACCTCATAATAGGATTGCCATTATTCATACATTCGAAGAATAATTTGAAAAAAAAATATTTTAAGAATTCCAAAAGTGATTATTTTTTTTGAAAATTTACTTTTTTTTTTTTTAAATCTTTTTTTGGATTTTAAAATATGAGAATCATAAAGTCATGTTAGTGAATTTTTTCTAAACAGATCTTTGAAGATCGGTTTAGAAAATCGTTGGTTTCTAAATATCTTTTAAATAATCTATTTATGTGATTTTCTTATCAAAACCACTTTACACATTTATTTTTATAACATTTCTAAATCATTGAATGCTTTTGTTCGTAGGAAACATTGCCATAAAACATTTTTCTCATCTGCAGTTATAGCTAAATTGCGATAAATGAAATAAAAAATGGCTCATTTCATCGACCGGCTATACATATAGTACATTTTATATTTACGAGCATAAGACAAAGATAGTTAAGCTGATACTTCAATATTGTTTTAAATTATGTACTTAATGTGCAAATTTGTTTATGATATGATATATGATATTTATGATTTCTATTAATTTCATTGTATCATTAAATGTTAAGTAATGTGATTTTTTTAAAAAATATTTTTGAAGTATCAAGAAAGTAAAATTAAGTTAATTTTATTTTTACTAGAGGAATTTTAAATCCCAAAAAACTATACTTGAATTATTTAGTTTAAAAAATTGCTATCGAATTTAGTTCACGTTGATGTTTGCTATATTCCTATGATATGTAATAAATTATAAATATATTGTATTTAAATATAATTATATTTGTATATACAAATAAGTTTTGATAAAATTTTTAAAAATAATTTTGACCTAATTTTAAGCAGTATTTTACATTGCTGAAATGCCATTCGAATACTGATTATCGCTCTATTAAATATTGATTAGTGTGATTTCCTAATTATTATATTTTTTGAAACCAAAAAATTACAATTATGTTTATTTTACTATTACTATAGGAATTTTAAACTCCAAAATATTATATTGCATTTAATTCAGGCAAAAATTTGATGTCTGAGATATCGTAAATCTTTCATAATAATAAAACTAAATGTTTATTCTTTTATGATATATATGAATAAATATGAGCAATTCTATGCAGAGAAATACGATTATACTCTAAATGACATTTTATTTCAGGGGAAAAATCATTTAATTATTCAGGAGAAAAAATCCCTTTTCTTTGCGAAAATAATTCATTTATTGCAAATAGTGAAATATAATGTAAAGATAAATTTAAAAGTTTGAATGGCATATTACGTTGTATTCTTTTGGCAATTGGTAAATTTTTAATTGAAATTTTATGAAACTTTGTTTCTTTGAAACCATTTTGGAAAATTAAAATTAATATTAGGATTTATTGATTCTGAAAGTATGATTAATTGCATCCGTGAAAAAAAGAATTCCAGATTATTTTCAAAATGGTTATAAAAAAAGAGTAAATTAAATATATAAAATACAAGAAGATAGTTCATACCAAATCAACTTACTTTTAAGGAGTCCGACTGGAAAAAAAAATCTGTTAGAATGAAGTTTTCTATGCATATAATGTAATATTTATATTTCTTAGTAGGAATATTGATATCCAATTATTTTAATTTACGTTAAATGAAGCAAAGAGTATTTATGACACAAAAATTCAACAAGTTTCTTAAAAATTACATTCCGTGTTGTAAATATGCACATACATTGCTTTATCTTTTATTTCGTGGAACATTCAGTTAAAACCAGCGGGAGTGTTTCTAAAACACATTCTCGTGTACTGTCAAATAAACGTGCTTGTGAATGTTTAGTATGCCACTAGAGGACTATAATTACGGAATAACCTATAAGGTGTGTGATCTTTTGCATAAATCGCTGGGATGCGGTTAATACAAAACTGACAGAAAACGTATGTTTATTTTATACGTTCATTTCCCGACCGAATGAAAGGGGAATCTAACACAGAGCTATAATTATAATCACAAAATCACATCAGAAGTTTTTTGTTATATTTAAGCTAAGGCCTTTTTAAATGATCGCGCTTACATGCTTGGGAACTTACAGATCAAAAGAACAGAAATTTTTAACTGAATCCGTGAATCCCTTATAGAGTTTAGTTCCACATTTGATACATACCTACAGCTTAGATGCTAAAATTATTCTAGCCCCCTTTGTTGTAAAGTTTCACGTTAGCTCATATTCGACAAATTGGACCGATTGATTTCTTTTAATGAATTTCTTTTAAAATTTTATAGATATCTACAAACTTGAACTATGTACCAGACTATGTACCAGTAGTGATTATGTACCAGATTTTATTAATCTAGCTCAAAATATTAGTTTGTTATTTTGTTCGAAGACAGACAGACATACATAATTCCAGAAATGCCTTTTCTGTGCTCAGGTAGGTGTGAAATATGAAGATTAGTAGACAATCTTGAATTCGAATATTTTATCAATTCCAATACTTTATTCATAATTCTTATAAAATCAAAGTTATCACCTCTTCGCATAATTCCATATTGGGTAATAAAAAAGGCTACATAATTTTACTTTCTTACATGTTATGCTTGAAAATGTTTCACTTATGTATGTATATATTGGATATTTTGTTTATATATAAAAGTATTATAAACTTTTACAGGTATGACACCCATAAAATTTTATTAAAAAGATAATTGCATACATTTCATTATCAGAAAGTCAAATGCTGTTTAAAATTCGTCTTTTTTCAATGTATCTTTGTTTAGTTATGTTTAGGAAAAAGCGAAGATTTTTCAGTAAAATCTAATAGTAAATTAACAAAAACAAAAACAAAAAAAAATAATCCCCTACATACCTTGAGATTCAGCTGGATAAAAAAATAATGAAATAAGAAGAGATTTCTAAATAAGAATTTCAAACGAGAAACCAAATTAATACTTAACAATTTATTTGACAAGGAGATGAAAGGTTGATATTGTAATAGTCAATGCCTTTTCTAGAGTACGACTCAAGTCATATTTGCAAAATACATTTATCGTATGTATAAGTTTAAGCAAATAAAGCTATAATGATGAAATACCAATACTATGCATTGAAGCTGTATTTGCGCATGAAGCAAACACCTTACCTTCATTAATTATCTTAAGGAGCTAAGCAACAATTTTTACTTAAAATTTATTAGAAAACAAATATTTTTATTTAATATTTACTTGAGGCATAATATAGACATCAAGATGATAGTGGATCCTTTAAAAGAATAGCTGATATAACGTAAAATAATTAAAGAAATACCGTTTTAATTAAGATTGCACGTGCGCGTTAGTGTGAAACAATTACCTCAGTAATAGAACTAAATTAATTGTTGAAACTCGTTTACACGGTTTATTAAAAGAATGAACTCCTTTAAACTCATTATTTTATTAAAGGAATTAACTTTATCATTCAAAATTGGAGAAAAAAGGGGAATAACCCTGGAGTGATAAATGATATTACTATTATAAAGTTGCTAAGGTTTTGTTCTGGATGGAAATTATTCCTGTTTCACTTGCTTAAATAAAAGCAATGAAGTGTATTTGAGCTAAATATTCAGACTAAAAATTCTATCGAACAGTTCGTTGATAATAATTATGATAAAATAAACGCTTGTAATTTATCTTTCTAAATTATAAATAGCTCTTTACTTTCGATAGTGTGATAAAAAAACAGCTTCCCGAAATATATTCTGAAAATCTTAACTAATATTAAAGATGAATGAGTGTGTATACGCTTTGGAACTCTATAAGCGAAACTGATTCACTTAGAGATATCAAACTTCATAAATATAAATGTTGGAGGGTGGGAATATAAATCTCGATTTTTTTAAAACTTAAATTAATCAAAAATTAAGTGTAATTTTTTAGGCTTCCGATGATGGCTTCTGAAAATATTACAACATAGCAATATCTTAAAATTGAAAAAATACATATATTCAAATAATTTTTCATCGAATAATTTTAATTATTTCGAATTTAAATTAATTTTTGTTTGATATCTATTTTAAGTGTGTTTTACATAAATATATTTCATTATTAAAGTGAAATTCAAATCCTTTGTTTAGCTGTTGCAAACATTTTATTTTGACCTTTTCTTCATTTTTGATGATTAAGATAAGATGACATGTTTTTTTTAATGTTGAAAAGGTTTCAGTATGATTTATGCTATTAATATTTTTTTTTTTTGCTAAAAAATGTTGTAATACATAAAATTACGATTTAATATCCAAGAAGAAGAATGGAGAAGAATTTTCAAATTTAATCTAATTTTAAGCATTTAAGCATTCTATAGCTTTTGTATTATATAATTAGATGTATGAATATACATATAAGAAATAAAGAAAATTCGCGGGACAATAAAGAGAATGATGCAAGACATCTGGAATAATCTAAATTTTATAATAATAAAAATTAGTTAATTTTCCCCCAAAATTTATTAGTTTTAGAAAATGTTTAATTGAAACTTTTAGATACCATTTATCTGAAATGCTGAATGGTCGTCAAGCGAGTGGATTTAAGCATTCTTGTTAGTAAACACTCAACTTTTCTACAATGGTAATTTGAAATTTAATGTTTTAGAATGAAAATAATTAGAATATTTGAGCTTACCGTAACCATATTGGAAGATAAGACTTAATATATTGATTATTGTTAATTTAAAAACAAACATTTTTTTATAATGACCGTCACTATTTCTTACAACAAGAGAAGAACAGAAACTGAAAGATCGAAAAAAGTTCTTTTTCCAGAATCAACTATTACGTCACCGATCATTTAACGCTATACGTGAAATTGATCACATGGTATTAAACTAACGTTGGAAAACAATACTTTTTTATTGATCCAAGATATTACTATAAAAGTAACTTAGATATTTCAATAAAATTCGTTTTAGATGCCTTAACATCTGTTGCATCAAATACACTTTAAAAGTATAAAAAATCTATTGGTTGTCAACCGACATATCATCAGATATTTGTCATATTTTATACATACGCTGTCAGTTGAATGGAGAATTTCAATATTTTATGTTTCTGAAAATGAATGTTTTAATAAAAAACACTGTGTATCATTGTACTTCTTTTCTGTGGTCTGAATCTAGATCTTTTATGATCTCACGATCCTTTTACACTTACATTTACCAAGACTAATCATTTTCAAAATATTTTTCATTTACAGACAGATGTTTTTATTTTTTTTATTTTGACAACTTTGGAAATTGTAATTCAATTTTACAGTTTTGTCTTCATTTCCCATTTGTCCTATCTACCAATTATTTCTTTTTAATTACATTTATCAAATTAAATATATTCCGTTCTGTTATTATGACTACTATGATAAGAGGTTATCATGTAATAAAATGTAATATTTTTGTCCGGATAAATGTACCTTACTGATAATGTAGCTGTTCTTTAATGTCAAAAAAAAGCTTTTTGTTCGGGTTCTTAATGGAGTCTATATTGTATTTTTCACATTTACTGTAATTTTATCTATGGTGGTTCGGTTATTCAAAGTTAATTTGAAAGTTTGTGTGTGTGTATACATATGTACATAAAGATCATAATGTTTTTTTCTAAATGTAATCTAACATGCACAAATAAATTTCTTCTATTTGAATTACATGTAAATATAAATTTCTTAATCATGCTCAATTTCAGAAATTAATTTTCTGTACAATTTTAATATTATTTTTCTATTATTATATTTTTATATTATGTTAAATTGTTTTTATTATTTTACTTAAATATTTATATTGCTTTATAAATTGGCTATTAGGCTTAATTATTTAACAAATGTAAAACATCATTGATATGTTTAATTTGAAAATAATGACCATGGATTGAATCTGCAATAATATTTATTGTAATATTTTGACGTACTTACTATCATAAACTGCATAACAATTTGTTTCCAATGGGCAATTTTTTTTATAACTGGAATAAAATTTCAATTTTGATCTTTTTCCAATCACCGATATTTTAAAAGCTATTATAAAAAAAATATTACTAGCATAAAATCTATGAGGTAGGATATTGTATTATGTATGAGAAAAAGCAGAAAAATCAGGTATGAGTAATTTTTAAATTTTAACGGAATTTTAATGCTGAACCCAAAATTTGTAAGTAATAAATTCATGGAAACGTTCTGGAAAAAAAATACATTAGAAATAGAGCAAAATATATTTATTCACAACAATTTCTCTGAGCAGATAGAAAATAAAAATATGTCATTAGTGATATGAAATACATGATACTGCTCTGTAAACTGATCATACACTTCTTCTTTATGATTTAATAATTCTGGCCATCTGAAAGACAAAAAGAAATAAACATGAAAAATTAATATAACACTTTTTGGAGGAGTAGAAGAGGTTTTAGATAAAACGCCATACTATTTTAAACTAATTTTTGTTTCTGATAAATGGAGTACAAATTATATTGCGATTTCAGTTGCTCAGAAAGTGAACCTTTTATATTCTGATTTCATATATTTAAAAATTTTTCATGTATTTATTACAAGTTTCATATTTTCAAAATAATGAATGAAATTATATAAATTATAATTAAAGGTTAAGAATAGGGTATATTGTATTTTTATGTTTATTTTTACAAATAGCTTGGAGAAATATTAATAACGACATTAGAAAGAGATTTAAATTTTTTTGATATTTTAAATTTATTAATGCTTAACGTCAAATAAAGAAGATTATAATAAATTTAATTATCATTTATTTAAGAAGGTTATAGCTTATTTATTTAGAATCACTGAGCTAAAATAATGAATAATTATATCTTACAATAAATATATAAGCACTATAAATATATATCCTTTACTTTCCAGTGTGAAGTTTCATAAAATATTTTTGAATATTAAATATTATTTGTTTACTTTTTGTTTAATAAATGCACTTGCATTAAATGTAAATTAATGCAAGTAAAATTAAATTTAGGCATTAAATTAAAACAATCATATACCAAATAACTACATATCTTTCACTAAATATGAAATATGTACCATCATATTTACAGACGATTTGATTCTTTCAGCTAACCTTCATATCTCCTTTGTAATTGTTAATAGAGGACAAACTGGAAATATCATACACCTATACTTTCACAGACACACACACACACACACACGCGCTCGCGCAGACGCACACACATACACACACACGCGCTCGCGCAGACGCACACACATACACACACACACACACACCACACACGCACAAAATATTTACCACCCATCAAATACACTATGAATAGTTATAAAAATCATTGTTGTAAAAAATTTAGCTATCATTTTCATTATATATTGTTTATACATTTTTCTCATTGTTTATACATTTGTACATTTGTTATACATTTTTTCGGTTAAAACAATTAATTTATTGAATATTTTTCATGCTAAGAAAAATTGAATTTTGAAATCGACTTTTTATTCTTTTATTGAACACTAGAGTTCTTAAAGAGACTACAGTCTGTGTGTTTCCATTTCAGCTTTAATTATAATTTAATATTTTTAAAACATAATTAATATACAATTTAAATTTAATTTTTATTTTATTATCTAGGAGAGACAATAATTATTAGTGAATTTAAAAGCGAATTGTTTTCAGAAATTTGAAATAATTATAATAATTATTTTAAAAGTTATTGGAGATTAAAAAGCAAAAATTTATAAAATTAAAAAAAGTAATAATATGCATCAAAAAGGGCTTATGAAATAAAAAATACGTTTTTGATCAAAATCTAAAAGTTAAAGCAATTGTAAGAAGATGAGTGTTGACAATAGTGTTACGAGCGCCTTTAGCTAAAAACTAATTTTAACTTTAATCATACTAGAGCTATAACTTGCTTTTAGAACTCTAAAATCAGAATTAACTGCGCGCGAAACCAATGTATGTTTTTGTATAGGGCAAATATGCAAAAGCAAGCAACTAACTATATATATAGCATGTAAATAGAATTGTAGTATAGATAGAGAGAAATAATAAAATGGAGTCATATTAATAACGAGTGGATTATTTCACATTACGATCCCACATCTTTGAATCTTATTCGCGGAGAAACGACTGAATGAAATGAAATTCAGGTAGAGTCTCAACAAATAGTATGATAAGCATAATAATCCATAATAAATATTATAATGAAATGAAATAAATTACCCTGCAACAATTTAGAAGAATAATTATAAGTGATGGATCTGTCTAAAATCTCAATTACAACCAGTACGCCTATTGTCTTATATTAATTTATTATTGTTTTCAAATTTCTGATAAAATATTTTCCACCTTTTAGTGCACTAATAAAAGTGTGTTATGCAGAATTTTATTTTTACTGTTTCATTCCTGTCATTTATTATTGATAAAAAGCTAAAGCATTTATAATTTTATTTGAAATCGGCATAAATAATGTTTTTAAAACGTAAAATTGATAAATCAATTTTTAATTGCAAAGCAATGCTCTGGTTAACTTTTGCATCGTCAAGAATTTAACGGTTTACTTTATTCATTCCATTTTGTATTTTTTTAATAATGCTGCATTGTTTTAAAAATATTCTTCCATTTTCTATCCTTTACGCATTGATAGAACTTATAAAATACAAAAAACATTTTATGCAAAATTTCAAAATATATTTTCAAAATTTTTAAAAATATTCAGTAGAATATACTAAAAAGAGCTTTCGTAAAAGTTGAGGCCATTCCGATTATTTTTGCAAAGTGAAAACGTCATTCGTTGAAACAAATGACAGGAAAATAAACATCAAAATTATGTGTAGAATTCGAGAGAATAACTATATTTCATTTACCTATTTATCTTTGTGTAACTATATTTCATTCATCTATTTATCTTTGTGTAACTATATTTCATTTAACATTTATCTTTCTGTTTTGAAAAATAAAATGATCTTTCTTGCTAAAAGACAGATAAATATTTACACCAATGACGATCAGCTTTGGAGGGGGATTTATTAAAGACCGTTTCTGTTATTTTTTTAAACTGACAAAGTCAGAAGTAATGGGCAATGAAAGCAATTTTGAAATTGCTATACCCTTAATTTGGTAAACCCTTTTGCACAAAGGCGAAGGTATGAGAGAATAAATAAATCATTATTAGTGTAATTAAAATAAAAAGATATATATTCGATAAAGATAGATAGATTACACATTCCTACTGAAGTCCTTCTACGCGATACAAACTCGAGAAAGGTACAATTACTGTCTCAAACTGAGTGTCTAAGTGTAGTAAAATAACCATTTACTATACTATGAGATCGATTACAACGCCACTTGGTGACAAAACTGGAATTATTGTACCACAGGAATTATTGTAGGCACAGGAAAAAGTTAATTCTGAAATTGTACATCACCTTGGATTTAATACGAGAAAATTTTAATGCAAAAAAATCATTAAACATTTGTACCAATACCCTTGTGCTAGAAATGAAGCAGAACAATTAACTTTAGAAGACATTTTTATTTTTAGCGCTTGAAATGCTCGCGAGATTATTGTTCAAAAGATTTTTTTTTTTTTTGTCGTAAGTTATTATGTCACTAGCTTGGGATATCGCGACTAAACAAATGTGCATTTTACAAGGTTTTTTTTGTTTTGTTTTTGCATTATTGTGCTAAAGGCTATTTTTTGTACTAAATCGAAGCCGGTCTATAATTTTGGAATTGACTTTTTCCCCTATATCTTATATCGTTTTAGAAATACGAATGAAAAACTCCGTTGTTTCATACCAAGTGATGTAGTAATTTATATTCCCGTGAAATGTATGGTCACTTTATTACACAAATATACCAAGTTTGTGCCAATATCTGTCCCATTTCTCAAGTTAATGAGGAGTAAAATGATTTTAATGGATCCCTTCTATATTATGAAAATAAAAATTTGCAGTCAGTACTAATAGAAACCAGGAATTTGATTTAAAAAAACGATATAGCTTATTTTTTGCAAAACCTTTTAAATGGAGATGAAGAAATGGGAGGAAGATAAATTAGAACATAGAAATTACAGGAACTAAAACAAGAAGAAAGAGATATATTCTATAAATAAAAAAATTGTTTGCAAATATTTTCAGCAGAGAAATTTATTTTCTAATTTCTGATATCTTTATATCCAATGCTTTGAGAATTTTTTTTTCTAAATTCTAAAATCTCCCTTTGTTCAAACAATGATTTATATTTCCGTCAATCATAGAACAGTGTTTGCTTTTCTTTCCAGACTTTTTTGTCACGATTTATATTACAGGCCTCGTAAGGCTGTTTGCTTCTTTTTTCCCCACTACACCCAATATTTAATAGATTTTCCCCCATTCCTTTTGTGGAGAACCCAGACGGTAAGATACCTAATTAAACTGAACAATCTTAATTCAATCTACACAGTAAAAAATATATAATGGCAAGTAACTGATATATATTATGGAAATTAAGAAAAATCTTGGTAATTATCTTTGATACAATATACTTGAAAAAGACGCTTTAGGGTTAGAAAATATTTTAATTTTTACAATGTATGATTTGAAGATGTTAGTCTACTTACCTCATAATAAATTTGCCACTGTAATAAAAATGCAGATATTATTATTTAGTTATAGCATATAAGCAATTGTATATTTATAGTTGTATTGAGATAATAAAATTCTAATAGCATTTAGCAGGTACTTGGTTTAAACTGTTAAAAGAATGGTATTCCAATTAATATTTTGATCCATGAATTTATCAAAATGCCTTTTTTTCTCACAGATTTCATTAAAATTGAATGTTTATCAATAATTTTTGGAGTAATCAGAATTATAACACAGAAAAAATTGATGAACAGTTAATCATAAACTAAAATTTAAGAATAATAATAGGATAAGAAGAAGAATGAAGATTTTTTTTTCTATAAAGTCAATTTTAGTAATTATTAATACGAAATTCGTACTTGTAGGAAAGGTGATATAATAACACCTTTTGTTCTTAGATTTATATATATATATATATATATATATATATATATATATATATATATATATATATATATATATATATATATATATATAATTTTTAAATTGTGATAAAGATTAATTTTCTTAAGCATTTCATCACCACTATTTAAAATTGGTTTTGAAAATATTCATCAATTTAAGTAACAACTTTAAAATTAAAATAAACATTAAAATTATGTAAATTAATAATTTGTTATGGATTTATATAATCTGCATTTACTGAAAATGAACTAAAATGAATCAGAATTAAAATAAGAGGAATAATATTCAATCGCACCAAAATAAAGTTTTAATATTTGTTATAGTTTGAAACTAGAAACTGAAATTATTTTTGTAATCAACTTGATAATTTTATAACAATATCGTTTTAAATGCTAAAATATTTAATAAAAAATTAGATTTATTTAATAAAAAATGTAAATTTTGCTGCCTTTACGATTTTTGTTATATCAGTAATAAAAACAGAGCATTTAAACTGAAACTTTCCTTGATTAGCCGGATTCGATGCATTCCACGTGCATGTGAAATCATATGTACGAAGATGATATGTAATATATAAATTTTATTTTTATTGATACATATATAAGTATTCTGTTATTTTTTTTTAATTTCAGAAAGCGTCGCTACTATATCAAAATATCTTATGGAATATTTGATAAGATATTTTATTGGTACAAAAAATATTTTATAGATAATTAAATACTAATCTATAAAGCATAGATAATCTTATATAGCCTTATAGATATAGCAACTAATCTAATATATCATGGATTAGCTACGTTTACTCTCAAATTGTGGTATGTGATTTACGATAGTTGTTAGAAAAATCCATAATAGGGTACAGTAAAATTACATTTTTTTTTGTTGTGTCAGATATTCAGAAGATATATATATATATATATATATATATATATATATATATATATATATATATATATATATATATATATATATATATATATATATATATATATATATATATATATATATATATATATATATATATATATATATATATATATATATATATATATATATATATATATATATATATATATATATATATGTTGTGTCAGGGGCTTTCTGATATAATAAAAGTACAAATTTTGTCATGATCTACATTTTTTTCTGGTGTGTTTTGCGGAAACTTGAAATCTAAAGCTATAGTTTTTAAAGTTTACAATTACTCTGTTTTCTTATTAATATAAAAGTAGTTAATAAATAAATTAATAGAAAGAACGTTATGAGGAAGGAAAAAAAATGTAAATAACTCTATTGTCATGATTAATTGATCGAAAATCTTTCATTAATTGATTAAAAAACACGGAAAATTTTCAGTTTTAAGGAAAATAATCCTTCTCATATTCATAAGGATTAAGTAGAATACTTTTCAAAATCATTTAAATAAAAAAAATTAATGATTTCAGAATATTTCGCCAGTTTATAAAATTGACAATGAAGTAATAAATATTGGTAGACAAATATAATAACTATGAAATATAACGTCCAGTCTTACAGAATTTTTCAAAACTTTTATATTAATGTTTTAGTGGAAAAATTCTATTTTCATGATTTATTGATCGAAATTCTTTCGTTAATGGATTGCATAAAACGAAGAAATTTCAGTTTTAATGAAAATTCTCATTCTAATATTCATAAGTCTAAAGTAGATTTCAAAATCATTTCAATGGAAATTTAATGATATTAGGATATTTCGTCAGTTTAATCGGAAATATTTTATAAATTAGTATGAATATTTTATAAAATATAAAACATTTATACTTACCTCCTCCCAACACTCCTTATGAATTAAAGAAAAACTTGAGTTAGATATCATATAATTATAAATTATTATAATTAATGTGGAAAGAATCTTTCAATATAAACGAAATATAATAAATGGTGGTTTTAATTCTGTTTTTCCGTAGATTATGAAAAGAAAAGCATAACAAAATAAAATGCAATAGTTTCTTACCTGTAACTACGTCTGTTACTGTAAAATGAAACCAATAAATATTATTGATAATTATATAGAATGGAAAAATATGAAATGTATATGTTTTCTTACTGTTTTAAAAAATAAATATTAATAGAAAAATATAACTATGCAATATAAAATCTACTAATACAGAATTTTTCAGAATTTTTGTATTTGTGTTTTAGAGGAATTTTAAGAGAAAACTTTCTTATTCATCTAAGATAGCAAAAATAATATGGATAAAAAAAATCAGATGCAAAAGTGGGTAAAATTGTGGAAACAATTCGCAAAAATGCATATTGGAGATTTGATTGCTCATAATAGCAATATTATTTGCAGTAATATATTAAAATTGTATATCCTTTTAATGATGATTTAACCATGAATGTTACGCACTGAATTATGCTAAATTTTCTTTATTTTTTTAATTATAGCTAAATAAGGGTTTAATTTGCTTAGGCTGATAAACATAGTTTTTCATAATTATATTTTTCCAGTTGACAAGAGTTTTTGAAAAGCAGATAAGGTGGAATCTTGTTATCTATAGAATTAGGCAATTGTTACTATATTTTGGATCTAAGAGGAAGGTGATTTGTCATGTGTTTTATGATTACTATCAAGTTAATCACTGTTCTTTGTATTCTCCCATTCTGTGAGCTTTCAAAACATGAAAAATAAAAGAAATTGCTCAAAGAGACCATTCAACTCTTACTTTGGTGACCAAAAAAGATTTGATTAGTCACCCAAAAAACAGTGTAAATATTTACTATTGGAAAAAAAGTTTTAGTTATAATGAAAGTAGATAGATAATTGGTGGAAATCTAACTAAAAACAGTATTCCATAATTTGTGAAAAGGAAATTCAGTCAATAGGAAACCAATTTGGCAAAAGCAAATAATGCGAAAAATAAGAATTGATAATAAATCAATTAAAAGCATTAAATGTAATCAATTAATGTATTTAAGTAATGTAAATTATTTTTTTGTTTAGAAAGTAAAGTGGCGCACTGCAAGTACCATTTGATTCAGATTGCAGGAATTTGGGATACATTTGAGAATTCTACGAAAAAAAAGTCATTTTTAAATCAAAAAAAAAAAAAAAAGACTGCCGACCAAAATTAACTGGACAGAAGAACAATGGTGTAATGTGATTTGGAGAAATGAGACTAAAATTTAACTACTTAATAAGGAGGCATAAAATACGTATGGAGATGAATAGAAATTTTCCTTTCCAATTGTATTACACCTACAGTTATATAGTCAGTGTTATAGTCTGGGGTTCTATGACAACAAAATCCATGGACAGAATTACAGTGATTAAAATGCATTAAGAAATGTTCGTTCCTAATCTGCTAGCTTTTCTCACACGATCTTTTCCTGGATAATGAAAAATTCATAATTCTTCAGGATTCAGATCTATGTCATACTGTTAATGTAATGTAGAAATTAATTTCAAGATATCGTATTTCAGTACCGGATTAAGCTGTGTATAGCCCATACCCTAAACCATTCGAAAATCTATGGAGCAGACCAAAGAAACTTGTTACATAGAAACCAACTAGAAATAAATCCAATTAAAAGAAGCAATAAATCAATCATGTTATCATTGTAACAGGTGAAAAACTAAAACATTGGTGACTCCGTGGGAAGACGTTGCAAGGCATAAAATAGGCTAACGGTTACGCAAATAAGAATTAATTAACATAAGTGAGAATTTTACATATGTCATTATTTTTGTGTTTCCTTTTATTTCTTTATCATTGCTGCTTCAGTATCTTATCAATGCAAAATTATTTTAATAATTTTTTTTATTAAATTATCTTCAGAATGATATACAATTATATGGTATTTCAATTAATAAAACTACTGTTATGAGCCAACCAATCTGAAAAATGTGTTTTTTTCCTAAACCTTTTTCTACTAATTTCTGTATATTATTCATTACTGTCTATTGTTCCTTGAAAAATGAAATTACATAAAGTTTAATTTGTTGAAAACATTTTTAAAAAGAAATTCTGCATCATAATTTATTATTCAAATTAAAAAAATCTGGACATACATTTGAATCATGAGAATTATTAAAGCGATGATTTCAAACCGAAATCTAAAAATGCTTTAAACAATATTGCATAAGAAAATCCCTTGAATTTTAATGTAAACATTTATTTCAATCAGAAATTTTGGAAATGCTTTGTTCATGCAGAACTAACTAAACAGCAACATTTTTTCTCAATTTCATAAGAGAGATTTTCTGCTCCAAGTGATTGAAAGGTAACTCCATTTCTTTGCATAAAAATTAAAAACTTATACATTTGAAAAATACATATATAAATGACATTACTTACGTTTATCATCTAAAGCTGAAATTTTATTTTAGAAAAATGTCAAACAATTAGTCTGTTTGTTTTTACAAAAAATTAAAAACTGAATCACAAGAATACTACTACAATTATCAAAATGGAAATGAAAATGTAGTGTTGATGATATTAATAACCAGAAAGTAATTAGTTCATTGTAGTTGATGACCCAATAAGATCATACATTCATTTACCAGTACATTTATTTTACTTTATTTATTACCAAATTTTCAAATTTACCTTCTCCAATATCTGACATTTCTCCCTTAAATGAAAAATGTGCACCTTATTTTGTTTATTTCTCTTTTACACATTTATGTATGTTGCTTTTCAATTATTAAGAGAACTAACCAGTAGATAAGTATTATAAACTTATCTGATGATAATCTAGGTATAGAATTTACTCAATTTGGTGTAAATTAATGATTGATGCATTGATGGGGAAAACGGTTTTACTGCTTAAATTACAGTTTTTGTTTCTATAGCTAGTATTTTCAACTGTTAGAAAATTATTTGACAGTTTAAAGCAATGAAAATCTTTCAAGTTTTGATAAATTTTAGATTCTAATAATTTAAATATAATAATTCAAATACTTTATTTAAAAAAATCTGTTTATGTAAATTATATGTTATAAATAATCGGTTAAAAATAAGTAATTAATACATTTAATGTTCTTAGTCTGTTTGTTACGTATTAAGGATTTCCAATAAATCTATTTAATTAGGAAAATTCTGCTTCCTGATACAAATATAACATCAGTCTATTTTATAACGACCGGAATTTCCTGACTGACTGAAATAAAAATTATTTTGGTTGAAAATTCTAGTAGAAAAATCAATAAAATATAGTAATATTTCCATGGTAAGACAAATGTTGAATTTAAGAATATTTTGCATTCAGCATTCAGGCGAATTTAAGAGTAAAATATGAAGTTGAAATGAAGTAGAAATATATATATATATATATATATATATATATATATATATATATATATATATATATATATATATATATATATATATATATATATATATATATATATATATATATAGCAAACTGCTTACCAAAAATGAAAGTAATCAAAAATTAATAAATGATTAAATTAATTTACCTCTTGCAGCGCTTCCAGCTGAAATATTTTTAAATATTCAAGAAAGATAATTGAATTGAATACTTATGACAATGCATAAAATATCAAAAAAGGTAAACGCAACATAAGTTTTATAAGCAAATATTAAATGTAAATAACCTTAAACATTCTTTCTTATTCTATTAATACCTATATGAAATTTAAGATTAAACGTAATGTTAAAGTTAATTGTTAAAAGTTTATATTAAAGTATTTAGTTTCAAAACAATGTACATTTAAAAAAACTACACAATTTTTCTAAAATTTCTTAAATTAACACGCATTGATTTTTAGTTTAATATTCTTGTATGTGCGCAAGTTTAATTGCATTTTATGAAAATATTTTCAACAATTTACGATGGAAACGATAGTGCATGTTTATAATGTTCTTTATACTTAAAATTATTTCTGACTTTTAGATTTAATTTTTATTTAAGTCTTAAGTTTATCAGCGAAGACAATTCTTTTATTACTTACCGAAATCGTCCCCAACTAAAAAAAATTACATATAATGTTAAAGTAGTAATACAGTTTTAACTTTTCAGAAAAGTAATTTTTTTATCATAAAATAATAAGTAATTTTGTTTTCATTATAAGCAAAAAGTTTTGAAGAAAATCGTTTCCTTTTATAATTTTATTATTTATTTCGTTGGAAGAATATATCTAATTACGAAATGCAACAAGATAGAGACACATTAATGAATGTCAATGAATAAAAATCTACTTCTAATGTCACATAGTTTAAAGCAGCTAAAAATAAATTATTTTTCATGATTAGTATACATTTAGTATCACATGCTATTGCTACTAAAATTTTTGTAATTAATCAAATGAACATGAAATAATGCTAACTTTATGATTCGGATGAAATGAATGAATTTTTTCATATCTAATTTTAAACAATATACATGATAAATAGATTGAAAACATGACCTTTTATTTTAAATATATAGATTAATGAGTTATTCAAAATAGTTTCTATTATGTTTTATTTAAAGTCATGTATTAAAGAAGAAAAGACATGAAGGAAAATTTATTATTAATAATAATTTATTTCCAGATTATAAAAATTCGGCCATATTTATAAAACTTACCACTTATCGCATTTTCAGCTAAATAAAAGTAAGATATTCATGTAAATGAATGAATTTCGATATTAAAAATTTACAGCAAATATTTATATTAGTAATAAATAATTTTTATTTCAGTATCATACTATAATGAAACTATATACGCAGATTGTTTCGCAGTTTAATCAGTATAAAATGCACATAATTATTAATTAAAATAAAATTAAAGAATTAAATATTATTTTTATTAAGATAACAAGCTTTATGAAATGTATATGCTCTTTATAACAACGAAATGTCATTTTGCAATTTTTAATTGTTTAATTCATAAAATTTATGAGCATTTTACATTAGGATTTCATTTCTAGCTTGTGAGATTTTTCCATATATGATTTCCTTCTTATCATTTGCTTTATTATTTGAAGAAATATTTTGGGCTATTTAAAGATTTTGAATTTCATTAGTTAAAACTTCTTCGGTGGAATTGGGTCTCAAACCTGAAATCCGCCGGCTTCAAAGCCGAAACCTTTCCAAAAGGACACAGCGGTTCAGGGTAAAAAGGAGATAAGACCAATAAAACTATTTTTCCAATTCCAGATCTTAAACATATGCCTTAATCCACCAGGGCACTTTTAGATTATATTAAAATTGTTCTATCGATGCCTATTTATAATGGTTATCTTTTTCTAAATACAAATAAATTATCATTTAAGTAGTATTTATTGATTTCTCTGGCAGCAAAATTTATTTCAAATATTTTATTATGTTTTTAAAATAAGGAAATCAAGTGTAAAAACCTCATGAGAGATCTCCAGTACTGCGAAAAAAATAAATTGGGACAAATAAAGACATTTTCTTTCATGCAATTTAATTAGTATCAGTTAATTTATATATATAGCATTACGTAGATGATATTATAATTTAATAGAAAATATGTCCTTCTTTAGCTTTTATCATATCATATACATATTTTGAATGGGTACTTTTATAATATAAATGTTTAACATTCTCATAACTAAACTAAATAATGTTCTCAGTATTTTTCTGTTTTTATGATCATAATTTTTAATAATTATGTAATAAATCCATTCTAGATTAAATTAAGTCACCCTCTTTTTATAACAGAGTACAATTTAAATCAGTTTCATACGGGACATCCTTATGAAAAATCATTTTTTATGAAAAATGAAGTTTATCTCACTTAATTTGCAAATTATTGTATATTAAGTTGGAATTTCAAAACCGAAGAATTTATTATAAATTAGAAAAATGTTTTTTAAAGAGTTTCTTTAAATTTAATTTTTAAATAGGAAAGGAAGTTTCATTTATGAAATAAGTTTTTCTAGTTTAAAAGTAATTTTGATTGATAAGTAAGTTTTTAGTTTTCTTTTAGGATGACTGGAAATGGTTTACTTGAAGAAGAATGAAAAAATAATAGGAATCAAAACACTTGATATTTTGACTTACTTTCATCAGCGGCCCCTGTTAAAAAAGAAATCTTCAGTTTAGAAAATATATCGAGAACATAGCAAGATATATGTATATTTTTCTTCTGCTTTCTTCCTCGTTCCTGAATTATAGTTTTTGGATTAAAGTCTATATCTCATTTTGTACAATAAAGTCGAAGAAAGATAAATGGGACAAATTAATTAATTTTAAACGATTTTTTTGCTGAATTTTGAATCTTTTTACAGGGTTTTAACTTTTTCATATGTGTTTCCTTTTAAATGAGTTTACTATGAACATTTTCATACAGTTTATATAGAAAACAATCGATGAGAATATTTATATACTTTGCTTTCTAGAAAAAGATATAAATGTATATGCTTTATATCTCTAAATTTAATATATTTTCATATACCTCAAAATTTACCATATTTTTGGCATTTTTTAAATGTTTTATGCTACTTAAAAACTGAAAAAATATCTATGATATTTTTTGCCCATGTTTATTATTAGTTAAAAGTATTAAATATTATGTAAGTACTTGTTTTTTGCTATTTAATCATTTCTCAATGAAAAGAAAATTATTTCTTTACCAAACGATTACACAATCCTTTTGTACATTATTCCGTATGTTCTATGCACTTTACCTCTCTAATAGTGATTTCAAATTGCATTTCACTGATTATGGGAAAGGCAGTAGAAGGAATTTTTCCTCTCCGTTTCCTCATTTTTCTCTAAGAATTTCGTAAACACAATCAAAAATTTTATGTCCTTTTTAGTTCTATAAACTTTTTATTGCTAGACTGACCTTTAAAACAGCTCGTGCATCAAAAATAATATTTTCTATATAAGATTTTAAAAATATATATTGGCTTTTTTGAAAATACATGAATGATACGTTTCTATCGATATTTTTAAGGAATTGTAAAATAGAGGTTTCTGCACTACTCTTCAAGTAGCAGAATATAAGGCTTGTTAAAATGTTTTCTTCAATTTAAAAGATTAACAGCTGTCTTCAATATTTGAGATGTTTAATATTTGGACATGAATCATGTTGGCATGTACCTTCTTCGATCAATTAAAAACGGTTGAACGTCACTTCTTAAACGGTATTATGTGATATTTATCAATATTTCACAATATTATACAATTTTACGAATATTGATCAATATCATGCAATATTAAACAATATTTGTGTTCTAATAGGGTTTGACAAGAATTTGCAAATGAGTCCAGTAATTCCTGAGACATAATTTACAATTTCTCCACATATACTGTCAATAGCACTTGAATGAAACAAGATAAATTTTATGATAGCTACAATTATCGTTCATTAAGACGAAAGTATGGCCAGTGAATTAAGTATACGATAAAGATAGCCTTCTGCTAAAAAAATATCATTTAGGATAATACTTATGATTTCCTTAACAGATATCTGCATTTATCTGACTTTGAAACGTAATTATCAGAGCAAACTGCCTTTTTTCTGTTCTTTCGAACACAAAAATTAGAATTATTTTTTCAAATCGCGTACGGAAGTTTTGAAGAAAATCTTGACTTTTTTTGTGAAGAACACTGACTGTGATCACTTTTTGTGAAGAAGCGATACTCTGCAATCTACAATGCCGAGCAATGAACAGAACTGCTCCTAACTCTAAGTTTCTAACGGTTTAGGGTACTCAAACAAATGATCTAAACTTTACTGACGTAAGCGACTTCATACCGTTTATGATGATTTTAGTCCCGTATCTTATTCTTCATCAACAGGCTGTGATACACAATAAAGAGTTTTGGTTAATATGTTTGAGCGTGTGCTTAATCTCTACTAGTTTGGAAACGGATCCATGATAACCGGATGGAATGACCTCAGCAAAAGTTTCTCATATACTCTTCTATAAATATATTATCTTCCTTTCTCCACATAATATTGGAGACAATGGAGAAGGCTTCGAATGTCTTGCGTGGAATTGAGAACAATAGTTACGATTATTAATCTCTAGAACAAATCTAAAATTTTTACTAAATCTAGCATAGTCATGGCCTTTTGACTTTACTGCATTTAAATAGACGATCAGCTCTTCATCAGATTTGGCTCAAAATGCGATAATAATATACATTATAGAAGCTCAATCTGTGCATTAAATTGTTCTTCTCTAACTCTTTACATTTTGGAGTTATTATGTTCACTTGTACTCGGGTAGATAGACACACGATCCTTCAAAATTTAATAAAAGACCATAAATGTAGTGTAAAATCCATGTACCAAATTTCACCCCTCGAGTTCAAAATGTTTTTGATTTATTATATTCGTAAGTAGAGAGACATCCAAAAATGCGTTTTTCGAACTCTGAAATGTAGATGCCTAAATGTGGAGTTTCAGTTTTTTGACAATTACGATACTTTATCTTTGTATATTCTGTATGCGGAATTATAAAAATTACACTTTCATTTTTAATCAAATGTCTTTTCAATTTTTTTTTCCATAATGCACTTCTTTTTAGTTAACATTTTTTCAAAACCAGATTCAAGATATTAAAAGTATAGAAGTCGGCCTGAAAAAGATTTTCATAAATCAGAAAATATTATCTTGGATTCTCAGTCTGCAATTTTTTTTTTAATTTGTGTAAAATCTCTATTTTGCCATTATTAACAGTTTTTTGAAAAAAAAAAATCTTTTTTTAGAAAATCTTGAAACACGACAAACGAATCCTCTATTCTAATTAAATTTTACTTGTTCAATGTAAATAATGCAATTTTTTACTTTCTTGTATACAAATTTTATAAGGTACTATAATCGAAAAATAAATTTGAATTCAAGATTTTGGCATATCTCTGTGTTTCAGACCTCTCAAAATTCTAAAAACTCACTTTTGGCTTCATGTCTATCTTTGAGCACGATAATTCAAAAACGTTTTGAGTTAGAGAGATATAAGTTGGTTTATGGACTTAAAACCAAATGTTTTAGTTTTGTAATCACATTTTGAGCGAAATCTATTCTGAGAAAGTATATCCTTTTAGCTGTTCGAATACGAGTGAATTCGATGATTTCAAAGTAGAAAAAGCTAGATAAATAAAATTTTATGCACAAGTTTAGTATCTAAAATGTAGATGTTTATAAAATTCTGAACGAAATCCCTCTAAAGTTTTACCACTTGAAATGAAAATGAAGGAATTTTTTCACCATTTTACTAAATTTTTAATTAATTATAAATTAACTAATATTTTCACGCATCAATTATGCAAAGTATATTTAAAAGCTTATAAATCCAAAATGTTAACTTTCTAAGCCATCAATTTCATTTCATTACTTTTTTTCTTTAAACAACAGTTTAATTTTAGTTTATTTATTTCTTGTCCTGTGATTGACAACTATTTCAAAATTGGTATCATTTACAGAATCCTATATAAATATAGAATTAAATAATAAATTTACCTTCAGCAAGGCCCGCAACTAAAAAGTTATAAAGAAAAACAATCCTTAATGATATTATTTTTTAATTTTTAAAATAAATTTTACGATTTATATAATATGTAGAAGCAGAAAGTTTACAAAATAAAATCTTTTAAAGATTTTAATTGTTTCGAATGGCAAGTCAATTCATACTTTAAAATTAATATATAAACAATTTTGAAATGTCATAATACATCTTACTGAATAATATTTCTTAATCATGAAGGTATAAAAAAATGTAGATATCAGAGAGAGAATGTATATATAAAAAATATATATTATAAGCAATTTTTTAACTTGTTTACATTAAAGAATTGCAGATATTGCTTTTTGAATAAAGAGCATTTTTATATGATATAACTGAGAGAAATATGTGCTGAAACATTCTTTTATAATTCAGTTTCCTTCCTACATGCATAAATTGCTAATACACACGCTTAAATTATCATAAATTTAAAGAAAGTAAAGTAGTTATAATTCATATAATAATGTATGCATGTATAAAAACTTATGTTGCAAAATAATTCATTTTTAAAAATAGTGTTGATAAAGGTTTCTCATTTATGTTTACTTTAAGAATATTAAGATCATTAGTCTACAAAATACATAACATGAAGTGCCAAGTTTTTCTTAATTCTATTTTGGATGACACATTTCTATTTTGTTTAAAATAGATTGTAAGGAATACCTTTTTTATAAATTATTCAAAAATATTTAGGGGCCAAATTCATATTTTTTTAAAGTAACTAGGAAAGTTTCATCTTTCTTAATAGCTTTCAATTTAAGGCTCTAATACAGATTCTGAAATTTTTAAGGCTCCCATACAGATTCAAATAAAGACGTTTTTAAGTGTAGTACATTCTGTAGTATCAATTATGTAAATATATATATATATAAAAGGACTGCAAAAGATTTGAAATATACTTACGGATGCCATAAAGTTCTATTTTGACAAACACATAAGAATTCGTTAAATATTGGTGCAATATTCAACATAATATTAAAATAAATTATTAAGAAAAAGTATACATGCATAGAAAGTATAGAAAGGACTTTATCGATCACCTGCTGTGTATTATATATATATATATATATATATATATATATATATATATATATATATATATATATATATATATATATATATATATATATATATATATATATATATATATATATATATATATATATATATATTAATGTGATTCTATAGTAAAATGAGTATGTTGACTTTATTGAGGTAGAGAACAGCGCTTCTAGCAGTGAAATAAAGGAAAATGAAATTACAAAAAAATGAAAGAAATCAGCCAAATAATTTATTAGAGAATCATACTCTATACCATAATAAAATAATTGGAAAAAAAATTTATAGATAATCTGTAAAATTAGAGGAGTATTTGCGATTAAAATTTTGAATTTTCCTTGGCTTGTAAAAGGGCCCATCTTAAATTACAAAATCTAACTTTACTATGGTAAGCATTACTTTCCAAGTTATGCGAGAAGCAGTTTTGAATTTAAAAGGCCTAAAAGGATTTTACTTATTATCCTGTATATATTATTTTTCAAATATGACAGTCATTACGTATTATCTAATACATTACTTTAAGCGCATGGCACTTGTATCTTTTACTTTAGACGGAAAATCAAACATTTAGTTTTATTTATTAGATAAAAAGAGTACATCAATAGCAATATTTTATTAGTATTGGAGGCTAATTTTTTTAGAGATAAAAAAGTGGGTTTTTAAGAATATATTTAATCAATCTATGCTATTGTTAAGCTAAGCTTTCTACAGATTCAGAAATATCATCCTGAATATTCAAATGAATAAACAGTTTACCTTAATTTTTTAAATTCGAAAAGTTTAAGTATTTATTAGCTTTATCAATTTGTAAGCTTTATCAAAAAATCAGTTTAAAATACATTTTATAAAATGTATTTTTAATTACGCTTATGAAGTATTTCATTTTTGTTTTTGTGCACCATTTTTAAATTCATCTGCAGCAATTTCACACATTTACAAGTGTATTTCATCCTTTTAGAAAATACACTTTTACTTAATATATAGATATTTCATAAACATAATCATTTATAATTTACATATTTTTTTTTCAAAGTCGAGTTTTAAAATAAAGAATAAAAAATCCTTTATTATAAATTTAGAGAACATGGCAAATCATATTGCATTTACTTACTAATAGAAGAATTACTTACTACCTAAATAGGAGAAAGATAAAACAGAATTGTAATTCTTCTGTTATCAGTCATGTAAAATACAATTAGCTAAATTAATAAGTAAGCTATATTTTATACATATATATATGCAAGAGATGGACAAAAATATGGAGACAACGACTGACTTGAACACTGCATAGATCAGTCGTTGTCTGAATACTATTCCACGAATTGGAATGGCATCATGTAAGAACTAACAGAATTCAAACGTTGGCAAATTTTTGCAGCTGGATTGGTGGTTAATTTCGTAAGCAATTTTTAGATGGAGTGTTTAGTGCTTTAAGAGGTGCTATATCGATGATTTATTTCGCATATTTGAAAAAGAGAAAAACCATTGCACTAAATCACAGAGCGGACGAAATTATGTGGTGAATAATCTTGACGTTGGCAAATTTTGGCAGCTGGATTGGTGGTTAATTTCGTAAGCAATTTTTAGATGGAGTGTTTAGTGCTTTAAGAGGTGCTATATCGATGATTTATTTCGCATATTTGAAAAAGAGAAAAACCATTCCACTAAATCACAGAGCGGACGAAATTATGTGGTGAATAATCTTGACATACGATTAGTAAAAGGAATTGTGAAGAAAAAGTAAAATCACAGTTGCAAAAGTTAATGTTGAATTGAATGTCATGCTCACAAATCCTGTGACCTCAAAAGCACTCAGAAAGTAATTTTATAAGTAAGATATTTCTGGCCTAGCTGCAATTCAAAAACCTTTCTCCAGTGATACTAACGTCTGCAACAAAAGAAAGTTATGTTTAAGTCATAAAGTTTAGACTATAGAGCAATGGAAGACAATCATTTGGTCAAATGGGTCTTCTTTCACATTTTTTCCACTTCTGGCCGTATTTATGACTGGCGGACGACATTGTAAAATATGAAATACAGACTGATCTATGCTCAGAGAGAAATATGGTGATGATTCTTTGATGGTTTTATGAGTCATATCATGATTTTCTGAGGGCTCTTGAATACCCTGAAAGGACGCATGACTATCAAGTATTATGGGAACATTTTAGCAAGTTAAATCCATCCCATGTTAAAACTTTGTTCCAAAAGGATGGTATTATCTTCTAAGACGACAAGACCTTTGCTCATACAACTAACATCATTGGGACTAGTTATCTTACATTTGTCACATCTCCCTTGGTCACTACAATCCTCAGATATCAATATTATCGAGACTTTGTTGTTTATATTTAAGAGGTAATTGCGTGATCGAACCGGCATTTATCCGTTCCGAAAAAACTACAGGCATTGTTTTGAATGCTACTGATTTTACTACAATATATTAGGAAAGTGAATATGCTTCTTTAGGAGTTTCCATATTTTTGCTCATTTCCTATATATTTAAAAAATTCAACATGCGCTGTAATATATTTGTGGTGTCAAGAAAATAGATTCTCAACATGAATGAAAATCTGGAGAAAATGTGTCATTGAATTTATTTATTTTCTTTAATTTATTAAGGAGAATTTAAGTAATAAACTGTGATGAAACAAAAAAAAAAAATTTTTTTAAAGTGCAAAATGTTTCAGGTAAGCATCTGAATTTCAAGAGTGAAATTTTGAAATTTCATAAAAATTAAACTGCAACCGAAAAAGAAACACAAAAGAATATGTTTTCAGTTTTCAGTTTTATAGCAGACGTTTTAGTTGATATAAGTCAAATATTTTGAGCTATATAAAAATATTCGCTTAAATCATTACACTAATAGAATATTAGTAATTATATATGTATATTTATGTACAATACAGATATAAATGTATTATTTATTTCTGATTAATAAAATCAAGAATATCAGGATAACAAATTATTATGGCAAGCCGAGCCTTGAATTTTATATGCTTAAAAAAGGGCAGAGAACACTACAGTTCAGCATCTGCATTAGGTTCTAATTTTTCTATTAATTCATTTAATTATAAACGTATTTTAATTGAAATTACTTTCTCATTTGAAATTGCCCTTTATTTATTAAGGTGTATTTCTGAGGGTTTCTTTAAAGATCCGATCTCTTTGACCTGCATCCAAAAGTAACATGAGTGCTTGTATTTGATATTCATTAATCTATGTAAATGTACAGAACACTCCCGAGTATCCGGCCTAATGTGGCGGAAGGGTAGATAGGATAACAAAAAAAGCCGGATAATTTGGAGTACTATGAATTCATTTCTTTGCCCACCAATACCAGAAAACAAAGTTTTTATGCCAAAATTCAATGTTATAATGCGTATTTTCTCACTTCTTATTGAGTACTAAGTCTTCTATTTATCTGAAGTCACGTAGAATGTGAATGCGACCTTGAACCGGCGAATCATAGAAGTAGTTGCCGGTAACATGTCGAGTTAAAATAGAAAGCTCTGCACTGGTTGTTCATTCATGTTTATGAACTGTACTGCACGTTTCTAGAATTTATTTGAGAAGAAGAAAGTTAAAAGATATAAACTGCTCACATTTTAATATAAATTCTAAAATTCTTATCTTAAATGCGGAAGACTTAAACAAGACAATCACATAAATCTTAGGCCTAGTTCTTGAGAAAATTGGCTCAAATTGATTTTATTTTTCACCGATAAATGATTACGTAGATATGAAAAGGTATCCCTAAGAGAAGAGTCGAAATTTACAGTTTTAAGTTTTTGAAAAAGTCCTTAATAGATGATTGCTTCTGCAATGCCTTGACTTCCTCATTAAATTATGATAAAAGAAAACTAGGTCGGATAGTCTCGAACCGGATATTCGGGAATCTACTGTACCTACTTTTGTTCAATCCTTAAAATCAGCGTGGAATCATTAATTAATTTTAAAAAGACTTTTAGTTTTCAATAAATCTATTTTTAATGAATATTTACCAAACTGATTGTATATAAAAATGCGATAATATTAAAGAAAGGAAAGCAAATGAAGCTTACCATCAAAACGGCTTTTACCTAAATCAAAGAAACATAGTAAAAATTTTGTTATTTTATAATTAGGAATTTTATATGTTTATTGAAATTTTGGATACTGACTATGCAGGATATTTTTATATTTAAATGCAGTCAAATATAACAGAATTTCGAATTTCATACGGATGTAAAATTAGACACAGTAACAATAAGATAACAATCATAGTTTTACGAATTTGGAGTTTATTTTTCAAAATTACGTAGAATTATTTGTCGGGTATAAATGAAGCAAAAAAAATATTTCTTAATGCATTACTTAGATTCCACTAATTAATATTTGAACAATACATTATTAAACAATCTTTTCTTATACTTTTATAAAATCTACTACAACTCCAATAACTACTAAATGATAGTATTTTGGTTAGGACTCCTTCAGTACTTCCTTCAAGTTTTCAAAATTGTCTTTTTACTGTATAGCTATGACCAACTAGTCTTCCAAATTTTGATTTTTTTTTTAACTAGGAAGAAAATACGAACATTTTACAACTTTTTCTCATGAACAAATGCTGGAATAGAAGAGGGAAAGGTAAAATCCACATTTTCTTTTAAAAATTTGTAAAACAAGAATTTAATATTGCTTAATTTGTAGGAAAGTTATTTTTTAAGATTGTTAAACATTTATTTTCGTATGAACAAAGAGATATTAATAGACTTACCAATATCAACTCCATCTGAAGCAAAATATAGGTATTGCACATTTATCAATTTTTTCTCATACATTTGAAAGGGGAAAAAATTTCTTTACAAAAGTTTTAAAAAATCTAGAAAACAATACAGCAATTGAAATCCATGTAACTAAATCTCTATCTTCACTAATAATAATGTAATATATGAATACGTGCACGTAAATGTTCATTTCGTACAGATGCTCTAAAACTCAGAGCGTTTGCCCCTAGAGTTATCAAACATGGCCAAAATAGAATTTTGAAGATGGAAATTAGAGGATTTTAGGAATATAGTTAATAAGAATGTAAGTGACATTTTGGTGTTTTTCCACGATAACTTCCTGAAACAATCAACGCAAAACCATCCATCATCCAAAAAAAAATTATAATTTTCATTTTTGTCATTTTTAATTAATTTTTTTATCTTATTTTATAGCTCGTAGTGGAGGTGGCGTCATAATTCTTGAACATTGCAGAACCTGTCTGTTTGTTGCTAAAGGTGCCAAGTTTGTAGCCAGGTAGAGGCTCAATGACCTGACATCCTTTCAGCTTCCATTAAAATATTTGTGAAATTGTTCTTCCTAACTATGAGACAAAACGAGCAAGGAAACAAAATTACGGATTTGTCACAATATTTATTCGTAGAGATTTGCATTAAACTTTAATAACAATAAATAAATACATCATGCTGTTGGAACTGACTAAACATGATTATTTTTGTCCGCAGGTATATTTTATGCTTCATGAAATAATATAGCATTTGTTTAAAAAAAATATAACATTTTCTTTTCATATGAAATAGTAACTACTACTCAATAGAAATATCAAACATGAAGTTAGCTTAACTGAAACTGAAACCCAAATATAGGGATATGAAGTTTCTTATACTGTGAATATATGATATACGTCGGGGACGGGATGTACTTCCTGCGGGATAATTTTTACCGAGGTCTTTGGCATGCACTAGGAATCAATGTTTGTTCTTATCTTCGTGCTGTCATGATAACGACCGTGTAGATTATACAAAATGCTTAAGTAGAAAGGGGATAAATCCTTTAGGATTATACATAAAAAAATAAAAGTTTTTAAAGTAAATTCGTATTTAAAAAAAAGTAAAAACCTGAAAAGGAAAATTATTACAAGATATAGGATCTGAGCATTTGGTTCTTATTTAAACATTTATAAAAGTAAGTGCAGCACAAACAACTAAACAAATTATTAAAAAAATAAATAAATAAAATGTATAAAATTTAAATGAAATTTACAAATAATTTAACTACGGTTTATTCCTAAAAATAAAAGTTTCTTTTAAATGGCAAATAAAATTGATTCATACTTACTGTCGACAGCATGTTGTACTGAAATGATAAAAATACAGTGTAAAAATTCGCAAATAAGTAGAACATTACATAAATGGCTTTTACATGCTAGTTTTTTTTTTCTTTAATTTTTTATATTTTTGAAACGTCTTTAAATTCTCATAAATTTCTTGAAATTTAATGTAATATGAAATTTTATCCAAAAAAAATCCAGAAAAAATATTGAGAACACAAAATTATTGCAATAAAGAAATGTTCCTAGAGTGGATCTATTTATAGCATGAAAATTTAATATAATTTAAAAATAATTTTTGGTATATATATATATATATATATATACGCACACACACACGCACACACACACACACACACATGCACACGCACACACACATATATATATTTCTTTAATAAAGCATTTATTGAGAAAAATTAGGATCCAGGCTTTCTTTGCCACCGACATCGAAATCGCCACTCTTAAATCGTTGAACCAAAACCTACAATTGGGATATGATGGAGCAGCACATCACCATAAGTTTCTCAAAGTGTCTGATGGGTAAACAAAAAAAAAGCGATGAATGTTGAAAATGCGATTTGGAGCATTCCATGATTGGGGTGTTTATATACTAAATAATTCAATAATACTAAATGGAAAAATTTCAAAATAATAACAATAATAAATTGGTAAAACTTAAAACCATTCTCGTTTATATAGATACTGGCATGTTTACTAATCGACGTCGAAAAGAAAATTAAACAATAGAAAATTAAAATATATGCAAGAACCTAATATATATATATATATATATATATATATATATATATATATATATATATATATATTACAATTCTAATGACTAAACAGTATATTAAATATTATTCATCTTGCTAGTTTTTTCGAGTTATTATGCTTGAATGATTAATATGGGCAACATAAACGGATCTTTAATTAATGGATTTCATTCAAATTTTGAAATAAATGTGCAATTTTGAAATGAAATCTACAATCAAAATTTCTTTCTTGCAACTGTTTGAGTTTCTGAATTCTTATGATTACAGTTTACATACAAAAAGTTTTTTTTTTATTTTCCTTGTTTAGAAGATTCTAAAACCTTGACCGTAACTTTTATTCCTTAAATATTCATCATAGACATATACTGTAAATTACAAAGTTGTGCAAAAAAAGGTGCAACAAAATGTTATGCAATCGAATAAATTTTCAGGGGATTAAACTTTAAAAAAATACAAAATTTAAATTTTTATACGGACCACATACAAAAATATTCCCAGTGAGTAAAATGTGCCCATTCTTTAATAAGGTCATGCACAAAATTTCAGAATTTTAGCACGAAACCTCTCAAAGATATGTTAAAAGAAAGTTGGTGAAGGGTCAATCACAAATTAAAATACAAATGTTTACAGCTTCAGTGCAGATGACACGACGCAGAAATGAATCAAAAGGATATAAAATATGCTTTATATCTTTAGTTTTAAATACAAATTTTAGTATCTATGGTTCCTGAAAAATCCTTTAAAATTTTATATCATGAATTATAGAATATAATTTCAAAATAGCACAGTCAATGAACTTGTTATTAAACTTATGTAATCTTTCCTTTAAACAATATTTCTTTATGTAATCTTTTCTTTATATAATTTTTCCTTTATGTTATTATATCTACAAATTTTTAATACTTTTGAACCAATAAATAGAAAATTATTATGTATTTTATTCAATCATTACTTTCTTTGTTAATTTGTGTACGACCCCTAAAACACGAACATCCGATATGATTTTTCCTCTTTGTCAACTCATATTCAGGCATCGAAAAGTGACTTAAGTCAGCATTTATGTAGTTTCATATCTTTGAGACTTTTAGTGATAAATTGCTGAAATTTTGTACATGACCTTATTAAAGAATGGGCAGAGGCAGACTTTACTCATGCAATTTTTTTTTTGTACGGGGTCCGTATAAAATTTTTAATTTCGAACTTTTTAAAGTTTTATTTCCTGAAAATTTTAACCGATTTCATAACGCTTTGCACCTTTTTATACACAACTTTATAATTTACAGTATACATCTATGATCAATATTTAAGGATTAAAAGCCACGGTAAAGGTTTTTGAGACACCCTGTATAGCCAAAAAGACCAATTAATTGCTCCTTAGAAATAATAATTCGTGATATCTGTAATCAAAATTTTAACGCCTTCCATTGCATCTTGTCTTAATAAAAAAAATTAAATTTTAATCTTATGTGTTGATATACAACAACACATTTTTTAAACAAATATTTGGTATTGAAAATTACATTTTTGGGTAAAATAAGAAGAAAATCAGCTTATCATTTAATTTTCCCTTAGTCATTAACAATTCCTTAAAGCTAGAAAAGGTTTACACTCACCAAATTGAGCAACAGCTGTAACAAATGACAAATTACATGTTTTATATAATAAACATTATAATGTCTTATTGCTTAGTTTCTTATTAAAAATATTCATTCACTTTTCACAGAGCATATATAAATCTATAAGTTTAATATAACTATAAATTCACACTTTAAGGTATAGTATTGATTCCATGCCAAATATGGAATATTCATGTTTATGTATTGTAATTAACTTAGCTGAAGTTAAAATGTAAGCAATAAATATTAATTTTTTTAAAATGGAAAATAATCATGCACTGTTGTTCCAGTGCTATGTGAATGATCGAAATTATTTTAAATAACCAATGCATTTGAATTTAAATGCAATTATTAAGTAGGTGCTAATTAAATTTATTTATTAATCATAGAAAACAATTTTCAAAAGAAAATTCATGAAGTCTTGAATAAAAAATCATTTTATTAAAATTTTTAAAATATTGTGAAAAAATAAAATAGGAAATAGAAATAGTTTAAAGAAAGTGGAGAGGAATTTCTATATCACAAACCTTAAAATGGAATGCAGTGATACATAATATTTGGGTTTTAAATTTGTGAAGTAATAAAAAAATTGAGGCATGAATAAACTGCATATTTTATAATAATGAAATAACAAATTTTTCTATAAAATTAACATGCATTACAGTAGAAAGGTGATGCGTATGCAAATGTCAGGAACAAAGCATCATAGGCGACGTGAGTGTACGCAAAACGCGCACAGCCGGCGTGCGTAGTTCCACACTACAAGGAAGGGAAGAACGGAGGCACAATTAAAGACATTCCCTGCCAGCGCAAGTGAATTCTTTATTGAAATACGGAGAAGAAATCACCTGGACGACTTCACACATGCAAGATTGACCGGAAAGCTGGAGAAGGTGCGCAATTTGACCAGCGTAGCTAAAGAATTTGGAATAAAAAAAAAGTGTCATTTCGCGGGCATCCAACCCATAAGTACAGTTGTTAGAAAGGTTGATGGTGGCCGCCCTAGGAAAACAACTATAGTGAATGACCGATATATTGTCCTGCAGGCGAAAATAGCTCGATTCTAGTCAGTAAGGGCCACTGCGTCGCAACTGTTTACAGCAACAGGGCTACAAGTGTCGCAGTTTTCTGTGGCCACATGCCTTTACAAAAGTGGCCTATTCGCATACCATCCTGAACGCTGTGTCCCTTTGAAAGTTGGTCATCGATGACACCGTTTAGAGTGGTGTAAGGAGCACAAAAACTGAACATCTCATCAATGGAGTCATGTCCTCTTTACGAATGAGAGTCGTTTCAGTATTACAAGTGACTCTCAACGTCAGTTGATTTAGAGAGAGGTTGGGACACGGTTTCATCCCAGTAATATCACGGAAAGAGACCGCTTCGGTGGTTCTAGAGTTGTTGACTGGGGGCATTATGCTGAATGGGCAGACTGGGCTTTACATTTTCGACAGAGGTTCTGTAACCGGAGATCACTATTGTAAGAAGGTGATCCTTCGCCATGTGCGTCTGTTCCGAGGTGCTATTGGACCAGACTTCATTTTTATGGATGACAAAGCCCGGCCACACCGGTCTGTTGATATTAAGCTGCTACTGGAAAATGAAGATATCACTCGAATGGATTGGCCAGCATTCTCTGCTCATTTAAGTACTATAGAACATGTGTGGGATGCTTTGGAAAGATGCCTTGAGGCACGATTACATCTTCCGGGGAACACCGAACAATTGAAACAGATTCTGACTGAGGAATGGACACTCTTAACTCAAGAACTGTTGAAAATCTGGTGCTGAGTATGGAGAAACGGTGAGAAGCAACCATTGCAGTAAGAGGAGGGCATATCCCATACTAAGGAATATCTGCTTGTTGTTCTTCCTCTTGGACAGATAATCATATGTAATGATATTATGAGTTCAATAAAGCCCTTTTTTCGATTGATTCCATACTATATGCATTGTATTCATTTTTGCGCAACTATGCTTTCGTCATCGTTTAAGTACAAAATGCTTCTGAATTTCATGTCTCTCAGATGATTTCTAATGAAGTTAAAGCAAAAAAAAAGCATCTTTTGCTTAAGGTTTTCAAACCAGTGTATAAAATATGTTTAATGTTAGGAAATTTGGAGATTTCCTGAGAGGGAAAAAAAAAAAAAAAAACATGCTTATGCTTATAAAATCTAACATACGGGTTAATAATATTTTGTCGAAGGGGCGCAACAAGAATATGTTATTAATTAATGAAATGGAAGTTTTTATTATGCATTGTAATTGACAGAACTTTTTAAATACAACTGCATAATCACGTTTCATTTCAAATAAAATTAAACAAATTTATCACCACGTTTTCGTAACATTAACATAAAAATATTCTAAGGCATTTTTTTAATTTAACAGATTATTTAACAAAAACGTTTTTCATGCTGCAAAGGCAAAAGAAAATGGAATAGGTATTACTTTTGATAAAATACTAGTTGGTTGCTGTATAAATATTTCAGCAAGTACTATTACATTTAACGAAAATATTTCTTATCTTCTTTAACGGCAAAAAAAAAAAAAAAAAAAAAAAATGTGAACCGCCCCCCCCCCCCCCCAATTTTCAGCCAATAGTGTTTCTGAGTATAATTTATAAAGTTTATACCCAGAAAATAAACCGTTTGATAAATTCTTTCAAACGTATGATGATCACAAATATATAACTAAAATGCATCTGGTTAACATTTCAGAAAAAAGAATTAAGAAATCTGAAATTTCATGTTGAATGAATTCTCAGATAGTGCAAAACTGTATATTAAAATGTTATATTTTCTACGAGGTGAACATTAAAACATGATAGTCTTTTAATCTTTTCTAGAAGTTGAAAAGTAAAAACGAAATATAATTTGACATTAATAGATAATTAAAAATAAATACATACTTTTAATTAGTCCCTCTGAAAAAATAAAAGTGTGTAAATGTCAAATTAAATTTATTTACAGTTAATTAAAATGCGTAAATATATAAACATAATATTTTTATAATATTCTAAGTATTGCCTCCATACAAATAATGAACTGTTTTACTTTATATGATTGTATAGGAATTTCAATATGAATTTTTAAAATGGAATCAAAAATTTCTTTTCTTTATTAATTTTAAATCTTTAAATAATTTATAATTTGAAAAACGTTTTAAAAATAATTATAATATAAAGTCAAGCAGTAATAATTGCAACAGCAATCGACATGACATTTAATTGCAGTTGATTGATTTATTTATAAAATAATGCAAAAAACGTTTTCCTTCCTTAAGAAAAAAAAAAAGGATAAATAGACATTATAATAGATAAATGTTTATGTAACACAGCGTTTTATCAAATTTTTCTGCTAATGAATATTTTATCGAATTTCGTATACTTACTCTCAGTTGAGTCTGAAAGAAAAATGAAAATTTATTATCGAAAAATGTCTGAGTACAATGATAAAAAGTGTCTACTCTAAAAGCCCTTTTTTTATTGCTCATTTCAATCAAGTTAAATTTACACGATTAAAAAATATCGAAAAATATACTTATATAAAAAGTATGATTTTAAATAATATTCAGAGAATTATTTCAAATTATACTTTTATACGTGATAGGAACCGAATAATTTGCTTGATTAAAACATCTGAAAAAAATTTTACGCTGCCTCCCCCCCCCTCCGGTTAATTAATGAAGGCCCTATTGTTTCGATATTAATGAATAAATACAAGTGATATTCATGAGTAATATTAATGAATAAATACAAACGATATTCATGAGCAATATTAATGAATAAATACAAACGATATTCATAAGCGATATTTATGAATAAATACAAACGATATAAAAATAAACAAAAGGCAATATGTAACATGATAGCAACGCCGTTTATATTTAAATCTGTTTGTTTTTAACTAAATAAATCTAAACTTTTGGTTTTAATAACAAACTTTTGTTAGTTAGTATATATTTGCCTCAAGACAATTTTCTGGTTTCCAAAGAACATTGAGAAGTATTCTAATGTTTCCTTTTCCGTCCAAATGCATAAATACAGAATTTAGCGCATGTCGCGATCATGATTGTTAATTCTTTTACATTTGGGGAAATCTTAATTCATCTCAGATGGCATTATACATATATTTTTTAATCCTTCGCTGAAAAACTTTATTAAATTACTGGACGTCATTTTGACATAAAGACTTCCTGAATGTTACATCTGAAATGTATTTTTTTCTGTTAATATAATTAGAACCAAATTCCAGACTATTTATATCTTTTCATGTGCATTAAATAATTAGAAGTAAATTGGATTTAACAAATGTAAGGAATTAAAAAAAATGCAGGAAAATTTTTAATTATAATTTTGTTTTTATGAAAAGTGTAAAAATAATAGTTTTCAAACGTGTAAAAAATTCTTCCACTATTTTATTACAACATTTCATTTTTCAATATATTATTTCATAATTACATAAACTGTAACTTTATAAGAAATTTTAATACAAAAAAATTACAATGATATCTACTTACTATGCGCAACTGCAAAAAAATCATATACAATTATTTATGCATTCAATAATATGTTTCTAATACAAAATTTGAAAACAATTTTAAAATTAGAGCAAAAAATTATTTTTTTTATCAAGATTAATTTTGTAACGATTTTTGTCTCATTTTTCATTTTTGGAATGATTCTTTATGTAATAACTTACTTCTGTTCTAATTTTGATTCTATGAGTATAAAGAAACTTTAAAAAAAATTAATTGAAACACGCATCAAGGAAATATTTATATCTCAATGCTACTTTATTTTCAGTAATAAAAACACTGCGTGTATGTTTGTTTTATTTTAATGTAGCTACTTTACATAGGTATAATTTAAAATGAAGATTCAACAATAGGATCTATTTATTACGGTGATACTTCAGTGATATTAGTTGTGCTACTCGTTTACGTATAAAAACACACCAAAATATTTTATTAGAAATAAGGTATTAGAAAACAACTGATAGAAAGTAATACAAGTAATGTAAAATACAGTTTTCAAGGGTATTGATACAGAATTAATAGTAGATTATGTGTCAATCATTTTAAAAAAATAGAATTATTTTAGACTTCGATGGTTTTTATAGAATCTTATAAATTCATCTGGCGATTAAACGGCAGTTTTTTTTTCAGTTAGGTCGAATTTCTCCAAAACATATTTATTCCTGACATTGTATCCTAGAATTCTTTGTTAGATTCTTTTCTGCACATTTTTTATTAGATTCTTTTTTGTACTTTCTTCATTGAATTCTTTTGTCTCGAAAACGGGAATTCTCTTTTCAGTTGAACTTATCTAATATACAGAAAATAATCTAATAAAGAATGCTGATCTTAGCATTCTTTATAAGCATTTTATTATAAGCTTAGCATTTCATTCTTTAATGCTGATCTTAGCATAAGAATGTTAAGATCAGATATCTTTATTACATTCTTTTTTGTATATTCTTTAATAGTTTTTTTTTGGTCTTCAAATCGGAAATTCCGTTTCAGATGAGCTGAAACCTTCCATCAAGCTTGAAATTGCTATTTGTTTTTCTAATCTATGTAAAATGTATTTCATTTGATTTCAGCAGTGATTTAATATTCCATATTTATCATTGAGTGCGGGTTTTTTTTTAATGTAAGATATGAAAATAACTCATGCCATTGTTATCAAATTCTAGATATGGCAAGATTGAAAACTTTTATTATTATACGAAAGTCTTGGTCAATTTCTGTCATGATTTCCGACTCAGTTTTTGAAAAACGATATGCATTTTTTTTTTTAAATTTAGGAATTCAGTATCTGTATCTTTGATGGGATTTGAATCAGGAAGATGTTTTTCTATTCATTTCAGTTTTGAAAAATGATGCACAAATTTTATTTATATTTCTGAATTTAGCATATACAGTACATTCCCGAGTATCCTATTCGCGACTATCCGACCTAATTTTCGTTATCGTAATTAATTGAGGTAAGCAACGCATTGCATTGCATTCTCAATATTGCCAAGTCATTGGAAGCGGACGTCTGCTACGATCTCCCTATGCGTCGTGCGCAAAATACAAGTAGTGACAAGAAAAGCGCAGCGTTCTGCTCGTTGTTCATTGCTTCGTCAGTGTGTAAAGGACCTAAATTGTTGCCGATGTGCCTGATTATAACTTCACGTACCGGATTAGTAGATTGCTCTTGGGGTAGACTTAATGTTTTTTAAGTATACCGTACTAAAATGTATAGAATTCAGACTAAAATGTGAACAGTCTATATCTTTTAATTTAGTTTTTCTCCAATAAATTCTTGCAGTGCAGTATATACTCATAAATAAACTACCAGTACAAAGCCTTCTATTTTAACTCGACACGTTACCTGTAACTGCTTCTATGTTTCACCAGGCCGTGGCCGCGTTCGCATTCTACGTGGTTTGGGCTGAATGGAGGACTTAGAATGAAAAAATACGTATTATAACTGTGAGGGTTGGCATAAAAACTTTTTTTTTTTGGTATTCACAGGAAAAGCAATGAGTTTATAGAATTCTGGCTTATCCGGCTTCTTTATTATACGGCCCTTCCGTCCGCCTTATTAGACCGGATACACGGGAGTGTACTGTATTAAAAAATAGGAAATATTGAAAGCAGAAAGGGAAAATAAGATGAAGTGCCACTTTTAATTTACATACTTTCAGATATCTCTCTTTCAAAATATTCAATGAAATCACTGTTTATTATTATAGGAATATTTTATTTTTCATGGTCTTATTACCGGCTCATTTTTGAAAAATGATGCAAAAACTTCTATTTTATTTGTAATTTATATCGGATATTTGTTATATTATAAAATTGCAAACATCCGAAAGGGAAGGAGGGAATTAAGAACATCACTACTTGGAATTTGCTCTGTATCACAGTTTCAAAATAATCTCTTAAAAATGGAGACACGATTCTTTTCTCCTTTTTCAATTTACTATAAAATAACTTTATATCGCTCGAATGCATCGTTCACTAAGCCTTTTCAGTTGGACATTGAAAATAATTTTTGCTTTCAAAGGGTGTGATAGAATAGAAGATGGATATTACCTTTCAACGGTGATGCATTGTTGTAAGCATGAAGCATTGAAGATTTGAAGCATAAAATGCAGCATGAATGATGCATGAAACATTGAAGTTTTTAAAAAATACGGTGCCTTTTTCATTTTTCTGCATTAATTTTTTTTAAAAAATATAGATAATTTTATACTGGAGATATATTTTACAATAATTACTTTTATAATAATCAAACTCACTAAAATTTAATATGAACTGATATCTTTGAAAACGAAAGGCAATAGAAAATTTTTCGAATTTGCAATAGAAAAGATTTATATCATTATTATTTCAACTATTCTGTCACCTTTTATGGTAACTTCGTAAAAAAATATGACAAATTTAGGGTGGTGCATTTTATTACTCATCACTTTATAATTGGCATTATAGTAATGATAATAAGCAAATACTGATTTTAATGAAGAAAAAAGTAATTTAATAGCAGTAAAGATATGTTTGAAAGCAAATCACTTACCGTGATGCAAATGTCGAACTGAAAAGAAAATAATTTTATTTCGGTAAATACAATTTGATTAAACTAAAATCAAAATGCATGAAAAATAAACTAGCTTATATCAGGAAAATGCCATGATTTGCTTTAAAAAGGTTTATTTTGTACTTTTCTTATTTTATGATAAACTGTCTTACTCACTTAAATGAATATGTAAGATATCAGCAAAATAAATTTGAAAACAAATATTATTAGCTAGGCAATATAATCTTGTAATATCAATAGGCAATATCTTCTTGGAAGTATGAAATCTAGTACATATATGAATATTTTGCTCGGGTAATTCTTTATATATTATGGAATAAAGAAATATTTTTTGCATATTATTTTTAATACAAATTAAACAAGCATATTTAAGTAAGATTTGATTTTTTTTCTATTTACAAAACAGATGTATTGAAACTCAGATTTTTTTGGTTTTTTTTGTTCTTTATATTAATATTAGAAGAAGAGTTGAAAATTATTATTGAAAAGGTTGATAAGGAAAATTCAGTACAATTGTCTCTTTTTCTTCCGCGTTTTAATTGAAAATGTATGTTCATGTATTAAATTTTAAACATTGCTTTGTAAGATTACAATTACAATAAACATTTTAAAAAGTAGAAATCTGCAAATATCATATGAATATTTTCTACAGTTACAAATGCTTAATATGTGTACTGAATATATTCAAAACATATCTCAATATGTACTTCATATAAAATAAACTTTTTGAAAAATTAAAAACAGTATAGTGAGTGCACAAAGGTTATTTTAAAGAATAACATTTGTACAATGAAGGGAAACATGACGCCATTATATTAAATTTCTTTCGATTTACATTAAAAAAAATCTAGAATAAGGACATAATTTTCTCATAAATGTTCACTGAATTTAATTTTTTTAGTAAACTTCCCATTTTTTCACATTTTTTCGAAGGATATAGTTAGAATGCTTTGAATACAAACGATACATGAGAGTTAAAAAACTGAAGTAATTTAATTATCAATCCATTGAAAATTTACTCTTTATAGTTACTTGAGTTTCTTGGGAAAAAATTGCATAGAATTATGCTCATTTGACAAGAAAGCAAAGGATGTAAATCTAAATTTAAAATATTACGATTATTAAAAGAATTTAGTTTTTATATCATTATTAAAATAATCTTAATATTATTCTGTTTCAATTTTTGTTTCCAATATTATAGAACTCTACTGAAGTTACACATTACAATTACACAAATTCGAAAAAATTACACATTTCGAAAAGAAATAATATTTTTTATTCAATATCTCAAAAGAGGCATTGTGCTTCAAATTTTTCTCTCTTCTTGATATTAGGTTCATATAATTAATAAAATGTTATAATTCCGATAACATTTATAGTTAAATGCAATGTTTTGAAAAAATAAAAAAGAATGGATAAATATTTCTATGAAACTAAAATCATTTTGATAAATGTTTATAAATAGGATTAAATTTTATTACAAAAGAAGAAACGAAACAGAAATTAAATGAGCAGAAAAATAATTCTGGAGACATGAATATGAAATATTTGTTTCTAAAGATTTAGTGTAAATTAAGAAAACATTGCATCTGAATTTTTACATACTTATGCGCTCTGTTGCATTCTCTGAAAATTAAATTATATAGTACATTAAATTTATGAGATAAAATTTAAAGGACACACATTAATTTTTAGTAACATTTTTAATGCATAAAATTAAAAAATCGAAATTAAAAGCTTTTATTAATTTACATACCTTCACAATACGCTGAGGTATTATTATAAATACAAGATATTTTTATTGAATTTTATTCTTATTTTGTATATACATCTTTCCATGCTTATAAATGCAATGGTTTGTTTTAATTTTAATAAAAAAATTTGTTGTATTAAATATTTATTATTAAAATTCATTCACTTCTGATCGTATTTCTTTTCCAGACCTATACTTTTTATTTGATATATCCATTTGAATATCATAAAAATTATGAAACAAAAACTCCTCAGGTTTATTGAATTACAAAAGCGATGAGGAAATATGTCAATCAATAATGAAATTCGGTAATTTCAAACCGAATCAGGAATATTTCGAATGTTGAGAAGTTTTAATAGATTGTTGTTAAAATTATTGAAAAAAAAATATACAGAATGAATGAAAATAATTTCTTTTCCAACCAAGTAAAGAAAATCATTAATTCTATTCAAAATCAATTATAAATCATATTAATCATTGCTTTAAATGCCTTTTTTAAATGCTGTTTCTATAATTCTTAAATACATTCTGCACGTTCCTTTTTATTAATGAGCCACGATTTAGTGTTTGAGGTAATATTTATCCCTAATCCTTCAAAGTGTTTAAAATATTATGTCAAACGATCATACTCTAAAGTTTTTAAAATTAATAAAATTTGTATAAAAAATTATTTTGATTTATCTTTCTTTTATTCTTTTATATTTTTATTCATCTTTTCGTTTTTTTCTATTAGCATGGAATGTTTTTCCAACAATTTAAAAAAAATAATGATGAGATGGTTTGGAAATTTTCAAGTTGATTGCGCAGATTATATAAAAAGTTTAAAAAAAATACATATGAAAACTGTTTTCTTAGTTTGCGTAAATGAAGTTGCAAGTATTGTATTCTCTTGTTATTGAATTGTTATCAAAATATGAACAACATAAATAAAATGTGAAATTATTTTTTTTAAATTTTTAATATAATGGACGAAGTCTGTATTATTCCTAAGATCAACTAAGAATATTATTCCTTAAAAGAAAGAGAAAAACAGTAGAAATCAGCGGATTTGAATATTTGGTTACCGTTTGCTTCATAAGTTCAATTTTAATGATGCTAAATTATTATATTTAATGCAATAAATATTTAAAATTATTTTCTTTACATGATAGAAGCATGAAGAAAATGGCAGTACAATAATTATTATTGATTAATTTCTTTCTTTCTTCTCTTAACTTAGGAAGAATTATGTGATTCCTATATTTACATATTGAAGTTATCACTATCTAATCAATCTTTCATAATTTATAATTTTTTTTCTTTAATTCGCTTAAAGAAGATTAAAAAAATTTTCAAAAATACTTTTAAACAACAATGTTGGCAATTAGTAAATTTTGTAAATGCAATAAATAAATACATGGAATTTAAAATGCGAGAAAATACTAGCAACGAAACAATATTCTCTTCGGAAAGAAATGACATTTACCGCTTAAATTTGTTTTGAAAATTTCACTGTATCCAATGCAACTGCTTTTTTCTTAGAAATTCACTTTATTTCTATCCTTGTAGATTTTTAAAAACGTCCACTGTTGCCTCACTTTCAAAAGTTTCCTGGGAAAATTTTATTTTTTAAATTTTACCATTCTCAGTTCTGTTTAATTTTTCTACTTAACTTCTTTCATGCTTATATAGTTAGAATTTCTAGGTCTATTTTTACAAATTTCTTCTTTAATTGTGTATTTTGATGGGAGTACAAATTTCTCTAATGTTAGAATTTTCTTATTCTTTGATATATAATAATGAATTATGAAATATATTTAAGATCAAAGCGTAGGAAGAAATTAAATCTATTTTATCATACTTTTATTCTGATGTATTTATTTTTAATTAGGTTTTGCATACTTTTTGCACTTAAATACTGTGACCCTAGAGACAACAGATAAGTATGAATTGTTATTGACAGTTACGTCACACATACTTATATAAAAATTTCTAAAAATTGAGTACAAATACAAATTAATTATCAAGTTAGAATAAAATTCAAATAACTGAACGTTGCTTTCAATGGATTAATTACTATAAAAGCGTTAGCATTAATGGTGAAGATATTAATATAAATTTTCGAGGACAAAAATTTTTTCCATGAGGCATTAGTAGAACTATTTTTAATCAAAGATAGGAATAAAATGACGGAAGAATTATCTCTGTTCAGACAAAAAATAATTATAATGATTTCTCAAAGCGAGAATTATTTATATTAGATTTAGAGAAATTTTTAAAAGAATTGAGGTAATAAAAGCCACTTGATTTTCAATACTGTTTACTCAAGAAAGCTTAGAATTTATACCCCAACTCCTATGGAAAAGTCTTAATAAATGATATTTGTAAGTTTAATTGGAATAATATTTATTTATTGATGACGCGGGAACTCATAAATGAAGATTTTTAAAAAATCTTCGATTCAAACTACTTTGAAATAGTCTGTATTATTCTACTATTTTGTCTAATCAATATGAATAATCATGCTCTACTGCAACCCACCGAGTTTATACAAAAGTATTGAACGAGCCCGCCTTTAAGTCATCCTTTTAATATTCAATTCGTACACAAAATCCGTAAAATATAAAAGAAATACTTATATGAATAAATCCACAATTTCCATGAATATTGTCAAACAGAAAAAACTTACGGAAAACAACCACTGAAAAAAAATGGAATAAGGTTTTAGTTTGTAAATATTTAACAGGAAAAAAACAGAAATTGTACCTTTTCTCTCTAAATAACATATTTAATCTCATATCATATTAATAATTATCAGATTACTAATTTTATAATTTCATTCATAATACATTCTAAATGATTAAGTTAAAAGATTCAAAATGCTCATTATTTAGATTACTAAATGGAATTAAAATTCAATAATCATAATGCAGAAATTTTCAAATTAATTTTTAACTATAATAGTGCTTAAAGGGCCAATCATAAAGTAATTTCAATTTTTAATTGAATGCAAAACATTTTTCACATATAAAAGAATATTCGTATTAAGAGATTTCTGTATCTGTAAATACTTCAAAAGAAAAATATCTTACTGTCATCTTCGTCTGAAAAAGTAAGAAAACAATCAGTTTGCAAAATTTTTAAAAAAATTTATAGAAGAGCTTCCAATATTATTACATTTCATCTCATGCCAGATTATGTTTTTATTAATAAGATTTATAATTGCTTCTAATTGGTTCAATTAGAAGATTTAAAAGCCTTGTTATTTAGCTAACTAAATGGAATTAATCAAGAGCATATTTCGTCCAAGGACATTCAAAGCAATTTTAAAATTATGGCAGTGCTTCAAGTGTCATTTATAAAGCAATTTTTAATGTTTAATTATGTACACAAAACCTTTGAAATGCACGAGAACATTCAGATAACAAAACATTAGAATGTGTATATGTGTCAAAAGAAAAATATCAAAGGCATTCAGTGGAGGATCAGCTTGATCCCTCGATGAAAAAAAAAATTAAAGATAATATTTAGTTTTCAAAATATTTAATAACCCAAGAATTTCAAATATTATCATATTTCATTTATATCAAATTAATTTTTTTATTAAATGTAATCATCATAGTAGATAAAACGGTTGAATTAAAAGTTTTTACAAACTTATTACTTTTTCAACTAAATTTAAATAGATTATCATAGTGACAATTTTAATACAAAGACATTGAAACAAATTTTTGATTATGCTAATGTTTAACGTACCCTCCATAAAATAATTTCAATACACAATTTTGGTCAAGCAGTTTTTAACATATAAAGAAAAAAATTATAAATTTAAGTGCTAAAGATTATGTTAGTGTTTAGCATATCTCTCGTAACACAATTTCAATATATATATATATATATATATATATATATATATATATATATATATATATATATATATATATATATATATATATATATATATATATATATATATATATATATATATATATATATATATATATATATATATATATATATATATATATATATATATATATATATATAGTATTAAAACTGAAAACATTATTTTTAATTTTAGAAAGTCAAAATTTTGGAAGCTCGAAGCGAATAGACTTAAAACTAATAAAATGCGGTTTCCGGGAATAAATTTCGATTTGATTCTGAAATTTCAGGAGAAAATTGAGTGTTGGACGTTTTGAATTTCCCTCTTATTTCAACATATTTACTTAATTTTGTGATATTTTTAGTTAAAAAAAATCCTTAAGTGTCCATTAATTCCTTTCAAATGATACCTTTTTCATGATTATATGATATTTGAGGCTAGAATAAAGCTGCTGCTTGGTTCATTTCTTTTTTCTTGTGGTTGTACAATTTTGGGATCACAGTTCTTAACATAATATAATTTTGTAAATGCATGACAAAACTGCATTCTAGATATCCAAATAATACTATATTTAATGTTACAGATTACTTAGTATAAAAATTTTATTTTGTAAAGTTATATTCTTGAAATAATTTTTTTAGTAACTGTATTCTTATTGATCAAGTTAAAAATCTTAAAATACTTAGATTTTCAATAAATTATTAGCTATACAAGTGCTTGAAATGCCAACCATAAAGTAATTTCAATTCTTAAATATATGTACAACATTTTTTACATACAATGGAATATCCATATTAAGAAACTTTAGCATATATAAATATTTCAAAAGAAAAATAGCTTACTTCCATTTCCATCTGAAAAAGTAAAAAGACGATCCAGTTGATAAATATTTAACAAAATAATAGCGAAGAGCTTCCAGTAATTACATTTTATCTCATATCAGATTAATCTTTTAATAACAATTAGAATTGTTGTCTAAATGGTTCAATTAGAATAAAAAAACCTAACTATTATTTAACTAAATGGAATTGAACAAGCATATATTTCGTTAAAAGATAATCAAAACAATTTTTGTTTACTGCGGTGCTTTTAGAGTCATTCATAAAGTAATTTTTAAACTTAATTATGAACAAAAACGCTTTCACATATATGGGGAAAATGAATATAAAAATATATATATCAGTGAATACTTAAAAAAAATAACTGTTTGTGATCCCCTTGAAAAATTGAGAAAAAGATTCAGGTTGCAAATTTTTAATAAAAAAGGCATGAAAAAAATAGTATAATTCCTTTTGTAAAATTATAGCCAAAAAAAAATGTTTCTAGAGATCCAAATAATACTATAAAAAACTTATAGATTATTTCAATTTTTTTATTAATTATATTTATAGTTATATTTTTAATGGTCAAATTCAGAGGTTTAAAAGTCTCAGTGATTTAAATGCAATAAAACTTTCACGGTGAGATTTTTTAATTAACTTATAATACATTCAAATTAATTTTTCATTATACAAAGGCTTAATGCGCCCTTCATATAAAATATTTAATTTTAAATTCCGTACACATTCTTAAAATATAAAGGAAACATTTATATAAATAAAGCTTCTATTTTCTTAAGTATTCAAAAAGAAAAATATCTTACATTGAGTTCTTCCTGAAAAATTAAGAAAAAAATTAAATATTTTTTATTTATCAGATATTTTTTTTATTTATCATTATTTATCAAAAATATATTCTATAACTCTAAATCATATTATATTTAAATTTTAATTGATTGATTCGAATTTCTATTATTTTACATTTATAATTTTAATTTTAATGATGAAGTAAAAAGGATTTAAAAATCTTACTATTTAATGATCTGAATGAAAGAACAGTTTCACAGGATACATTCTATCTTAAAACATTTAGCTTCAATTTTAATTATGCCAATGATTAGCATAACCACCACCAGCTATTTTAATGTTCAATTTTACAAAGTACACGAAATTCTTTACACATAAAGGAAACGTACAAATGAATACCATGTTTTGAAAGATTCCAAAAAGAAAAATATCTTACTTTGAGCTTCACCTGAAAAAATAAGAAAAAGTTTGTAAAAAAATAAGAAAATCAGCTCATAAATTTTAGCAAAAAATGCACTTTAGAGCTCCAAATAATATTATATAAACTGAAATAAGATTATAAATTCTGAAATAAGGCTGATCCAATATACAAAAGATGAAAAAAGATATGCTTATAATAAGAGTAATTTTTAAAATTTAGTTTTTAGTTTCTGAGTTTTATATATGGTTTATTAGATTACCTGTATCTCTTGCCGTTTTAAAGTTTTAGGCGAAACTACATTATAAATTAATTCCATACTGAAACCTTAACAGATCTATTATTGCTAGACATTGTATTGACATCTATACAGCTTGAATTTCGAATGTTTTCAATTCAAACCTCAGTATATATTGCAATTAAAGATATTCTATGATAATATATTGCAAATTTTATAGTGCTTATTTTATTCATACATTCAGTCAATTTAAATATAAATTTCAAGATTTTGTATATAAGAAAATCAATTTTCTTAGACATATTTCGTTAGAAAAATTTAAGACTTCTGAAGCTTAGATTTCATATTTTTGTGGTTTCTGAAACTTTTATGAAGCAAAATATATGCCATGTGATTTTTCTTCTACTTTCATACAATAAAATTTTATAGTTTTCCTTTTTCTTAATTCTACCAATGCATGGAAGATTGAAATGCATTATAGATAAAAAAAACCGCTTTAATGTAAGCAATAAATACATCTTATTGATGCTAAGAAACTTACTGCTAATTAGAAGACAAAAAAATACCAAGGCAAAAGCTGTCTTAGAATTTACAAAATCCATTGGAATTCTCTGTTTGCAACTGACGTCCTTTACGTCAAACTGATAGAATTGCAATAATTTTATAAATAGACAGCTGTTTTATTTCTTTCCATTACGAAAGAAGCAGCTGCAAAAATGTATCTTTTATAGCTGCAACAAACCGAATTTTTTCTTTAAAGCATGTCAGGTGTAGTTTAGTGCCCTACTCTTTTGTCACAGAAAAACATTCCTATAAATCAAATCTACTGATGTTTCGAAGGTTTAAAATTTTGTGACATTCCAGAGAGCAGGGAAACATCCTTCTTAATTGAAAAAGATTATATAATGAGATTTGAAAATAATGAAATATTAATATCGCAATGCCAAGCATGTTTAATAAAGGATCACAGTGGAATTTTAGGGTCGCAGATTGATAAATTAATTATATTTTAGATGACCTTATAAGTTATTATTTCTTCTTCTTTGGAGTTCAAAATAAATCGATTTAATGTAGAAAAACAATATTTACAGTTATTTTCCTGCGACTAGCTATAAAATGAAGTGATTTTTTTTTTTGTTTAATGGACTTGGTATAATGGACATAGAAAGCATGGTCGTCATAAATTTCGATCATGAGATAGATGAAATCTCTACAAATCGGCTAATGTCGATCCGGAAAGAAGCATTGATGGAATTGTACCTGTTCCTCGATCTGTTCCGAAAATGTTAAATATTGATTTACCTAGATGAGTGAAATTTAGTATTTTTTCTTCACAAAACAGATGCAGATTTGTGTCAAAGTTTGAACGCAATTCTTAATGATGGCGATCTTTCTTTCCATCTGTAATAAATATGTGAAGCTTAAAGCTTAAAATTGCATCGAGATGTGTGATTCATTTTTCATTTGGTTTTCTCTCTAGGATTGTGGAAACATTCCAAATAGTTTCCAAAGTTTGTGAAAAATAAAGGTTTGAGAGACTTATTAATTAAATTCAAAATGCTTTGATTTTTGAACTAAGTAGAATCACGTTTGTTTTTAAAATTTAAGAGGCGTTAAAAAGAATTGACGCACCTACACATATAATTTTTCAGTGAGGAAATATCCCTTAAGTTAACAAGACATTTCGATACTAACCTATTAGTTTGTCTATGGAACTTATGTGGATTCTATCAGGCTTAGTATTGATGCACTTTCATTAACAAGATAGAACGCAAACTAGTCATTGTTTTTACACAGTTCTTAAATGAACTACATTAAAATATTAAATTAAAAATATAGAATATTGTTTAAAAATCTAATTTGAAGTGAGGAAGAAGTGAGGAAATACCCCTTAAGTTAACAAGACATTTCGATACTAACCTATTAGTTTGTCTATGGAACTTATGTGGATTCTATCAGGCGTAGTATTGATGCACTTTCATTAACAAGATAGAACGCAAACTAGTCATTGTTTTTACACAGTTCTTAAATGAACTACATTAAAATATTAAATTAAAAATATAGAATATTGTTTAAAAATCTAATTTGAAGTGAGGAAGAAGTGAGGAAATACCCCTTAAGTTAACAAGACATTTCGATACTAACCTATTAGTTTGTCTATGGAACTTATGTGGATTCTATCAGGCTTAGTATTGATGCACTTTCATTAACAAGATAGAACGCAAACTAGTCATTGTTTTTACACAGTTCTTAAATGAACTACATTAAAATATTAAATTAAAAATATAGAATATTGTTTAAAAAAATCTAATTTAAACAAAGGTAAAATTTATTCTTGTCACATTATTTGGCTCCTTTGTGTATCGCTTGATACATTATCTTGGTGCTGTTAGTTTCAATAATTCCTCATCATTGCCTTAGAATAATAAATAATATGCTTTTTATATCAGATATTTATTAATTATACAAGTGCTTCAAATATTTTTTTTTAAATTTATGTCTCGATAATCTTTATATTTCATGATTTTATATGCATTGCATTTTCTGCTTATTTTATCATTTCCATCATGTTTCATTTTATATTTCTTGTTTCAATTTACATTTTGCTTTAAACTTTGAACATATATATATTTTTTAAAAAAAAAGCATTGCCTTATCTAAACTTCTAAACCTTCCCTTTCAAATGCATGCCTTTTTCTAAAGTATTAAAATACGTTTTATATTTTTAATTAATTATTAAATTTACAAGTTGAAACTTTTTGAATAGAAATTCATAAAAATTTTTGGTATCAATCAAAAAAGCAAAACCACATTTCCGTCAAATATTTTTAAAACATGTAAAAGTAACAAAAAGTTTTCAGGACAGCATGATTTTCCATTTTTGGAGGTGGGTGAATGGGGTATATTATTTTTGTAAAATAATTTACTGGCAAGAATAAAAAATATATATAATAGAACGTAAAATGAGATATGTGTTTCAACGATGCTTTAGATTAGGTATTTTTTCTTTTTAAAATAAATACTAAAATGAATGGGGAAAAATCGATACTTGTAACAGATTCTACTTTGATTAAATTTCAAGTGCCGTTTCGTTTGTTATAAATGGGATTTAAGTTGAAAATTTGTATAATGTGAGACACATGAATAAATAAAACATTATTGAATAAAATACAAAACCATTTACTTGTGCATGTATAATACGGAGAAGAAAATCTGAATAAAGGAAATATTAACAAAGTGAACTCTTTACTACATTTGCTTACATTGAAAAGGTCCCTAGACCTTTCTACAAGTAGCATATCTCCGATTATTTTGAACTTATTTGTAATCAGAATGAGTAAAAAGAGAAAAGTTAAGGATTGCAATTGGAAAATTCGAGGTTCATGCAGATGGACTCTTATGCTGAGGCAATTTATATATTTTAAATATTTAATGAAGAATATTTTTGAGTTTTAATTTAATATTATTGCAGAATATAAGATATTCTTTCAAATTGAACAGCATTTTTGACTTGACTTTAATTTTACGGATTAGGAATAATAACAAGTATCCGAATACTTTTTTGACGAACTGTACTTCTTCAGTGGAAGTGTAGTCAGTAAATCTACTCTTCGCACATTTTGAGTTGCTGATCCATCTGAGCAACAGTCATTTGTATTTATCAAAACAAAAGAAAATGCTAAGCAAATTACATTTTGAAGAATGATATTAAATATCAAGTTTATGCAGAATTTTTTTAATATACAAGATTTCAAATATTATGAAGTTTTACTTCATGAAGCAAAAAGCATTAAAAATGAGTTTAGTTCATTTTAAAACAAAAACAAATACAAAATAGGAATTTAACTCTAATATTAAATCCTTATTGAAGCAAAAAAAGTTTATAATAAATAAAACAAAATACCGAAATGTTTTCTTACAAATTGATTTTTCTGGTTTAATAGATAAACATAACCTTCAGAGATAGTAAAAAAATGAAATTGAAGAAGTAAAATTGAATGCAAAGCAATAAAATATAATGATATTATAGATATATAAAAGTATGTATTAACATTGAAATAAAGAACATTTTAATTACGTTTAAGATACAATATATTTTAAACTTTTAAAAATGATTGAAAATACTTTAATTTTTTTAAATAAAAAATGAAGTTTCCTGTTTTAAAATAAATGAGAGAAAGCAGCTTCTGTCAATTTGTTTTAGCATTCTTATTAATTCATTTTTTTAAAGTTTATTTAGAATTCTATTAATTCTTGTACTTTTTTTTGTTGAAACCATCTACAGGATTTGCATAATGTTTGAAAATGAGAATGAAAGAATTTTTGATCTTTATAGCCAAAGAAATCATGTTCATAAATTTCTACGAGTGCCAGAATCGCAGATGAGCGACAGATTAGACACTTTTACAAATTTAAAATTCATAAAAGAAGTGCCACAAAATTAATCAAACTTCCTTTTTGCAATAGAATTCTTTGATCCACAAAGCATCGATTGTAATAAATAACATTCCAGTCTTTATCTGTCAATCAATTTGCTGTAAAATTGTTTGACATAGAGGACGATGAAAGGCAGGATACATTTTTTAGCTTTTCCGTATTATAATTTCGAATTGCACTTGACAATTGTATAACTAATATCAAATGTTAGCCCAAATGTTATAAGACTAAGAATATTTTTCTTTTCTGTGCGCTGATGCATACATACATAATTTTTATTACAATTACTCTTGAATATCTTGAAATTTAAAGAATAAATAAATTAATTATCATATTTATGACAATAATTAATCAATAAAGCACAAAAGTTAAACTTTAATCTTCAAAATTGTTTTTTCCAATCTTTTTTCCAGTTTCTTACCCTTATCTATAGAAAAATTTAGAAATAAGCAAGAGAACAAGAAAGTGATTATTCGTTTTGTGATAAATATATTGAAGTAGCTTTATCCTGCATGTATTGAAATGCCTCTTTTTGTTTCTAAATACGGACATATTATTATTATAAAGCAGACATATTATATAAAAAAATAATGAAATTTCTTGCCACACTTAAATTAAATTTGAAAAAATTTATTTGAAGAATTAAAATTAAATTTGAAAATGGTTATCCAAGTGCTTTGGAATATGCAATATTTTTATTTCTTTTTTTCATCTTCTGGAAAAGCAAATAAGTTTTTCGGATGTTTTTCTGATAGTATGTTGATAATTCCTGACCATGTGAGAAACCCAGATTTTACAGAATTAATACTTATTCTTGAAACGACTGACCTTGTACTTAATATTCATTGAGAATGCAAGACAAATGGTGAACTTCAGTAATTTGAAAGCAAATGGCATTTCCGTGGGACTGAGTAGAATCACTATAATTTTCTTCTTTTGATTTACATTGTCACTTTTATGCTATTTGGCATCAATCTGTAATGCAAGTATGTCATGTCTACAAAATACGATGTTTAGAGGCAAGCGTAAAGTTTATCAAATGATGTTAATTTCAATATGATTTGTTAAGTCTAATGATGATTTAATGTGATTTTTAAGTCATCTACTAATCAAATGGGAGCTTCATTGAATGGATTTATATTTATTTGTAAATCTAGAATGAATTCAATGAAGTGTTTCAAGCCATTTCCTTGGGTAACATAGTGCATTCATCAGAGACAATTAGTTTGCATATTAGAAGTACTACTTTCGTGATATATGCCAAAACATTTGGAAACGTCATATATATATGAACAAATATTAAGTATCATTCTGAGCTTCGAATATGTTGTTTATATACCATCCGAAAATGTAGCCACAAAAACTGATGGCACAAAGACCGAAACAATTGCATTTTGAGAGCGCATTTGAACTGACAGAAAATTGATGGAGGGTATATTTTTTCTATGGTGCCAGATGAATCAAGGATAAACATTTCATATCAACCATTGGCCCATACATTGAATTCCTCACTAATATTCTCGATACGGTAAAGATATTACGATAAGATCTCAGTTTTATGGATACCTCGAACACATTATATTTTCTAATTAGTGTTCAGTAATTTATGCAACTTTAAAAATAGATGACATTAAATATATATTCGTTTATGGAATCACTAGTTGGCTTTGTCGATCAGCTAATTCGCCGGTGATATTCATCATATTTCATTTCAGTGAAATCATGTAGATGCATTTTTATGTTTCGGCCAAATTGTCTGATATTAAAACCATAATATTTAACCTATCATATGCTTTGTTCCTTAAATACATTAAGTTTTCTAATGGGGACCATTCCCATGAAACAAAGCGGTATTAAAAATTCAATTACTGGTTTTATCTTTCTTCTAATTTCCATGTTGTAAATTAAATTTTTATTCGTCTTATTAACTACACAGATATTACACAAATTCTACTCCTTTAATTTTCTACAACTGAAGAAAATTTCGTAATTATACATTTGATGAAGAATGAAAACGGCTCGAATTTCAGGTCAACAGTGTGTTGTAATGCTACATATCAGACAAAAAAAATAACTATTTTTTAAAAAAAGGGCAAAATTTAGGAAAAATTTACGCGAATATAATTTTTTGGCTTTTGGAAATGGTGTAAATATCATCTTTGTGTTATAACATTTTCGGAAATTTTCGCAGGTAAATTTCAAAATTCTGCTTAATTTTTAATTAATTAAAATTACAAAAAATCTCACTGCTTCACACATAAACCCCCAAAAATGCTAAATTTATTAACTGTATGTCAAATGGTCTGATTTTTGAGTGTCAAAACAGCTATACTCATATAGAGATAACATAACATCCACATATAGTCCCAATGCTTATTACTCTGAATGATATAACACTGGTTACTTAGATCATTTTAAGTAGAGAGAAAAAAAGAAAAAGAATAATAAAGAAGAGGGGAGGGTGCCTTGTTTGTAGCATGGGAAAGCCCTGAAGGACATTTCCCATGCTACAAACTTTCAGGGCTCGATATGTCAAACATCAAAAGCAAACAGGATGCAATCAAACTGAAGGAGTTTAAACATGGTGAGTGAATCTATGCTGATACTTGCTGAAGAGGTTTCAGAGGAAGAGACCACTTAGTATCTGCACCGACATTTATTTTCAGTGAAGGTGACTTGATCTGCAATAAGGATATTTCAATGATAGCATAATTCAGTCAAGAGGTTTCTTAGAAGTTTCTGAATGTGATCGTCAATTGATTGTTTTTTTAAGTCGGAATAGATTACAAAATTATGAATGAACCTTGGTGCATTAACTGTTTTGCAAGATTGAGATCGCATCCATATTCGTTGGTGTTGAGAGTTCTCATATGAGAGCTACATAGGTTAGAATTGGTCTAAGGTCTTGCTTATAAAGTAGAAATTTATTAACAATAAACAAGGTGAAATTTCTATCGATAAGAGCTGATATTGTGTCAAATATATATTTCTGTTTTTGCGTATTTCAGATATTAGTTCTTTCACCTTTTAAATATTTATTGCATATTTTGCGAATAATGAACAACACGGATTCAACATATAAAAACATCGAAATATATAGTGAATAATTCCAGCTTAATTTAAATTATTATTTCCTGTTAGTTACCGATTCCAAACTCAATTGGCCATGCCTTTGTCCAGAATGTCTGTATTCTTTATCAGATAGGAAGAAATTTCCTTTTTTAGAGATTACTGTGGTTTATGTCGATATAAATGCGTTGCTCGAAAGTCAGTTTGTTGACAATGTCCCCCCCCCAAAAAAAAGTACAGACAAAGAAAGTACAGACAAAGAAAAGTACAGACAAAGAAAGTACAGACAAAGAAAAGTACAGACAAAGAAAGTACAGACAAAGAAAAGTACAGACAAAGAAAGTACAGAAAAGTTTTCATTCTTAAAGTAAAAAGCAATATATTTTAATAATTTTTATTGGGTTAAATTTATTTGCCATTCAGGCATTAAAATATTTGTATAACATTTTTTAACGTTTTTGAGAATTAAGATTTAATCTCACAGTACCGAAAAAATGACCTATTGGGAGCTTTTATTATTATTAACTGCATTATAATTCTTAATTGCATTTTTGTACTCTACATTTGTTTGTATTATCCTACACTGAATCATAGTCATTCACAGGATTGCAATTTTTGCAATCATATTTAAGAATATCAATATTTTGTGTTAAATATCTTGCTATAATGGTAGTCCGTAGGTTTAGCATAAATATCCCTAATTTATGAATTTTCTTACGTAGCATTTTCTAAAGGGTAAATCTTCTTGCCTTTACATTGTCTTTGTTTTACGGATTTTCATAAAGTAGATTAATTTGCTTTAATAGCTTAAAAAGTCAACGAATATAATAAAGCTCAAATAAGAATATTTTATGATGCAAAAATTCATTTAAAATTCCTACTTATAACAAAAAAATTGTTGCTCCTATCTATATGTAGTTTATATATTTATATAATTATATCCATCTACAGATACATCCTACATGTATTTTCTATGTAGATAAGAAAAATCAAATCATAATTACTTTTACATCATACAATATCTATATGTAGTTTATATATTTATATAATTATATCCATCTACAGATACATCCTACATATATTTTCTATGTAGATAAGAAAAATCAAATCATAATTACTTTTACATCATACAATATCTATATGTAGTTTATATATTTATATAATTATATCCATCTACAGATACATCCTACATATATTTTCTATGTAGATAAGAAAAATCAAATCATAATTACTTTTACATCATACAATATTTATATCCTTTAAGAAGTTTTTAGATTATTAATTATGCTACTAATTAATTACTAATCTACAGATTTTTGATCAAGGATCAATGTTAATCTTTGTTGGAATAAAATAGTTCACCGTGTTAGTTATATACATTTTAGGCATTATCATTTTTAAATACATTAATCAATACTAACCAAGAAATTGATTTCATTATAAGTTATAGACACTCTTTCATGCCAAGTGAACAATATAGGTCAAGCGTTTTATATTTAAATTATATTACAAAACCAATTTCAATTCAAATATTCTTAAATGAAAGGAGCGAAAAAATAAAAATAGAAAATTGTCCTTTTTTTAAATTTTTAATTTTATATTCATTTTATTTGTTTTCTAAATAACTACATTACTTATGTTGAAAAGCTTCATAATTCTCAAAATTAAGCTATTATAATACTTCTATGTGAACATACAAGATTTATGATTTCATGCTTTCAATTTTATCCCTGTTCATTGAGATTCATTTTGGATACATATTTACCTTTTAAATAAAATAGTAACGACTCAATGTTTTTCGCTACTCCTTGATTTAGATTTATTCAATTAATAATTAATCATACCATTCACTGATACCGGAAATAATTCTTATCATTATGTTCCAGAGTGATATCTAAGGAGAGAGAAAAAGAAATCGAGTAACACATAAGATCGAATTATTTCCCGCGATAGACTCAGGCTAGCCGTTATGAGAGCAAAAAAAGTTAGCATAGATTTCTTGGCTCTATCGTAAGGAGATTTAAACTAAGCAAAATGCTGCTCACAAATAATAAAGGAATAATCGAATAATATATATGTAGCCAGAAACTTTTTATTATTTTGCCTTTTATATCGTTTTATCTGGCCTTAAAATGTCAAAAGAATATGCCAATTTTTCTTACAAACTATAAAATTTTATACATGATATAAAAATCCCATGTCCAGTAATATCTATTTCCAATAAAACGAAAATGTAAAGTTTAAAAGTCCCAGTATTCTAGAAGTAAATATAAAATTCGTTTTGGTGTAGTAAAACATAGAAATTATCATTAAAGAAATATTCATATTTTCATTATGAAAACATAAAAATTATCACTATTGCAATAATAAGATCAATCTATAATTCAATTTTAGAAGTGATGTATGAAGGAATTGGGGACATTTAAGGTGCATAAATACGAACATATTGTAACATATTCCTCTTTATTACGAAAAAAGGCAACACTGATATATTACTCACTTCAGCAATTTTACAATTTTTTTTTATAAAGCGAATTATATACCTGTGTCAATAGATGGAGTCCTAAAAGGAAATATTTTGCTATAAACGTCTGTTAAAGATGATAAATGGCAAGCAGTTTTTGCTTATCAAAATCGATTCCATAAGATAAAGCAAAGTAAAATAGGATTTAAGTTTCCTTACGTCTTCTGGAAGATACACAGCAGATTTTCCAATATACTGAAAAATGAAAAATTTCCATTTAATCGCAATTGGCTTGATTGTTTTATGTCTTGTTATCGGTGAGTTTTGAATTATTAATTTAGAATTATTTACAAAAGTTATATAATCTGAATTTCAAAAATATGTTATACAATGAAAGGATACAGGAGAAAGGATTTATAAATATACATTAAAAATAAATGATAGAGAAAGCCTGATTTATAGAGAGAGATAATTCTTTTTTAGTTAAAAAATATCATAATGAAAAATTTCTTGTAGAAATCTTTAGTTATTAAGATTGTTATGTAGTTGTAAGAAACCTTAGAGATTTTTTGAATCTTTAATTTTTTTTAAGTAATGATGCTTTGTTACATATATATTACAGATAATATTGAAATTGATAATTTTTTCATTTTATTGAGTAAAAAGGAAAGAAGGAAGTATAAAGATACTAAAAATTAATCTTTTCATTTAATTCATATATTTGTTGTACATTGATCATGAATAAGTAATTATAAGAAAAATAAGAACGAGATAAGGCAAAATCACAACACACACACACACACACACACACACACACACACACACACACACACACACACACACACACACACACACACACACACACACACACACAATTATTTAAAGTTATCAGTTCAAGCATGACAGCTTCAAAGTCCTTTCCTTGCTTCATATTCATCTATACCTTCATTCCTCAGGCAGGTGAAGTTCCTACATCACACACACGCGCGCACACACATGTACACACACAAGAAAGAAATAAGAAAGAGCAAGAAATAAGTTACCCACTTTAGAGAGCTCTAAAATGTGTTCTACTGGTCCAAATAAGACAAAATTTAGACTACAGATTATTAAGATGATGTACTTTTCATTTATTAACTAAAAAATTTAGTACAAAAATTCACAAACAGATGGCGCTGTAACACCAATGGCCTTTATTTACATATACTGAAAATGTGTGACATACAGCGCATGTCTATTATCATTTTTCTCTGGATAAAAAGAAGGCGAATTCTGCACCAACATTTCTTCTCTGTTCGTCATGTCCACGTTGCAAGAAAAAGCATTACATCTATTAGTGAAATTGTTCTACCAGAACCACCAAAACTCCGTTGTAACTCTAAGGAAATTTCGCCGTATGAAGCAGATACGATAGGATTCAATGTGTGCATTACATTAAGTGTATTACAACGGCACCTAATGTTAATTTTTGTATTAATTTAATTTTATTTAATAAATGTAAAGCACATCATCTCGGTGACCTGTAGTTCAAATTTTAATGCGCTTAAAGTAATGAAAGCATGCCTTTTTTCCTCAGTACTAAATGTATCAATGTATTCACCAGATGTAATTAAATAAAATTTGAATAAATGGCTCACTACAAGATAATGAGCAAATTTAAATAATTTGTTTGAAACTTTCGCTATATTTGTAAATGTATTTTTTTAATGGAAATGCAAACTTTCTTTATTCGAAAATTAAAATAAAACAGGAAAAGAATTAAGGCATAAAGTGCAAAACAGTTACATTTCTGTGAGAAGAAAAGACAACAGAACTTATTGCCTAATGCCAAATGACCAATATTCTTTCATACCACGTGTAAAGCGAGAAAATAGCATATATTCCTCAATGTCACTTCTTTCCTAATGTCTAATATGATCATAGCTTAATAAATAACTACATTACCATTTGTGAAAAATACATATCTCAGGTTTAAAATAACAATAAAGAAACAAATCATATTTTATGATGTTTATATAAGTAGATGTACTGAAAATATTTACGAAATCTGATTTCTATTGTTCTTTTAGTCATATTTAATCATATTCTCCACACATTAATATTTAACAAAAAAATTTATTTTTTCTGAAAATTAGTTGATAAATTTAAGTCTTTTCAATTGCTGCTCCAATTCACCATTTAAGCCCCAATATATCCAGAAGGCATCAGTTGATTTTTTTTAATGTAATGAAGTTTAAAAAAAATCACAACTTCTTTAAGTTTTAGCCTCAGACGAGAGTGAATTAGGGTCCTAGTGTGTCACGAATATTTTACTGCAAATGATTAATAAGAAAAAGGAAAATAATTAATATTCAATCTTTTCACTGGTACATTTATTGATTCAGTTAGCTTAAAATATAATTTTTAACAATATTTTATACTGGAGGTATAAGCCCATATCTAATATTTCGAAAGTTAGCTATTGACCCACATCTAGAGTTAACACTCTGTGCATCAAATATTCAGTTGCAAAATAATGAATGAAGAATTGATTGATTCTTATATGCACACTGATTTTCAAATAATTACGCATTGTTCAGTTGCTCCCTGTTGACTTTTAAAAAAACTATGCTAATATATTTTTGATCACAGATATATTTTCATAAACATATATTTGATATAACTTTATTTTTTACAGAATTAGATGCTGGTATGTATTTGCATTTATAGTGCTCATTAGTCTAAATTGCAGTTTTTCCTGAATATTTGTGATATAAACATAAAAGGATTTTTTATTACATTTTAATAATGAAAATGAACCGTATAAAAATTGTAAGAGGCATTCTTTTTTGACAGCTATTTCCAAATAAAAACTAACTAAACAATCCTTATACAGCTTTTATATAAAAGGGATATTTCATGATGTTATTAGAGCATTGAGATTGATATAACACATAAAAAAAGAAGGAAAAGCAAGTGAACAAACATAAAACATTTTATGTTTATTTTCCGCTTGTTTTGTCACCATTATGTTAGATTCTTAATTTCTGCCCTTTGATTTACCATCATTTTCTGTGCTCAAATTCCCTTATGAACATTGATAATTTTTTTTTTGTATGTGTATGTTGTATTTTTTTTTTTTTTTTTTTTTTTTTTTTTTTTTTTTTTTTGCTATTTTCGCAAAAAGAATTTTCTTCTAAAAATTCTATTTTCGTTAAGTTCCAAATACTAAGCATATTTAAATCACTGAAATTTTTTATAGACCTTGTAATAAGACGCCAAAATAATGGCAATATAATATTTTTTAAGTAAGACTATAAAAATAAGTGTGATATACCTAAATAAAATAATGAAAATTTTTATCTTTAACTGTTATAATGGATTCCCAAGGAAATATATGTATATTTTTCGGTTTTATCATAATACAAATATACAACTTCAGCATCATTTGAATATCCTCACCTCAACATCGAGCAGTATTAGAAATCGCATGAAGCAAGTTCTGAGTAATAGAAGAGATTTTCAATTTACTAGGGGGCTCCACCCCCTGCTCCTCAATTCCCAGGAACTGCTAATGTACTTCCTCCTAGATCACATCGCAATCTAAGCTCGATCACCCTCTCGGCATTTACTAAGCCTCTTTAGTCTAGCAACAAATATATTCAGATTCAATTTATTCCAAAGTATGATAAAACAATGAAAGAAATAAAAAATGTAAAGCAAAAAGGACACTGAAATCACCTGTTCTTTGAAAACACAAATAACCTTTCATTTAAATAATTATATACATCTACCAAAGAAACAAATTAAAAGAAAAATTGTGCTTTTCTCACAATTTTTCAAATTTGGGAACTATACCATAAAAACAGAATAAAAAAACTGATATTTAGAAAAAACAAATTCAAAAAAATTATGCTATTCTCACAATTGTAGGTAAGCATAAAATTGTAGCTGGGTGACTCGAGTGTATTTTACGGATCTTCCTCCTGCAGAATGTTCCATATTTATGTTCCAACCTAATTTTCCTCTTCAAAACAGCAAGAGATAGACCATGGAAACAGAACATTGGTTTAATGGAGAAATATCTTTGAAGCTATCACCTAAAGGATAAATACAGATGTCTCGATTATCAGGTGGTTCGCCATTATCTCCAACGAATATCGCTGCAATTTCTGTTTTAGTAATAGGTTGGTTGATTTCTAGTCTCCATGAAAACCATCCTGATATTTGTAGCAGGATTTTCTTCAATTATACGATGCATCTGCAGGTAGCAATCGATAAACGGATTGATTTCTCTCAACATAGAATCCAATCTTTTCATCGAAGAGAGCAAACATCCTTCATTTCTCTCCATGCGTTTTTCAGTGGCTTCACTGGTATCAAACACATATAACTAATCATAACCTGGTTTGTTATGACCATTGTATAAAGGAGAAACCATGTGGTATATCTGACCATGAATCCTACAGCAATATAGCCCTGTTACAGGAGGAGGTTTAATTTGAGCTGCCATGGAAGCAAAAGCTAAAGCAGAATTACATTGTCTTATATGCTTCCGATAGTTTCTTACTTCGATTGAATCAAAAGATGTTGCTGAACAAATATTTTTATCATGACAACATTTCGTGTATTATCACTTGAATTTACTTCTTTTTTCTCAGTAATGTGCCTGGCAAAAAGAACAGAGTCCTGAAGTCTGACAACAATGCTCCTTTAGATAGGAAACTTCGCTCCGTACGCATAAGCGTTTAACCTATCTCGTTCGTTAAGACTGGATCTCCTTATTAACAACTCTTGAGCCTTTTCATTCGACCTGTCTTCTCTTTTTCGACGATTTCGTTTTAAAATCGATTGGAGTGACTTAAACTTATCGAAAAAATTTTGCCCGGTTTTTTACCGTTAATTTTTTAATTAAAAATTTTTCAAACCGATGCAAGAATAGTGTTCTCTTGAAATCTTATCAAACTGCGTGTTGATGTTCCCGGGCGAGATCCAAGTGTTGCCAAATGGTGATTAACAAATACGACCTGATTTTGCGTCTACATAAGCGTTTCATATATATAGATATTAATAACTAGCGAAATCTGAAATATGAAAATTAATTTAAGTATTAGCTTAAACTAGAAAACGAAATACGTTGAGCTCAGTTTTAGGATTATGCAATGAATTCAAATACATGTCTACATCTTTATCGTGCTCATCTTATAGGTTTTCTCCAAAGTAAAGATTTTTCAAAGAGGTATTCGGAACGAGTTAAGCCTTTCATACTCTTTTGTAAATGTCTCAGATTAAGTAAAAGTATTTAAAATTCTAAAGCCATACATCATTGCTAGATTTACCGAAATCTAGGAGCTAAACCTTGTCAATGAAAATTTTTGACAAAGTTAGTTCAAAATATTATCTATTGCTTTTAAAAATATATTTTATGTATTATACACAGAATTTCTACATGTAAATTTCTGCAAAAACAGAAATAATTGTTTTATTTATGAGTGTTAAATTATATTATTAAAAATGATTTTACCAAAGATAAATATTTCAAATTTGATTTTTTCTTAGGTCATCATAATGGAAGTGAGTGTTTTATTTCTTTAAATTTTATTCTTTGTACACGTGCAGGGAATGGTAATTTCAGAGAAAAGATACTGATGAAATATATTAATTAATTATCAATATTATAATGAATCTTTAGAAAATATTTTCGTATATAAAATAATGATTTATCACAGTTTAGAATGAATTTAAATTATATCATATGTGTAATAGTGAATTGAATTAATTTCAAATTATGTAATTCAAATAAGGTTTTTAATAATATTATCCTTTAATTGTATTTTTTATTTTTAAAGATACTTAAATTCTAATAAAGTTGACAAAATCTTATTGACCATTTTTCTGTCCTTTCCGTTTAAAATTTTCAACCAGAAAATTACAAGTGAGTTAAGAAAATAAAAGAGTTTTTCATTTTTTTTTTTTTATAATTTAAAAAACTTTCAAAATAAGAAAATGTTTATAATAGAGAATATAAATTAACACTACAGTCAATAAATAAAAAAAAATCGTTATTTTGTATAATATTGTTACTATAAAAATATGTTACAACTGTAAACAAACTGAAAAAAATCTAAATTTTTTCAGTAAAATTTGAATTAATTGAATACTATATAATAATTTTTCTAATTAACAAATTTTGGAGAAAAAGTAGAAATTTAGACAAAAGTAATTCCAAATTAATTTATGTAATCTAAAAGAAACGGGTTTTATAATGTGAAATATCTTTTCCTCGATTATTTTTTTTTTTTCGTTAGTTAAAGAGACCTTTGAAATTTACTAAGAAAATACATACAAAAGAAATTATAAAAGATATTCAGTTTCTAAAGAAACTATCATTAAGCCGCTCTGCTATAAAATTTAAACAAAATATAAATAAATGCAAATAAAAAAGAATTTAACCAAGAAATATAATTTTTATTCTAATTTTTTAAATTTAATATGGATAATTTGTATTTTTATTACTTAATTGCTAACAGAACAATTGTACATGTACTATTAAATCATATACATGTTTTAAAGTTTACATATTTATTAATTATGGTATGAATATATATTAGTTAGAATTATATTTTTTTCCTAGCCCGAAAAACTCGTAAGTAGCAGTTTTAAAAGTGTATTTTGAATAATTAATTGTTAATTAATATTTATGTCTGTAAATGTTGGAAAATTATATTATTATTATATAATTAATTAATTATAATTGTTAATTATATTATTATTATATAATTAATTAATTATAATTGTTAATTATATTATTATTATATAATTAATTAATTATAATTGTTAATTATATTATTATTATATAATTAATTAATTATAATTGTTAATTATATTATTATTATATAATTAATTATATACATTTTTTTTAAAAAGAACTGGCCTCAAAAATTGCATTATGTGTCAAATTTTGGTTTCAGTAAGTACAGAAAACAGCGAGATTGATTTCCAGTTTCTGATCTATCTATACTTATATAAAGCTCAATGCGTGTGTGTGTTGACGCTTTACAGACCAGACCGTTTGACCTACAGCTACCAAATTTGGTACATGTATGCCTTGGAGGCAGGGAATGTGCAACTGGGATCCCTTTTTTGAATTTTTAATTAGAATTTTAATTATTAATTAAAAATTTACTTTACAGCCAAAAAATTTTTTTTTCATTTTCCCCAACGCCAAATGAGTAAGGCTTCAGTTTTTTTCCCACGCTAATGAGGCTAGGCTTAAAATGTTTCTGCTGATTATTTCAAACGATTCTGTTTATTTTCTTAATGTTTGTTGCATTTAAAATTAAACATTGTTAATTATTCGACTTTTCATATTCATTCTGAAGTACTTTTGATTTAAAATAAAACAGAATAAAGGACATTAAAAATTTCTATTCTGTATGGCGTTACCCTAACTGACGTAGAAAAATTCACGCATTTGCGTGACCATAACTGGCGTTGAAAATTCAAACATGCGCATTGTGTTTTAATTGTTGATAACTATTATCAACGGATTATTATCAACGATTTATATTATTTTTAGGTTAGTTGTATGCTTTTGTAATTAAACTGTATTTATGTTAGTTATATATTTTTTGTATATGCTTATAGTTTTACTTACATCGTTTTTTTAAGTAGTTTTTTAATCTGCTTCCGACCTCTTATTTAAAACGATTTTATCTATTTTCTTAGTGTTTGATGCATTTAAAATGAAACATTGTTCATTAATCGATCTGCTCATGATGAATCTGAGAAAATTTTGTTTACAAATTCTTGAGATATTACAGAAATTAAGAAAGATATTCCTTAGTGCCCATAAAGTTTAAACACTCAGTAACTCTGTTTTCAGTAACAATATTATAAAAAAATGCTTTGTTTCAGTAATAAATATTTTTATATTAATTGCAGATTAATTAAATTTAAAGCATAAATTCTACGGGTGCTAACAGAAAATTAGAGGGATACATATTACGTTATGACTGAAGGCCTTTATAATATTATGAATGAATTATATGACTATCAAAATTTGAAGTTTCAAAATATTTTGTTGAACAAGTTATTAAAGTAGAAATTGCATAAAATATTTAATTATTAAAATTTTAACAAACATTAAGATTGGCGAACCGGCTGGTCGCCAAAGGCGGCTAGTATACTAATAAATGTGTGTATTATTAATCATCACTGGGGAATAGTGATTACGAAACAATCTTTTAACTAGCTATCTAGCGAAATGCGAATGCTAATCATTGAAATGTGGTTAAATACAGGCACTAGAATATCGAATCACAATTTGTTTTTGATTCTCGATGTATAAACTCCTTGTGTGTAAAAAGTATACCACAAAGCTTATAAACGTTAGGTCAGTACACAATTGATAATAGAAGAAATTTTAAATATAAAAGACGCAGGCACAAATGCAAAGAAAAATGGGGGAGAATATGATGTTTTTCTGTTGGATTAATACCATGTGACTTAAAAAAATTATGTTCTAACATGATAACTTGAAATTTCCGATAGCAGATTCTAATTCTTTTATATTTAATTTGAAAAATATAATAATAAAATACATTTTGAAATACTTTCAACAATACATAATTAAATTGTTATGGATGGTTCTGTGATGCCTGATGCCATATGATGCCATTAGTAGATTAGTAAACAACTAAATATGATCAATGATAAAATCATTTGAATTAAAGAGAGTGTACTATATTACATTTTGACCTTTGTAGAAAAATTTTATTATTCACTTTTAGACATCATTATTCCATATTGACTGGTTTATTTGTGAAAGTGTAGAGATACACTCAGTTGTAAGATTCAATCAAAAATAATCGTTAAAAAATGCGTACAATTTTATTAATGTCATTTTTACTCAAAATCAAAATCTCTCTTGTGTTTGTTTGTTTGAAAATTTCGCGATTGGTTTTCCCAGCTGTCCGTTATTCTACTTTTTTTTATTACAGAGAGGCCCTGCCATAACATAGTTCGCACTTCAAGCGTCACTTCTGTTTATTCAATGAAAGGTTAGATATCCAAACACAAAAATCACCCTAAAAAGTGTTTGTTTTCCGATTTCTTCATAGGTTTTAGTGCCAAAGCCGACCACAAAAAGTTTTATTAGCGGCGTTATTTCTTCGCAATCTATACAATTAATAAAATTTATCCAAAATGTTTCATGAATTTTGCGATTTAGCCGAATTTGACTTAATCTGTGTTATTTAGTTATTCAATTGCTGAATTAGTTAGCTATTCAATAATTTGCTTAAAATTACACTGTTTGCAATATAAAATTTCGTAATAATCTGCTACATTCTTGCATCTTAAAAGGGCACAATATGAACTGTTTGTAATTCAGATCTATTTGTAGATAAAAAGAGAAAATTACATTTTTAAAATCTCATTAAGGTATATCCATGTGTAATAAGTTAATATATATGCTTATCTCTTTAGGTCAAGTAAGGCGTGAGTATTAAAATGTCATAAAAACATTGCTATTTACTAGAAAATATTTAATTATATATTTAAATTATACACACACTACATATAAAATTATCATAAATTTTAATTGCCTTTTTTAATTTATTTTCCACAATTATATGAAAGTAAAAAAAATTAATATACACGTGAAAATAGTAAATACATCTTGAAAAAAATACCGCAGTCTATTCATGCAGAAAATTATCTACACCGCGAAGACAATAAGTAAATATTTTAACCTCTATCAGATTCGTTTAAACAGTACCAAATGATTTGTTTAGGTTTTACAATTCATTATCTTATAATTGGCACAAAAATGTCACAATTTCTATCTCTTGCTAACGAGATATTTCTGAATTTTTCCAATAATTGTATCCATTTTTTATATTAAAGGTTTGATATTTTAATTTCGTATCTATTTAATACTATATTTTCTTAATGATATTGAAATTGATTATTTTTCCTGAAAAAATAAAAATATTTTTCTAGAAACACAACAAAAACAGTTTAAAGTTATTATCATTTACTTTTTAATTCAATATTAGTTTTTTTCCATGGAAGTGAGTTACTGTGACTTGATGAGGCGTAAACTGATCATTCATTATCTTTAAAGTTCATTTTTTATTTTTATATAATATCAAGTGCAAAAATAAACAGTAAAATGTTTTAAGTAACAGTAAATTCATTTTTTATCGCATATTTTATAAGTTTTTAAATTTAACATCTTTTTTTTTTTAAATCTACCAATAACAGAACTATTTTTAGATAATTTGTGTTCCTTATATTCAGAAATTTGTAAGGATTAAAAATATATTCTCATAATCGATAATAGTTTGATTGCAATTTCAAACATTAAACACGGAAGGTGCGGAGTTTTCTTCATTTATTTACAAATGATATTTCCCTTCGAATGATAATTAAAATGATTCATTTAATGTTTTCTGAAATAAGAAAATGCATATTGATACATTTATTATAACATTGATAATTTATGAACAAATATTTGTCCATTTAATTTTAATATATTGCATTCTTAGGTAGAGTAAGGAAGCCAGGTAAGAATGCATGAATCTATTTTATAATATTTTTATGCAACTCATTCTATTTTACTTTTAGGATAAGTTTTATATAATTGCAAAAATTTAGATTTTAAACAATATTTTACATTCTTTTTTTGAAATATAATTGACTTTTTAAATATAATTTATATTAACATAGTTATATAAATGAAAATATTGTACTCTAAATATATTTGAAACATAGATTTAATATTATCTAAATAATTCTTTTTCAGTTCAACATAAAAGCAATGGTATGAATTTATCTTTTTGTTAATAAAAAAACTAATGAAATAGTCTAAATGGTGACATATTTATTTTTAAAAAATCCATTTGTATGTTGTTTGGATCCATTGATTTGAAAAAAAAAATACCGAGGAATAAACTTGTCTGATAGAATGTCGATAATCCGATCCTACACTAAAGTTTTATTTCTATTTGACGTAGGAACTGTTATGGTACATTAATAAAGTAAAACTATAGATTAATATCCGGTTTCTCAATAATCAAGACAAAATGCATTCAGAAAACCGTGCATCCAAAAACTCACCAAAAGTGCACCACATTGGATGGCTACAATAAAAGGTCACAAATGGCTTTTAGTAAGAAATTATCAAGATTACATTTGACAAGCTATCATTCACAAAAATTCCGTTTTGTCGAAAGAAAAAAAAATCTTTCAGCATTGGGAATTACTTTAAGACAAGCCCATGGATATTGGGATTCATGATTCATTATAAAATAATGCAATCCATTATTTTCATTTTTTTTCTATGAATGATATCTTTACCCATTTTGTTCTCGCTGAGCGCTTTATTTGTTCATCTCATTTTGTTGTTCAGTGTGTATTAGTAATAAATCATTTTATACACACTTTTCACACTACAATTTTTATAATTTCCATTATCTCCACTTCATCGCTTGTTTGAAATGAAATTCACTAACCTATTACCCAATTCTCTTCATTTGCTGATTTTTTCTCTGCTTCGATGTTTTAAAGGCACCGATCTGAAAATCTTTCTCTATAACTTAACTTTCTCTGTCAATAATAGTTGTAGCAACCATGAATTAGAATCAATTATAAAATTTTCCAGAAGCATTAATATAACTATCAATCTCTTTCATCGATTTTAAAGCAAATGAAAATAATAATGAACGATTTTTATTACTTTTTGAAGATATTAATATTCCTTTCAGAATTGTTTCACTCTTCATATTCTCGATATGCAAGCTTTATAGATGCATTTCCAGTGTCAGTAAATAAGCTTTTGATCCTCATATTAATTTTACATTAATTTTAATTTGAAGTTCAAAAGATTGATAACCATATAATAATTACTCCCCTCCACAGTGTAGTTGAAACCCTTGTGTGGAGACAAATTTGAGCTCTGATGACCCCACCATCCAAGATTAAACTTCTCCTGAGGGAAGTACATTTTGTCATTGGCGTAGAAATAACTCGACCCTTCAGCATTGCTATAATACCAGAAAAGAGAGAACTAACCAACTCAGGGGGAAATTCTCATTCCCATATCTGGAATTCTTTCCTTTGTATGTGTATGGGGAGGGAGCCATTTGTTTATTAGAATGCTTTTATCTATAGGGAGAATATAATACAGGATAATTGAAAATTCGTCTATATAATTAATATTCTACTAATTGTACTATTAGAAATGTTACTAATTATTTTTAGTCTAAATGAAAAAAATGAAAATCTAGTGTGTATATATATATATATCAAAAGTTTTTCAATTATTTTTGCATTCCGTATTAACGCATTTCAAAATAATTCAGCACCCAAATAATAATAATAAAAAAAATCGGAATTTACGGAAATAAAGTTTGTCTTACATCATCATAGTTTTTGACAGAGAAACATGTCATCAATGTATGGTGATATAACCTCTTCAGTGGTTTCACTGCTCCCGTCGATCAACCTGCCATTTAAGCCCAGCTGATTCTTCTCGTATTCTTGATATCGAATATACGGTGAACAGTATTATTTTTGAAACCTATACTAGTGTTATTTTTCATCATTCCATAAAAATTATAAATGTCCTTTTCTTACTTTTTGTTTTGTTTTGTTCTAAAAGGTTTATAATCAATAAACTTTTCTTATAGATCAAACTGATAATCTTTCACTTATGTAACTGTTTGGGTCGTATGAATCGCATACACTTCGTGCGCTTGCATGTATGATGAGTCAGTTATTTCCCATAGTCTAGAAAGTTTTAACAAAAGTTTGTGCTGTGAAAATGAACGTGTTAAATGACAAAATGTTGGTATATTTATAAATAGAATAATTCTATCTACAATTTTTTTATTTCCATTCTCTGTTTACAACTGAATTTTTTTATTTTTTTATTTCAGAAGGTTTGATAAGAGGTAAAAAATACTTTGAATTCAATCTCATTTAGTAACAAATCAATAATATTTATAAATAAGATTTTTTATAAATGGGTCAAAAACAATTTGAAATTCAAGAGCTTACAAATAGAATCCGCACAAGAGTTCTTTATTGGAATTGTTTTATTATGATTTAACAGATTTTTTTTATATTACTTACACTTTATATACTTTTTTCAATCACATATTGGCAAAATTTTATGAAAATTTATTTTAATTAGAATTTAAATTTTATTAAACCTGAAAGATGAAAAAAATCGTATGGAAATGTAAATATGAATGATATATATGAGGGAGTATGTATGAGCAGGTAATGTAATTGAATATGTATGCATATAAAATTTGCTGCAGTTATGCGCGCCGATGATGAGCTGATCAGACTTATTTATCAAGATAATCTGGCGCATAATAAAGGATGGTTAAATTGACTTTTAGAGATGGAAAAATATAATCATATCCATCAAAATACTTTCGCCATTAAACTTTGGATTGCTATGCAATATAACTACTTAATAGAAGCATATATTCTTACCAGTCTGTTGAATAGTATTTGTCTTTTAGACATTTGGCAAAATCATTTTTTATATCACTTCAGCAATTAATTCAAGAAAATGATTTCAATAGTGTGGAATGCCAGTTCATTTCAGTAGTAATTATTTGGATCCAATTCACGTCCATTATTAAATCAGAAGGATTCCACCTGTTTCTTTTCTATCACGATAGCATAATACATGAATTACATTCACGTCACATTTCTATGTTTATGTTTGTGCCATCATTTTGAATTTTTTTTCAAACATTTATGGTCCCATTTTGTGCATGCCTTTTCCAAAAATATACGCCACAGTAATATGATGTTTGAGAAACAATTTTGTAGCCAATCTAGGAACCTTTGTTGGTTTATCCGTTGGTTTGCGTTCTGCTATCATCTGCCTTCTTTTGATACAAAAACATAAGAAAGTGAATGGAAGTAAAAAGGAATATAAAAAATAAAAGAATTATTAAAATTTTAATACAATATTTTTAATACTATTTTTGAGGATTAATTCACTTTGAAAGATCTTTAAGATACAGAGTATTTTGTCCTAATTTTTGTAATGCATATTCTCTGTTTGAAACTTTTATTAACTATGGCTTAGCATTGGATTTCTACTTTCCCATACCTGAGGTATACAAAGAGAAAGTATTGAATTGTCAAAAATTTTGACATGAAATTTAGACATATTTTCACATTTTAGATCTACCCAAATCCGGATTTTTTTTAAATGTTTGTCCATATGCCCGTAAAAACGATAAATCAAAAACGCTTTGAGATAGACGGAAAAAATTTTGTATAGATATCTCTACATAAAATTGAAAATTAAATCATAAATCATATTTGTACATATCAGTCAAATGAAATCCACTCAGATGAAGTTTGTCTGTCCTGCTGTACGAATATAAGAGATTATAATAAATACAAAACGTAATGAGCTTAACAAATAAATTTTAATACATAGTTTAGCATTTTAAATGTAGATTATCAAATTTTGAACCAAATCTGTCAAATTGTTGACGTTTATCGATCTGTACTTTTTATTACACTTAAACGAAAGGACTCAAATGCACATTAGTTTAAATAGATGAAATTTGACATGTGATTTTGTGAATATAATTATAGTTTTATTCCAGATTATGATTTTAACTTGTCGGAGAAAAAAAAATACAAATTCAATTTTCGTGTATATAAACCGCATGTCAGGGATTAATAATCAAAAGTCACACATAAGATATAGTGAAATTGCTAGATTCAGGCAAAAGAACATTTGCAACAAGGCATCAGAGAATATAACCAATGTGCAAAATTCTATGCTGGGAGGAAGTAAATAATACATTTATTAGGATGCATCCAGGAAAGTTTAAAAGAGAACACGTCCTCTGCTTTTCAATGAATATCGAACCAAAAATGATACATACTGCTCTTAAGTGTGATTGAAAATGTTTATATCGAAATAACATAAATTACCACAAAAAAGTAACATTTCGATTTTCTCATTAAGCTCAATTTACTTTTAAAACTATTTATTACTAAAGGGAAATGCAAGCTTTAATGAACATTGCTGCATTTCAGGATATTAATGGAATTTTATTGCAATAATATTATTGTCGTAAAAGTTATAACGGATTTTTATTGCCTTAAAAAGTTATAACGGAAAAATAAATTTACGGATTGGTGAAATCTCGAAATAGCTTTTAAAATCTTGTATTCAAGTTCATAAACAAAAAGTACATTTGTACTTTTCCATTACGTATTAGTAATAAATGATATTCGTGTATCTAATTCCTTATTTTTATTAAGCATCTATTAATCTAAATAAGAATCGTAAAATGATACAATAAAATGTAATATTAATCAACTCAGATTATAAAGATTTTTTTCAAAAACAAGGAAGTTAAAAACTAAATGTTTGTTGAAGTAATATCTGCATCTGATGTACGGAAAATTGCAATAAATTATTTCTAAAAACTCACTGGAATATCGTTTTATGATCTATCGGAATGACATAATCAAAACAGAAAGTGAAATAAATGAAATTATTATTTTATCAACAGCAATAGAAAATTCAAGTATATGCTGGCATATTTGTATTAATAAAAAAAACAAAAATAAAAAGGGCAAAATAAAAAAATAAAAAATAAATAAAGAGATAAAACACAAAAATGGTGTTAGAAAGTCCAAAAAATATTAACATCTGTTAACCAGAGATCTCGTATTATTCAAATATATTTTATGTATATTTATTATTTATAGGAGTCGCGGGTAAAGGTAAGTAACAATACTCAGAAATTTATTTATTTATTTTTTGAAAAAAAAAAATCCACGAATATAATATTAAAAGTTATTAAGTTTATTACATTAAGTATTTTTGTAAGTTATAAGCTATTAATAATAAATAATCGAAATTGTTATTTTGTTCTCATTAATCTCACTGTGAATGAATAAAGAAAATATCTGGAGAATTGTATTAGTCAGAATTGTAAAATAAACTGTTAATTAACTCACGACTGAAATTATTGTTAATTTTATAATTCATTTCTTAAGATGGAATTCCAAATAAGTGATTTGATTTAAATATACATATATAACCATAATCAATTAAAAAATTTTAATATTTTCTAACAAAAATTTTATTTAGAGCAAAAGTAAATATATCATCGACAAAATCAATGCTTAAATATAATTCAGAATTTTATTCCTACTTAAGCAATTTCCATTCAAAAAGTTTACAAAATTAAACTTCTTCGCTGAATGTCTAATTAGGAATTGAACGCATGTTTTACATTTTAATAATTATTGTAATGAATCTTTTACATATGATTAAGATTTGAATACAGATTAATTTGACGTGAACTCTCTATTATACTGATGAAGTCATATAGAAAATGATTGTATTAATCTGTTTACGAAAGTAGTTTGAAAAATTTACAAATTTATATAGTCATATTTCAGAATTTATTTAATATTATTACATAAATCAGTAGCTATATTTTTAACATTTTGTTTGAAACTTTTGATTATGCTTTCAGCGAGAAATTTTGGAAACAGTAAGTAATTGTTTTAAAATAATTAATATTACTAACACTTTCTTTAATCATTGCATTTGTCTTGCTAAATAAATATGGGACAAAACCAATAATTTTCTTACCAGTATTAATATCATTTTCTACGAATAATTAATTAATATTTAATTTATTAAGGCCATCGGATTGTATTAATTAAATACATTTACCACAAATAAATATGTAGATAAAAAAAAGTTCAGAACATTTGAACTAATGAGGTTCCTGCTTTCTTTTAACAAAGACGAATAAAAGAAATGGGAATAAATAAGACTATTTATTCTATTTAATATAAATAAAAAAATAAAATAACATGAATAAATAATTTATGGGGATATTTCAAATGCTTTAAAAATAATGATATACCCGAGTAAGCATAAATCACTGATATATTAAGTTGTATAATTACGTCTTATCTATGGGATCATCCTAATTAGGAAACACTTTAACGTGATACAACTTGAGTTATATAAATAAAATGTGATTCGTTCTGGATTAATTATTGTGTATTCAAGTTTTATTCTTCTATAGGGGTTTTTGATACATACTATTTGCACCTAATATACGATAAATCTGATTTGCTTTATTAAATTATTTTTGTTTTGCTTTATGAAGACATAATTTAAATAATAGATTTATTTAGAAAGTTCTGAATAAATAAAAAATTCTTGTCTAAAGATATAATGAATATTTAAAAAAAATAAGCAAACAACATTTTCAACTCCACGCTTTATCATAGAGGAAATTTTTTTTAATGTTTTATGCTCATGTAAGGGGAAAAAAAATTATTGGTTTTTTTTTCCCTTCGAAGTTTTGAAAAAAAAATACAAGAGAAAATGTTTTTTTCTAGATTTGTATTATTTTGTTTTTTGAGCAAATAATAATTCCTTATGTTTATGTGACACTGATGAATAAAAATATGAGAAATCTTTACAACATTATTAATTTCATATATCTAATTTATTTAAGGAATTGTGGGAGGTGGTAAGTAAATTTTAAAATGCTGTTAATGTTTGTCTTCTAATCAGTATGCATTTGTTTTTTATTGACCTATGTATTATAGATAAAATTTATTAATGAACTTTTAAACTAAACTAATAATAAATTAATTAAAGACATATTAAACTATATTGATGAACATAATAAATATAATAATGAATTTATAATATAGATTATAAAAATTAACCTGTAATTCTTTTAAATAGAGTTTCAGAAATGAAAATTTTAAACATATTATTTGAGTGATGGATGCTTACATAAAAATAGTAACTTATTATGTATTTAATTTAAGAGTATTTACTGTCATTTTATATATATTTCTTTATTTTCTTATATAGTACAAAATGCAGCGAAAGGTCAGTACTAAATAATCTTTTATAAATAAAATAATTTTGGTAAACTGTAATTTAAGACTTTAATTCACCAACAAATAATAAATTATTTATCAATACATTTTAAATAAACTATTTAAAATTCTTGAATAAGTGCGTATTTATTTTTGATTGAAAACAACTCGGATGGTGTCCGAGTCATTGCCAAAAGCCTCATCTTGTAAAAGATAAAATTACGAGATCAGAAAACATTTCTCTTATGCCTTTAAAATAGGCAGGAAATTTTTGTGAAATGTCTTTGAGCTGGGAGAAATGCAAATATTTATAATATTTTTCAATTTCTTCTTGCTTTTTATCTAGTAATGAAATGATTTCTGGAAATATCAAAGAAATAATATAATAAAAAAATATAGTATTTATTGTAAGGTATTCTTATTTTTTAGTAAGCTGAAACAGAGAAAAAAATAAGATTTCCAGTTTTTTCCAAGTTATTTAAATTCTTGAATTCGAAAATTGTTATTAAACAGTAAAAGTGTAATATTTATATTAATTGTTTATGATATATACCTATTACCGCAAATCGCCCAGAAATATTGTTTTATCTCTACAACATATTTCTATATTCGGAATATTGTACAACAGCCTGGAGATACCATCTTATATGTATGTTTATTTAAATAAGAGAAATGTACGATTTAATGTCATTAATCTTGAAGTATCTAATTTAATTATTTTTTTAAATTTAGATTTGGGGCCAATTGGAGGTGCGTAAAGTTTTTTATTTAATTTATCAATTCCATTAAGGTTAACTGAGTTGCATTATTTTGTAAAATTTTATGCTTTTAAAGAAATCTGAAGGAACAATTATGTGTTCATACATTACTCATTGCATTTTGGGAAGTAGCATAGACCATAATTTTGGAAAATTTATGTTTTGAATTCAAAATGACATTGAAAAATTGATTAATGGATATAGTAAAGAATTAAGTAAGTGAAAAATATAAGTTGTATTTATCAACGCATTTTTAGAGCATCGTAAATATTCGAAAGAATTTGGAATTGATGGGACTACATTTTTAGAAACAGAAGATATAAAAGAAAATTTAAATTTTTCATGTGTATAGAAACTGTTATACAAACCACTTTCTATCTAAATATATAAGATATTTGTTTCATTTTTTTAATTCAAAAGAAAACAAAGTGAAAACAAATGTTTTCATTTATCGATGCAATAACAAACGCCTTCAAAGTCAGAACAGAATATAATATATATCATTCCAGAAAAAATACATTTAGCTAAATATGTGATAAGTAATAAAATAAGATGCATCAATAGTATTTAGTAAAGTAATAAATAAAAAAATAAAGATCATATTGTTGTGATGATTTATGAGTACATGAAAAGGGAAAGCTGTGAAATATATTCCCAAAACTTTAGTGAATGTCAAGAATATGCCAATTGAATTTTACTAGTTTATTTAGTGATGTCTTTTACTTATTCAATTTTTTAATCGTTTGATGGAATTAAAAAAATGTATCTTTATCAGTATAGCTAATTTATGATAATTAAAAATCTTAATTGACAAATTTAAATATCATATTATTATAAATTATAATTACAGTTAATTAATTGAGATAAAAATGATTGTTTTCTGGAACGTATGTTTATTAATGCTTTAAAACGTAGAATTTTTTTAAACCTTGTTTTATAATATTTGTTCTATCATATGTTCTGTATTTATAAATACTATAGCATCTTCACAGCAGTTTTTTCTGGAATTTTCTACTGAGCTTTCCAAATGGATTGAATCAAAAATAAATTTTATTTATTTATTAACTAATAATTAAGTTCAGAAAATTTAAAATTAATTCCTTGCCAAGCAAAATCCAGCACATAAAAAATGAGTGAAGAATCAATTTCAAAATTCCATCTTTAAAAATACAAAACAAGTCAACTTAAAAATGTAAGTACGCAATTATATATAACTGAATATAATTGAGATTTGAATTGATGTGAATTTCTCTTGATATCTGGTATTGTATTATCATGATAAGTAATGCTGGTCAAATTCTTGGAATATGCAATATGCAGCAGAAAATTAGTTCACCGCCTTATTTTTATGTTGAAGTTTCGAAGAACAAAGACTTTTTTTAATATACTTTTAGTTATAAGACACACTCGACTAATAATTCATCTTCATTTGCATTAAATTGTCAACCTATAATAATAAAAAAATATGAGAAAAGATGCATGATTTTCTGAAAATTCACGTAGAATGCCACAAATATGTGCTTTCAAGAAAAACACTGTTATGGTATATATTTTTATTAACATATTCAATATAAATTTAATTAATTGTATTGATTAATGTTTAAATTTTGGAAAAAAATTTCATTAAAATTTACATGTCGCTCTTGTAAAAAATATTATTAGTTTATTATTAAAATAATTTTTCTTATTACAGGAATCATAACAAAAGGTAAGTGAAACATTTATAAATCAACGTATTAGAACAGAATTCTTTTAAGTTATTATGATAAGATATAATTTTTGTATAAACATAATAGTTATAAAATTATTTAGTATATATTAATGAAATTCTAAGTTAACATTGATTATCATTAATCAGTTTATGGTTATATATCTTATGGATACAAAAAATAATATTTTGCCTAGATCTTGTTAACTTGAAATGAGTAATCTGCGGTTGTCAGGCTAAAAAAATGATCTCCATATCATATAATATCAACAGTTATCTTTTTACTAACTAAAAGTTTAGTTATTAAATTAAATGCTTTTGTCTTGCTCAGTTTATATAAATTACAAATTAGAAAAAAATGATGAAAAACATTTAAGAATTATTCCTGCCTTTTACAATTGAATGGAAGCTATTGAATTTTCATTTGCTTTCTTCCCTGTAAATATAAAATTTGCATTTTAAATTGTATTCAGAAGTTTTGAAGTATTGTGTATATATATAAAATCTATAACTGAATATATAAAGTTGGAAATTAAATTAAAATTTCAGATTTGTAAATATTGGAAAAAAACCTTAATTCAAATTATCATGAATTCATTTCGAAACTCATGAAAAGTTTATTATGGGCCATTTCCTATCGACGAGCATCTGAGGCAAAAAAATTTATTACACTGCATTGCTATTACAACTGTTGTTTTGAAATTATTATAATACTTCAAAACATATCAAATGTAAATCAAGATCTCAGTGTGATTATTTCAATATTTATTTGAATTAATTTTGATTATAAACCTTCTATATAAATCAACAATAATATTTGTAATGGAATGAGAAATTTTATAGATATATTCATCCTCTTTATTTAGTTTTGTTTCTATTAATCTATGATATAATCAAAATAAAATGTCAGTTTCAGAATTAACGTTGTGACATTCTGAAGACAATCTAAAAATACTTTTTAAAAATAAAACTGCTTCCTTATTTTGCACACTGAATCATATTGAGTAGGTTTTACTATAATTAAAAAAATTCGAATTAATTAATCGAATTCAAATTAATATTTTTTTAAAATTAAATATTATAAATATTACAGAGTCTTGTAAACACTTATTCCTCTGTTAATTACCAGATAGCGCTTTTCATGTGATATTGTAACTTTATTAAAAAGAAATGGTCAAACAATTAAAATCTAAATTCTGAAAGCGTTGGACAGTTCATTTGACATCTGGAAGCATTAACTATCATAATTTAATATTCGAAATTAAGGCATCGCTTTGTTTGAGTTAAAATTTTAATGAATATTCCTCTTCAATGGATAAATGAATCACAAAACTATTTACATTCATGTGAAAACTATTTATTTGAGTTGAAGTATGTTAGGGAAAATATGAAGAGGATTATAAATTTTGAATTCTTGCATTTTTGCTTTTATAATTTTAATCATGAAAGCAATTCAGGTTGGGATGATAGTTTCTGTGGAATATAGACAAAAGAATATTTCAGGTAAAAGTATGATTAAAATTTATATTATATACATAAAATAATCAGAAATATTATTTGAATATTCCTATATGGAAATAGGAAATAAGTAATATTTTTTTCATAGTTTTAATATATATTTTTAATGAATCTAACGACTTATTTTTACAGCTGGTGATATTGCGAATTGTAAGATTTTTTTTGTTTTGTTTTGTTTTATATTTTTTGTGTTTTTTTCTGCTATTATAGAATTATTTTACTTGCCTTAGATAAAATAATTTTTAAAATATAATATGAATTGCAACTTATAATTTTCATTGTGTTATTACAAATTATTCAACACAGGAGAAATCAAATTTTAATTTCTTATAAAATTTATTTTATGGAAGGAGTTAATAGCATTTATATGGACTTTTCTAAGGAATATTAGAATTACATTTATAGATTGGTTCACACGACACTAAATATACAAAACACAGAAAAATAAATTTGTAAATGAAATGTTTTGCTTGAGTGTGCTTTAAAAATCAAGTCATTAACATCTCATTTTTCGCTAGTATTAGATGTATGTTTGTTTATTTTTGAAAACTCGGTAAAAACTGAAAGTTTGAATTAAAATAAAATATTTTTAGTGTGCGTAAATAACTTTGAATAATAATAACTGGATAATAAGAATGTAAGTAGGTTTAATCAGTTTCATTCGCTGTCTAATTCGAAAGTTAGCAAAAAGTCAAATACTTAAGATCCAGCATATGTAAATTAATGCATTAAAAGTAATTGACTCCAATTTCCGTGAACTTCAAAATTTTATAATTTATTCAAACGAATATAATTTTAGAATTTAAGTTGAAATTAAATTTATAAAAAATCGATTTCTGGTTTTTCTATAATTTAAAAGCATTGTAATAAGGAATTTAAATGACATTTTGTAACTTTTTGAATTTTATCTCTTGCAGATGCTCTTAACGGAAGTAAGTATATTAAAAAATAGTTTTAGTGCTTATTATTATTATTTTGCATCAAATTAGAATCCAAGTATAATTTTTTCATACAGATGCCTGGAACTCATTTTTAATTGATTCCTTTGTCCAAAATTTATAGATCACGTTATTCTAAAATTATACGTGATAAAATTATGAGTCAAAATAAACATTAAAATAATGATATGATATTTTAGTATAAATTTTACATTTTAAGATTTATATTTAAACGTAAAATTAATTCATTTAACAAATTTATTGTTAATTTTTAGAACTGGGTATCTCTTTAAAATCTGATTCTTAAATTTTATAGCTTAATTTAAAATATTTCATTCACATTGAAGGTCTATTTTAGTCAAATAACTTTGGATGTTTAATTTTTGTTTCGCTTTTCTAATTCAAAGAGAGCAGGATGACGTAATTTAAAAAATGTGTTCATTATTCCCAATGCCATTACAGGAAAATATATAAGATAAAAATAAAATAAAATATATATGATTGAAACCAACTGAATCTTTAAATTAAAATTTCATAAATTAATTAATATAATATCAAAAGTAAAAAAAAAACAATTTTTATTAACAAAATAGACATGTTTTCTATTCTAATTGTCAGTAAATATTGATCCCAATTGCTTTACAGATAATTCATGAAACCAAAAATAAAGAATACTGTATTTCATTTCAATATAACGTAAAGAAAGCATCATACAAATTATGAACCAGAAAGATAAGCCCCCATTCTGTCTTTGTATCCGGGAACAAAAAATGATTAATTAAAAATTAAAGTTGTTAATTGAAACACATTTCGATTAAGTGAAACTAATAATACACAACTGAAGATAATCTGTTGAAGCGTTGAAATAAATTACAATAATAATAATTAATAGGAATAACTGGAACGAACCATGCAAAACTGAAATTAATAATTAATAATTCAAATAAAACTGCAAAGAATATTTATTGGCACTTTATAATGTCGGTAACGAATCATAATTTATCTTAAGAAATTTCAAATACATTAAAAAGTTTAAATTTTAATATGAATTCAGGATTACAATGATTTGTTATGGAGAAGATAATATGCCAGTACATATGTTGTTCTTCTCTGATAACGGAAAGTATTAGGCAAAACATTTTTGTTTTACCATTTATACAAAATATATCTATTATTTTTTATTTTATCATGAAAAATAAGGATTAAGATCCTTGAATCGCATGTTTTTCCAGTTATATCTTTCTAACTTCATATAATTCAAATTATTTTTGCATATTTCAGCTGACTCTGCCATAAATAGTGAGTGATTTTTTTTTGCTTATTATTTAAATGTAATAAGGGTAAATATAAAGAAATCTAATATAAATAAAATGCAAGGATAAATAACGATTTTAAAGCATTTAATATAAAATATAACAAACAATTACATTTATATAAAAAATAGCAATATTATAAAAAAAAAATTACAATTTCGCATTTGTTGCAACCATTTCATTTCGTAAATCTTCCATTCATATTGATGTTGAAATAGTACTTGAATGTAGAAAAAAAAATGAATTCATATAAGTATTTATACAGAAAAATATAAAAAATAATTTCGTTCATTATTAAATTAAAAAGGCATTTATTTTTGCACATTAAAAATATTTTTCCTGTTTCAAAAATATTATTGTAAACTGACTCGAAAACATTGAAACCTTGAATACTATTACTGATTTGATTTAATAAAACTGATTAGAAAACGCATTTGTATTTAGAAAATTACATTTGAGAATTCACTATTTTTTTTATGCATGTTATCTCTTCAAAAATTACGCAAATCGATTTCGATTAGCTTATTTTTTCTAGAAGTGTATCGTGAATAAATAAGTCTGATTAATTTTCTTTAATAAAAAAAACAACAACACTGTGACTGATTTTTGCAGAAGTTTTGTTTGTGTCGAAATATTTTGATGATTTTAATTTTCATGAAGTTATATAATAATTAATTTTTTGTTTTAGAGGCCAATAACTTTGGTACGTATTGATTTATTCATGGAAAAAATGCAATTTCAATAAAAAGGGATCATTGAAAATCAAACTTTTAAGAATTATAAAACTTTAAATGAATGTAAAATTTTAAATTATGAGATATATGTAAAATAATCTTTATTATTATTCATCGATATTTGTAAATTACTATATAAAATGCAGAAAAATCTTAATGACTGTCTTAGAAAACATTTAATGAATTTATAGAATGATTAAATAGATTCTATTAACTTGATTTCTTATAAAAAATTACAATTCAACATTCAAAATCTAGTAATATTTTGAAATTTTACAGAAAATTACCTATAAAGTTTAAAATAAAATAATTAGAAATAATAAATTATCAATGGTTTATGATATCTCAAGTTGCAATGGAGGAATCATATTTTTATCAATTATGCCAAGAGAAGATTGGAAAAAAATATTTATTCAGTGAAGAATTTTTCATTAACTTTAATTTATTTTATAAATTTCACGAATATTTTTAGAGATATTTTTTGTACATGCCTTGTACATGTACATGTTGTATGTACTTTTTTGTACATGTTGTATGTATCTGTGATCAAGAAGAAGTAATGAGGTGTATCAAAAATCTGTTTCTCCATAAACGTTTATTTGAAATTCTTGAAAAATTAAATGATGTATTGAAATTTCACGAAGAAAAAAATATTTAAAAACATTTTATTTGTTTAATTATTTAGCAGAGAGGAAACTGTTTTTCAGATTATTCACTGTTTTTGAATTTCATTTCAGCTGGAGATACTGCAAGAAGTATGTTTGTTTTGTTCTAACAATGAAATGATACGGATAATCTTATTTTCCACTTCAGTATACACAGGTAGAATTTAAATGCAGAATTGGTAATATGTGAAAATAAAAACGAAAGATATGCAAAATATCTAACAATATTTAATAAATTTTTATTTTCCAAATCCAAATCCAAATCCAGTTTTAAATAACCTAAAAATAATTAATTTTCTGTTCCTTACAACATTAGAAATATTTGTAAATTAAGAAAACTTTTTTGAATCTTTTCTCTTATTTCGTATTTTTTAAAACTTAATTTAAATCAATATGCTTACATCATTAGTTTTATTAATTAATTTCGTCAGAAAATGAAAAAAATATTGATACTACAGTGATTAGAATGTTTATTGGAATAGTCATTATATTAACATTTATTACTAGACGTTGGATTTTTATCATGTTGAATAAAATCTATTTGTCATGCTTTGACTCGTATTACACTCCGGCAAATGTGGGTAATTTCTCATGATTGTTAGGAGATGAGTTAAGTAATTCATTAGCATTACTTAAAAATTTATCGTTCAAAAATGTATTTGAGTAAAATAAATTTATATCTTCTTTTTCTTTAAATGACGCTTTATTATACTTACAATAAAATTTCCATTCTTGATGCTACATACTCATTAAAAATTTCTGAACTCTATAAATATCATATTCCCGAGCAATATAATCAGACATTTTTAAACACATATTAAATGAACCAAAATGATTTGTTTTTTGATTAACTATCATGATATGAGCGAGTTAAGTCCGTTAATGTAAGGTATTTTTTTATTAAGAACGTTAGAAACAGCATCTGAATAAATAAAATAACATCAGCATGATTTCTTTTTATATGCACTGTTAAAGAAATACAATAAAAATTATAAACAATTTAAAATCATTTCAAAGACATAAAAAGTAATCACATAATACAATGCAATTAATAAAACTTTTATTGTATCAAAAAAATTATATATTTTTGTAAAATACTTTATATTTTAAGTAAAAAAATGTTTCTTTAAAGTGAGTTAAATAACATATTTGTTTGATTTAGTATGTTTCATTCTTATTTACGTACAACAATTTAAATGCATCGTACAATTTATCTTTTTCAGAGGTTTACGGCCAAGGTAAGTTTCTTTTAATACAGATTCGTATCAATTTCGACTGAAGATTCTAATTATTTGAATTAATTCAATAATTGTTTGATTATAGGCAAAAACATAGTTGGGCGTAAGTATTTGTATTTTTTAATAGCCAAAAAAATTCTATTTATGGAAATCAGTTAAAATCATTTTTATATCTGAGTTCAAGCTTGTATAATTGCTCATAATTTTACATATTGTTTGATATTCTAGTTCGCTCACGGTTTCTTTACAGAAAACAATTACAATTATCCTTTAAAAAATTGCAGAAACGACATTATTTTTTTTTAAGATTAAGGGATGTTCAGGAATAAAATATAAGTCAAAATAATCTTATGAAAAGACATTTTCAGTCCAATTTCTTTCAATAAATTTTCATTCCTTATAAAAATTTATAAAATACATCAAATTATTTGTAACAAACCATTTATAACAATTCAAAGTATTTAAAACAAAGCTATTTCCTTTTAAAAGGAAGATCAATTAATTTAAAAATTAAAAAAAAAATGTTTTTGTTAATGTATTGTAAAAATAAAAATAATTATTTTTAATGGTGTAAGGAAGTCTAAATAATTCAAAGTTTAATATTTCACTTTATAATCTTTAATATATTTCATCATTATTTGCATTCTAATTTCTTAATAAGAATGTTAATATTTCTCTGTCCTTATTTTAGTTTTTACAAAAAGATTGTAATTTTTTCTTACGAATTTCGCTGTGGATTTAAAACGTTTATCTATAGACAAAGGCCTTAATATGCAGTACTGTTCTTTTGTTTTGATATCCAAAGCTTTGATAAAAATGTTATTTTTGGTTTTTGTTAATTCACTGATAAAGGTGCTTCTTATATTTAAAAAAATATACGTTCATGATGCATTCACCAGTTAAAAAGAACTAAATGTAAAACTATCCCCTTTAAAATATAAAAAAAGACTATCCACTTTAAAACTATTTGCCTACAAATGTCTTCTAATATACTTAATTTTTTAAAATCAAAATATGGATGTCAAAACCAAATTGTAAAATCTTGTCATTTTATAATGTAAGTATTCTGAAATTTTAATCACATTTCAAAGTTTTAATCTCTTTAAAACATTTCTAGATTTAGAAGGAAATTTTTTACTTCTTTTTTAATTTATCACATTATCTGAATTAATAAGTTGTATATTTAATGTTTTCACTTTTTAATCTTTAATATATTTCCTCATTATTTGCGTTCTAATTACTTAATAAGAAAGTTAATATTTCTCAGTTTAATTTCTAGATGGCACCACCTCTCTGATAAAGTTTTTTTTAGCTGCATCACTGCACTAATTGATGATTAGGAGCATCTAAAAGGAATAAAATATTTTATTTTCATTTTCATTTCACAAACCAGCTACTATTCAAAATTTCAGAAAATGAGTTCGTTAATAAAATAAATTAATAATAATTCGTAAACGCACCCATTTAAACCATCGGGAGTGACTTCCCCGACATTTTAGCATACTTTCGAATAAATATGCTTGTGTGACATTAATTGTATGCTACTGCGAATAGTAGTTACGAGAGACGAGATAGATTTTTAGCGATTCATCGCTCTAGTGCAGTTAATAAAGAATTATCAGAAAAGTGAACATACATTTAGAACGTCTTTAATAAAAGTGCCAAGTCATTTAATCCCACATTTCATATAGTTAAGCCCTTGCTATTTTTGTGTTATCGTGCCTACTTGCTTGCTTGAAGACCGACAAACGATGAACCTCTTGAAGGATAGCCGGATTCCCAATTTTCTTCTTGAATAGATTTCCTTAAAAATTTGATAAAATTCTACAAATTTCATGTGGCGATCAAATACAAAATTTTCCCCGGGAAGTTAGAAAGTTGGAAATACGCCAAAAGCTTGAGTTCAAATCATATCTATCATTGAGTTCTATCATATTTTGTACCAAGCTTGTTAAATGAAAAAAATATAAAATCCATATACAGCTCTCTTCATTGAACCTTATGGAAGTCTAATCACAAAATATGCCAAATTGTGAAAATATATAAGAAAGTGGTAAAAGAAAATACCACTTAAATAGCAATGCATATTTTCTTATTTTTAATACCATTCAGAAAATACATGAATAAGTTGTTCCTAACGCAGATATGTGAAAAGGTGCATCTTTTTATTTTTATTTTTGTGGCACCTGGATTTACTTGGATTTTCAGATGATTACTTACTCCTAGAACGTAATATAATAGCTTTATTTGGCAGTTTTAATATAACGCAAAGATCGACAATTTCCATAAGACACCACAATGGTTGTATTCATGTATGAATGCACTGATAATATTAACGCCGAGTTTCAAATCGCCAAGTTGGCTTCAATGAGTAATTTTTGGCGAATTATTGCTGAAGTGATGAAAACAAACAAATGTTGCGATAAGCTATAACAGATACTAACTAACTTTGACTGATTTTAAAGAGAAACCAGTGGGAGTGGATTCCATAAATCTTTCTCGCATACTCTTGAATAAAGGTGCTAGTCCATATATATATATATATATATATTACATTCATATCATTTTATTATAGTTCAAAACGATGGAGGTAAGTATATTCTATCTTTTACTTTTGTAATGTATGCATTCATAATTAATATTAACATACTCAGAGTTATATATATTTATATATATATATTGCATTCATATTTTATTTTAGTTCAAAACAAAGAAAGTAAGTATATCCTATCTTTTACATTTGTAATGTATGCATGCATAACTAAAATTAACACATTCAGAGTTATGCATATCTGTAACTATTCATCTGAATATTATGAAAGTTTTTACAAGCCGTTGAATAAAATGAAGAGAAATGATTTCTACTTTAAAAAATAGTTAATACTAAAAAATATTTTATTATAAAATTGCAGGAAAGTTACAAATTTTAATTATAATTTTTACCACAGTAAATAGATTATTAAATCAAAATTGCATAATCACCCCTTTTATCAGTTTCATATCGTCTTTATGGAAAACGATTTTGTAAGATCATGCTTCATAGGTATCAGAATGGCGATTTCGCTCCAAAACCTTTACAGATTTTTCAGACTTTAAAATTCATTTGAAGAGTTACAATGACTGCAAGATGAAAATCCGAAAGAAATCCTGGCCAATCCGTAAAATTCTGGAAATCTCGATATTTAAGCATTCGTCCTAGGAGAGAAAAAAAATTTTAATTTATTAACAGCTAATGCAACAATAAATTTCATGTTGCAGTCACTGAAAGAACAGCACACATCACTATCTGAAGAATTACATATTACAATGAAAAATAGCACAGAAGAAAGGCATACCGAAATAGAAAATGAATTATGGTATTTACATAATTATAATTATTTTAAAAATTAAAATGAAAAAGAGGAAAAGAAAATAACCAATTCAAATCTGATTAAGTTTATAGAAAATTTTCTTAAAATTTTTTACCCACAAACCTAACCACATTCAGAAGAATTCGGTTCAGTTATCAAAGATTATGATGATACTAATGTCGATAGTGAAAAGGAAGTGTCTCTTGAACAAAAAAATAGAATTCGCGATAAATAAAAAAAATTCAACGAACCAAAATACAATACAGAAATCAGCTATATCCAAAACCATCCGACGAGAAATCGATTTATTTGAAGATGAGGGATTTGTAGGTAAATACTTGGAAAAAGTATATCGCGCATTGCTAACAGTACCACCAACTAGCGCAGATGCCGAAAGAGCGTTTTCGATAGCTGGTAATTTTTGCACGAAATTACTTTTGCAGGCTTAATAACAGTACAATTGATGCATTATGTTTTTTACGATCACTTTTGAAAAATTTATAATAGTACCACAGACTGAATAGTGATATTTACTTTTTTGTGTGATTTAAATAAATAAGATGTTCCTTTACTTTTTTGTGATTCTTGATATACTGTTATAATTTATAGGTTACAAATTATTTTTTGTGATATTTACACTCTCTAATAATACTTGCAAATAAAACAAAGAAACTTCTGTGTTTTCTTTCTTTTTCAAAAACTTCTAATATCGGTATTAAAACCGGTATCCCGGTATTAAGATCTAAAAAATACCGAATACCGGTATTAAAATTTTGGTCCGATATTTCAATCCCTTAATGCCACTGCCGGTCTCTACAACCATGTAAGTGCGTTGAAAGAAGCCTTTCATGCAGAATAGTGCTTTTTACACATTGCCACTGGCGTTAAAAATATACTTAGAAGATATTTTATAGATGAGCTTGTAATCAGTCGGCACTTCCGTCTTATTTTATCGACAAATTTTCCAATCCTGAATCATTTTAAGGTTTGGCTCTAAAACTTCTTGAAATAGTTGTTTGGGTTTGATAAATCAAGAACATTGACAGAAAATAAGGGTAACATTTTTCGTCACAGACAGAAATGTTCTTTTTCATGAATTTACTGAGCACGAAAATTACTATTTTGAAATTTCAAAGAATTCTTGTCAATAACTGTCGGCATGCAGAACATGATTTAATATTAAGAGTTCATTATTGTATCGTTGTTGTAATGATCTTTAAAACTGTCTGTTGAGAAACCATTTTTAGCTTAACCATTTTAGCTGTAACCATTTTTTTAGCTTAATTCCTTTCGCATCTCTTCATTAAAGAGCTTGAAAAATTTCATAGCTTTCAGATAAACATTTAAGGATATGCACATTCTGAATAGGTCAACATTGTAATAGGATTTTGAACACTCGGTATATTTTATTTGGATGATAAAAATGCCTAATATTTAATTATATTATTAAAATCCTTGTTATATTATCAAAATTATATTATAACATTAATTCAAAGATGAATATATCCGTAGTTATTTATTTGAAAGCAATGAAATTAAAAAATGCTTTAATGAAGAATCCTCTATAGTTTAAATGAATTATATGAATAAACATATTAGTGACGATAAAATTCATGTAGTAAGAAACCATAAAGGGAATAACATTTGCAGCTAGAGATGCCAGTGCTCCAAGATTTTTCTCTTAAGTAGTTCATCAAATTTAAAGAGTGAAATAGAAAGGTTTGAAACATTGATTATTTTATAATTCAATCATAAAATTTGGCAGATTAAAGGATTAAAGATAACTAATACAAATTTTGATTACTTGTAATTGAATGAAAAAAGCATTTTTTTAAATCAATTAATTTATAATATTTTGATGAGAAAAAAAAAGATTTTTTTTCTTTTGTCAGAAAGCAAATAATTTCAATATTCTTCGAAAACTTAAAATTGTATTAGAAAAAATTAACTATTTTACTGCAAACAGTAAAACTAATTAAGTAATAAAGCTACTCAAATGTCATGTTTGTCTTCTAAAGATAATTAGAAGACAAACTTAGAAACTTAGACAATAATTAGAAACAAATTATACTTCATAATTTCGTATAATTTAATTCTATAATATTGAAGAAGAATACACCCTGATCATAAAAGTTAAGCTTTGTTCTTATAGAATATTGTACTTATGTCTTTGACTTCTAATGATAATTTTTCTGAAAATGTTTTAATTAATTTTGAAGAAATATGCATATTATATTTAAAATATTGAAATTCATATTTCATAAAAGATTTTCAAATTGCACATATTTTGCTTTACAGGCGATCCAAGCACAGGTAAGTAAAATTTCTAGGAAATAATTTAAATTTAAATAGAGTCACATGTAGATTGTTAAAAAAATGCAATATCTTCTGAAACTTTGGACAAAATCTTTTTTTTCCAATGATTATTACTCGAATTTGTAAAAAGAATATTCTAATAAATTGTAATGTAATTTTTAAAAAGTTTTATTTTGCCGTTTTATTTATTCTTTATAGTTTTTCTTCTTTTTGAATTACTACAAACTGTGTAATTTTTTCCTTATTCATGTCCTTTCTAGTGTATAATATATATAATTTTAATTAAAGAAATAAAGTTTTAAGGAAAACTTTCTATAAGTAAGAGATTTATTTATACATAAAAAAACACCTTTCAGTATAATTCTTTATCTTTCTAATATGGAAGTTATATTAAAGGTAGAACAGGTTATAACTTGTTGTGTCAAGTTGTTGTCTTTTCACAGAGAAAAAAAATGTAAACGTAGAAGTAAAATGTTTTTTTAAAATATTTCATATTCTATTTATTTATATAAGAATAAAAATGAGGATGATGCATAAAATATTCTTTCCTTATAACATAAACCTCTTTTCTATTTTGAAAAATCTAATTACAGTAACTTTTCGTGTAAATATTGTTGAGTTATAGTAAATTGAGTTCATGCGTTTTATCTCTTTTTTTGTTAGCATCATATTTATTTTTTGTTTATTTAAGGTGGCGGCGGTGTGAGTAAGTAATAAAATTTTATCGGAATTCATACCCTTATTGTTTAATTGGTTATTGCTTGGTTAAAAGTAAGTCCTTAAGTAATGTTAAATTTTCCATTATATATATATATATACATACACAGTGGTGGCCAAAATTGTTGACACTTTTGAAAATCGTTATGATTTCTTAGCTTTGTATGCTTATAGAAAATGTTACATTTCATAAAATGTAAACTTTTACATATATTTGAAAGAGAATGTAATGCTGGTTTTAATACAAAAAGCAAAATTCAAATATTTGTAATACAAAAAAAGGTATTCTTACTTTAATCTGAATAACAAACACAGTGATGAAGTGGATTGTAATTTTCTAACTTTCCTGACAAATCACTGTTCTTGTTCTGAGAATCAATCAAATGTTAATAACTGCCAGCGGAAGCTGCCATCATGTTTATAATTAGAAAAAGTCATTATTGTACTCTTTTCTGTAGAAGGAAGGCTGTTTTTTTATGTAATTAAATTGGAAGGTAGAAATTTTGTTAAACATGTTAAAATATATTTGCAATTTTTGTAAATATTCTAATATTTAGTCAAGAAGTAATGTCATCAAACAAAAGAATAGATTGAACACCTAGAAAGAGAACTAATATTATTGTGTTACATGACTGTGGTTTTTCCTATGCTGAAATTGCAAAACTAGAGGGCGGTTCAGTGACTATATCCAGAGTCTGAACGCCTTGTTTACGGTATCAAGAGGCAAATTCAATAAAAAAAGCATGTAATGGCTGAAAAAGGTGCATCACATCTGTTGATGACAGAAAAATAAAAAGACTATGTCTCCAAGATCGAAGAATGCCATCAGCGACCACCAGAAGTCAATTGAATGATGCTGCATTTATGTCAGTTCAAGAACAATCAGGAGAAGATTATTATATTTTGGACTAAGAGGTAGAATTCAACGAAAAAGTCCTTATCCCAATTTACAGCAGCGTAGAAAAAGATTACAGTAGGCAAAAGAACACATTAATTGGACAGATGCTCAGTGGTCACAAGTTATACGGAGTGATGAAACAAAGATATTGTTATTCGGTAGTGATGAGCGAAAATATGTAAGACATAGAATAAGAATCCTGAATGCGTTCAGGCAATATGAAGAACTCAGTTAGTGTTATGATATGGCCATGCATGTCAGCAGACGGTATTGGTCTCCTCCATGTTATCGATAGGAGATCAAGAAAATACATTGACACTATTCAAGAACCAAAACTTACACCTTCTATCAGCGATCTTCTTCCCAACGACACATCATTTATTTTTCAGCAGGATTCAGTTCCTTGCCACACAGCAAAAATATCGAAAGCGTGGTTTAGTACAAAGAGAACTGAATTGTTATCATGGCCAGGAAAGAGTGCTGACTATAAAATCATTGAGAACTTATTGCACCGTTTGAAAACTCTTGTACATATGAAGCTTTCATCAAATAAAAGAGAATTAATTGAGGCTACAATTGTTTCCTGGCACCATGCAATAACGAAGGAAGATATTAAAACTCTCATCATTTCAATGAAACATCGATGTGAAGCTGTAATAAAAAATAAAGGCTACCCTTCTAAGTACTGATAACTCACTGCAGTCATCAGCATCTAATATATCTCGGTAATTATTGCCGCTCAACCTTTTTTTGTATTGTAAACATTTAAATTTTGTTTTTTGAATTGAAATCAGCATAAATTCTCTTTAAAATGATATATAAGTGTTTGTATTTTTGTATTTTGTGAAGCGTTACATTTTCTATGAGCATGCATAGTTACAAAAATAAAAAATTTCAAAAGTGTCCACAATTTTGACCACCACTGTATATATATATATATATATATATATATATATATATATATATATATATATATATATATATATATATATATATGTGTCACCAAAATGGGCATTAAAAAATGATACCGAATATGAAAATGGCCACATTTATGTTTACGCAGAATAGATAGCTTTTCTTATAAAGTCAACAGCCTCGTATCACCTTGTTTGATATAATAAAGAAACTCGGAGAAATATTTTAGCTGAGCTTAAAAATTAAAATTTTACCCATTGGAAACAAAATAAATATATACAAAAAAGAGGAGAGATATTGCTTATTTTCCTGATTTTAGTTATTATAATTTTTAGTAAAAAATTCTAAACTACTTTAAAAGAGTAGATAGACTGTAATAATGAGTAATTTGTGCATTTAAAGATACAAATTATCATACATTCCTAATCTAGAATATTTTTAATCATACTATTTTTCCTTTAAATTCAATCACAAAATTGAACAAGAGATATTTCACAATCCTAAAATAACTAAAAATATGTAGGAATTAAATGAAAGTGCAATAGTTTAAATTAACACAATTCTTATTTCCGTTTGATCAGTAAGAAATAATTGAGCCTAAAAAGTACTGAATTCATATTTCCTATTCCCAAAATAACTGAAATCTGCAGGAATTTATTGAAAATATAATATTTAAAATTATACATAATTCAATGTACCATGTGATCAGTAAGAAATAATTATCGAATCGACATAAATACTGAATTCATACATTTCTTTCATTTCTTTTTTCAGTTGGTGGATTACTTAGTGGTAAGTGTAATTTTCTTCGTTTTTGTAACATATTTGTTTTCCTTGATAATATTTATACATTTAATTTTAAAATGCAGTGATATCTTATTCTGAGAAAGCTTATTGTGAATAAATTTTATAACCTTTTATCGTTTTCGTCATTTAACACTTTATAGATTTTGGTACATAGAAGTCGTTACAAAAAAAAAATGGAACAAATGATTATTTTCTTAACTATCGCAATTAGACATGTACTTTCAATGGCAAAGTTTCATAAAATAAAGTAACCAAATATAATAAAATACTTGGGCTTCTGCAAAGGGGGAACAATAAAAATAAAATGTTGGTCTTTCCAAAGCGATAAAGTATCAGTGTGTACTGTAATGTTTTTCTTATTCTCATCTATAAGGTTACAAAGTTTTATGCTTCTATATGTACAGTACACTTCCGATTATCCGCGGAATTGGGTGGCGCGGCCGCCGCGGATAACAAAAATCGCGGATAATCCGAAAAAAGCTAAGAACGGGTATAACAAAAGAGAAAATAGTCATTCCAACTTTGAAAAATCGATTTATGTGTAATGAAACGTAAAATAAACAGCAGGAAATGTTTAACTAACGCTTAATGTTTTAGTATATCACTCAAAACTAACCTAAAATGCATTTTGTTAATGAAAACAGAAAAGTGCTTTGTATTTACGAGAGGCGTCAAGGATATACAGAAAAATAAATACATATGTACTGTTTTAATACTGTAATGTATTATGTAAATACAAAAGCATAACTGTAAAACTGCACCTTTTTGAAAAAATCAGTCAAAAAAAAAAAAAAACCTTCGTGCGGCAGGCGCGGATAACCCGCCCGCGGATAATCGGGAGTCTACTGTATTAAACTTGCTGAGATATTAAAAATCAAATTTATTGACTTAGACCATTTTATATATCTCCGATCGGTGAATGAAAGAGGCTTTCTTCATAATTTTTAGGGCTAATATACATAACACGAATGATTATTAAAGGGACAGAATCAGAAAAAATATGTATTTATAAACTCTCATTAAATCTTTAAAAGATGGTCAGATAAAAACGTGTTAAACTCTTAAAAACGTGTTAAAAATTAATATTTTATTTACAGTTGCATTCTTTTAACAATACTTGCACATATGAGAATGAAATCATTATATGTGACTTAAATACATCCTTTTTAAATTCATCGGAAGAGATCAAAATCGTGAACTGCCAATGTCAATTCCTCTTTCAGTTCAGATGTAATGCCAATCGAAACAAACTGAATATATTGGTCATCATTCAGCACATTGTTGTACAAAATGGAGTCAACCAAAGAGTTTATAAAAATAGCATAACCCATATTTATATAAAATTTCCTTTCTTGTAACATGAATGCAAACTGTTTCAAAGCTGTAAAAAACTATCTTTAGTTTTGAAGTTTAAAGTTTCTATCTCGATTGAAATTGCATTCGAATGTATAAATAGTATTTTTCAGAAAAGTAGGATTTGATTTTACATCTGGTAGGATCCAAATGTAAAATTTAATTGTGTAGTTTCCAAGCATGTTGTGAAGTTGACTAAACGATCATGTATCTTTCAGTGTACATCCAGTAAAACGTAATCCGTTACGTAACAATCCATGGACTCCACGAATGGTATATGGATGCCAGTAATTACTTAGAAATAATTTCTACAGTATCGGTTGAGTCATCTTAGACTGACTTATGCATACAAACATGAGGGTAACTTGAAAAATAAGGCAAATGCCAATTTCTGCATCATTTGTATAATACCTCATCGTCCACGTTATTCCCATGAAAAATAAACCACTTGTAGTTTGTAATCGCTAAACCGTTCTGTAAAAATATTTCCTAGAAGGATGTCGAGAATTCGGAAAACGACTATTTCCTCTTCAACTAGACCAGCATTATGATTACATACGGCATAAATCGTCGAATATTCAAAGGTCCTTTGCTACTAAATAAATCATTCTTTTGGAAAACGCACAATTGCAGAAAAAGTATTTTCTTGCTCAGCGTTATTGTATACTTACTTCTCCGAGATATCTTAAATGTTCAGTTGCTTCTCATCCCTTCTTTATAAAGTTAGAACTGTCGAACAATCAAAGTAATTAACATTATTTCTGATTAGTAAATTTTTTTAAAGTCACAATAATTTCATTGATATATCAATACAGAAATATTTGTATCTGATAGTTTTTCTACATTAAATAAATGCTTGCATATATATTTGTGATTTTACCCTTTAATTTAAATTTAAGGGTACATCTGCAAATTTTGTGCATACAGACAAGAAACTTTGTTCATGCATAGATGAAAACAAGAAAAATATCTCAATCGTTGACAAATGTTTGCTATGGAGATATATAAAAATTTAATTTTTGAAACTTTTTATTATATTCCTCAGCAGGAACTAATGTGGTTCAATACAGTTAACTACCTTATTTATCTAAACTTTGTAATTAAAGTATATGCCTCTTTGTAATAAAAGATTGCCCTCTTTTTTGAAATGAAATGTGTACTTACCACCTATAAAGAAAATTTTATAGGTGGTAAGAAATAGAAATCAGCCAAAAATTATATAAAAGAATCAATTGCATAGTTATATAATTATCATTTTATGGAGCTTCAATAATAATAATTTTTTTCTCTTAAATTGTAATTAAATTCAAAGGGTTATATCTACTTAACACTGGCCGATAACAACGTGAAATTAATTATCGTAACGACTTCATGTTCAAACTTTTTTTAATTAAATTTCAGTTCACAAAAATTTTCTCAGAAATAAAACAAATTTCTGTTATGTTCCTATATCTAAAATATTTTTATAATTAATTCTCAGTATCTGTCATTTAATTTATTTAATTTGGATTTAATTTTTGAACTGGAAGAAAAAATGTGATGCAATTTGCATACATTAAAATTTGAGTTAAAGTTAATTTATGAATTTTAAGACTTTTAAACTAATACATATTACAAATTTTCGAAATTAAAGAGATATCTTCAATTTTATGAGCGAAAAATTGAAAAATAAATGATTTAATTGTCTCAAGGATATTTTAGCAATAAAGTCTTCCCAGTTTTCTTAAGTAGAAGTTATCAGAAATGACATAGAGTGATCGTACTTGCCTTTGATATTTAAATAAAACAGAACGAATTGTATCTTTAAATTTTTATGCAAATTTTCGATTATATTAAATTCGTAAAATTAACCCGGGAGGTTATATATTGCAAATAATGTTTTAAAATATCATGCTTTAACAATTAAATATAATTTCGAAATAAATAATGTTTATTTGGACTTTCCAACAATTTATTTAGATTAAATTCTTTTGAACCATTTCAGTTACAAAATAAATGTAAAATAAATATTTTTTGTATAAATGTAAATAAGTGTAACATAAATATTTTGTATAGTAACAAAATAAATATTTTTTTTACTTTTAGACATCTTCAGAATTTGTAAGTATTTATTGAAAGAAAATTTATATCTAAAATTATAATTCTATGCTTTGAAGCTATTGTTTTTGTGTATTTTTACCATGGTATTTTTTTAAAACATTTATTAATATATTTTTCAGTTTTGTTTGGATACTTAAATTCGTAAAAATATAAGTTAATTTGAGGCAATTATTTAACAACCTCTGTAAAATATTATAACCCAAAATGTTTATATCTTTCATTTGAGTAAACATAATTTCTTTAATTTTGTTTTTGTTTGAAATTCCTTGACAAAGTCATTCAAAAATTTAAGTAAGATTACAGTAATAGCAATAAACCATATTTTAATATTTAATGTGGCAAGAAATAATAAGTTAAGGTCTTTTAATCTGTGATCCTTGAAAAGATTTAAAACATTTTTATCACTCCATAACAATTAATTTCATAAATCAAATTATAAAACACATTTATTATATTTGCAGTATGAAAGTTCAAATAGTAGGTAAGTGAAAACATTGATATTGTGAAGAATGTTTTGCAAGGAACGTCATTTTATTTTTGTTGCGCATCGTTTTCTAAATTTATTTATGTGCGTTTGAACGCATTTGAAAACATCATTTTTCTCTGTTTTAGATGCTTCTTACCGTCAATGGCATTCTTCCAAGACAAACATTATACCTGAAATTGAAATTAATACTTGTATTTTATATTTAATAAAAGTAAAAATGATGCCTATTTTCATTTCTAAAATTCTGTGATAAAATTCATAAATACTGTGACAATATTTTCAAAATATTTGTCAAAATAATTAAATTACAGCTAAATTAAAAATTTCCAAATTCATTTTTCTTAATTTGAAAGGAATGCTTGATTATTAAATAGTTTATAAAATTTTAACATTCAAAATAAACTCGTTGTTTCTTTTTCTTATTTCCTACCACAGTTGTAGGTAAAATATAAATTATTTCCTTAATAACTTAATCAGATCTTAACTTGGCTATCAAATGTGTTCTTTAATTCGACAAAGATGAATTACAATATTTTGAATTTTCATGAAACAAAATAAACTCAACCTTAAAAATATTTTTAAAACTATCCAACTCAAAAGACGATTTTAAAAAGTTTTCAGATTAGCTCTGCTGTCAGGAAATTGTTAATTTACTTCTTGAATATATCGCCATATTGAAACTAACACCCCTTTGCATCATCATACAGATTTCTCAACAGTCTCTTCTGGGAAAGCATTGTTTGAAAGTATCTAACAACTTTTGTATCTTTTTCTAAGAGACTATAAGTCGTCTCCGTTGTATTTCATTAGCACACGCGAGTAATTATGTAAATTCTCAGGAATACTGAATATAGCATCAAAACTATTATACAACATGTAATGCACTAAAGACACCGACATTTTTAAAAGCTTTTCTACAGTTAAATTTAAGCAAAAAATATTATTAGCTTAAAAATTCATTTAATTAGTAATTTTATTCGAAAAAATTCTCCTGAAATTTTTTTCATCAAGCCTAAAATTGAATGATATTTTACAATATTGTTTAAACAATACTGAAAATTATACATTGCACAACGTGAAACAATTTGTTGCAAATTATTGTTAGTAAACGTTTTGATGATGCTATTAAATGAAGAAACTATCAGTTACCCTCGAACAATAAATGATATTTTTTTGTAAAGATCTCATTAAATGCATCAATGCAAGTAGAGGAATCAATTTAGCGTGGTCCTCAATTTTCGCATAAATCACGGTCTGGCCTGTCAGTTTGACAAGATGTCAATTGATTAGTTCTTGTTCTTTTTATGAAGGGTTCTAGATATTCTAATAGTAATTAGCTTATTCAGTTTGATCAATTTCAGAAGTAAAACATATTGATCACTCGCTTATTTTTATTCTAATTATCATCATTTTCTATTTGAGGTTCTTATATTTATTTTTTTTAAATCTCGGACTATTTTCATGCCATCGTTGAAATATTAATCTGGATTATTAGAAATGAAACCAAACGCATTACAAAAATATTTACCTTATTTCTTAAATATTTCTCCCAAAGAATCTACTTTTAATTTTGTTGTATTTCAGTAATCATTGGATAGGCCATGTTAAAAGATGCGAAGGAAATTTTCCATTGTAAAATTATATTGTCTGAAGTGTTATACCCAATGAACGCTTTGTTGCTCCTTTATACCGGCTTGTATAGTTGGCATTCTGATATATTACGAATTATTTACCTTATTTCTTATATATATGTTCCCAAAGAATTTACTTTTAATTTTGTTGTATTAAAGTATTCATCGGATAGGCCATGTTAAAAGATATGAAGGATTCCATAGTAAAGCTATAACGTCTGAAATGCAATACCCAATAAAAGGTTTTTCTGTTTTTTTAAACCGTCTTATGTTATTAATATTATTTTTAATAGTAATTATCCAGAACGAGTTTTGAGAATAAAATAAGAAAATTTACTTAATTGTAGGTCTATACAACTTATAAACTATTTAATGGATTACATTTATACGTACAAAAGAGGCTTCATTTATCGAATATTCTTTTCAGCGTATAGCTTTAGACTTCAATCAATAATAATTATCATTGTTGATTTCATAATTAGAAAATCTAAATTTGTCAACATACATAGATTATTTATCAACGTTATTAGAAAGGAACTTAACTAGCCAGTTTTTAATATTATTTATACAAAAAAAATTCGTATTATTAGGGATTCGGATTAATGTGTGAAATTAAAATATATTTTTTCAAATTAATTATCATAATTTCATATCATAAAAATTATGAATTTGTAAAAATTTGCAATTTGTACCGGTTTTATTATGATACTCAATTTGTTTACGAATAAAGGTCAGAAATTTTGAATTATTACTTCGGTTATTTGCAAAAAGTTGCTTTCAATTTATATTCTCAACGAACTTAATGTCTATTTAAATTTTGATATAACAAAATGTCAGTATAAATATAGATGTAGCTCTAAATATCTAAAAGAATCTTCAAAGATTTCTAATAGCAAATACTTACTTCAATCAGACTAGGTTGCCAGCTTTCAATTTTTTTACGTCATAAAACAAACGAGCAATAAATGTAAAACGCAATCAACTCATATTTCCGCCATTTTCTTTATAATTCAATGCATCTCTCTGAAATATATACTGAAAAAAAACGTTTAAGCATGTTTTGAGGAATTGAGTTCTTTTTATACATATTTGAGAGCATATGATCTACTTTGTTATTAAATTTGAGATGAATCTAAGGAAATTTAACCAATTCGCTCTCACGTGATGCACGTCAATTACGAAATGCCATTTTAACTTCCGAATGTCTTGCACACTTTGATACTGACAAAAAAACTGCATATTTAAACAATTGATGACATGCGCTGTGCCGTCTTAAAGACGCCTTTGCTCTATTCCAGCTGTAGTCATCAGGAAACCGGCGCATGCGCAGTTTCTGTTGAACTTTGATATGCTTCTTTTTATACTTAGCGATTCAGATTTTGTAATGTCTAATTAGAGATGTAACGTAGAAAGATGTATCTTTGTGTTCCGTTTCGTCAATAAATGCTATTCTATGTTTTATGATATCTTCGATTCATTGAAAGCTAGAAATAGATATTAGATGTAGATCCTAAATAATTAAAACCGCATAATAGAATTAGAATGGCGCGATTACATTTAGATTTATTTGATGAAGGTTTTGGCGCCATATACATCAATCATGTTCATTTATATGTTGTTCTGCGATTTATCCATACGGTTTAAAGAAAGGTTTTATTTGAAGGCATAATATCTCTCATAATAAAAAAAATGGTAGATTTCGATAACATTCTTCAATAAGGCTTATTTATGAGAGTTCTTAAATTTCGATTTAAATGATATGCAATGAACTTATCTAACTTCGGTAACATATAATATAATTTTAAAATAAATTAAAATATCCGCATTTTATTTTTCTCCTTTATGTAATATTTGCTCTTTCGGTAACATTTTATATTATTTTAAAATCAGTTAAAACAACCGCATTCTAATTTTCTCCTTTATGTAATATTTGCTCTTTGAAATTTCGAAACACCAAAGTTGATACCTCGCATCATGTTTGTATAAAAACATTTTAAGTTCGCACATTACATATTAAATGAGTGGCGCGAAAATTATCGATTAAAAAAGAAAAAGAAAAAAATTAGTACTATAAAAAATTGCTATAAAAACAAGACATTCTTGATGAAAATTGTGATATAAAATCACTATTCAGAGAAATGGTGCAGTTAAACGAACACAAGACTTAAAATATTTAGGAATAAAAAGTAAGTTGTTTTTTTTTATAAATAACCTTCAAAATTCATCTCATAATTCCAAATAAAAAATATCTTAACACACAATTCCTATTCGATTGCACTTTCCAAGGGAAAAAATGAACCTAGTCAGTTTAAGTTATCAATATCTTCAATTCTTTTTTAGTAACAGAAAGTTTTCATTTACAAGGAATTAATTCATTAACAAAGAAAATTAAGTCAATATATTTTTTACCAACATACGAATTAATTCAAATGATATATTTCGGAAGAAATTTACAATATATATTAATGAATTTCAATTTATTAATGAAATGGCAGTTTTTGCCAAATTTTCGGTATTAAAGAGGCTTTTCATCAACGACAAGATAACAAATCTGTACTTTCACAAGCAATATATATATTTTTTTCCTTCTACAGCAATGATAATTTCAAGGAGAATTATTTAATCAAAAAATTGTTTTCAATTTAACAGAAATTAATTTTAGCAACATTTTATAAAATGTATACAATTTTAGCTATACAACGAAGAAAAATATAATTCTGTTTATTATTAGAAGTAAACATAAAAGCACGTACATAAGCATCTGGGTCTAATAGCACTTTTCTAGTAGGACACGACATTGAATCTATATTTTTCCAACCAATATATTCATTTCTATTATCTTTTTTCAACCCTTTTATGAGAGAATTAAAATATTTCAAGAAAGCAGATGAATCTATCCTCTCAGCTGCATACCGTGAAAATATACGCATCACTTCTTGCCAAGACTTGGGTCGTCCATATTTCAAAAGCTTTCTAGAAAAAAAATACCATTTGAAAAGTTTACTGCCAAGAAAATAAAAAAATAAGAGAAAATACAACTTTATAGAATGCAGTTATATATCATTCTATAAAAATTTCATGAAATGCATTTCATAAAATAATTTTTTTTTGAATTTTGAATTTCAATTTGTTTTTCTTAAAACGGATATGTCTAAAATTTCAATATATATATATATATATATATATATATATATATATATATATATATATATATATATATATATATATAAGGAATTCTCTAAAAAATAAAAATATTTTCTGCCATTAATTAATACAATTAATTGCGCTCTTTTGAAAAAATTATATATACAAGTAAAATTTTCTCTCTCTCTCTCTCTATATATATATATATATACTAGCCGCCTTTGGCGACCAGCCGGTTCGCCAATCTTAATGTTCGTTTAAATTTTAATAATTAAATATGTTGAACCGGAGTTTAACCCCCTTCTTCGCCAAGTTGCGATAACGCTCCAAAGCTGGCAATCTTTATTATGCACTATAATTGAACATCTGCTCCTTTGCTTTTGAACATTTCGCAAGGTCGTTGTTGGCGATTTTTAAAAATTGCTCCAAGCAGGAGGTTAAACTCCGGTCGTATCATGAAATATTTTACGTAATTCCAACTTTAATAGATTCTTCGACAAAATATTTTAAAACTTCAAATTTTGATAGTCATATAATTTACTCATAATATTATAAGGGCCTTCAGTCATAGCCTGATATGTATCTCTCTAATTTTCTGTTACCCATCGTAGAAATTATGCTTTAAATTAAAGTGTAAATGATTAATCTGCAATTAATATAATAATATTTTTTACTGAAACAAAGCATTTTTTTTAATACTATGATTACTGATAATAGAGTCACTGAGCGTTTAGACTTTATGGGCACTAAAGAATATCTTTCTTAATTTATGTAATATCTCAAGAATTTGTCAACAAAAATTTCTCAGATTCATCATGAACAGATCGATTCATTAACAATGTTTCATTTTAAATGCATCAAACACTAAGAAAATAAAATGAATCGTTTAAAATAATCGGTCGAAAACAGGTTTAAAAAAATACTTAAAAAACGATGTACTTAAAACTATAAGCATATGCAAAAAAGTATATAACTAACATAAATACAATTTAATTACAAAAGCATCCAATTAAACTAAAAATAATTTAAATCATTGAAAATAGGTTAAAAAAACTACTTAAAAAACGATGTACTTAAAACTATAAGCATATACAAAAAATATATAACTAACATAAATACAATTTACTTAAAGAAGCATGCAACTAACCTAAAAATAATTTAAATCATCCGTTGGTTGCCATGTCAACCGTCAGAAAACAATGCGCATGCGTGAATTTTCTTCGAAAGTTACGTTAACGCAAGTGCGTGAATTTTTCTACGCCAGTTGGGGTAACGCTATGCAGATTATACATTTTTAATTTCCTTTATTCTGTGTTATTTTAATTCAAAAGTACTTCAGAATGAATGTGAAACATGGATTAATTAACAATGTTTAATTTTAAATGCATAAAACATTAAGAAAATAAACAGAATCGTTTGAAATAATCCGCCGAAAAATGTTAACCCTAGCCTCAATTCTGTTGGGAGAAAAAAATAACTGAAAGTTGGCGGTGGGGAAAATGGAAGATTTTTTTGGCGGAAAAGTTGGCGGTGGGGAAAATGGAAGATTTTTTGGCGAAAAAGTTGGCGGTGGGGAAAATGGAAGATTTTTTTTGGCGGAAAAGTTAGTTTTTAACTAATAATTAAAATTCTAATTAAAATGTCAAAAAAGGGACCCCAGGTGCACATTCCCGACCTCTAAGGTATACATGTACCAAATTTGATAGCTGTATGTCAAATGACCTGACCTGTAGAGCGCCAACACACACACACACACACACACACACACACACACACACACACACACACACACACATTGAGCTTTATTATAAGTATAGATATATATATTCTATGTAGTTTGCATGTATGTATAGTGAAAAACGATAACTGAATTTTAAACTAACGCAACAGAAAAAAATGTACATTTCTTATATAGTCAAAAATTGATGTGATCCTTTTTGTTATTATGGATTTCTTCCAATCTTCCAAAAAAGTGCTGTGAATAAAATCTTTTTATGTTCTGAAAATGCACAAATTCGTCGCATAAAATCTCTATAAATACTATCACATTTTGAAAATTCTCTCCGATTTTCTGCCTTAAGATAAATTTTCAAGTCTTTTATTCGAATTAATATTTTATTTAATTGTATTTTCACTCATATAAATATCAAATAGCTTTTAGATATAAGATAATTTAATTTTACATTTTTACTTCCTTTTTTCAAATTGTAATTTGCCAAAGATGCGAATGAACTACAACTTCTTTGGTTCTTAATTTGGTTTATTTATAATTTTTAAATTAGTTATATAATTTTTTGATGTCACACCATAATGCTACTTGATTTGAGGATCAGTATTAAAGATAAAAGGGGTGTTCAAATCAAAAGGTGCGAAACGTCGTAACAACTTAACCGTTAAAATATTTGTCTATGCAGCTATGGGAGAACGTGATGAGACATCTAGGGATGCGATTGGAGTCCCCGGCGTAAATCGAAGCATGCGCGAGCACCCGCATGTGCTGGAGGGAGCAGAAGCTCCTTTAAAGAGCGCCGTCCAATTGACGCTACTTTTTGAATTCTTCGAGCACAGAAGAACGATTAACCCCGGTGTGCACTGTGAGATACTCCAAAGACTACGCAAGTCCATAAAAACAAAAGACCAGGGTTACTCATGGAGGGTGTGGTTCTGCTCCTTGATAACGCGCATCCACACGTCTTCAGGATCACACATCCGGAACTGGCCAAGTTCTAGTAGGGTCAGCTCGACTATCCGTCCTACTGCTCGGACATGTCGCCCTGTGATTTTCATGTGTTTGGTCCTTTGAAAAAACATCTGAAAGTAAGCTCTTCAACTCGGACGGCGAACTCAAGGACGCAGTAAAGGACTGGGTCTCGTCACGGCCATAAGAATTATGGGAATATTTCGGCTCGTTAATCAATGGGATAGTTGTGCTCAGGCCTGTAGTGCATACATTGAATAAAGTCTTCAACAGTGTAGTTTCGTACCTTTTCATTTGAACAACCCTTGTATGTATTGGAAATCAATATAGAGATACGTATTCAGGCAGAAGCGCATCCAAATGCCTTTCAAAATTAAATGTGAACTTCCTTTTATTTTTATTAATTCATTTCACTAATTAATATTAAAATGGTATGATAGTGAACCAAAAATTACTTACATTCTAGCCAGAAAATTTGCACATTGAAAAATCTGATTGCAGAACACGCATGCATCGGATTTATTATGTTAAACAAGATTGATTGTTATTACATTGTTATCAAATATACTTACGACAGAGCTTTCTTTGCATTCTTATTGTTGTATATGTTGCATTTATGATAATATCCATTGTGTCCAGTTTCTTTAAACAGAATATTGTGTATTTAAAATTGCAAGATATTTGCCACAAAATACCTGAAAATGTAAATAAAATTTCAAATGTATATTAAGACTCATGATTTATTTTCTAAGAAGAAACATTTCTGTGTTCGATAACAAAATAGATTCATTTGAAAAATTTTCCGCATAAAAATACTGAAATTAAAATAGAATAAAATTATGCGGATTATTCTTACATTATGAAGGGATCTAAGAATATTTCAACTCATTTCAAATTTTGTTAACTAGGAATAATGGCGTTTCTCTGATGCTACATTTTCTCATTGCTCATGTCGTTTTACTTCACAACTTGTGTCACATGCCTTGCAGTACTTTGCAAGGTTCGAAACAACGTACTGCTGCTGCTAATTCCTCAAATATTTGAAAATGTTTAACATGAAATTAATTTATCCGTATGTATACTATGAGTAATCAAAGTATATAGATATTAAAATTTATTAACTTTATCAATTATAGTGTAAGCAATTAAAGCCATTTTGTTTCTATATTTTATAGTTTTTATTTTAGATAATTTTGCTATTCTTCTATGATATTTTGGATACCCTATATTACTCCCAAATTCTTTCGACAGAATCATAGCTATCTACCATACTGAGTTGGTACAGAATTGATTTTCCAATGGTTTATTTCTGTTTTTATTGACGATGAATGAAACGGTCATGCATATAGTTGTGTAATAAACTTTCTGTAATAAAAAACAAACTAAACATGAAATAAACTTTTAGAATTTATTATCCAAAAAGTAAATTATCAAATAATTGAAATTGTAGAACTAGTTACAAATCATGAATTAATTATTAGGTTTTGAAAATTGATGTGAACAATTTTAAGACACATGATTATTAACGATTAATGATTTTTTAAGACAGCAAAAATAACATAAATATTGCCAAAATTGCAAAATGTGTATAAAAAAAGGAATAATGTGTATAAAAATAACAATAAAATTAGTATAAATAGGAATAAAAATAGAAAAAAAAAATGAGCCTGGCGAATATTATCAGACAGGCTTTCAAACCAAGGATTTTTATTTCTGTGATGACCCTGACTTTCTTTCCAAACCTGATCCTCCATAACTCGGAAATCTCAAGAAACTGAAGTTTTGGAAGAAAAAGAATTAATATATACAAAACAAAAATAGTAAAATCCAACAGTAAAAAAATATAGAGAAACAAATTATAAATTTTGTATAAAACTACTTAAAAATCCAAAATCTTGAAAAGCAAGAATTGAATGGCAAAATTGGTTGAAAAATTGAATACCAAAATTTAAATCATTTAATTAATAATAGGATAATTAATTAGAATTTAATTAATATGATAAATAAGGATTTAAATACCAAATTCTATATTCAGTAAAATCTCAAAAAGTTTTAGAATTTAAAACAGTAAAATTACAAACTAAGCACACAAGTTGAAATTAATTATCCTTATTTATTTATATAAATCCATTTATACAAAGTGTAAAAGGTGAAGACGTTCCTTACCCTTGAAAGTAAAACCCCGGGGGGGGCACCTCGAAATGAGGATGGGATGCTTCCGGCATGGTGGTTAGATCTCGCCACCCTGGAGAGTACACAAATAGGTGGAGGATCTGACTCCTCCCATCGATGACGGGACGCACTTCTTTCTGGGAGGGTTGTACCATGGCCGGTGATGGCCCTTAGGACTCAACCACAGTTCCCGCCAGTGTTGCTGTTGCGGCGGTACGGTCATTCAGCCTTATGGTTTAAATCCGTGTGCCTTCGTGCCGGGTCGGAGAGTCAGTTGGTTGACTTACCCCTGGAAGCAGGTGAAGAATTGGCAATTTGGAAGACACTACGTATAATGTGGAAATCAAGACGACTTATGTTCCAAAAAAGCGAATGCATTGTTATCGTCAGATTTTTCATCCCAATATTAAGTTGCGAAACAAATGAATAATTTGAAAGCTTCTTTAGCAATAACTAAATATTTTTTTAAAGCTAAGTGTTTTTGTGGAAACGTAGTTAAAGTGTCACATATTTGGAAATAATGAAAGTTTAGAATATTTAATGGTAATTTCTATTATAATTCAATGATCTTTGTTTCTGATATGGTCTATGTGGTGGTAATGATGAAATAATGACTCTGAAGAATGAATGTTAAGAGTGAAAAACATCTCTAGTTTGAACTGTAGACGGGTATTAAGAAATAAAATAATTAGGAATAATTTTACTTGAAATAAATAAAATATGCATATTTTAAATAATAGTGTTTCACTTATTTCATCTAACAAAAATTAATTCAATTATTTTTGGAGCAGTCAGAAAACTAACTTATAATATTGAATAAGAATGAACCAAATAAGCTCAAATTTTACACATTTGATTCTACCGTGCAGTTCTCATTTGAAATATATATGTGCATATCACATGCACGTTAAAAAAATATTACACTTTAATACATATATTTGTATAATTTCAGCTTCATTCAGAATAATTTTAAATATTTAAAAAAATGTCTTCCATATAGTAAGTGTAATTACAAGTGCTGGAAGTCATCACAAATCTAAATTCTAATGAGATTGTTGAGGAATTTTTCTGTTGTAAAAAATATGATAATGAACAAAAATTGCCTTAATCTTCTTTTTTACCGCTAAAATTTAAAATATACTTTACATTACAATTATAGTCATTAATAAATAATTTGATAGGTGATATAATTTGATAAGTGAAATTTGATAATAATTTGTTAAAGTGATATTTACGAATTAAAGAGATTTTTTTTTCTGATTTGTCTGCTAAAATAATAATAAATTTCTTTTTAAATTGTTTTATCACTTCCTTAAATAATTTGTTAACAAAAATACCTTTTTTTTCTACATCTACTTTTAGAGTTAATCCTACTATTTATCTCTTCCAAAACCTTCCATTCTCCGAACTCTGTCGAAGACATTTTCTCTCACAATTTAAAAAGCAAATTTTAAATCTCTACCAATAGAGTTTAAAATCTTTTTAATGATTAACTTTCTGTTAAATTGTGTTCCCCCGTTCTACTGGCTTCCTTAAAAAGTATGATTCAATAAATTTCAAATTTCTTGTTATAGCATATCTTTTTTACGTCTATAAAATCTTTATAGGGTTCATTCTTATCTTTCTTGCAATTAATTTTATTCATCCTATCTAAATTTTTGAAAATTACTAATTTGTTTTCTTAAATTTTTAGTATAATTATAGGATATTGAAAAATTTGTAGCATTTTTAAAGTGTAAATATTTTTATTGTCCTGAACAAATTTTAGTAACCCCAACTTTTCAGAAATAACATTCAAAAATTTGGCAACAAAACATTCTTTATTTAAAATATTTTTGTCTTTTAACCATAAATCATAGTACTAACTGTAGTACTTAATAGCAAATAAAATGATGAAGTTTTTGGAGACAAGGATAATATTTGCATTTGCCATTAATTTAACATTCTTAAAAGCGTTTTGGGTAAATTGAAAAATCTTTTATAAAGGAAAAAGAAAGGGTGACAATTAAGATATTTATTGTGCAATATAAAGCATAGTTATGACTACATTATTAAGATTACAAATATCTATTTGGACTTTAAAATAATTGAATAAAATTGTTTATTAATAAAATTTTAAAGATTTAAAAACTACAAGTTCCACTCAGTTTATATTTTTAGATTTAATTAAATTTAACATCAATATAAAAAAAACCATCCATTGTTTAAGGATAAAAATATTTTAAACAAAAAGTTTTGGAGCATTCATTAAATGCATGATATTAGACATCTAAAAGAAGTAATGATTTCTTTTCATTATTTCCTATATCTTTTTTTTATTTGATTTGTTTCATGTTTATAAAGATACAATTTCTAATCGCTATTAACTTTTATCCTGTTATGCTACAGTTTTGAAATTTTGTACTCTGTATTCATGATAATAAGATGCTATTTTATCAATTTCAGAACTTAGTTATTAATCAATCAATTAATTTAGTAAACAATTTTTATTTCATACATGTGATAGCTGTTGGTAGGGAATTGGAAAAAAAAACAATTGTTTTCAAGATTCCTTAATTATAATAATGAATAATAAATTTGACTAAAAGCTAGAAAATGATGAAAATAAAAATACCTCTCTAATAAAAGTGTATCCTTATAAAACTTTAATTCGAATTTTTGTTGAAATTAAATTTACAAGTAAAATGGCTATAAGCATTTTAGTGAATCCCGAATGCATGTACGTGGCAGTACCTAATTTTCTTCGCAACAAACTTAATTTGTGTGGGCCAATCATCTCCATGTATCATCTGTGCCCACCTTTTGTTTGCCCCGGACGATGCTGGAGTTGATTTAAAGGGCGTCCACTGCTCATTAGGGTCTTCTTAAAAAGGCAGAGCAGAAAGAAGCCTCCTGTCACAAACAGCAGTAGCCATGTCCAAGCCGACGGTAGTAGCCTTTACCTTCGGGATGGTCATTCTCAGTATTCAGGTCCTGCATGCTTGCCCTCGGTCATCTTCTGGTTTGTATGTTTTCAATAATTACTTCCGTTAGGGATAAATCATCTTTTGAACTTTGTTGTACATAATTAAATGTTTCTCATATTATTTCGGAAATATCTTCTGGCATTTTTATAACTTTAAAATCTACTATGTAAAATTAAACTTCTGACTTTTTATTATTATTATTATTATTTTGTAATTCTCCAATTAACTGACTTTAGCTGCTTAGAGAGATAAAACTTCATCTTTAGAATTTTATTTTATAGCTCATTATACATATACAATTGTAAAAAATCTGTTTTCTAAAACTAGAATGATGATCTGAGCTCTGTTTGATTTATGTGATTTTTCAATCAGTGGCGTTAATTTATTTTAACCAATATTCTGTTTTTCATGTAAAATGCAAAGATGCAGCAATGAATTGTTAGCAGGAAAATTCTCTTTTTGTTTTCGATAATATGTGAACCTTCATTTTTATTAATAAATCTCAATCTCTATTTATTTTCAGAAAAGTGTGACTTAAAGTATACTCGTGAAACTAAAGTGTAAACTTGTTGCGTAACTTAAATATAAAAAGTTATCTAAAAATTATTTTTGTAGAATTTTTTTTCTTTGTTATTTTTAAAGTTAACTTGGATTATTTCTGAATATCGGATTATACTAAACGAATAATGGCTCAAGTTATATTGGATGATTAGATTTTAATTAAACTGTATTTTTCTAGCCTTTACGGTAGAAAATCCATTTATCATTTCATCGAAATGTATTAAATGATATAAATAAAATTGTTTGTTAAATGATATAAATAAAACTGTTTGTTAAATGATATAAATAAAACTGTTTGTTAAATGATATAAATAAAACTGTTTGTTAAATGATATAAATAAATGATAAATGTTAATTCGATTCATTAAATGATATAAATAAAAATTATTTGTTAATTGATATAAATAAATGTTAATTCTATTCATTAAATGATATAAATAAGAATTGATCTTGTAGCTTTACATTATTGCATTAAAATCTGTAAGGTAATTTTCTTACTTAAGTCAGTACTTGGTTTGATAGGTATTCAATCAAAATTCTCATTGATTTTTTTTTTGCATTCTACAAGTTTTTAATTCAAAAATAATCTTTTCAGTCTCCTTTTACGATTTTGTTTGATAGCAGCTAACTATGCAAACAAAAAGCTCACTCCACTAACAAAGAAGCTCTAAACGTCATCAAACTTCTCGTTTAAAACAGATTTAACACTTCAGTGCTATACAAATTTACTTCCCTTACAAGCAAACAGAACAATCGTTGCACAAATTTTAGACATTTGAATACCATTAAAAATAAATTCTATGAAGTGAGGAACTTTAAAGTATTACTGAAAGCTAATTGCAGATGAAAAAAAAAAAAAGGAAAAAAGCTCTTAAAGTTTGATAGAAATTATTTTTTTATCGCTAAATTAGTTTTTCTCGTTAATCGAACTGGGAAAAAACTCACCTTTTATGTTTCTGACTTTAGAATTTATTTGAGATTTTTATCTTTCTGCATTTTGTAGTCTTTTAACGATCTCTCTTTTTTTATTCTCACTATGGATTTGATATGTAATAGCTACATTTAGTTTCTTGCACAAGAGAGAAGTATCGAGTACATCAAAATTGCGAAATACAACAAAATTGATGTAAAAGTAGATAAATAGTAGATTGCATTTTTTTCTCTAGAAAATTCACTTACAAAAAGAATATCAGTTTTTCTGACTCAAAACAAGAAAAGAATTTTTTCCCTATATTCTACAAACCTTGGAAACAGCGAAAATCCAATAAATAATTAGAAGTCATTCTGTCTAAAAAAATATCTCCGTATATATACCCTCATAAAACAATTCTGTTGAGTCAAGACTTCACATTAACCCTTTCTACAACGGTGCACACATTAAATAATAATCTTCTCCCACCGAACAATTTTTATAAGAGCCTGAATATTATCTCGAAATCAGATGGAACTGATCTTCAAATTACATAATTTTTGTCTCCCTATAAAGTTTTAGTAACTTTTTTTATTTTCTTTTTATTTAAGGAGCCGAACTTTTCCACGACTTTAAAGTCAATTATATGCAGCTGTTTAAAAACAAAAACAAAAAAGCCAAAGCTGGACATTTACAAAGCATGTCCTTTTGTCATGTGCCATCAAAAGACGACAATTGTATGGAATAATTTATGTTTGTTTTCCAATAATGTTTATTTTCAAAAACGGTTTCACGCAACTTCCTTAAGAAAATTTCTGAAAACTCCCGGACTGCCAAAAGAGAGAGCATCTTTGAAATAACTTTGTTTGAAATAACTAAGTTCTCAAGTAAATATAATTTTTGAATAGTTTTCTAAAATTTAGGATTACTTAAATTATTTTTATGAACTTGAGGATAAAAATAACAGTAATCTTTTCTCACTTTAAAACCCTAAATATTTGGTTTCTTGCTACTTCCCCCTCCCCCATGAAAGATCAACGCTCTTTGCATCTGTACTCCCCTTCGACGCCATTGTTTAAATCGTTCTATATTTAGTATTTAAACTAGACACCCGCGAATTCACCAGCGATTATTTGTTATAGATATATGTGTGTAAAAAAAGTATATGTGTTAAAATATTTAAGTCATTCAATTTTCGGATTTTTATATCTGATTCTTTCATTTGTTTTTAGAATCTTTAACCCTGATTTCAAAATAATTTATCCGCTCATTCAAATGTAGAGAAATTTAAGACATCAAATGAATGAGCGAAAGATAGCATTAAATAGCAAAATAGGCTTAAATTACAAAGAAGTAAAAATCATTATTATGGATTGTGTTTAAAATTAATTTTGAAAAATTGATCAAAATTAGAGAAATAACAGTATGAAATAAAATTTGTTACTAAAACACTAATTTATATATTTTAAATTAGTTTAAATACATTATTTAGGCAATAAAATCGTAATCGTAATGTGTGTTTGTGCGTGCGTGTGCGCGGGAGCGTGTTTGTAGATAGACAGATATAGACTGGATTCTATTTTTTTCTGATATATAAAAAATAAAAATTAAGATGATAATTTATAGAAAAATTATCAAATTTTTAATAATCGTAAATTTATTTTAAATGATGGTAGGAAGAAGAAATTTAAACAAAGCACAGAAAATCTGCTTAAACTTTATTTGCATGCGTAATAATTACCCCATGTGACCTTGTGGCTTCCCTTGGATACATACCCAACATTTATATTGAAGACTATTTTATTACCTTGTAGGGCATTTTCTAGGTGTCTCTTATGTTATTTTACCGTTCAAAAAAGAATCAGTTGTATAAGATGTCTATAAGAATTCTATGAGATATCCTAATGAAATGAAGTTTCAAGAAGTAATTTCAGAAAAATTATATGGTCATAGGCATGCGTTTATCAAACGTAAATTGATAGCTGGTATGATGATTTCTAAATGTAAAATGCGCAAAATTGATTGCTATTTTCAATTATGCCTATACGAATAAAGGGAACAATATAAAGCAGATTTTTCAGTGTGAAAAAAAAATTAAGTTTTCTTTGTTATGTCTGCAAATTTCTCTGTTGTTGTGAATAAAACCTGATGGTCTAGCTTTGCCAAACCATTCATAAATCCAAAACCATATATCCATGAATCCAAAAACCTCTAAAAAGTCTATGAATAAAATCAAGTTCTTTAAAATATCATCATGGTAAAACCCCGAAAAAATCAAGAATGTGAGAGCGGAATTCCTTGTAAGTTTTACTCCGATCACATTCCTGAATGAATTTCCGATCCTGCTGGAAAATAAGCCATTAGTGAGTTCACTATGGAATTATGAAAGAGTCGCCTGTTATTTTCTGGTAAACGTACTCTTGAACTGAAAAAAAATTCTCAAGAACCTTTACGAAAGTAGTATACATGGTTAGGTGGAGCTTTGTCTTTATGCACAGTTTCAGCAGAAGTAGTCTTTGCAAAGCCAAACTCATTGCCATTTAGCCCGACATAGGGTGGAACTCAATGAAAGTAGAAATAGTGCAAGGATAGCTGTGAAATAAGATAAATATCCACACATTCATTCAAACAAAATTGATTTTTAAAGATGCACGACTATCAGTTAAAATTCATATAACTTTGGAATATTTTCCAGCAGCAGTATCAACATAATGCAGGCTCCTATAAATTGCAATGAGCCCAGGTCTGAACTCAGAACAGCGGCCAGTGTTTTCGGTGATAATATAAATAACTTCTTCCTCTTATTTTTACAATGAAGTCTTCATTATTTGTATAATATATTAAAATTCCGCATTCTGTATAATATTTTAAAATTTTTATCAATCCATATGATAAAGCAAAATTTATTTTACAAAGTTTGATTTTAAAACATCTTATTTTTTTTCTCCAGGTAAATGCAAGCAATATGGACATGCATGTTTAGGAGGTAAGATAAATTTAAAAATATTTTATTGCAGAAACTTTAAAATAACAATTAATAATATCAGTAATATTTTGTTACATAAATTGGACCAGTTATTTAGTTTTACGGATTTTTATTAATGTAAAAGTTTTCTAAATGTTTTTGAATTTTCATAATTGTAAATATTTTAGGCTCAGTATTATAAGATGGAAAACGCGATTTTTCAATCTGAAATCTAGTGAAAAATAAACTTGGAGGAAAACTACATTATTGATTTCAAGATTCAGTGAGATTTGCAAATAATCTGTGTGAATTGTGCTTTTCCCTGAAAAAAAAACAAACGCATAACAGAAATTTTATTGGCTCAGTTTTTTGCATTGGTTATCGAAAACTGGCCTCTTCGGATGTACCTGAAAATGTAACCTATAAGACGGGGAGGTAACTAGAAGTTAAATAATAAAATGTGAATCTTAGGATAAAAGAGCAATTATAGAAGTTATAGATATTAGAGGGACCTACAAAATGAGTTATAAAACTAATGATAACTTAATAAAACGAAGAGTAAATTTAAAATTAGAGATTTCGAGAAAAATTCTCTGAAACATTTTTGTCAAAAAGTCTCAAATTCCACTTATGTCCATATTAAATATAAAGAAAAAAATTGATAGATATCTCAGACCAATGCATGCATTATTTTTTGAAATTCTCATTATATTTGAAACATTTGACTTCAAAATTTTCTAAAAAAACAAGTTTGTTAAAAATGCCTAAAAATAATTTTTTTATCTTTTGGAATCCAATGAGAGAGGGAAAAAACTATTTTTAGAATTGTTCTACAATTTCATTTAGTGTCATAAGTTGATATTCGAAACAGGGCATTGAAAGTTGAATCTGAAGTTAACATTCTGTCTCAATTTTCAAACTTGAATTCATTTTTCGTTTACCTTTAGACTTGCAACTCAAATGTCTTTCGTGAATTAATAGCAACAAAGCAAGATTTTTCTTTTTTTTAAATTTAATTTTTTTTTGTTTTAAAAATCAACTGTTACATTTGTGATTACTGGGCAACTTTTCTTAGAATACAATCTCTTTTCTGAAAATTTTACCGCTTAATTGTTTTTAAATTACATGTATTTAAGGGGAATTTCAATTTTTTTTAAAAATATTTTTTTTAATTTTTATTTATTATAAATTTACCCCTGCTCTAATTAAATTATCCTTAAATTTATTCCTCATTTTATAGGTCTTTGAAATATCCACAACTTTTCCTCTAAGGTTTAGCTGCCTTTTATTTAAACTCCCAAAACACCAACGTTAGAACTTCCAGTATTCCTTCCATTCCATATCAAGTAACATCTTTAGATACAAACGTAGATATAGTTTTAGACAGTCAACTCAGCAACTATTGACAATAAAATTTATATTATTTATTTTTTAAATATTTCAGTATTTTTCATTCGACTGAACTAGAGGATGTAAATGCATATGAAACTAAAGGCATTTTTAATAAATTGGTTTTGGAATGGTTTTTAAACTAATAAAGTCAAGACATAATTGAAATTATTAATATAATTAGCTTACTGTTTATTGTTGTTTCATCCATTGTTTAAGCTTCAAAAATAGACATTCACATAGCATTTTATGTAACCAAAAATTAAGAATATAAATTCTTTCATTTAAAAATGTAATGCATTATTTAAGAGAAGGTAAATGAACGAATAAATTTTTAATGGAATTATTCCAATCTTTATTTTCTCTAGGTTCAAAGATTAGTTAATAACAGGTCTTTCACGAAAGTAATCAGAAATGAAACATACACAAAAGATTTTGTGTAAATAAATTGACTACCTACCTTTATTAATTTATATATTCATTAGGTCAAGAGAAATAAAAACTTTATGCCAACGCTTATTTATATATAAATATATTCTATTTATATTTTCTTGTAATGGTTGTATATTACCGTGATAGATATTTTCTTCCAATAAATTTTGTTAAGTCATCATATTAACGTGGAACATAAGTTATATCATAAAGTAATAAAATTTATTTAAAAAAATAAATTAAAAATATCCAAAACTATCAGCTCAAACATCCTCTCGATATTTTAATTCTTGATTCACTAATAGAACTAGAAAATACACCAATATGTATGCATAATTTTTATGCAAATAATTTTAATCAAAACATTCATTTCAGGTCACGGGAAAAGATCAGATATTTCGAATCAGCATTTAATGGATTACATCTTAAGAAAAATGGATCGCATGCAAGATGAAAGCGCAGACATTTCCACTCCAAGGAGAGATGAATTGCGAAGCATTTTTGAGAAAAATTACGAAAAGAAATTAAATGATTGGGACAGCTACGAAGAAGATGAATTGAGACCCACTCTTTTTAACGCATTTAATTAAAAATCGTTCGATTTGGAATATTTTCAAATAATATGAAAATGTGCAGCACAGAAATAAATGCGCACTGTGCAATTAAGTACAAAATGTGTAAAGTGAAAAGATGAAATAAATATGGTAATATTTCTGTTATTTGTTTAATAATGTTAAATTACAATAATTATATAAAACCTTTCTGCAGAAAATTCGAAATTTGGGCGTAGAAATTTGGACATACAACACAAGGTGAGTTATAATAATGCCCTGAATTTATTTTGCTACAGCTTATTGCCATACTTATTTGAAAAATATATTCCTCATCAAGAAGGTCACACACATACACACACACACACACACACACACACACACACACACATATATTTAAAATTACTGTTTTCAAATATTTCTGCATATATTCGTATATATTCGTTTATTTAAACCATTTCTTAGTTGCTGCATTTATCAATTGCTATTAAAAATTCATAATTTTAGAAATGCAATGAAGTCATAAAGGTTATCTTCTATGACAAATATAAAACATAAAAACATCATTGAAAATTTAGCTCAAAATAGAAAAGGGGATAAATAAAGTTAAATTATCTTTTAATTCATTTTTTTTATATTTTAAAATCACATTAATTTTCACAGATACCAAAGAAGAAATTGTATTTGAATCTACATGTCTATAATTATGGGAATTTTGATTACCTAGTTTATTTGTTTGAATCAGAAATCGTGCTGGTGTGGTCTCGTGGTAAACTTTCAATTTCGAAATCGGATTTTATCAAACATTTTTCATGTATGAAAATCTGGTACATCTAGAAGCTCTAGACGTCAAGAGTCAAGCATTTTTCCGTTGGTATGGTGTTGAATTTTGACGTCAAACTAACGGAATAATTAACATTACATTGATTCATGCATTGTGTAATCCGAGGTTGCAAATTGCGAGATCCTTTCAAAAATAATTCTCATTTTGGGAAGGATCTAAAAATGGAATATTCCTGTATTAAACCTCCAAGTATAGCTGGATATTGAGGGTGTTTTTGGTTTCAAATTAAGAAATGTTTTATGTTTTCTACATCTGAATATATGATTGATCACAACTTAATAAAAAAATTTCAGGAAATAGGAGAATCTAAACAGCTTCATACCTATTAAAATATATCTAATATGATTTTAAGGTTCGCTGGTTTTTAGCAAACATGGTTTTAGGAAGTAAAATATACATATTAATTTTTAAGATTAATTTAGACTAAAAAATTAGTGAAAAGAGGAACATGAATAGAACATAAGGAGTGTTATCCGAAAAAGATAATTTTTATTGTTCTTTTTTTTTTATTAAACGAGAATTTATATTATGTTTTTATCCATAAAATAGAATTCTAAATCATTAAAATGTTCAGTTTCACTTCCAAATGACTCATCATTGCCGTCTCAGCTTTACAGATTTATTGAATACTCAGGGCTTCTATAATTATAATTATTACTGGTTATCTAGTACTTAAACCAAGGTGATTGAGTTATTAGAAGTAAATGTAGAATCCCTAGAATGATTGCATTTCAATCAGGGCGACCATGAACCTTATTAAATTTTCCAATGGACCTCTAAAAAGTTGGATATCTAAACCTCTATGGAACTCTAAAATGTCCCAATGGACCTATAAACGCCAATTTTTTCCTTATCTCACTTTCTAACAACCTTGTGTTGTTTATTTAAATTCCTTTTTTTATAGAAATGAACATTTCTATACAGTGAAGATATGGCAAAATCAAAAATAATAATAAATGTTCGTTTTATTTTCTTACATGCAAGATAATTCACGTTATATATTTTTCTTTTTTCAATCTATTGTATTCAAATTCATAATGAAAGTCAAACTAAACTTTTTATCTACAAACTTCTCGTTGATTTTTACATACTGATGCTTGCAATCACTATGACGAACTTTATTGCATTTTCATTATTCTTTTGACAATTTAACAGCCATACATCATACACAAGAAAATATCAAAGGCAAGTTGGTGATAGACAGGCATTTATTCAAATGATAACGGACAAAGAACAAGAGATAATGTGCGATGAACAGCTAAATTTGAGACGTGAGAGTTTTACAATGATCACAAACATGAGGCCTTTATGCAGTCTTCATTTTTTGGTAATCCGGATACTCTTTGCGCGTTCCTTCGCACTCGTATGACGTTTTGTAGAATGTTTTGTAGACCATTTCGTAATGAACCCTAGAAAAAAGAGCATCTATTATTAGTAAAAATAAAAACAATTTCCGTATCTTTTCGACGTTTCAATCATAGCAATTTCAATATTTCTTTTTTCAGAACGGATAAGGAAGTTCTTTTCCCTTTCCAATAATAAGTTTTGGAATGAAAATTTTATTTGACAAGAATGATCATAAATTATTCTAAAAAAATAATTAACGTATTTGTGCTCGAAATTTTGATGGTCTTCTTGGAACATCCGCCATTACATGCAATTAATTTATTCCACCTTTCTTCCACTCGATAAATTTATGTTGGAAGCCTTTATTATTATTATTATTACAGCCCCTTTGAAAATAACTCCGAAGCTTTTGCCACTGCCTATAATGAAGCTAAACGCTTACCCTGGAGGTGTTTCTACACACCCATGAAGAGAAAAATATTGCTTGTTTAGGGCTGAAACAAGGATGGGGAACTAGTGTGATGACGTAGACTTTTGAAAGGCAATGAAGAACAAACTCGAAACTCAAGATACATAAACACGTACCGTCTATTATTATTAATAAAAATTAATAATTAAAAATAATAATAATATAAATTAATTACACATTTCATTGTGACGAGAATTTATACGTTGTAATTCATTTTTTAGAAACCATATCAATAGCGACCCACTTCATTTTCAGTGCATTCAATTTCTTTAGAGACGCTTAACAGAATATATTTCGGAAAAAAGGCTTTATAGGCCATAAAAAATGAAGAAAAAAATATTTATCATTAAATATAACTTTCAAAAAATATTTATAATATGTGGCTTGATGAAGATTTTGAGCTCACACCAGATTTTTACGAATTATGGGAAAGACACATACACTCTTTGTAATGCACAATTTGGATACCCTTGGTTTATAAATATGCATATAAATAGCAATCCGTTTATTTGTAAAGATATTTGGACTCATACACAAGATTTGCACATAAATACAAATTAAAAATAAACAGATCACAAAAAATTAAAAACAAAAGCAAATGAAACGTCTTGCATACTTTGTTTTCGTACATGATTTCCAACCCCAGGCTCCACAGGGAACTTTGGCTTGCGTTGTTACCTTTTGTTTGAAACCCCTCTTGTATGGTTCTTTTATCTCAATATACTTGCAAGGTTTCCTGATCAAGCAGAAGTAAAATATATTTTAATTTATATCTATGCTCCACTTAAATAATTAATTCTATTAAAAATTCATACATATTACATATTCAAAAAAGAAATTAATATACATGAAGATTTTAGAAAGATGCCTCTCTATGCAAAAGAAACATAACCCAAAATGATTTTTGAGTGTGGTTGTCTTCAATTTTAGTGATTGATCATAATCGAAAAGAAATGCTGTTTATTAAGTTAAAATCACTTCAAAACTTGTGAAAACTGCTTATATAATAAAGTAAAAAAACCACTGCAAAAAATGGATACAAATATGAAAGTTGAATATTTAAAATAACAGAATGCATAGAATTTCTCAATTGATCTAGTGGGTTAGGCAATGGAACCACTGTAGTTCAAATTTTAATATTTACAGCGGTGCTAAAATCTCTAAAATTTCTGATATATTACATATTACAAATGTCGTGGTTTATTACATCATAATTAAACTAATACTGTATTCTCATATCTATGTTGTATTTATTCGAATATTCCCCATAAATATGCACGGCAATTTTCATTGATAATTAAATGCATACAGCCAAATATGACAAAAAAATAATTTCCACGAATTCCCGGGTAATAGGATTGCAATATTATAATTCTATTGTAATACAGAATTGAAATATTGTAACGATATTGCATAATGTTAAGAAGATTCAAACAAAAAAGTCGTAATCCGCATAGAGAAAAAATAATAAATAATAACCTTTACCAAAGTTAGCGAAAATAAAGAATTGAAAGGGGGGGGGATTTGCACATCAAGTCCGGGATATCAAAACATGAAAATGCTTCAAGTTTGATTCAACTGCCTTTATATTAATTTAAAAAATTCTCTCTTAATAATAACAAAATGTGTGCATAAAATAATGATAAACATTGCAGTAAAATAAATTTAGAATATTTTTATAAATTTATCAAATTACGAAAAATTCAAGGATATAAAATTAGTATAAATGTAAAACTATATTTCGAATTTTAAAGCAAAAAAGTGTAGATAAGAATAGTTTTTGTGCTAGTATATATATATATATATATATATATATATATATATATATATATATATATATATATATATATATATATATATATATATATATATATATAAAGTATTATTACTAGCACGACACCAAATCTCACTTTATTTCGCAGTGCAATCCTGTGAAGCCTGCAGGGCACAAACATTTTCCAGTCTTTCCGCATTTTCCTCCATTTAAACAGCCACCTGGACAATATGCTGAAAGAGAAATTTTAAATATATAGCTTGAAATGTAAATGTATAGCTTGAAAATTGGTTATTTTCATATGGAAGAGGGACTCAAGTGTATGATAAGTTAGTCAAATATAATGAACTAGTCGGCTTTGGTAATTAGTTTTTTCGGTTTTAAAAATATAAACATGGGGTGTATTTTTTTTAAAAAAGAGTTCATCTTGTTATTTATTAAAACTGCAAAACATGAATTTAATTAAATGAGTCTAATACATATTACTGCATGTGCAGATTAAATAAAAATGTATACACCATGAAATAAAAGCGGAATTGAAAATCCTACTTTGGAGTTAATGATCAATTAAAACACATTTTTATCTCCATCTTAACATTGACTAAAACACGAGATTGATTGTTTTAATGGATGAATTCGAATTTCATCAAAATATTAAAAAAAATTACCACAAACTCAGTATAATAAAGAAATACCATAGGCAGCAGAAAGTTATATTATAAAAAAAATTATTATGTGAGGTTTAAGATAATGTAAGAATCAGTTTTGTTCAAGAAATTTTCAACATCATTTTTCATAGGTAACTCAAAACGATTACCTATATAATGACATTTAAAACTATTTTCATGTTCGCTTAAACTTTCTTTTTTTACGTCTACTTTTATTATCTTAATTTCTTTTACTTCTTTTTCCGATGATTGAAAAGAAGATTTGGAATAGCAATAATTGAAATTGAATATTAACAGCAGCATTTGAAATAATTTACAAACAATATATAAGATATATATTCTAATCAATTTCTAATTTCTAAACATTTCTAATTTCTAATGCAATATAAATTCTGAATCGTAACATATAAGAATATAATTCTATTCGGAAAATGCTTTATATGACATAAATAATTATTTATGCCGTGTGAGTCGATAAATGTAATTTTAAAAAAGTTACAAAATCTAAATCTTTATACAGTCTGTCGGTCCTTTTAATCATATCTAGTAAAATATTTATTGCGCATTAACAATTAAAAAATGCTCCACTCTTCTATCGCTAAAAATAGTCCACCTACGAAGCTTTGAATATTACTATTTTAAATCTTTTCAACGGATCAAAGATCATCAACTGCACGTCAGCGGTTGACTGATCTAAAATCAGGAAATTCAAAATTTAATGATTCGATTAGTTTTAATTGCTAAAAGTGGCTGGTTTTTTTTTTTGTCTTTTTAAAAATTGGCATTTTTACAAATGCTTTATTAAATATGACCGTTTGGATCGGTCATATTTAGTAAAGCATTTGTATCGTATAAAAATTTAGATTTCGTAATTTTTTTAGCGGTTTAGCATCGGTTCAAACAATTTAAAATAAAATTATTTTAATTATTTAAAGCAACTAATTTAATTGCAATTCTTTGTTATCACTAATGGTTTAGAGATTTGTTACTGGAACATGATTAAAATGTTTGTTTATATTTCTCATGTTCACATTACAAATTGTTTATAATTTCCATAATAATGTATTAATGAATGCTATTCTCAGCAAGACATATATTGTACAATAATTCTAAAGAACCTTTCTGGGGACGAACTATTTCTGAAAAACAATTTTGGGCAATAGGAGATAAATGGACAAGAACTTTCTAAATTCCTCCATTATGATAAGATGTAACTCACAGAAATTAATCTGATTTCTAAAAGGAGTAAAATTTGAAAGCGGTTAGTAATTATCTATTAGCGACTAATATATCATTTTGTAAAGCATAAAATTATTCATACCTTTTTCGCAGCTATAACCAGAATAACCTCTTGAACAAGAACATTTTCCTTTGCCAGTACAAATTCCGCCATTTTGACATTCGGGTTTGCAATGAACTGAGAAGTTTGAAAATAGCATTAATTATCATTATGGACGAGTAAATAAATATAAAAATTTTAGGCTATTTATATTAAATAGCATATTTCAAAGAAAAAAATCTATACAAGCAAGTAAGTAGAAGTTGGTATTTGTAAATCTTTAAAAATTTCGTTAGCAAAATGCAGGCTTCATGTTTCAGTAAGTGCTTCTATTTTGATTGGTTGCTCATAGATGGCAGCTTGACTCTATATGCTAAATGATATCAACTGAAACGAATTAGATTTTCATCGCAACTAACAAATGTACTTCCAAAAACAATACATTTTTTTTCAATTTACTTTATTATTTCAAATGATTTTCTATACGTATCTGTAAAATTTTTAAAGGATGGGATAATTTATTTTTTTTATTTTAATATAGATAAAAAAGAAAATAATTTTACATGGCTTAGAAATAAGAAGTTATATTATGTCGATTTCCTTCTATTTCTTGAAGTATTTTGTAATTATTCAAATATTTTATTAAAAAAATCTCAAGAACGGCATTTTTTTATGATAATTAAATGTATATCGCCAGATATGACAGAAAATAATTTAAATGAATTCCCAAGTAACACAAAACATTTGTCAATATTGGCGTGATATTGAATATATTATAAATGCTTTTACAAAAAAGGAAGGTAAAAATATTGAACAACGCAGTTACAATGCAATTATTAAAAAATATATAAGAGATATCTTTACTGAAACGATGTTTTATTCTGAAGTTTGTCCTAAACTCATTCTTCGCTTTAAGGGGAAAAAAATGTTTTTTGTTAAATTAATCTAAAACTAAATTTTTTCCTACAATATTTGACTATGAGCATGAAAATAAAAATAAATGATAATCAGGTAAAAGAAAATAGTACAAATGCTTCGTAGTAAAATAGAACTCTATTTCAAATTGCATTTATTATAATAATATTCACAGTTTGTTCTAATATAAGAGGGAATGAAACTGATATTTGTCCAAAATTAGTTGTCTATACAATTTATTCAAAATTCGAAAGGTATTGTGGAGTTTCCAGAATATTAATGGAAGTGATCATAAACGAAAGTTTTTCATTTCTTTTTTTTTTCTTATGAAAAATATGAAGAGCATTTTTATTCTTCAGTGAACGATATCATGATAATGCGCATTAACTTACATTTTTCACAAAAGTTTCCTCTTGTACCCGGTGGACAGTGACAGAAATAAGGTTTGACACATTCTCCCCCATTTTGGCAGGCAGGATCGCAATGGGCTGGAAAAAATTGGGCATATTTTTTTATTTATTTAAGAGTTATATAAATTTTCACTGCATAAATAATCATAACTATTTATGTCGAAATATCATTAATTTAATTAAGCTTGTGACATGGTAGACAGTTTCTAAATAATCAAAGACTATTAAAATTGATATTACGGAAAAAGACACATGTTTGTTCTAACGCCTAGTTGAATGAATAATCCGAAACCCTCCACAATATATTATTATACCCAGACAAATAGTTCATAATATCATATCAAAAAATATCATCTAGTGCCAAACTTTTCTTCAAGCACAATTCAAGTTGGTAATAAAGATAAAGTGACATCGCCTGCCATTGCGCACAGTTCAGTGATCTTTGATGTAATTTTAATGTATTAAAAATGACTTATAAAGATGAAGAGAATTTAATCTGAAATACAAATGAATATAATTCTATATTATAAGAATTAATATTTCAAATAAATGATTTTAATTTATCATTATAATAATTATTATTCTATGAGGTGAGGGAAGAAAAGATCCTTCCTATAATTCTAAGACTTTATGCCATTATGCAAAATAATTCGCTGAATTTACATAAATTATTTGATTCCTTTTTTATACAATTTTAGAAAAGCAATTCCAGAGATGTGTTATTAGTAGGTGTAGAGTGATTTAAAAACTGCTAAAAGAAGGGTTTTCTTCTATAAAAACATTTTTCTCCCTATATTCAGCAGAATTATATATCTGCAAGTTCATCATATAAAAACTTAAATATAATTGATAAAAAATAAAAAAGGCTAGAAATCGATTATATAAAAATACAATATGAAAAATTAACCAATTTCATGTTACAGGAACAGATAATAAATATAAAGAAAGTGTCAGAATAACTTCATTTTTCGAGGCTGTCTTTGCTTCTTGTCCAAATTTTAAAGTTCGGTTTATATATATATATATTATTTTTATATTTCTCATTCTTTACAAAGTTATATTTGAATAATGATTTATATTTCTAAATAAATTTATTCGAGAAACCTGAAAGCAAAATCAAATATTTGAGCATGGATTTTGATACCTTCAACGAAGAAAGAAGAGGTTCAGGCATAATTGTCTGAGCCATCCTGTTTGCTGATCGATGGTATAAAATTATTTTACTTTCGAAATAACACCATATAGCACATACATAGTTTCAAGCTTCATTGATAACTAAATTTTAGTAAATTTGATTATACCTTTTTTTTTTTTAATTTGAAAGAAAAACAACAGCTGAGCAACTGGAATTAGATACACGGAATGTTATGTAGTGTGGATTTCAATTTAACTTAGAGATATCATTGCATTTAAAATCTTTAATGTCTTTTCAGAAAATTTGGTATATTGAAACACACATCATTTTACGGTTGTAAAATGCAATAAGAAAGAAAAAAAAATTGTTCACAAAAATAATTATTCTGATAAAAAATATGATTATAAAAAAAAAAATTGCAGTGCAGCTACTCACGTTGACTGCAGTCCTTTCCAGAAAATCCAGATCTGCACACACACTTGTTCGGAGCCACGCATTCCCCTCCATTCTTGCAGCCATACTGGCAAACAGCTTGTAGAAGAGAAAATTCAAACGGATTAAATACTCTAATATGTAATTATATACACTCAGGATATTTTTTTAAAATCGTTAAATTTATATATTCTAAGCACAGTTTAATTTATAGGGTTTATAGTTTAATTTAAATCAAACAAATATTAAAAATTAAAATCAAATCTTGGAATATCTGTTACACATAAATATTCTTCAAAATGAAAAGTTTTATACTTTTAATGAATATTTTCGAAACAAGTCGAATTCAGAATTCGCAACTTAAGATTTATTTGTAATTTAAGATTTTAAGTAAAGATGTGATTTTATTTTGTTAAAGTGAAAAATAAAATATTAATCCAAAAATATATTAATATAATTTAAATAAATTTTTTTACATATAAGCTATATATTTTTTTACATTTTTCAGTTTTTCTGTGTTAATATCTCAAAAAAGAAAGCTGCAGATAAATTATTTCTTAAATAATATTTCGGAATAAATGACTATATACCTTTATGGCATGAGTTTCCAACGTATCCAGATTTACATCGGCATTTATTCGGAGCAACACAAACACCTCCATTCATGCAGCCTGGTTTGCAAAGAGCTAAAAAAAATTACAAACAAATTTACTTATTATCAGTATTGAATAGAAGGAACGTAATGAAAATGAAATCATTTTCTATTTGAATAATATCTGATGTTTTTATAATAGTGTACACATTTGCCAATAGATGGCAGCACAAACCAAATCTTTAACAAGAAAATTGCTGAAAGTAGAATAAATGCATTCTTCCATAATTTTACCTTTTTTTTTTTTTTTCCTTTTCTTTTTTAATGAAATGTACTTCTACTTTTAACTGATACAAAAATGCATAATTTTATTTCTAAAAGATGAATTTTTATTTCATAAATCTCCAATTCATTAATTAATGAATAATAAAACTGAACTTTATTCATTTATTTTATTAATAAAATGATATATGATTGAAAATATGAAGATCAATCACCTATTGCTCAAACTTATTCAACTTCGTTTCGGTTCAATTTTGTAATCACAGTTTTCACCCACTCTGATCAGTTATAATTTAAATTTTGAACACTAACTTGTTCTTGATAGCAATAACTGCTCTAAGACCAACTAATTAAACTAAATTTCTATTCTTAAATGCGTGGAATACCTCGAGGTGAACTTGGAAAAAACATTCTTCTTCTAATACTTATAATAATGAATTATAAATTAAAGATTCAGAAGTAGAAAATGGTTTAGAAAATACAGTACCTTTTTGATTACTTTTTTTTTATACAGTGATATTAAAGATACTTAGTAACTATTAAATACAGTTGGATATGAAAAAAGAATATATTTGATTTACAGAATTAGGTAATAATTATTTCATTTCAGAAATTGATTTATTCACAAATACTTTAATTTAAGTAATTAAATTTAAGAACAGGAAAATGTTTCAAAATCAAAACAAATTTAACAACACCTCTTTAGATATCAAACTATATATTTCTCATTTTTAGGGTAATGAGTATCTTTAATATAAAATAATTTTAGTATATTAATAAATGCACCTTTACAAAAAAAACAACAACGTATGTCTTTTTTTAGTGTAATGCAGAAACTGAATTCAAAATATTTAAATAATATAAAATATTTTTATTAAAATAATATGAAAATAAGTCCATATATAATGTGAAGGGGGCATCTGCAGTTTGGCCTGACTTTTTAGAAAAGTTATTCAAAAAGTGATATATCACAAAGTTAATTCTTCTAGGTGAAAAATAACCATTGAATTTTGCATATCCATATAATATTATGGTTTTAATTCATTTATTATATATAGGCTGTTGCGATAAAGTTAGCTGTTTAAAATTGGTTACATTGCTATAACTATTAACAGTACGGCGCAAAATTATGATTTCTACCATAATATAAAAAAAATGTTATAAATAATATAATTTATAATGAATTTTTATAACGATATTAATTAAATCGTGACTACCCCCCCCCAAAAAAAATTGCCCCCCCCCTTTTTTATCTTGTACATGAAGTGCAACTAAAAAGAATTTTTAAACAATCGGCAAAAAAAAAAAAAAAATAACCTCTATATTTTAACAAGCCCGCAACGTTTTCGACATTCCTATAATAATAATTCACATAATAATTGATAAATAAATTTGATTATTGTGAACACGTTGACTATGAAAAGAACCAACTGGATAATTACGACGACTTGTTTTCAGCCAGATGAATTCGGCGAATTATTGTCCTATCAACAAAACTATAGATCTGCATAAAATTTCGATCGAAATTCGTCACCAGAATTCTGTCTGTTCATATATGTGTCTGTGAACACAATAGTTCAAAAACACAAGAAGCAAGAAAAATGAAATTCTCCCATTACAGATCTTAGCCAAATTGTAGAACAAATCTACCTAGTGCTTGATCGTCTCTTTGTCCATCTCGACGAATGCTAACGCCATAAATCAATTGCTTGGATGAATTACGGAATGGGATTTGTACACCGAAATCAGAATTTGTGTCAAATTATAGACAATATTCATCCACACACAGACGATTTGTTTTGTCTATCCTTATGTATATGAACACAATTATTACAAATTGCAATGAACAAGAGTAATAAAGCTAGGTATTTACTCGTGAAGCATAGATTATATATCATATCAAATTTTAAAGCTAAGTAGTTAAAAAAAATGTTAAACAATTCTCGATTTTTTTTATACTCCGTGACACAATGCGTGATGGAGAACGCACGTTAAAACAGAGGAAGAACACGTTATCTTGTTAAAATTAAAACAAAAAAAAACATTAATTTTAATCGCAACTTTAAAAAAGTATTTTGGAAATAAAAATGCATAAAGAATACTTCATGTTCAAAATAAGAAAGGGACTAAAATGACAAGCAGTAAATACTGTGATTTAATTTAAGATATTTGAAAACTGCAGTGTCAAACCAAATTAGTTTGAAAAAAAAAATTCAAAATTATTTGCGAGACATGAGTTTAACTTTTTTATACAAATGCTATACAAAAAGAGAAAGCATTATAATAATCAAATTCGAATTTGAAATTTTTACGAGATTCCACTTATTGTACTTCCCCTTAGTTAAACAACAACACATTTTTCGAAATATGTTTATTTGCTCGTCTATCTGTTTGTCAACACGATAACTCAAAAACACTTTGAGTTTGATGGGGGAAATTTGATATATAGTCTATATTCCAAATAAGTAGATTTTATTCAAAGTTTGAATGAAATCCAATTACTTAAGAAGATATAGATGGCTTAATCCGGCCCTATATATAACTCATTACATTTTTGAGTGGTAGGGCGTTGGATTCGCGTCCCTTGGGTTGCGAGTTCGAACCCCGCCGGCCGAAGACTCTCGTGTGTTTGGTGGCTGGCACACGTATCATTCTGTTGCGGTCACAAAATCATCCACGTCGAGAGTAATACCACTGTGGGTACTAGATCAGGAGTGATCGTTCTCTGATTCAGGTCTAAATTACGATCACTGGATGAATGAATGAAATGCATGAATGTCCCCCCGTAAAAAGGGCTGTGACGTGTATGTAGCTAAGTCGTATTCTTGACCCTAGATGGCGCTGCTAAAGAAACAAGAGACGCACCCTTGGCTTAAAATCAGTGACTTCTAAAGTCAGTGATTTGAAATAAAGTCAGTGAAAGCTTGTCTATGACAAGTGCCATTAGAAACAACATTTTTGAGTTTTTGTATTTAGTTATATATATATATACATAAGGCAATATTTCCATAAAGATGTTGATTCAAAATTTATATCTGAAACACATAATGTTTCTATTTTCTAGCCAGTTGTAACTTAAATTATTATATTCATATATTTACAAGAAGTGATATTCACAAAAAATCAGCCCAATAATGATTTTCATCAACATATTAATACATATCTGATGTTAAAACCGAGTTATATTTCATTCATGTAGCTGTTTTATTTATTTATTTAACGTATTCAAATGAAAACGAACAGATAAGTAGTTCATCCCGAAATTTAACAGAAATCAACCATTTAGCTGTAAAAATAACATTCAATATTTTGTACTTTTAATTATTACATTCATAGGAAAGTAAGAAACATTCTAGAATTATTATTCTTTGACTCTAAGACATATAAGATGGGGATATTTATAAAAATTTCCTGAAGAAATCCTTAGAAAATTTCAATGCTTTTTCTTTCTGAACCTCATATACAAGAAGAAAAAAATTTATATATATATATATATATAAATTTTTATATATATATATATATATAGAAAATTTCAATGCTTTTTTTCTGAACCTCATATACAAGAAGAAAAAAATTTATATATATATATATATATATATATATATATATATATATATATATATATATATATATATATATATATATATATATATATATATATATATATATATATATATATAACATTATAAGATGATTGTCTTAAAATACATGACGTAGAAATTTAATATAAATCTGAAAGTAAGTAGCTAAATTTTGTTTGGAAAAACCGAGAAATTCTACTAGTTCTCATAATGAACCAATCTGAAACGCGTATGTATATTAAATTAGAATTCTAGCTCTTATTCTAATGAAAATAAATGCTAATCACGGACCTGGAAGTGACTCTGCGATCAAAGTACCTTCATTAGAATTAGAATATCATTTGTTAGGAAACAGAATTATTCAATCAGAGAAATGAGCACAGAGAATAAATATGATTTAGAAGGTAATTATATTATCATCTGCAGGCTTTGTCTGAGAATTATCAAAGGAACAATACTGGGAATGTGATCAAACCGTTAGAAGCTATTCTCAACGTATAATGGAATTTTTTAATAAGAAAAAGCGCTTTCAGCATCGGCATATTTTTTTAAAGTAAGGATAATGATAGCTAATTTTGTTAAGAATTAATATCAACTAAAAATGGAAATGAACTTTCATGAAATTCGATAATTGATTCGTATAGTTTGGTGTAAATTCAAATTCTTAGAAAAGCTAATTATTTGAGTAATTCAAGATCGAAATTAACATCAGACCATTCCGTTTATTAAAATAAGAGTTATTTTTTAAATTTGAAATCTAACATTAAATATCGATGATTTAGGGAGTATACTTTTTTCCATTTACCATAATATTACTGCTACAAGATAATTATTTATTTATTATATTAATCAAATAATTAGTTAGATTATTTTTTATCACAATTTTTGTAAAAGTTACTGCTATTATCTCTTAAGTAAGATGATTCCATTTCTACTTATGAAAAGGAGCGTTTGTGTGCATTTGCATATGAATCGCGATGTCTAGCCAAATCTATGCACTTACAGCCATAAAATTTGGCACAGGATTAATCGTAATAGCGACTCATTTCGAAGTTAGAATTTTCATGTAAAAAATAGTTTCTAATGAATATAGAAAAAAAAAGCTTTACAGTTCAAGAAGAGAACTTACCGTTTCAATTCAAAATATTTGTTTCTCATTGTTGACATAATCTTCTGAATTTTCAAAAATATATATATATATATATATATATATATATATATATATATATATATATATATATATATATATATATATATATATATATATATATATATATATATATATTTTAAATATCTCTCACTTTTTCTGAAATTTATTTTGTAAAATTGAAAGTAAAACTCCTGCATCTGACATTCGAATTCAGTCATTTTTTAAAATTTTTGTTTATAAATAAAATTTAAATTTAAGTAAAACAAAAATAAATAAGCTTTTTAAATTAAATTTTTAAATTTGTATCATGCATCTTCTATTGTTCTTTTTTATTAGGTAGAACTTTTCATCTGAGAGTAGATTTGATGTTATACTGTTATTTTACTTGTTTTTGATATGATATGTTGATGTTTTTGTTATTATACTGTTGAAACTAGACAAGGAACCCAAGTGATGTACTCTCTATGTAGAGATCAAAAGCGACCGCCAGCAACAAAGTCCTTGATTTTATGCCTTTGAAACAGGAGTTTTTATTCATTTAGAAAGCGGTATTGTAGAAAATTTCCAACTCGAATTCCCATGATATTAAATGTTATTTCCTCAGTTAAATCGATGTCAGACAGGAAAAACTGCGATAATAACTCTTGAGAAGCTTTTTTAAACCTAAATCCCACACAATTTCGGAAAAAAACTTTTCTCTCTTTCAATTTAATTGATAATTAAATAAGGACAATTCTTAAAGAATCGAAAAACTGAATTTATTATATATATATGCATGTATTTAGTAATATATATATATATATATATGGGTGTGTGTGTGTGCATTAAGTCATTGTAATTAAACGGATTTTAGTAATAATAACCGATCATATGATATCGCCGCTTATTATTACTTAATACATTATGATAAATCTCACCCAAAGAATAAATTTCGATGTGTCAAATCGATAAATTTAACCTGCTTTATTAATAACAATAATCGATTAATCACATTAATCATAACATATTTTATATATATATATATATATATATATATATATATATATATATATATATATATATATATATATATATATATATATATATATATATATATATATATATATATATATATATATATATATATATATATATATATATATATATATATAACTATTCAAGAAAGATTATTGTGTTAGAAATTCAGTAAAAAGCCTTGTTTTATTTAAATTTAGTAATATTATTTAAACGGAATAGTAAATTTATTAATTTTTCTCGCCATTACATATATAATATCATATCAAATTTATAATAAAATTTTAATAAAAATAGACGTAGAATTATATTATACAACTAAGAAAAAACTTTATATTAATTGGAACGAGAATTCGATAGCTTGAAACTGCCTGTCGAAATCATGAACATTAAAGATTTTTATTACATGATATTTAAAAATAAGATTCAAATAGTTTTGAAATGGATTGACAGGCAAAAAGAGTGTATTCTTAATGCGTTCTAGCTTTTTCGATTAATTAATTCCATTTCAGTTTTTTTCGAAATTTTGCATTCCTCAAAATGATTAGAAGCATCCAAATTAATGTTTTTTAATCATTATTAAATTATGTACATTTTAACAAAAACATAATAAATAAAAAAGCTTATTTTAGTGAATAAAAGCTGCTGTTAATTACAAGCTGCATTCTTTAATCACCTTTCAAAATTCATCTCACATATTTTAATGAAGAAACTGTCAAATAATAAAGAGCTTAATTGTTTACAACCGCAAGGTCCATTATGTAAAATCAACAAACTGTAGCACAAAAGAAAAAAAACACCTCCTTACGTTAAACAAGAAAAGAATTGTGGAATTGTTAATTTGAAAGTTGTGGCTTCAAACATAATAAGATGTCATAAAATGTTTTGTGGTTGTTGATCATTTGATTCACTTCTGATAAGTTAGTCTAACAACGAAATGAAGGACAAACTAGAAACGAAAACAGGAAATGCAAAGACAAACATTTCATCAGGAATCAAGAAAATAAATTTTAAAAGTAATGGCTCAGCTTCTTAAGGTTTATTTTTTTACAAGAATACGAAGCTATAAAAGAAGAAAATTCAAAGATAAACAGTTTGCCTGAAAAGGAAATAAATGTTTTGTCCTTTTATGGTAAATGATTGCACATTCAGTAAGATGAAACATATTATTCAAGACTGCTTTTTAAGATTATTATTGTTTTTATATAGACTATAGTTTTTATTTCGTAAATAGCAATGCTCTCTCTTGAGCCATTTTTTTCTATGCCAGTACTTAGTACTTGTCACCGAATGGTACCCAGTTTTCAACGGATGCAGTTCTTGGAATTTTGTGAGGCGTGACGAACTTTTATTTGCGGGGTAGAATTCTGCTTGATGATGTTTCTATTTCTGTTCTGTTTATCCAATGGATAGTCATCTTAGGAACCATGTGGTGGCAAGTGGGGATTCGAAAAAATGTTTTTTGTTTGGAAGAAAACAAAACACTTTTGGCCATCGAAGACTTCTGACGATATACGGTTCAGAGGATATATATATATATATTCTGAGAAAGTTACACTATTATCTAGCTTTGTCTATTTCTGCGAAGAATGCTAGGCCAGTGGTACGGATGGATTGTGATAAATATAGCAGTCAGTCGTCTACAAACAAATCCTGTCGATACTGCTTCTCTCAGTAGCGATGGGGCGATCAGATGTACACAAGAAGTATCACATAGCGAAGAAAACCCTACTTATAGGATGCTTAAAATACCTAAAAGTTTTTATTTGAAACATAGATATAATATCAGCTTACTGGCTCTGATATATTATCATAGAGATCCACCTACTAATGACAACCTCTTATAGAAATAACATTCTCATAAAGGGCGATGTTTACGAATGCAAGATTCTGCAAAGGGCGATGCAAAAATGCAAGATTCTGAATAACACCTTTATTCCTTTAATTCTTTTAATTTTATGACGTAAACTTTAGAAATTTTTTAAATACAAAGACACGACAGTGAATACGGAGTAATATGCAGTTTAGAGTTTTTTAAATGAAAATCGCTATGCATTTCTCTTCGAGACGAAATTAGAAAAAAAACCCCATCTTATTTCGAAAGGGTCGAGATAAGCTAATGAAATAAAATCTTTACATTTAAAAATTTGCATTTTTGGAAACCTAAATTAAAATTGTATTAGATGCCATAAAAAATTATTAATTTTCTAACGAATAAGCGAAAGACTAGATGCAAGCAATAATAAATAATAAAATGTATATTTTTTCAGTCACCACACTTAGTCACAAAAAAACAAGACTATCGAAAAAAAAACTTTTATTTGGAAGAAATTTTAAGTTTGAGACTAACTTGAATACTCATAAAAATTTAATTTAATTTAACATAATTGTTTGTCAGAATGTATTTCGAAATAAATATTATTAAGGACATCTAAATGACCAAGAATATCTAACAGGCCATTAGATGGATTACTTGCACTTTTCAATAAATGAAACTTCGAGAACTGCTGTAGGAACTTTTAGTTAATTTTGATAAAAGTATCTTCAACACGAAATTTCCAAACTATTATTCTTTTTAAAATTATAATATGGAAAAACTATATATAATAAAATATTTCAGCCTTGTGCATTTATCGTTTCATACAATCTATTATCGTTTTGGATAGTTTCGAAAGTTAATTATTAAAAGTTGATTATTGAAAATATACAGTTTTAGGAAAGCATTTTGGATTTGCCAATATATTAGCCATCTTGAATCGATTCAAAGTTATTCTCAAAACATATACTCGTTGCATCTAGAATGGAAGAATAATTAAGAGTAATGTTAGAAGCGTCAAAATCTTTATGATTAATTTCACGGCAAATTTAACTTAGTTAGCTCATTTAATAGAAAGCTACATAATAAGAATCCTACCAGCTTATTTAGTTTAGGAACGATAAATTTCTTAAGCACAGAGCTTAAGCCATTTGGAAAAGATGAGATTTATATAGCAAAAAATGTAGTCTTTTGTTTAAACTATCTTTCTTTCTTAATAATTAAAAGACTTACTACACTAGAGCAAAGAGTTTTGAGCATAATTTCATTTCAAAAGAGACAAAGAGATAATATGGTTTTTTTTTTAAGATTTCAAGTAAACGTGGTTCCGAATTCGATGTTTGAATTAAGAGAAAACTACATGTGTCAAAGAGATTCCTATCAGAATTTCATAGTAAAATCACTGGAGGGACAAATTTCTTTTAGACTCTTTGCTTTTACTCAGGATGTAAACTGACGCATCTCCTTCAGGTTTTTTTCTGTGTACATAATATGCCTTCCGTGGCGAAATAAGTCGAAGTTAAAATTTCAAAAGTTTCTGCTTTTCGGCTATGCATTGTTTGAATATGTTTACATATATATATGGGGGATTAGGATTATCAGTTGTACAAAAACTCAAATAAGCTAATTAAAATGATTATGAGGCAATTCAGACGCATTAGGAGACTGAAGAGCATCAGTTCTGTAGAATTTCGAATGGCATTGCATCGAAGCATTCATCAAGGGCCATGAGTATTCAGAAATTTGTTCAGGGGATATCCTGGTTGTCTAAAGACAGTACCGGATATTTTCAGGAAGGCAATGATGAAAAATGAATCAGAAGACCCTCAGTAATTCGACACTGCACGCATCTAACTTTTCTTATAAATTGACGTTTTCAACAGAACCATAGAGAATGAAGATTTATTTCTTGGAATCCCAAATTCCCAGGACGTCATTAAGATTATTATATATTTTATATTACCAGGAATTATACTTGGTTAACAGAAATTCCTAGGAATCTGAAAAATATGTTAAAGCAGAATTTGACTGTGAAGAAATAATACGATTAGACTTTTTTTGGTTATAAAAAATAGTTTATTTAATTTGTTGGCAGTGATTGAAAAAAAAAATTGAGATAGAATTTATGATTTTAAAATCATTAATTTTCATTAAAGAGCAAACATCTTTGACTGATATAGAATGATAAAGTCTGAATGCAACTGTAAATGAATTGAAACCAGTTAAACTTGAACAAAAAAAAAATCCCTAAGCAGTAGGAGTGGTGAATTGCTAACTGGTGAAAGAGTAATTGATTCCAATATTGAGAAATAAGCAAATAAAAACCAGAATTTGCTAAGAATATGATATATTCTCTTCTTCAAGAGAGATTATATAATAGTAGGAGTTATAATGCAAAGAACTAAATTAGTAAAATAATTTTTTTTAAAAAATATGGAACTACTGATTTTGAATTATAATCAATGGAACATTATAATAGTTGAACCAGCAACTTCGTTCAGTTTCAACGAAAGAGAGATTATATTTGAACCATTATAAATTTAAAAAGCATCACAGAAATTACAAACTGAATATCACATTTTTAAAAAACTGTATTAGGATAAATTATTCCATGAAAATCTCCAATGGAACATTTTACTATGCAAAACGCCCATCCATCAATACTCTAAATATCTTGATTAGTTATCTGTAGAACTAGAAGGCCCAATTTACAGAGGACCATATATGTCTTTACTTGAATCAGGCACGTACCAAACGAGATTTTATGGTACCACAGAGAAATAAACTTCCACAAATCAATTACAAAAACAAACATGAGATAGTTTCTCTTATCCTAAATCAATCATAAGAAATATCTTTTCTGATTTCAAATTTCATGAACCATTTCAAAAAAGAAAAGAAAAAAGATTTGCGATACATTTCCTTTAGAAGAAACTGGATCAGCCACATCTTACATGCATCAAAAAATCTTGATGTTTATTTTCCCTTCCAAATCCCCTATCGACTTTCATCATGTTTTTTTTATTTTTGTTGTTGTTGTTGTTTGTTTTTTTCGATCATATAACATTCAAGATCCCTTCACGGCGAAAAACGAAAGTTAAAACTTGTTACGAGAGATATAAAATCATAAGCTCTTGCGTAGTAACATGAACCCTATTAGAGGATATAGCACAAGAATAAACGCAGTGGTTTTAGTACGAGCTCATTACGTAGACGAAGATATGGCCGAGGAAGCTGTAAAAGAGGCTACAGTACCAGAGATGATGTTTGAAATGCAGAATTACGAGGAACACGAGGGCGCAGAAGTAATCGCATTATCCTGCATTACGATTCTTCCCTGAAATCCTCGAGATGGAATTCCACTTCTATATTGCTTTAAGAGTTGAAGGCCTCCACGTTCCAAGTGCCGGATATAAAAGTCGACAAAAGGCACGTTCTCGGTCGTTGAGCGGCAAATTACCCTACGAATGCTTATTTGGTATATAAGTGCTGAACAGGTGAGTTAATTTGGCGACTCGGAATGCGGAATAAATTCATATTTCGAGAAGTATATTAACGAAGTTTCAACAGTACCTGCTGTTATTGCATACAATTCAACTATAATTTGTGCAATTTAAATGCATTTATTCAGAAGTGATGGTGAAATCGGTATTGTGCCTTAAAGAATCTTTATTTATGTGGGACCTATAATTATAATATGTATTAATTATAATATGAATTATTGTGTTGAATTATATATGTGTTCGATTAAGAGATTTGTGTATAATTTGCATTATGTGTTGAATTATATTATGTTCGTTTCGATAAAAAAAAAAACCCTAAATTTCATTATGATTTTTTAATAATTTACATTAAAACAAATTAATTGTAAAATGTATATTTTAAAATACAGATTTCAATTTTCTTTTTATAAAAGATAATTAAATGCTTTAAAAGAGATAAAGCAGTTTTAGTACTGATTATGAGATGTGTCTATTTTTCAAGTTTGAGTGCTTAAATCAAATTTTCCCATTGTTACAGAGACAAAAAATCTACAACAAATTATCCAAATTTCTAATAAGAATTATTCCGCTAAATTCAAGAAACTACAAATAATAAAATTAAAGCAATATTTATGAAACTATTTCCTGAGTCAGAAACTATTAAAAGGAAGATGCATTATATTTTGATGTCGCTGATGCTGCTACATCTAAAACGCAACAGAACTTAGCCAATTTAGAAATAAATATTAAGTTTAAATTGCAGAAATAGGAATAAAATGGACTAAAAAGAAGTAGGAGGGATTCATCCATTTCTTTTCATTTTATACATTTATTTTGCAATGTAAACTTAATATTTACACTCATGTCCAAAATTAAGGTCACAAACATAAAATCTGCGAAAAATGAAAAACTATTCACCGTGTTGCCACGAATTTTGGCACAGAGGTACACTACAATACGAATCAGAAATACGAAGGATTTATATGTTGATTTTCGAAAAATGAAACTGTCCCAACATAATAAACAATTTAACTCGAAAACTCGGTATTAAATTTTCATTTAATACAAGCTTTTTTTAAACGCAAAATAACCTTTTGTGGTTAGCCTTATAACTTTTGTTCCTTTTCTAAAAACAAAGGGACTTTTCTACTCCTTGTGTTCATTTCTACATAGAGGTATACTTTGCGTTTAGCTTCGTAGCATAACATCACTCTCAGTACACCGATTGTGTTCAAAATTGGATATGGGTCTACAATTTTTGTTAATACATTAGTACGTGGACAGAAAAACAAGAATCCTTTCCGCACGTGAATTTCAAGGAAAATTTAATTGATATCTATAATCTTTAAATAAGCGTACAAATTATGCGACTTGTTTCTCGTGCATATGTGCTATCATAAGCACCAGATACAATAAATTTTTTTCTGAAACACAGAGGTTTAAAAACATTAAGATTCAGCAAATTTCAGCATTCAAATTTTTAAAGATTACAATAATAATTTCTTTGTGTACTTCGTATTCGAGAAAAATCATGTCTCCTGTTTATAATTATTATTTAATTATATTTAGTTATCCTCAAAGATAAAAATAATAGATTCCAAAATTTTAGAATGAAATAAAATTTTAAATTCCTATTAAAAATACCATGATGAATCGAACATATAATAATTCTAAATTTACAATTGACTAAATTTTCTAAAAGAAATTCCTTGATCCATTTAAAAAACAAAGAGAAATATAAAATAAATTTTCATTCTATAAATATCCAGAGCAACCATATTCTATATATAATAAAAATTCCGATGTTTATTTCCTTCTAAATTCCTTATAGATTATTTGCATCATTTTTTTTATTTTCTGTCTAGTAATATTCTAAACTCTTTCAAGGCAAGGTTGCGTTGACCAAAAATAGTTTGATAATGGAGGAAATAAAATCATGAAATTCTGGCAAAGTAGCATGAACCCTTTTAGAGGAGATACACCGGCATAAAGCACAGTGGTTTTAGTAGGAGCTTATTATGTAGAGATAGATCAGTCCAAGAATACTGTAAAATTGGCTGCAGTTCCAAAGACGATGCCTGGAACGCAGCATACCGAAAGAGAGGAAGTAATCGTATTATCCTGCGTTACGATTTGCTACTGAAATCCTCCAGATGGAACTCCGTTTCTTTATTGCTCTAAGACATGGAGGCATGCACATTCCAAGTGCCGGATATAAAAGTCTGCAAAAGGCACGTTCTCGGCCGTTGAGCGGCAAATTACCCAACGAGTGCTTATTTGGTACATAAGTGCTTGAAAAGGTGAGTTAATTTGATGTCTTGAAATGAGGAGGGTGCTCATATTTGGAGAAGGATATTAATGAAGACACAAAAGTGGTTGGCGTTATTATGAGGGATTAATCTAAACTTTGTACTATTTAAGTTTGCAATCCGGGAATGGGGGGTGGGGATTTTCTTTGTGTGTTACCGAATGTGTATTTATAGTTTCCGAAGATTAAATGAACTTATAATCCCTTCATTTGTTTGCTTATTAATTATCTGCATTTCATTTTGAGAAATATCTTGATTCATCTGAGTGATGCAATGATGGATTTTAAGTTATTTTTGTATCGGATTATAACAAGTGTAAATGACTTAATTTTAGCTTATAATTTGGAAAACATAATTATTCGATGATCACCATATTTAAAGGCTTAAAATATTTGCTTATAATGACCATAGGATTAAATGAATTAATTATAAACTAATGTGAAACTCATTAATAGTTTCAACAATTTATTGATTAAAGTAGTTGTTACTTATTAATAAGGAATTTAAAAATCTTCTTCGCTGAAAAATAAAATGGAAACGAATGTTATTATAGAAGGGAACATCTAAAGAGATTGGCTTATTGTAGAAAGGAAGCTACCAAGTACATATAACAAGTTTTTGCTGTTTTTAAATATCCGTTATTGGTATTAATAACAAGTATTTTTACAGCAAAATGCTTGCAATGTAAATAAAATTTAATGAATTAAACCAAATAAAATGAATAAGATTAGAATGAATTAATGAATGTATAAAATAATGATATGAATAAAATATATATTTCAGAAGACAAATATTCAAATAAAATGTGAAATAATAAGTTTATTATTAAAATGGTAAATATAGATTTAAGAATGTTATCATTAAATAAATTAGTCATTATTTTTAAGGCATTTAATTCTATAGATATATTTTAAGTTTCAAGGCACCTTATTGAGACAAAAACTTTGCATAAATAATCATTAACACAAGAAAAATTATATTTTCCAACTCTCCCCCTTTTTTTTTTTATCAGATTATCGATCCTAATATTTAAATGCAATTTTCTATCTTGATTGAAAAAATAAAAATAAATTGTTGCACCAAATGGGAAAGGCTTTCAGGCAGAATTATATCACTGTTCACAGATTCATCTCAATAGTCTAATTCAATAACGAAACTATTTTAACCCATTTTAAAATAAATGCATATCTTATTAACCCTTCGTGGCAAGATTGCTTTTTCGAAGAAAAGCAAAAAAAAAAAAAAAATGTATATAGGTAGCTTCTTTAAGTTATAAAAAACATCAAAAAATAAATAAAAAAAACCGTGTAATAAAAATTGTTTAATAAAACTAAGTTAAAAATTATTTTATAGTGGTAGTATATTTTTATAAAGTTGTATGTACGGTATACAAAATGAACATAAGGGTAAATTTCGGTAACTAGTGGGTAGGAATTGCAATACCGGTATACCGAGATACCGAATACCGGTATTTTGAGCCATTTGTACAATTTTGTAATACCGGTATTCACAAGTTTAAATACCGGTTTTTCGGTATTTACTAGAAATTTTTAATATTGTCTCCACTATATGTTCAGGGACCGCGAACATAGCAATATAGTATACGTCTTTGTTTTTATGTCTCCCTAACGTGCGAAATTAATTAGCTAACTAATGGCTTAATTAATTCCTTAAATCTAAATTAGCGAAGCATGAATTATCCCTGAAAGTAGCCAAATATAGTATCCATAACGAGTGATGGAGCAACAATTATGAAAATAGTTGGAAAGTTTATTGGTGCAAATCAGCAGTTGTGCTATGCACATGAAATTCAATTAGGAGTAATAGATGTATTGTACCAAAAAAATAAAGAACAGAAGAATCCAAATACTGTGGATATAGAAACTTCGGATTCAGACTTTGAAGAGAGTAAGAGTATGAGTGATATTGACAATGAAGATAATGACAATGTAATTGTCGAAGAAGATATTGCTAATGAGGATGAAATATTAACCTATCAAGAATTACTTCCTATAAAGTTCGAAAAATTGTTAAAATATTTAAACGTTCCCCTATAAAAAGGATATATTACTAAAATATATACTAACTGAAAATAAAACAGAATATATGTTAATGTTAGATTCTAAAACACGTTGGAACAGTTTCTGCTAATGATGGAACGATTTTTGAAACTGAGAAATCCAATCCAAAAAGCAATAATCGACTTAAACTTGTAAATGAATTTTTCAGATAGTGAATTCGACTTAATATCCAGAACTATATCAGCTCTACTTCCAATAAAACTGACTATTGAGGCATTATGTCGGAGAGCTTCTAATTTATTAACAGCTAATGCAACAATACATTTCATGTTGCAGTCACTGAAAGAACAGCACACATTAGTATCTGAAGAATTACATTAAAAAATCGCACAGAAGAAAGGCATACCGAAATAGAAAATGTCTTATGGTTTACATAATTCTAATGATTTTTAAAATGAAAATGAAAAGAAAAAAAGGAAATAACCAATTCAAATCTGATTAAGTTAGAGTAAAGTTTCTTAAAAATTCTTTCTCACAAACCTATCCACATTCAGAATTCGATTGAATTATCGAAGATTATGATGTCACTACTGTCGATAGTGAAAAGAAATTGTCTCTTGAACAAAAATTAGAATTAGCGATAAATAATAAAATTTCAACGAACCAAAATACAATACAGAAATCAGTTATATCCAAAATCATCCGACGAGAAATTGATTTATTTGAAGATGAGGGATTTAGAGATAAATACTTGGAAAAAGTATATAGCGCATTGTACCACCAACTAGCGTAGATGCCGAAAGAGCGTTTTCGACAGCTGGTAATCTTTACACAAAATTACTTTTCAGGCTTAATGATAGTACAATTGATGCATTTTTTTAGATCACATTTCAAAAATTTGTAATAGTACCACAAACTGAATAGTGATATTTACACTTTTTTTGTGATTTAAATAAATAAGATATTTCTTTACTTTTTTGTGATTATATACTGTTATAATTTATAAGTTACAAATTATTTTTTATAATATTTACACTCTTTAACAAAACTGGCAAATAAAAAAAAAGAAACACCCGCGTTTTCTTTCTTTTTCCAAAATTTCTAATACCGGTATTAAAACCGGTATCTCGGTATTAAGATTTAAAAAATACCGAATACCGGTATTGAAATTTTAGTCCGGTATTGCAATCCCTACTAGTGGGAGAAATCTCCTCTCAAACTCCGCAAATATTTACATAATACGACATATTTTAAGTGGTTAGTACTAGAATGAAGACAATCGAGTTTGTATTTTGAATGTTTTTCCTTTGATCGAATGGTTCAAACACATAATTTTCGTAATAAATGGAAATAATCCTTTCCCAAATTCAACATATATTTATACATTCCTCTGTCCTACATTTTTATCGTGATATATAACTAGATCTAGTATATTGTGGGGAGAACTGTAGAGAGGTTTGCATTTTTACCTTTTCTTCCAGAGAGTCCAAAAACAAATTTCTTAATTTACGTAATTAACGAAATTAATTTTCCCTCGTATTCAGTGTATACTTAAACATACCTCTACTTGATATTGAATTTGAAACCTGTATGTCTTATTTTCAACGCTGTAGTAATAAAGATAACCGAGTTTACATTTTCGATTTTTTATTTTTATTTTTTACTACGATCTAATAGGCCTAAAATTTAAAATCAATCTACGAATTTGTTGTAAAGATTACACATCAAATTACTGAGTTGCATATTTGTGCGTCCGCCTTCACCTGCAGATAACCTGCTTGTAGATGGATTAAAGGATTTAATTCAAAATTACATCCATGTCAAGGATTTGGGTACAAAGATGATTTTAAAATTTCATTCATCTTGCTTATTCGGGTTAGATCGCATTGATATACGCATGCATAAAATAAGTGGTAAAGAGCCCCTTGACACATTCTATATAAAATTTGAAAAACATTTTTAAAGATCTAAACTATGTATTACACACATTAAAATGGATGGAACCGAAACTTCATTAATCATGATAAGTATTTTTAACTTTTGGGTCTGTCTTTTTATTGTTAGTAAATTAAAAATGCTGATTCTCCTTTGAAAATGGTTCTGTATATGTCCTTAAAAAAACTAAACGATAAAAATTTAATATTAATTGAACAATCCCCAAGGATTTTTTTCATTTTTATAAATTAAAATATCAACATTTCTTTAATTTGATACATCTAACAATATTCCCATAAAAATTCTAAAGAAAATGAATAAATTGAAAAATAAAGAATTTAAACGCTGCATAGGAAAATTCTTAAAATCAGTGGCCAAAATTAAGATTTTCTAATGAATATTTAAATTGAAATTAGTTTCCTTAAATTAAATTAGAATTAATTACTCTTACAACCGCATGAGTTCAAACATAATTAAAAGTCAATTATTCTGAAACAATAACCGATTAAATTGATTTCTAATTAATGAAGGGTTGGTTGATCGAGAATTCTTTTGAACTGTCCTAAACACAGAATAAGGCAGTTGGAAAAGAATAAAGAAAATTAAGCGTAAATTATTGTCTTGTCGATTAATCTCTATATCATATGTACTTAATCAAATGCCACGGAATTAAAGCTTTAAAAATAATGATATTTTTATAGACAAAAATATATAATAAATTTAAAAAAACAGCTTTTAAAAACACGCATCTGTTAATGTGCTTAAAATTAAAATTTGTTTTATTTCATTTAATTAGCTTCTACTTTTTGGATTTTAATATGCATTTATTAATTGATTTCAAAGGCAGGCGACACCCTTTGACTGGAATCCATCGAATTAATCGAATAATAACTAATAAAATTATGAAAAGTTTAAATTAGTATGATTTTATTTTCACTGAAAATACATAGAAAAAATATTTCAGAAGACTAGAACATTAGGAAGTGAGTAAAAAAATGATTTGCAAAATTTCATCTTTGAAATATAAAACAAATTAAATCGAATCCAAATGAATAAAACAGATTTCATAATGGTATTTATGTAGTTATAAAACTTCATGATATGAAAGTTTGCAATTTAGTGTAATGTGCTAAAGAAAATCTCTAAAGATAATATCTTGTAGCAAAATTCAGCGTTGTATTGACATAATTATGAATTAATATTTACTTATATGCATTAGCACATAACTAATATTTTGCTGCCAAATTAATAAAATTAAATTAATAACTAATGCTTCAAGTACCATGGAAAATAAAAAAAACAAACAATGATCATACTTCTCACTTTATAAATATTTAATTTTAAAAGAAATTGGAATCTGTGTAAACAAATGAAGTAATAATCAAATGATACAAAAATATATATGTTAAAAAAAGTTGCATTTTATATTTGATTGTGGTGCCTTTTTGGATTATCATTTTAAAGGGAAAAAAATGGCATGGTTAAAATTTTAGTAAAGGTTTTGAATTAAAATTGAAGCTAGGTTCCAAAAACATTATAAAATTTGTTTCATTGCAATGATCTATCTAAAATAAATCTTTTCGCAATATCTGTGCAGTGCTTTTGTGAGATTTTTTGCATAAAAATTCAAACAGATTTAACTAAACCATTTTCCTACGAATTCCTACAAATTCCTGCAGTAATACAAAAAAAGGTGGTTATTTCCGGCCATACATCTCACTTGATCTGATCACTAGATATTTTATTCTTATGGGATATAAAAATGTAAAACAATATAAAATGGAAAACATTATATATTTTTTAAAAACATGGTTCTAAATTTTTGTAGCACTTGAAATCAGCTAGGTTTATTTATGACATGTTTATTTTTGAAGTATTTAGCTACAAAAATAAATTTAAAAAAAATATTCTTTTGAATTTACTTAACTGAAAGGTAACTTTATATTCGCCGAACAATATGGAAATGTAAGTGAGTGAATAAACGGATCAAAGAGTAAATTAATAGGGGATCATATTCATATTTCACTATTTTTTCAGATTGGAACAATATTGCATTTAATACAGCCCCATAGTTCTACATAGCTCTATAAACGTGCTAAAAAATTGACTGCCGCTGGTTAGATGTTTAAATATTTCGTTTATTGTCCATCACAAGGATATTTTATTTTGATATCGTCTGCATTGTTTGGTATTAATATTGGCAGCACATCTGTATGGATAAATTAAGAAAGGCAACCAATAAAATTTGTGGCGTTTTAACAAAAAGAAAATCTTTTAGAACCTTTCGATTTAACCCTTTAAAGGGCCATTTTTTTCTAGTCATATTTTGTTAAAAATATTTTTAGGCTTGAAATTAGAATAAGAAAAGGGATTCATTTAGCTTATTAGATAAATTTATTTTGATTAATTAATTAATTTGGTTAATTAATAATTAAGTAACAAATCAAGACACATCATTTTGTCTGAGATAAAGAACTGAAGCATCTAAGTTTCTGACTTACTAAAAAAATTTGTAAGAACTTATGCCAACCTACATAATTTCATACAAAGGTTGATAAATTTGGTGGGAAGCATACTTCCCACGGCCCTAGAAAAGGTTAATACCTTCGATTGATTTTGATTTTTTTTTTTTTTTGCTTCTTCAAAGTCTAGCATCAGAAATAAGAAATACATTTTTCATTCTCTTGATATTTCATTAATTTGATGATCTAGTTTATTTATACAAACTCTTCTCGGGGGATAAGGACCGAGCTATTCATGGTAATAATAAGTTATGTCTAAACAGTACATCAAAGCCCATCATAAAGGATGCCGAAGTCATTCTAATGTTAAACTGTCAATCTTTTATCAATTATTGAGAAACTCCATGGTATTAGGACTTCTAATTTAGTATATATTGGAAATATTTCCAAAATGAGTACTCCGCTCTATATCTCATTTACTATTTCTATTCAGACAAAACAGCCTACAGTGGCCATGACTTCATTCAGCTTGTAAGTACACGTCGTTATAATATTGGCACACATTTTCTATAGCGGGATTTTCGGATTGAATAGATTGGATTTCGAATGTCTTGGTAGTGAATGCTATCATATATATCTATCATAAATCATATCAAATATCTGTAAACTACAGGCTCCGTCGAGGCTGTGGGTGACGTAATTGCCGCGCGGTCCATCATCCAGGTGTGCTTCTAAAAAATATCTATTCTCTCCTTTCTCTTCGGAACTCCCTCACGCACTGCCTCGGTGAAGATCGTAGTAAAAATCAAATGTTTAATTTCTTTAGTTAAAATGTAAATAAAATTATTTTTCTGAAACGTCTCAGCAATTGGAGTCACAACAAATACGCGCAACCCTAATTACGACAATCTCATCCTAACCAATTGTGGACACATATTCGCGTGTAACTATTGACTCTGTTCGTTGTTCACTACTTGATTATTCCCCTTTTCATAAACATACAGTACACGCATTGGTGAGCAGATGCAATTTAAAGAATATTTGCTGTTTGTTTGCATAAATTTGACGTAAATGCCCTCCTACAACCCGAACAACGCTTTACCATAGCGCTGCGCTATTGGTGTATATGTTTATGACAATTTAGATACGCATTTTCTGGAGGGGGTCGAAACAGTTAACTGGTAAAAATGAAATTCTTCCACTAGACCATAAATCTGAAAACTGGAAAAATCTAGGGTTAAAATATCGTTGTATTATTGAATCAAGTTTAACAATTCTAAATATATTCCGAAAACTTTTCTTTGTTGAACGCAATTTCCATTAATCGATTCGATTTGCTTATGACTTTAGTATTATTGTTCCACAACTACGCATTCTCCACTGAGCTGCGCCCTTGACTTGATAGAAATAAACATAGAAACGGTTTTCCCTTTTGGATGAAAACAAAGTTAATCCATTACTGATTTTATGATGCATCAACTGATTTTATGAGTAATAAAACTATAGGTAAAGAGAAAGTTGTTACTTTCAACGTACTCTTTCTGTAAAATAAGCTGCAAGGAGATATTGATTACACCACTAGACGATATGCCGATCTAGACAAGTTGTTATGCTTTTAACAATACTTGGGAAATGACTGCTTCGGATTAACTAACAAAACTTGTAATAAAAAATACCATGCACAATAGTTAAGTTCTTAAGAAATTCAAAAAATATATTATTTGTAGTAATTACACTTTAGATGTTAAAAAAAAAAAGAAAGAAAAATGGTAACATTAAAAGTTTTATTTCCTTGCAGTAGGATATTCGCTATCCATTAATGTTCAAACATTCAAGTCAGAATTAATCACTAACAATAGTTTGAATAGAAAATGATACAAAAATGGAAATCTACGCTCATTAATCTTTGTTACAATCTAGCATAAAGAATGTAAATAAAATGCGAAGTTAATGATTCCGAAACTAATTTTTATTTATACTTAATTTTATTCGCACATCTATGAATCATTCTATGTAATCATTAAAAAAAAACTTGTTTCAGTTGCTGAATGCCAAAATAGAAGTCTGGATTTTCCATCCGATAATGACGCAGACCAAAAAGGCGGTATATATTTAAATTTGTCCTGCTTTACAGACAGCGGTGGACGATTATATAAATACTGATTCAAGTGCTGCTTGCAAGTTTCTAAATGATGAGGAATTGACAATAAGCAATATTGATTCAAACAGGAACACTTACAGTGAATTTTTTTCTTTTTTTTTTATCTAATCAGGTACCTTTTATGTACCCTTTACCTTTCAGGTACTTTTTAAGTTTAATCTCCTGAATTAAAAACGTATTTTGTAATCTACATTTGTTAGTTTATTCTAAATTCTATTAAATAGGGATCGCATAATATAAAAATAAATGCCATTCAGTTCTGTTAAAACTCAGATTTAAAACCGCTTCTATTACGTAATTGAAAACAGAACATATCGGTTGGTTAATTTTAGACATATTATTTACTTCATTTTGGTTAATATGGATTGATTTGTAGTACATTTTTCACTACTGAAAATAGCACTGAAAGTCTTAACACTTTCGGCAAATATTGAAGGAACACCAGAAGTTAGAAAACAAATTAACTACCCACTATCGAAGTAAATCTGTAAAGAATTGTCGATCAAATAATGTTTTACTAACACATTGCAGCTTTTAAGTCCATTAAAAGAGTAGAAATTTAGGTACATAAATAAAACTTACCGTACTGGCATTCTGTTCCAAAGAATCCCTTCTGGCATATACAGGTTGACGGTGGATAACAGGTCCCGCCGTTTCTACAGTTTACTCTGCACGCCTGTTTCACTGAAATAGAACACTGTTTGTTAAACAGAGAGCTCGATCAGCAAAGTTAATTCGTCTTTCATTCTAACACGTGGTCCGCTTTAAGAACCCAATCCACTACTTTAATGAATCAGAAAGTAGCATTTACTCTGTTTAATGATGACTTAAACTATTGATTTAAAATATTAAAGAACATAATTTAGAACCATTATCGATAATTAAAAGTATTGATTTCTAGAATAATTTATAGCTCTCAGCATGGAGACAAATGGGATAGGTTTAAATAATTAATTCATTTCTCAACTCTAGTTATATATGCTTTTGCTGTGTTTAAAATTTCGCCATTTTAGTGTGTGAAGCCGAAATCAGCTATAAATAGCTTTTTGAATTATTTCATTACTTAAGGTATGTAACTATTTGATGATGATTGCAATACTATAAAAATTTGATGATTTTGAATTTTAGCATACAATAGATGGGGAAAATAGCTATGAAGCAGACATATATCAGTTCAAAGACGTGTATTAAAAATGGAAAGATTTGTTATGGAGAATGGCAAAAAGAGGTATAAGGCAAAACAGTGGTTTTTAGTTTGGAAGTTTATTAACATTTCTTCAAAATTTTAGCAGATACATTATCGTTGATAACATTACGAAATAGATTACATGGCACCTGAGCTAAGAAATAAACCATATTTCACATCATTTTTTTATATACTAGAGTTTTATTGATAACATTAAAACATCACTTTTTTCTTATTATGAATCATTAAAACAATTGTAAAATAATTTTGAATAACAAAATTGCTTATTTGGAACTTTAATATCTACAGAATATATTTAAAAATTACAGTGCCATATTTGAATAAAAATATGCATTTTAATTCTATTTTATGAAATTTTCATAAGACAATTTAACTACAGTTTAGACAAAGTAGCCTTTGAAAATGTAAAATAGCATCAAAATGCAAATTATGCAAATATAAATTAATTGAATATACCTTCCCAAAGATGATAAAAATATTTTCATCATTAAAAATTTCTCTGAAAATCTCCCTTTTAACTTTAACTTAATCTTTCAAGAAGACAATAAAAATAGTCAGATATGAAGAATGCTATGGTGCTACTGACAACGCAAGTTGGAATGTGTAGAATGCCCCGCAATATATCATTTCAATCAGTTAAACAGTCTTGAATAATGCTATGACCGCTGACAACTCACAAAAGGCTACATAATACATATTATACCATGCAGTTATTTAGTATATAATACTAAGATCACAGAAAACTCCAATTGCCATTTCGAAAAAGTTATGCCTTGTATTTTTTCATTCAGTTAACCAGCGAGAATGGTCTTCCCGAAACGTTCTCGTATATTCTCTAATAAAGGTGTTATCCCAGATAACGTTTAATATTGCATTATTGTACAATAATTATGAAATATTATCATTTGGCATGAATTAGCATTTCCACTGAATCTATCGTGAGATCCTTGGCGAGTTCCTTGCTGCTGATTAATCCCTGGCATGCAGTTATTAGTATTCTAAAATCGAATTTGTATTTTAAATGTGTTTTTCCAAATTGATTCATACAAAAATTCGACGCAGAACTACTAGTCACAATATCACATAACCAAATTTGATATGTTTAAATCATTGCGGTTTTGGACAATCGCATTTACAGGTTTCTGAAAGTACAGACTAACTGACGGTCATATCGTTGCTGGATTTTTGGCTATTAATTTAATAGGTGTCTATGGTTTAGATATTAATTCTATGTACCGAGTTTTATCAATCTAGCTGTTTTTGTTCTGTAGCTATCGTGTCATCTTCGAACAGATGGACAGACAGACTTCATCCTGAAAGCAATTTGTTCACAATGTAATAGAAATCTACGAATTTGATGTCATTACCATATACCGAATTTCATCTATCTAGCTCAAAGCGTTTCAGAGTTGTTTTGTCACAGACAGATAAACATGATTCCAAAAATGTGTTTAGGAAGATCGAGGTAGTCTAAAATGTGGAAATCTGACTAATTTCCGAGTTGGAATATTTTGACGCTTACAATACTTTCTTTATACTTATTACACGAAAAAGTAATAATTCTGTATCGAACTTCAGATAAATAAAAGTAACTGATGCATTTAAACAGAATTTGTTTATACTTCGCAGCTATTTATGACCAATGTAATGAAACTTCGCAAGGTATTCCAAAAGTTGATATGTTAGACGAAGAAAAAGAAATGCCGAACACCTCTAAAATACTGCAAATTTCTTATATTATCATTGCATTTTGAGCGTTGATTTTTTAACATTTTGCTTTTTTTTTTAGTCGCTCGCATTTTATCATCACTTGGTTGATTTCTGGACAAACCTACCAATGAAAATTTTTTAATAAAATGTCCTGACGGACCAACATGCTCAGTTTGCACACAAATTTTAAGATAACATTTTATTTCGGAAACGAATGTTACTTAATGAGTTGCTCAAGAATGATGTCCAAATGAAATTAGCGCGCATTCATTCATAAATCTCAGCTTTGAGACTTAATGACTTGTAATAAATGTCCTTTTACAAAGCAGTATACATAGATATCTATTACATTTAAAAATTTATCGTACTAATTTTCCTTACATTTACAGAACTAAACGTTTCACACAAGTTATAAAAATGCATAATTGAATTTTTTTTAATAATATTTTTGTGTTATCATTTAATTTATTGCCATTAAATTAAAAACAGAGATCTGATCGCTTACTTACGAAGCAGAGAACACGAAAAGTGTTCCACTGAATTATTAAAAAACATCACACGTTTCTCATTCATCGTACAACAATTTATTACATTGCTTCTTCTCAATAGTAATAAAAAAATAAACACATTAATTTCTAAAACGAAGAATGGATAACTTGATGTTTTCTCATTAAGTTAATTGCCGCCTCTTTAATGGCTTCCTTTCAGAGAATGGGATAATTAATTTATTCGAAACTTGTTTTTACAATTTTTGGAAAAATTATGATTAAGTACGTGACTTCTTCCCTCTAGAGTTTGATTTTCAGTAAATATTTAATAAATTATTTATCGGAAAAGGGAGGACCATTTCTTTTAATCTCATGTACAGTGAAATTTATATTGCGAATCTGTTGAGTCTTTTCATTAAATTGATAGCAATGGCAGATCCAGAGAAAAGTATTCTGATGGTAAAATAAATTGAAACTAATTAATTCACAAATGATTTTTTTGATAACCTTTTCACTGTCAAAAAAAAAAAAAGGAGAATAAAGATTTATTTTTAATGCGTTTCCTTATTCTTAGAAGATATTATTAAAACTTAATATTTGTGATTTGAAAATTCTTCTTATTTTTTAGTATTTATTTAGTTATTAAAAATGTTTAATGTTTTTTTTTTGATAATTTATATAATTGAGTCACATTTCAACTAATTTTCACTTAATAAATTTCGCTGTTTAAAGAAATTTTCTATAAAACCTTAACTGTGAATAAAATGTTCATGTATTTTGATCTTCGAAATATGGAAAACGAATTTCTACATAATGAAGTATTTTCGATTGCTAGTTTATTTATTATTAATAATGAATGTTTTTAATAGTTTATATAGTTGTCTCATTTTAACTAACTTAATTCATCACTATTTCACAAAATGTTCTACAGATCTTTTGACACTGAATAAAATTTTCATGCGTTTTGATTTCTATAATACGAAAGACGATGTTCTATATAATGAAGACTTTTGGGTTATTCGTTTATTTTAAATATTTATTTCCAGTCAAATTAATGGTAGTATTTTTTTGACTTATCAACAAGATTTTAAAAAATTTGGCTGTCACGAAAAATTGCAATATTTATAAAACATTAGGTTTGATGCTCATACATTTGTAAGAAGATAAGAGCTGCTAAATTTTTTTCCCCTTTGCTGAACAGCATGCGATTTTCTATAGAGCATGGCCTATCGTAAAGCATAATAAAATGTAATAAAGAAACTATAGTGAAAGATAAAATTGTTTATGAAGAAATCTCAAAAAAAGATTAACAAGAAAAAAATTCTAGCAGCATGCCATTCCACCCATTTCATTGAAATTATAACTATCGTATTTGATACGACATGAAGATAACTATAGTTTCAAGAAAAGGTTGCAGATGATATGATCTAAGTTTCGAATTTGAAATACAGAAATTTAAATGGAAAATAAATCCGTCATAATACCATATAAAAATTTAAATTTTTGGTGTAAATATCGCTTATAAAATTTTATTTGCCTACTTAAAAATTTCTGGAACTTAGGGTTGCGAATTAATTATTGATGGATCACAACAAGATCTTGTATTACGAAAGTTATTTAATACAGAATAGTACTTAAGTATTAAAGACGATTAAAAAGAATTAGCATTAAATGCATAGTGAGATAAGTGAAGAATAGGGGATTCATGCTTCATGGGTAGGACGTCACAGTTATGACTTTAACAAAGGCCAAGTACACGTTGTTTTATTTTCATTACTGTGAAAAAAAACATATGCGACAAACGACTAACACAACTTAATTTAGTTTTGACTTTAAAAGCCGTCAGTTGAAGCACATATAATGCTGTAAAATCTTTATAAGAAGTCTGTCCTTCCTTATAGTACAACAATAAAACGTTTAGAGGAAAGACAATCGATTTCAAAGAAAGATGGAACAGGAATTCTAGTGACTGCTCTAAAGACAGTAAACATCAGTTCTGATACTGCGATAGTGAGAAAAAATTTCCGAAACACATAGAGAGACATAACCGAACCACATCATTGTCCTTTCATTCCTGCCAGTCACAGGCCGTTTACCAAAAAATGTATATAACGTGTTTGTGCGCGGTGGCTTCTGTGAAAGAACATCATTAAATTTCTTAAATCAACACCACATATGTTTCTCATCCTCTCTTTAGACCTCATTTAGTACCATAAAGAAAACATTTGCGAAAAATGCGGTTTATCAATTATCATAACAATGCTGAATTTTCAGACAATATACAAAAATCATTTTGTCCACCATCATTTACAAATTAACTCGTACATTATTCAAAAGAAAATGCCAATAAATCGGTAATTTAATTAATAATCCAGCAATGTCAGTTGCGGTAATTCATAGTTCTGATTAACAAAATATCATAATTTTATTAATGATACTCTAGTTAAAGACCATTTTTTATCCTATTAGGGAAAAAAATCACAATTTAGAATTAAAAGTAGAAGACTCGTACTTATTTTACTCTTTTCACATACGAAGTCTATTGCTTTTCTAGTGAAACGTGCATGCAGACCTTTGTAAAATATGTTAACTACTTATGGCTTTGAGGCACATGACATTGATTTTTTTGCATAACCATCCATTATAGAGGATTTTTTTAATAACTCCTTCATGCGCTGCTATCTATGTGCGATCAGTATTTTGACGACTTAAAAGTCATCTTTCTCTTCATTTTTTACATCATAAAATGCTTTAAAAGTTTTTCCGTTGTATTCATTTCATTGATATAAGAATTTAATATTATTATTTAAAAAAAATTATTTTTGTGTAATCGTTGTAATTTTCTAAAGTCTGTATCAAACTTCTGAAATTGTATTTAATCATGATGGAATCAAAACCAACTCAATTACTGTATTCTGGTTTTTAACTGATATTCTGAATTAAACTGATAGATGCAAGGGGGAAATTTAAGGATTATTTATTTATTACGAAAATTACAAAGGATGATTTGTTTTGTCATGCAGTGCCAAATTTATTTAGTAAAATTATTTCATTAAATAGCTTCTTTAATGAATTTCATTGGTGAACACTTGCTGACCATTGTTATTTTCCAATCGAATTAATAATAATATTTTCTTTTGACGATAATTCTAATTTCAAAATGGACAACCACAAATCTATATTAAAAAAGTATTTTACAAACAAATATTGTCATATCCATGTACTGTGGCTGTCAAAAGTACCCTAGATTTTTTGGAAGTTTCTTATTTTGGGATTACATAAGATATTGGATGTCAAGGTTTCTTTACTTTCGGTAAAATGAATCTAGTATATTTATGTTGATTTTATTTGAATTCTGTTTTATCTTTCCACCAATCAAATATTTATATATGTTACGGCCAAAGCCCGAAATCGGCCAGTTCGCGAATTGGCTGGCCAATTCGCGATCTGGCCAACGTTGCTGTAAACTTACCGGCCAATGTCCGATTTTCTTGATTTCGGGCTTTGGCCGGCCAATTCGCGAAATGGCTTGGGACGATCTGCCAAAGTAGGAAGAAAGAAAGCAAGAGCAGATTGTTTTACACCCTGTTAAAAATGAAGTATTTAAAAATAAGTACTTCTGTGTACTGTTTTTTTTAAGTACAATTGTTTCAGAAACGAGCTCAAATATACCTCTGAGTTAAAAATAAGCTTGTAATATATAAAAATATGATCTTGTGTTATTCTGTTCTCATATTAAAGCCATAATAGAAATTATTCAGTGAACGTATATACTGTAACAACGTGATAGCGTGAAAATTAGATTTGCGCCCTTCAAAATGAACGCATTATATCTTGAGCAAAGGCGTTGCGTGTCGTGTATGAATTCGAAGGCAAATTGGGTATTCAGTTTTCAATAACCTTTAAGGGTGATCCTTAGTCTTTTTCTGCTCCATGGACCTAATGTTAAAGATCCCACATCACATTGTCTCCCAAAATATCGCTTCAAAAAATATGAAATTTTTTGCAAAGGCAAATAGCAAAAATAAGGGCTAATTAAAACAAATATGAAGGACAAATAGTTTTGTTATTAATATAATTTAAGGACATTTCTTTGTTGGCACCATCTGTCAAATTTCACATACAACATGTTCTTATTTATATTTTATACATTAATGTAATTATATTTATTTACCACTAGTCGCCTTTGGCGACCAGCCGGTTCACCAGTATTAATGATCGCTAAAATTTTCAATTAATGTAACTTGTTCTCTTAGTAGCTTTTTCTGCAAAATATTTTTGAGCTTCATATTTTGCTAGTTATATGATTCAGTCGTACTTTTATGTAGGCCTTAAACAGTTCTGTTTCATTGTACTACTTTCCCTAATGTTCTGTCAGTATCCATAAAATTTCTACTTTAAATTAAAGTGGAAATTTTAAACTGCAATCAATATAAAAGTTTTTTATATTTAAGCTAACCATGTCTTTTTTTAAATATAAAAATTGAAATCAGAGTCGTTTGGCAGTGAAATTGTATGTGCACTGCAGAATAATTTATATAATATCTTAAAGACTTATTCAACGAAAATTTCTCTGATTCATCGTAAAATTAATTTTTACTTTCAAAAGGACGATGCAAATAAAAATATTTTATTTTATTTCAGTCAATAGACTACGAAATTTAAATTTTACATAATCCTTTGGTCCCAAGGAATCATATTCTGCGAAATACTCTTGACACCAACTTTTAAATAAATAAACAAACGTCCTTATCTTTTGCGATGAATCTGACCGATTTATGAAGATTTTATGCATCAGTTTTAGAACAATCAACATTTTTATAATCACAGGCAAATCACTGCCGAAAAACCCTGCAGAGGATTAGCGTATCTTCATTGGGACAGTCGGTGAAGTAGTCTAAAATCGCCAGTTTTTATAGAAGAATGATATTGAAATTTCATAAATCAGTCAGTTTTAGTGATTGATTTAGTTGGTTGATTTTTTATTAAAAATATTGGTGTCTCAAGAATATTTTGTTAAATATGATTCAAAGGGCAGAGGACCTATGTAAAAATTTAAAATTCCTGATTCATCGGAGCATTTATTGATTAAAGTTATATTAAATATAATTATTTAGTTCCTTCAGACCATTTTGTTAGCAAATGTATGCCCCAAATTAGCTGATGGTCGCAGATTAGAATGATTATCCTAAGTATATTAAACTATGTTTGCCTTAAATTAAATTGTTTTATTGAATTAATAATATAGGTATTGTCAAAGCTCATAGAAAACTTTTTTTCCCTTTACTTTTCAGAAAATATATATTGTTTTTTTCATTTTATACAGACACCTGCCGAAAATTACAATTTTGTTTATTAAATTTGCAATAATATAGTTGATTTATTTTTTAATTTAAACTTCTATCAATGTGATGGCACCACTTTGATAAAAGCTTTATTATTATTATTTTTTTTTAAACTTGACATGCTCGTGCAGATTAAATTTTAGCATAATTTAATCTAAGCATAATTTATAAATTAAATTTTAAGCTTTAATTTTAAAAAAAAGCTTTAATTTGGTTCAAAAATCGATTTTCTGCTGTAATATTTTCTGGTTATAGCGACAAAACGCCGAAATTACGCTTAATTTTTAATTAAAATTCTAATTAAAATTTTTAAAAAATCGCTCCACGGTGCACATTTCCGATCTGTAAGGTATATACATGCCAAATTTGATAACTCTATGTCAAACGGTTTGGACTGTAGAGCGCCAACACACACACACAAACATACATTGAGCTTTATTTATAAGTATAGATTATCACATCGGGCTTTGGCCAAGGATTCCCGGCCACTTCGCGAAATGGCCAGCCAAAGTAGAAAATACAATATTAATTGCAAGTATTTCGGACTGGCCGTACTTCGCGAACTGGCCGTACTTCGGGCTTTGGCCGTAACATATATATTATAATTCTTATTTTCTTAAATCATCAGTAATTTTGAAAATGCAAATATCTCAAACTATCCATTTTCTTCATTATTGTATTATTATTTCTAGTTAGTTAAGTTATTTAAGTTAAGTTATTGCTAAAATATTATCACTCTTGTATTGTATTGTTAGGATATTTCCAGAGCATTTATTGAATCAATCAAATAAAATATTAATTTAATATAATTAATAAAATATTTTTAATTCAATGTTGTATTTTCGAAAAAAAAACACCTTATTTTTTAAACATCTCAATGCTCCAAAATTTGTTACATTTTGTATCACATGCTGCATGTATAAAAAACTATTTATCCAATTTAATAATATATTTTTGATGAAATGAAAACACTTCTGCTTTAAAAAAAACGCTCCTTAGAATGTATTTGAAAATTTTCAAAAATTTGATTAATTATTGAAATTTTTTTAATATTTCAATAATTAATTTCAATAATAATTAAATTTATTTTCTTATCCGATTAAATAATGGATTCCAAAAGCCTCAAAGAAAACCAAATATTTAAATTATTCGAAGCAGAAATTATTCTGTGAGCGACCGAAAGTTTCAGGAACACGGCGGACGTTCGCCCAGCGTGAAGTTTATCGACAGCTGGACTGAGGAGATAAAAGATCCCACCTCTTTCACACCGCAATGGAAGAATATTCGTGAAATAACCAGAATAAGAGGGTGGAGAATTATGGGAAACCGACAAAGTGGAAGGCAGGGAATGGTAGTCACCCATTGCTATTCGGCATTTTATTTTGTTTGAAAATGACATGAAAAGTAAAGGTACAATATACTTATGCAAACACTCTGCTTAGTAATGGATTTTGAAAATTAATATAAGCAGAATCAATCGACTTTTGCTATCACCAATGGCGGATTAGGCATTTTAGAGACTTGGGGATTGCATATTATGAGACTGCTATTTTTTACCAATTAATTAATACGTATGCGCTACAAATCATTTATATTATATGTATACTATATTTACTACGTACACTATGTATACTATATTTATATTTATACTAAATGAACTATTAATAACTAGTCGCCTTTGGCGACCGTCAGGTTTGCCAGTATTAATGAGCGCTAAATTTTCAATTAAGTATTTTATGTAATTTGGTCTCTTAATACTTTTCCTGCAAAATTTTTTTAAGCTTCAGATTTTGATAGTTATATAATTCAGTCATACTATTATGTAATCCTTAAACAGTTCTGTTCATTGTACTACTTATCTCTCTATTTAATTTTCTGTTAGCGCCTATAAAACTTCAACTTTATATTAAAGTGGAAATATTAAACTGCAATTAATATAAAAACATTTTTTTACTGAAACCAACCACGTCTTTTATATATATATGTATATTGAAAGCAGAGCCGTTCGGCATTGAAGCAGTATGCAGAATTGTTTGTATAATATTTTAAAGAATTATTCAACAAAAATTTCTCAGTTTAATTGTAAAATTCAATTTTTAGTTTTATTTTTAAAATATTTAAATGATGTAAATAAATATATTTTATTTTATTTCAGACAATAAATGTACTTACGAAGAAATTATGTCCTTAAGAATCATATTCTGTGAAATACTCTTGACACTTGAACTTTTAAATAAATAAATAAACGTTTCTATCTTCTGCGATCAAACCTGACCGATTTTTGAAGTTTTTATATATCAATTTTAGAAAAATCAACATTTTCGTAATCATAGACCAGTCACTGTCGAGAAATCCTGGCAGAAGATTGGCGTATATTCTTTGAGACGGTCGATGAAGTGGCCTAAAATCGCCTGTTTTTATTTTTATTTTTATGGAAGAGTGATATTCAAATTTTATAAATTCGTCAGTTTGAGTGACTAATTTAGTTGATTTGTGTTTAACAATTTTTGTTTAAAATATTTTTGTCTCAAGAATATTTTGTTAAATATAATTCTAAGGGCAGAGGACCTAAGTATAAATTTAAAATCCATAATTCATCGGAGCATTTATTGATTCAAGTTTCATGAAATATAATTATTTAGCTCATTTGGTCCACTTTGTTAGCAGATGTATGCACTAAATTAGCTGATGGGTGCTGACTAGAGTGATTATCCTATATATAATAAGCCATATTTGCCTTAAACTGTTTTATTGAATTAATACTATAGATATTGTAAAATATCATAGAAAACTTTTCTTGCATCTACTTTTTAGAAAATATATTTCACATTTTTTCACTTCATACAGACACGTGCCGAAAATGACACTCATATATATTTAATTTGCAATAATAGTTGATTTATTTTTTTAATTTGGACTTCTGTTAATGTGATAGCAACACGCTAATAAAACTAATTTTTCCCCATTCGTGCTCGTTCAGATTAAATTTTATTTTTATTTTGTGCGGAATATATTGTTGAAAAATATGGTTAAAATATTTTTTTGAGAATTCGTTAACAATCCAAACTTAATTTATAGGTAAAGCATTGGTATCATTAAAAAGATAAATTTTGAGCTTTAACTTGATGCAAAAATCAACTTTGTGCCGTAATATTTTCGAAAGTTATAGCGGAAAAACACCGAAATTCCGCTTAAATTTTAATTAATTAAAATTCTAATTAAAAATGAAAACAAATCGCTCCCAGGTGCACATTCCCGACCTCCAAAGCATACACTTGCCACATCTTGATTTTCCAACTTTTAAATAAATAAATAAACGTTTCTATTTTATGCTTTCAAATCTGACCGGTTTATTAAGTTTTGAATATTACAATATCAGAACAATCAACATTTTCATAATCTAGGTTAATCACTCTTAGAAACTCTGTCAGACGGTTGGCTTCTTTGAGACGGTCGATGAAGTGATCTATAATCATTCGTTTTTATAGAATAGTGATATCGAAATTTTCTAAGTCAGCCAGCTTTAGTAATTGATTTAGTTGACTGGAGTGCAAATCCTTTTATTTAAAATTTTAGCGTCTCAAGAATATTTTGTTAAATATTACCCACAGGGCACAGGATATAAGTAACAATTTAAAATTCGTAATTCACCAGCGTTTATTGACTCAAATTATATAAAATATAATTATTTATTTCATTTAAACCATTTGCTAACAGATGTATGTTTGTTACTAACGATTTAAAAATCAGCTGTTAGGTTCCAATTAGAGTAGATACCTTGTACATATTAAACCATATTTGCCTTAAATAAAACTGTTTAGTTGAAAATAATATATGTATTGTGAAAGATCATCGAAAACGTTTCCTTGCATTTACTTTTCAAAAAAAATATCATGTTTCATATTTATTTAATTTCATAGAGACACGTGCTGAAAATTAAATTTTTATATATTTAATTTCATATAATAGTTAACTTATTTTTTAATTTGGGCATTTGTCAATATAATGGCAACGCATTGATAAAAATTAATTTTTTCCGCATTAACGTGCAACGTGCTCGTTCAGCTCAAATTTCGTTTTTATTTTGTGCGAAATAAATTATTGAAAAATAAGATTAAACTATTTTTTAAATTTATTAAAAATAGAAATTTAATTTGCTCTTTAAAACATTAGTTTCACTGAAGAGATTATTTTTTGAACTTCAATATGATGTAAAAATCAATTATGTACTTAATATTTTCGGAAGTTTTAGAGGAAAAACGTTTAATTTTTAATTAATTAAAATTCTAATAAAAAATTTGAAAAAAATCGGTCTCAAATGCACATTTCCAACTTCCAAATTATACTTGTATCAAATTTGGTAGCTGTAGATCAAACGGTCTGATCTGCAGAGCGCCATACCTTTTTCTTATGGTAATGCAAAACGTTTTCTTATGCTAATGTTCAAGGCTCTTTTTCTCCTCCAAACTTTTAAAACCACATATTCTTCCATCGATTGTAATTTAATCTTTATATAAGTAGTTTTAAATAGAAAATTTTAGCAAGCTGAAATTGAAAAAGCCTTAATTACTGACCACTTTATAATGTATATAGCGCATAAAAGAATGCACAACTAAAATTTAAAGAAAATAATTTTAAAAAAGGCAGAACTTTTTTTAGCATAATCTGCATAATATTTAAAAAGAGGAGTGGATAATTTTCCAGAATTATAAAGCAACTATTTTTTATAATTATAAAATAACCTATTATAAAATAACAACATAAAAATTGCAGTGATATTTAATTAAGGATATTATTAATATATATATATATATATATATATATAATATTAATATAATATATATTATATTAATATTAATAATGCTCCAAAATTAATTTAAACAATAATTTGAATAAGTTGGATAGCATGGCCTTCATAATTAAATAAAAGCACAAAATTAAATAACTTTCCACATAGCCCCCCCCCCTCCCAAAGGTCCTCAGCTTTAGGAGCACTTTAATGTTGTGGGGCCCCTAGATAATATCCTATTGCGCATGTTTAATAATCTGGCCCTACAAAATGCTAGTACTACACTTATATTTTAGAATGCATATAATTTTTATTCTTAATAAATTTATTCAGAATTAGGTTCATAATTTTTTTAACGGACCTGCCTCTACCTTCCCATCTAACATTAACCAAATGGCCCTTGACATTTACCTAGTTTGCCAAGATGAAAATCCTCTAGTTATTACCACAATAATAATTTATTAATTCTGCATTCTCTTCTAGTGTGAAAGTTCAAAAATTTTTATTTCAATAATTAAAAAGAAATATTTTTTTCCTCCTAACTGAACTTTCTATCTCAGTTATCAAATAATATAATAATTGTTCACTAACTTCACAATGTTGTTATTTATATTTATTTCTTAAAGGATTTATGTAACTTTCCCTTCTGATCTAAAACTAGATTAAGGATCTTTCGATTAATCATATGGTAAGAGCAAGACCTTCTCTACCCACCTCTTTCACATCACACACAAGGAGAAAAACGTTCGATCTGCATGCACGAAGATCGCATATGTGATGAACCGTTAACATTCTGACTGCCAATGGGGCCCTTCATCGAACGGCCAAACGACAGCAGACTGGCCGAAATATCGAATACTTATTTTCCTCTTCCTTTTTCAAGAGGTCGGTAAACGGCGAGGAGCAATCTTATCTTTTTAGCAATGGTTGTTTCCGCTCCCTCTGTCACACTTGATTGATGTTTCCAGTAAGTGTTGGAGGGCAGATACTCAATTTACATCGAACTTTCTACTTGCTGAATGCTAAAACGTATTTCTGAAATGTCTGGATAACGGGAAGTTTTAACTAAGAAGAACTAATTATTTGATGATACTGACAATAATTATTGAATTACTGACAATAATTACTGATGAATCCGGTCTAGGCAGAAGCAATAAAGATGGTAAACCCAGCATTTCAATTCCCCCCCCCCCCAAATTCGTTTTTTTTTTTTTTTTTTTTTTGCAAAAAATTATATTAATATGAAATATGTATCAAAACACGTATACGCTGATACGGATACACGTACAATGTACACTTTTGAAATCAAACGTATTGTAAACAAATATATTTTTCAAAACTCAAGTATTCTTATTAGTACCTATTAGTACTTGAATCAGTCATAATTATGCATATAATGAATTAAATATTTACATTTTTATTCCATAAAATTTTGAACTCTTTTATAAATTTCAACATACTCCAGTCTCAGATATAACAAAGTGATAGATAAAACATCATTATAGTAATGGATGGTGGATAACTGATAGTTTTGAACATTCGACTTTACAACTAGACAAGCGCAGTGTTTTTTTTTTACAAACCTCAACATACTCCAATTTGAAATATAACTAAGCGATGGATAAAGCGGCATTATGGTAAATAAGAATGGACTTAGTATTTAATGATGGTCAATAACGGGCAGTTTCCATAAAGAAAATAATGTTCAATAAATGTGAAGAACAACGTAAATACCAGTTTCAACAAGGAGAAAGTAGATAGTTCTTTCTAGTGGTGCGAATAAAATAAAGGAGATATTCAATAGCAATTCCAAGAATGAGATTCGAATCACGATCACAGAGTTATGGAGCATGAAATAAGATGCCCCTGTGAATTTCCATTACTTATTGTTTCCTTAGAACATTAACCTGAAATGATAAGCAATGCCATTCGAATAAATTCCTCTTAGGATAAGCTCACCATATTCCCATTTTAATGTGTGGAAAGGGAAATAACCAATAAAGAAATAAATATAAAGATTAACTTAATCTTAAAACAGAAACTTTATTTTCGAATCTAAGAATGGTCAATATTTGTAACATAATAATTTTTTTTTGTTCACGAATTCACAATATTTTATTAATTGAAAAAGAATAGGAATTCTGGACATATTACGTTGTTAGTTGGTTGTTATTGTTATTACATTGGTCATGCTATGCTCTGTACACAGTGGACTCGGTTTTAATAAGTCATATACTTTTTGCATAGTAGGAAAATTATTGGTTGAATTTCTGTCGGATTAAACATGTCTTTAATTTATAATTGCACATATTACTCACGAGAAGACGGTCTTTATTTACTTCCTTGAAAGCGAAGAATATAAAGTATTGTAACCAGCCAAAAATTTGCATTCGAGGTTTCGGCGAATCCGAAAAACATATTTTTGAAAATATATTTGTCTGTCTGTGAACACGATAAGTCAAAAACGCTTTGAGCTAGACGGGTGAAATTTGGTATAAGGTCTCACTTCTAAATTTGTACATTGCCAACAAATTTGGAACGAAATTAGTTCTGAGGAAGTCTCTCTATCCGGCTGTTCGAATATAAAACGGAGAAAGCTAGATGCTTAAAATTTAATACATAGATTTATCATCTTATGAGAAACTATGAATCAAATTGAGAAAATAACCCATCAATAGGTTGTCCGTCTGTCGGTTTTCTTTTACATGTATGTAAACGCATTATATTATATATATATATATATATAATTTAATTAATTTATTTATTTAATGTGTTTTGATCTACATAATTTAATTTTATTATTTTTCAAAATTTCTTTCTCGGAACCATGTCAAGTACAATACAGCCAATACGAAGGCAGAAAGCAGGAGATGAAGAGAGTGAGAGCGTATTTGGTCCTTATATATTTTCTTAAAAGAATTTTTCCACTTAATATTTTGATTCCAAGGAAAAGTTAGAATCAATTCAGAAGTTATAGTTAAAATGCCAGAGTTCCGAGTGATTAGAAAATAATTTTTAGAACACAGCGAATCTGAAACTATTACACACACACACGCACGTAATATGTTGTAAATATGTATCTTTACATTAGATAAGAAAAGACTTTATGATATTAAAATTATTAGCCAATTAGCAGATTGTAAATAGCATACAAAATTCTTTAATGATATATGAAAAATAACACCGAATTTTATTTTTTTAGAAAGTAACTTTTATAAAATACTTAAGTGCATGGTTTTTAAATAAATTCTTAATCTCCAAATATGATATATTATTACCACAATTCAAGATATCTTCAAGATATATAAAATGGTCGTGAAATATAATTACAAAAAACATTAAATTAATAATAAAATTAGAAGGAATCTTAATGATTACAAATGTTTATTACTTATATCATGAGGCACATGGAGAATCATAGAAAACAAAGTAATAATTAAAAAAAAAGAATGCGAAAGTTGAGTGTGATTGATAATTTTAAAATTATATAACTTAAGTAAATCTAATTAGTTGGATAAAGAAAAAATAAGCCTCAATAAACAGAATAAAATAAAGAACATCACATACCACTTACCGTACTGGCACAAACTTCCATAGGTTCCGTGAGGACAGATGCACTTGTAAGGAGGCTGGCATGTTCCACCATTCTGGCAAACCACACGGCATTCTTTTTTCTTCGTGATGGCAATTACTACATTGCAATAAAAAGGAAATACGGGAGCATTCATTATGAAATAAGGATTAAAACTTTCAAAGATATTTATATCGTTGCAATAATAAGCATTTCATGTAATAGCTGTATGTGTGTCAGTATATATGTCAGATAAGCTTAATATAAAGGGTTAGACAGTTTCATATATTTAGATTTTCATATATTTTTCTGTCTTTTGAAATGGCAACATTTTGATCATATTATTCAACATTCTGTAATGTCTATTAAAATTCAATAAAAGGAAAATAATACAGATTCATAACAATAATAAGCTAGGTCCAGTAGGCCATTAAGTTAATGGTAATCACACGCATTGATTACCCCATCCCATCCTAAGACACACGGATAAATCTGAATGATCGAATCGCCAAGACTGTATTCGCGAGAGAGCTAAAGGCCATCACCGGCCACGGTACAACCCGTCCCGTCGGAAGAAAGTTCCATCATCGGTAGGGGGTAGTTGATTCATACCATTTTTATTCCCATCCGAATGGTGAGAACGAATTACCAATGATCATTGAACTCGAACAATGAATTCCACCTTGGTGAGACTTAAGTTAATGATAAAACTATTGCATAAATATGAAAAAATATTTGAGTCTAAATAAACAATCCATTGAAAGCTGCAAGTATTTATTTTTAATCCATTTCATAATTTTTTTTGTTGCGCATACTTATAAAAATGTATTTTTCTAAAAATATCTTGAACAATATGCAGACGCAGTGAATTCATCATCTATATACATGAGACAATAGCTTCGGTCTATGATCTATAAGGAATGCAAATTTGAATGGGGAATTAATAAATCCACAATTGAATTGTGTGTCTTTAACCAAGGATTTCTCATAAAATGAAAAAAAAAAAATTTTTAATGGATAAAATAAAAATTACTTCAAAGTTAGCAGAAAAAAATAACTATTTCAGAAATGAACATTTTGAAATTTATACATGATAAAACAATTTCAAAAATTCTTAGAATGTAGGCATTTATGATTTCATAGCACTTATATTTATAAAGGATGATTTGCATATTCTGTCATTATAATGGGTTTACATTCCTTCACTTATTCAAATTGTCTGCTAGGCTATCAGAAATTGACATATAAGGTGTTCAAATCTAGTTATTGCAAAAATAGCTTATAAATATAGATGTCGCACTTGTCGTTGATGTCAATTTTATTAGAATTTTGTAACTCGAACCAAGATCGTTAAGTTTCCATTCTCATTTTGGATAACATTTGTGTTGTCATATAATGCTGAATTACGGCTGTGGTATCATGGTGCTTGTATCGGGAAAGATTAAAACATTATTATCATAAACTTTCCTAGAGAAGACTTCGGATTATATCGCAGAACACTGGATTTACTTTCAATTTCGAAGTCATGGCATCTATTTTTGATAGGATTTGGCAGATTTTGGCCAAAATCTGTACCGTATGCTTTAGCTTTATTTATTATTTTTATCTAACAATGGATAAATTAAAATTGAAGAGAAAAGTTCAAAAATCAAATTTTTAATTAAAATCGAAAAATGAAATAAATAACGCAAGAATCGCTAATGCTTCTTACAAGAAAATCAAACGTTACTAACTACTAGTTAATATACTCGGGGTTGTTCGGTAATGAAATACTTCCAAGAATAATATTTTCAATGTAAAAACTAATTTTGGATAAATTATTAAAAATCACATAATCCTTAGATTACATCCTCTATTTGATTGAATGCCTTTGGAATTTGATCACTTCTAATCCCTTGAAAATGAAGAATATATTATTTTTTTTTCAACTGTTTTGGTCACCGTTAAATAATTACTTTAAACTTATGAAATTTTCTAAGAGATATAAAACAGGAATTAAAAAAAATTAGTGAGAGAGTGTATCAAAGTCTTACAATTACCGTATTTTAAAAACATTCTATGTTAATTTTTTTAATTAAATTTACAACAAGTTAGGAAGAAATTTCACAAAAATAAAACTAATGTTATTGAAAAGGTCAAATGTTATTTTAAAATGGTGTAAAAATACTTTTTTTGTAGAGTAATTTTCTTCGAAGTCATTGTGAAAAAAAGTGAAAGTTTTATCTATAATATTTAATTAATTTGGGAATATTTAATTGAAAAATTGGAAGATACTTTTACTTTTGTTATTTATGCAAATTTTGGTTGAAATGGGCCTAGACTTTAAAGAAAAGATGTGGAATATGCATACTATATACATAGGCAAAATTTCTTTTATTTGTATTAAGATGAAAATGAAAAAATTACGATCAAATTTCGAAATTGATAAGACATAATATTATGACTCTTTTGAAGCCGAATTCCACGTCACAATATTACTTGGAAAGAATATTTGGCAATTCAGTAAGAAAAAACTGAAAGAATTACTTTAAGACGAACAAATAGCTGAGAACAGAAAAGTGACGAATTGTAATAAATATATGAACGATGGTAAACAAGTAGTTCGCCTGACTAAATTAACTCTTTCTAAATAATGCAAAAATAGCATTCATTGGATTAGCATTTGGAATGTCTTTAAAGTCCCTATTCATGATAACACATTTCCACCTAAATTCGAAAAATTGAATTACTTGAAGTCTTATTAATGCACAAATGCTCCGAGCGTAATTAAAGGAAATTCAATAACAGATGTAAATTGACTCGGCTGTAGAAATTCTACAAAATACATTCGGTTATCGTGGAATTATATGCGATCTTATGAACAAACTTTCGGAGCTTACTTCTGTGAACCGAATTCAATGATGTAGTCAAACTGAGACATTTAAACGATACTTCAGAGATTCAAGTTCGAAGTTTAAAATGAATGTTTACAGTGCTATGCTAATTCTGTATTAATGAGAATTTCGGTTGCACGAAATTAAAATTAATAGAATTCGGAATGGCGAAATTCAGTTTTAATCTAAGCGAACATACATTGATTACCCTGCTGATTATACTATCGGAAACTTTCTAGAATTTATTAAAAAGGTCTCGAAAGAACTATTTCACTTTCGGTTTTAAATTCCAGTTTTATTGCAATTAAGTTCACAAAATTCCTGAATTTAAAAGATATTACAATTGATTTGAAGAAAAGCGGCTATACTACAGGTAGCGCCTTAAAATATATAAGTGCATAGTAACCACACTAATTCAAAAAAGATTTAGAAAAAGAAAGCTAAAAATAAATATAGAAAGAAGAAGAAGAATTATCGTCGTATTGCGAAAATCATCGGTATAATTTGAGTCATGTTGATATGGTTTGGTGCAAGTTGGCTGCAGATCAGTCGTCTTGGACTTCTGACGTTTTTCAGATGCATTGAGTGACATATTTTGATTTTTTTTTCATTGCAACATTGTCGCTTTTATTGAGTTTTTTGAAGATTCTTGATGGTAATTTTTTGGAAATTTGTTGGTGGTAGAGAGATTGGTTTGTGATCGGACAGGTGGTGGTTGGTGGTAGAGGTTGGTTGCATATCTTATGAATATGGATATTCCGATCAAACCGTAGGATATTACTATTTATCTTCTCTGTTTTATTTTGGAGGATTTTTTGGTGTAGGATTGGTTCTTTGCATCTGTTGTTCAAATGTGAGTGGCATATGATATTAATGGTTATAGCATCATGTTAAATCGTTTACTTGATACCATGCAAGAAAAAAACAAAGTTTAATATATTGAAATTTAAACAAAATGTTATTATTAATGGGTGTGTAGATAACTAACTGAGCAACTGTAACAAATGTAACTGTAACAAATGAGATAAATAACTTTATCTGCCCTGATATGTACTGAAATTAACGGTTATGATGTAAATACACATGGTTCTGAATGTGTTGGTAGAGTCGGATTCGGAGTGGTAATTAATTTGTGAGAATCTGTCCAAAGAGAGTTTTCTTAGAGATTAAATGGTGAAGCCTTGGCATTTTTACGGAATTCCTGGTAGTAGGAAACACAATACTAGAAACAATATTTTAAATGGAAAAATCCATATAAATATATGAATTCAAGATTTGTTTTACAGTGGCTTGAATCATAATGGTGTGACGTGGAAGTTATTCATGAAATTAAAAAAGTGGGTTCGAAATGGGGCAAATAAGACACAATATTAAGTCAATGCCCATATAGGTATAGTTGGCAATGAAATATCTGATTCTTTGTCTAAATTGGTAACTCTTACAAAGAAATAGATTTTAATGTTGAGATAACAAGATCCTATATTAAGCTCAAGTGTAAGGAATCCCTTTTAGGAAAATGGCAGGAGCTCTGGGTGACCATAATGGATGCAAAATTTCGGCCTGAGGTAACATAGAATAGACTTAAAGAGATATTATGGAGTTTTTTAAGTAGATCAAGCTCATTGGTCATAAAAATGTTCCTGTTTATGAAAAATGCTTTTTTTTTCAAAAAAGATGATGATTGTTGTTATGGATTTCATAATGGAACAGTTACTCTCTACATTTATGTATGTAACATGTTTAAACAAAAAAGAACTAAATACTTCCCGGTGGCGATTTGGTATCCTTAGAATTATGGATCTGATAAGCCATTATAGTCAAAGACTAATTATAATTCTTTAATAAGAATCGTTAGAATTTTCATTAGAAGTTTAATGTCTTTCGCGAAGTTCTTATGTAAATACCTTCTAAATTTTGTTTCATTGTATATTTTACATCTAGTTGATTATGTAATGATTTATTGTTTGCGAAAATATGGATATTTCATATGCACGGGTAATTAGTATTATTATAATATTACTAAATACTTGTATATATTATTTACTTACATTTACCAGCATATCTTGCATTATCCATTACATTAATTACTATTTGTATTATCGATTATTATTAGTATTTTATAATTGTACGTGTAATGATCTCCTTATACTTTGAAAAGTGGAGAAAATTTTGATGTATAACATTATCTCGTAAACGAGAAACTCATTTTTTATTATAGTTTTGAAATCAGTGAAATTTGCGCCATTCCTCTCCAGTTGTGAAACCGATTTCAACTGCTCACGACATGATATCTATCATTTCAGCACGCGCGCACACGCAAAAAAGCCATTTGTTTATTTTTCAAGAAGAAAAAATTCGTATATGTGCAATATCAGCAGTACCCACGAAAGAAATCAATTATTGTTGTAAAAATTTTCTTTTTTGCCGTGGTTAAGTGGTCAATATTCAAAAACAAAATCTTGAAAAGAATACAAAAATCGGTACAATCGGGCAATAATGTTTAAAAGCTGAGAGTAAAAAATTGCATCTAAGACTAAAACACCAGCGAGTAAATTAGGAAAAGATGAAACATAAAATTCTTCAAGTTTTATTCGACATTTTCGCAAAGAAAGCTCACAGAGTATTATTACAAATCTTTTGCATTGAAACTGGAAATAACAAGGAAAATATACGCTCAAAATTTCTTCCGAAAAAATGGCAGCATGCGCTCGCTCATTTGTAGATTAAGAATTCGTCTATAAATTAAAACAAGCTGTAATTCGAAAAAGAATCCAGATTTTCATTTCAGAAGCACTGGTAATTTGAAAATTTTCCGTTTCGATATAGCATATTTTAATTTAAAAATAAAAAAAATCATACTAGAATATCTGAAAAATTTCCATTTCGCTCATGCATAAGACGCCAAAAAAATTAATTACAGCACAAGAAGATGCGCCTGACTAGACAGGCTATCTTGTTAAAAGTATTTCAGGTATGATTGTCACAGACTAAGTTGTCATAGAAAATCCCATTAACAAAACGGAGTTTTTAAGAAATAGAAATAGAAAAAGGTTATTTATATATACGTTTATAAAATTTATTTATTTATATATATGTATATTTTAAATATAAATATATACGTTTCCTTAAAGCGGGATTTTTCATATCCGCAATGATCATGAACACTCAATTCAAAAATAATTACTAAAATTGGCTTGGAATAACAGAAAGAAATCAGCCATGGAATGGGATTGGAACAAATAATTAAAAAAAAAGGTTCATAAAAGCAAAATTTCATAAAATAGTGAATACTTCCACACATAAACACCGAAAAGTACATTATATCAAAATGATTAAATGGGCAGTAAAATGAATAAATTTATACAAACGCAAATTAATTGTTCTCAAAAACGACAAAAAAAAAAAAAAAAAAAAACTTTTCATTCATCCACTCAAGTTCAAATACATTTTTTTAAAACTTGTAGTGGATGACACTTGATGTTAATACAGTTTTGTCAAATATTAATTCATTAATTATTAAATTTAATTAATTTTTAATATTTTAAATAGAGGTTTAGCAGTTTGTAATGAAAATTGAAATCAACAGGCAAATGCAAGGATTTCAGTATTTTTCACGTGAAGGTGAAGAATGCGAGTTCAATTCTTACGAAAGTAGGAATTGACTTTATTTTTTATATATATATTACTTGTTGTTTACATTCATTACTCACACACATGAAAAAAAAGCCAAAGGGCCATTGCTGACATTTTTAGGTAATTCTTATATAGAAAGATTATTGAGAAGACTAAAAGTTTAAAGAAACAACTTGTAACTACCAAAATTATTTTCTGATAGTATAATAGGGAGAAAAAATCAACCATGCCCATAGTAATTGGCGTCATTAAATATTATATTTGAAGAAAACTTAATATCTGATTTAATAAGGAAATTAGGAGAATTGAAGCCTCAGGTATTTCAAAGGTAAATTATTAGACAGTCTCTAAGATAGTATGTTACGAAAGTTTGTGTCGAATATTAAATGAGAAAATACATTTACAAAAATAGGTCATCATGGAATTACTTAAGAAAAATCTTTTATGATAATAACTCTGTCGTGAAATAATGGTTTCAAGACTTAGGAAATTCTATACAAATCGTGTCAGGCTTCATTATAATGTCACTGCAGACTCTTATTGAATTATTTGCAGTACCGGACAAATTTTCTCCTATATTTACCAAATAGAGGAATAATTCGTAATGCTCAATCTTCGTGCAACTTTAGATATCTCATCAAATGATGTAGGTGAACTTTCGCTGAATGACTGTTTAAATATATAGCCCAAATTTTACTCAGATATTTTTGTTCTTAAATTTATCCGGTAGCTTTTACTGCAGGTAAAAAATAGGCAATTTTACAAATACAAATGGAAAATAACAGAGCTTTTTTATGATTTCTCTTTGCAAATGATCCTGCCGATCGATCCAACTACTGTTCGTTTCAGTATACTGAGATGATCACTTTTCGACGATTTTATCTCATTAAGGGGAGAGACGCGAAAGAATGAGCACATTTCCGAAATTCTTCGTGATTCTTTGACCTTGATTTCCGCCCTATTAGATACTTTTTTGTTCAATTTTTTTCACTTATATGTAATCATCGTGTCGTTTCCGTCCGTATTATTTTAAATCAGTCAGAGAGTAATCCGAGTTTATTTTATTGTTAAATGTATACATACCCTAATTTCATCTTTTCTCTCACCCCTATTTTGAAGAATTAAACCCATCCTAAGGTATGCGCAAAAGCGCGGAGGGCTTTAAAATCCGTTGCCAAACAATATTTTAAAATTTATAAGTTCATTGAAGTGTTGATTACAGAAAACAACAGCTATTTATGCTAGCCACGACCTTCAAATATTATATGAAAAATATGAAAATCTCTTTCCTCAAACTTGTGAGTTCTTGAACAGTTGCATTCACTTTTACGATATCATTGTAGAGCATCAAAATGCTGAAACTTGGTACCGATACGTCAAAATAAACTATACTTTAATTAAAAATAACAGGTTTGGCACAGCACAAGTAATAAACTAATAATGAAAATTTTAGAGCAAAATTCTTAGGATTTGAAAAACGTATTATGTCGGAATATTCTTCGGCAACTTTCTTTTGAAGTTATTAAGAATTTCACGAATAATTTGCATAACATGGGAAAGCAGTCGCTCTGTTTTGAAAAGGAAAATTTACTGACATTTTTTCAACAGCTTCAAAAAAATTTAATAATCTTTATTGGGCTTTTCTCCTCCCAGAGGTCCAATTATTTGTCTGTCACATCTCAATCTGTAAGGTTTGAATTTGTTTCATAGCTGATATAGGGGGGAAAAACATATGATTTAAATCAATTGCATCTATATGCGCGCAATTTTTCTGAGTGTTTATCTTACATTTATTGACAGAATACTTAAAGGTATGTATTTGAATAATGTGTTTATAAATCCCAATAAAGTTGAAACTTTAGTCATAAAGATCAAAATTACACTCCTTTGTTATGGGCTAAAAATTAAAACAATTAAAAAATACTGATTCTTAAAATGTGCAGGAAAATAGGAATATTATTTTAGAGATAAAGAAAAAGATCTAATAATTTGTAAAAATTATTTGGAAAAAACAACTTTCAAACAACATAAATGAAAACAAATGGAAAAAAAACAGTATTTGAAGAAAAGGAATAATATGCGTTAGATTAAAATTTTGGCAGACGAAAATAATATGATTCACACATATATTTAACATATAAGGAGCCACTCACCTGAAGTATTATATATAGGTATGGGCGTTGTGACCACCAAGTCAGTGGTAGTAGTCGTTGTCACAGTCGTCGAGGTAGTGGGACACAATCTGACAAAACAGGCTTCAGTTTCGGAACGCTTAGAACTCGCTTCTGCACAACTTTCCAAATTCAAACCATTGTCTAAACAATAAGATGTCCTTGTGCGGCGACCCCAGTTGCATGTACTACTACAAGGTGACCATTCTGACCAAGCGAGTTCTAAAACAGAACGTGTACGTAATAATGTATTTTTATTATATTCATAGAACTTCATTATCAAACCAAGTAAAGAAATATACTCCTATTATATTCAAAGATTTTGAATTAAAATAATAGTAATGCATAATGTCAATTCATTATACAAAATTCAAATTTACTGCACCTAAAAAAATTGTTAATTATCATCAATTTTGTAAAAAAGGAAGATTTGTTAATTATCTCAAAATTGAATTTAAAAAATTTCTAGTCATGCGTCAGATACATAGAACAGGTACGTATACGCCACCAATACGAACAGCGTCATATACTCATATGAACTGAACTGAGAAACAAGCAACCCTATGAATATTTAAGCTACCAAAGTTAAAATTTTGAATGATTAATAGAAAAACATGAATGTTTACTTCCTAAATTTTTCTGTAGTTGTGTATGTGCAAATGACTATAATGTCATATAATTATTTTAAAAGGCTAAGTAATATCGTAGCAATATAACAAGCAATTACAGCATCATATATATTATGAGAATGTAAATGTAAAATAAATGTAACGATAAAATCAAAGAATTTGCGTTGCTTTTCTTGGCTAAAATAGAAATTGTATCTCAAGAATTTATCTTAATTTGGCGAGCTACGTTATTGTACTGTTGCATGTGAATAAAGATAAAAAATAATATAAATAATGTGTATGTAATAAGTAAAAGCCTGATAAAAATATGGTTTACTTTAAAATATAAGAATAAATATTTCAATCTTTGCAAGCATATTTTTCAACTTTAATGCTACTGTGATAGTTTCAGTATTTTAAAAAAAATCTTACGTTTCATAGTTTTATTTCTATCTTAATTTGCCGAGACAGGAACAACTGTAAAATAACTAACAAGTAAATACTTTTCTCCAATAAAAAGTAAATGCTCCGTTTAAAATTTTAAAAATCTAAAGAACGGACAGCAAACTCCTTTAGTTCCTAAAAATAAGTCGAGAACTGAATTTGTCGTCAATTTAATAAAAGGGAAAAAAATTTACTTAAAAAACTTTTATTTAATCCCTTTGATTGGATTAGTATTTTAAGAATAATTATTTTTCAAAATATTTTCTCTCAGTTTTTTTTTTTTTTTTGCAGACTTGCAAGAACTTTGGATCTCATTACTGACTCTTTAATATGCAATATGCCCTGAAGTTATTCGGGGTTGTATTTCTTTCGCATATAATACAACGGCTTTTACAGTTGTTATCTGAATTCCTTTAGAAAAGTGGCATTGATTCCATTTCTCAAAACAAGTTCCGTAATTTCTAAGAGGAGAGAATTTTGGAGAAAACCCTATTTTCCAAATAGATTATTCCTTTGAATGGGTAAATTTTGCAGACAGTACTATAGACTTTCTGACTAAAAGGAATTTGTCTTTGAAACGTTGCTGAACATTCAATCTTAAATTCCTAGAATCAGGATATTTTTCGGCTCCTGTTAATTATTCTAAAAGGAAAAGTTGATAATAAGTCATTATGATATAATTCCAAGAATACTGTTCTCAATTATTTGATACAAAACTTTCTGAAACTATTCGAGTTTCTAAAAAGTATATATATATAAAATCTGGGAAAGAATCCATGATGATTTCTTGAATTCAACTAGATACAAAGCGGCTGAATAACAAGCATAAGGATGATTGTAAATTATCCACCAACCTTTGACTTAAATGAATAATTTTGTAATAATAATTAAAATTTATTTTTTTAATTGAATCTCGCTTATTGAAAAAACATTCTCCGATTTTCTCAAAGATAATTAATTTCATTAAAAAATTAATACATGTTTGTTATGTATGATTTCATAATACATAAATCATAAACAAATTCCATAGGATTCTTTTAGAAATGGAATCTACACTGAAATGTTCAGTTGAAATGTTATTAAATACATTCTTCAAGCAGCTAATTATATTACTGCGATACAAGCTTCATGAGTGACAAATTATATTTTTCGACATGCAATCAAGGAAAAGTGAAAATTTCTGTAGAATTTTAAAAATCCCATAATATTAGTACAATCTGAAAACTGTTGATAAAGAAATTATTTAATTTTAAATTTTGAGAATGTTTATTAGATGTTTCTAATATTTTATTCTAAAGGACTAGACATTACATTCAAAGGAGTAAAAGCTGTACTGAAACATTATTATATTGCCACAATAGTGCAGAAACTGTATTGAAAAGTTTTGAAAGCTAAGAAATGAAAAAATAAATAAAGAAATTGAAATCAAAGTTTTCACCAATTTGAGATCCTGTTCCAGATCCTTCAATTGTGGGGGCATCATCGTCTTTATCAGGCTCTTCATCAGGGTGATCCTTTTCAAATTTGTCTTTTTCCGAATCTTTAACTTCTTCGTTTTCTACGTATTCATCAACCTCTATGTCGATATCATCCTTTTCATAATTGTCGACAACATAATCATCATCTTTATTGACAATGTTCTTTTCCTTATCGAAATTCAATTTCAATTCTTTTAATTCTTCGTCTTCTTCAATAAATTCTTCATCATCAGTACTTTCAGATTTCAAAGGAATCTAATGAGGAAGCAGTGCAAATATATTACTTAATATTAGGAAATGTTTAAATTCAACATTATATTTTAAGTTTTAAAACAAAATTTAAATTTTCAGCAAAGTATTTTATGAATAAGTCATATGTAAAAATTGATCTGAAAACTGCAGAAGTTGCATATGCTTTTGATTATATATTTAATCTTTATCTTAAAAACGACAGTTTGAAATTTTTATGGTTTTGTTTTTATTTTTTGCATTTTAAAATAAATCACATTATCTAAAATTGTATTTCCTTCGTGATAATATTATATTAATTATGAACGAATGGAAAGAATGCATGAAATGATCCAATGGCGAGAAAGTAACCAATCTCTAGAATTAGTTTTTTAGTAATAATTTTTTATTTCATTTCAACAAACGACATGCTTCTCACATTGCATATCCAAAGATATGATCATATTGCAATTCTATGTTTTTAGCCCGATAATATTCTATATTTTGTTTTCTTGTAACAATATTTTGAAGAATTTTAAATGGAATGCCGCTGTATCTTAGAAATTTTCCCAACTCTCATTAATATTGTGTAACGTTCACAAAATACTTTTCTTGGATAAAGGATAACTATTCACATTGTATTAGGAAAATCTGACGACGCTCTTATATATTGTTACAAATCTGTAATTTTGCTATCCGGCATGAATAGTGTCATCCTGGAAAAACCGTTAAAACCTTTGTAAGATCTGTACTGTGCGTGCTGAGCTTGGCGACCATTTGGCATGAATTTGGCGACTAAACGGATAATACCGGAAAATTCGAGAAGTTTCACGATCCATCTAGTAATAACCGAGATACACCCAGGTACGCCCTGATTGGTCTGAAGATTCACGCCCCGCCTCCTGGAACTATAAAAGACGAGCACTCTGAAGCTGGGAAGAAGTCGTATGTCTCGTCAAAAGTCGTGTGTGAGAGCAGTGGGAGTCGCCGACAAAATAAGAAATTGGAAAGGATTAGACAGCAAGCAAGCTGCTGAACTAGCAATTAAATGTGTTGCGATTGATTAGCGGTATTTGTAGAAGAAAAATTTTGTAACAATATATTTTCAAAATGAATGTGCACTTTGGGTCATTTATAATCATGCTCCAATTTTATTTTCGTTAATGAATATGCATTGATCGCGTTAATATCTATCTATGCAGAATGACCCGGAAAAGTTGTGACAACGTATGAAGCTATACCAGGCATAATAAAACAACTATTTCTAAATAAAAGGAGGAAATATCATACATATTTTCTATAGTTCATTGTTTATGCTGAAAGTAAATTAAGTTTACAGCATCAACTGTTTTAGTCAAAGATATTAGAAAAGAGGAATGGAATTGCACAATGATGTTGACGAAATACATACGCTTTAGGCTGACTGCGTTATCTTCGCTTTATTTGTATCATAAAAGTTTTTCTAACAAATTCGTTTTCAACTATGAACTCGTTGCAGGTTTTTTAGAGATTTCTGAGATTTAATTTTGGGAGATCTTATTGTTGCAGTTAGCAGCAATTCCGACGATCTGCTGCAATGCTGTACGGCGTTGTTAATCAAAACTGTTTTGTAAATCATATTTGTATTCATTTATTTTTCATTATTATTTCATTACCAGGTCGTGCATTTGACGTTACCACCGACATGTTTTTAAACAGGTTTAATTTGAAATGCTTGAGATATCCTTAAAACTCTTCGGAATCTATTAGAATCATACTATAGATTTTTTAACAGTCTTGTGCGTTTTTTATTTTTAACACACACACACACACACACACACGCACACACACACACACACACACACACACACAATTTTATTGAATTTATCATCTTAAAACTATGGTAAATGAAATGATCGTGACTTAAAAAAAATCAAACATGTAATCAGAGAGATTTGTCAAAGAAATAGAAATATATGTAACCAACGCAACCTCTAATCATATATATAATAGGCATATTTAATAGCGGTAAAAATGAATCCAGCAGCCAGAAAGATAGAAAAACGAGCAGCGTTCGACAAATTTTAATATGACCAGCTTATATTTCCGTCTCTTAATCATATATTTGTGATTTACTTAATCATATACAAAAATCGATCATGCACTCAATTTTGTCTGTTTCAGATTTCGAATTTGCCTCAATAGTTATTTCAGCATTAATAAATGCATTGAAAAATCTCTCCAAGCAGATCAAAATTTTGCGTATTTAATGCTACAAATGATGTACCTGATGTTCCTTTTGATTAAAAACCTTTATTTAATACGGTTGCAACATACAAACCTTATCTAGTTTTTTGGGATTTTCATCGTTTTCCTCCTCTTCATAATCATCATTATTCGAGTTACTTCCCGATCCGGTCTCATCGAAATTGAAATCTTCGTCATCGACGATGTCCCCTCGAAGTGGCAACTGATCATTCTGCGTGCCAAATGTTGAATGAGGCCTTGGTCGAGCTTCTTGACGCAGTGTATAAGAGTGACCTCGAATGTTCTTGAAAATAAAAATAGTTAATTTTACAACAAGTAATGTATTTTTTTCTATAAAATAAACGATGATAGGTAAAATAATCAAACAATTTAAATAAAATGTTCGAAATATGACGAAAATACGTGAAGAAAACGATTTATATTTATACTTTCGTGTATATGAAGTATAAAAAAAAGTCATCATCGTTTAATCGTCAAAAAATTCGAACTCGAGATTTTGGCGAAACTCCAAGTTCGAAAAACGCATTTTAGAATTATGCCTCTCCGTCTATCTGTGAACAAGATAACTCAAAAACGATTTATACTAGACAAATGAAATATGGTCTATGATTTCTATTGTAAATGGATTTATATTAAATTTCGGACGAAATGGATTCAGAGGATCTATGTCTTTCCTAATATCCAGATATAAGTTATCACGGTAATTACAAAAGGAAGAGAATAAAATTGAATGAATGAAATATGGTTCATAGATTGAACAAATTTGATTTTTGGTATATAGTTATTTATCAATACAGACAGATGTACAGGTACACAAATGTGTTGGAATGTAATTAGTCAAAATCATGTAAACGTGATAACTCAAAGGTACAGTGGCGTAAATATATATAACTTTGTATGGATTTCGTGACTACAATTGCAATTCTGTGTCAAATTTTAATTTTAATCGATCGAATAAAAAAGCGACTGAAACTCGTATTCGTTTCTCTGGTATTTGTGTGTTAACCACATCCCAGCAATCAATCAGCAAAAAAAAAAAAAAAAAAAAAAAAAAAATCTTTAAAAGCTGCACTCTAACAGGCTCTGTCGTAACTGTTATTCTCGAACGGCGTACAGCTACATTAATAGACTGACAGAAAAAAATCCCAACACCAAGAAAAAATTATTTTAGAGTAATGAAATTTGGACAATATATTTGTCTAGTTAACATGTTTAATTGATTAAAGGTTCAAGATCACAGGTTAATTTAAGCCCGAGAAAATGCATTTCAAATGTGAAATAATGTTGCATTAATAACCGGTGTATCCTCCAGAAATTTAAATGCAAGCCTGCAAATGTTCATGCATTATGTCATATAGGTGCTGAATATCACTTTGTAGTATGGAATTCTATGCTTGTTGTAAATATTGGGTTGTTCTGTAAATATTGGGACGGTCAGTACTGGCTGTTGATGATGCTGGAGTTGCCGCCCAATGATATCCCATACGCGCTAAATTGGAGACAAATCTGGTGATCTTGCAGGCCAAAGTAATATGTAGATACTCTGTAAGCACGTTGCATTACAACAGCGGTATGAGGGTGAGCGTTATGCTGTTGGAAAACTCCCCCTTGAATGCTTTTCATGAATGGCAGCTCAACCGGTTGAATTACCAGATTGACGTAAAAGTTTGCAGTCAGTGTGTTTGGGATAACCACGAGAGTGCTCCTGCTGTCATAGGATATTGCTCCCCAGACCACGATTCCAGGTGTAGGTCCAGTGTGTCTAGGCTGCAGACAGTTCGATTGCAGTGTTCCCCTGGCCTCCTCATAATCAACACACTGCCATCACTGGCGCCAATGCTTTCATCAGAAAACACAACAGATCTCCACTCCGTTCTCTAATGAGTTTTGGCTTGACACCACTGGCATCGTAAACGACAATGGCTTGGAATCAGTGGAATGTACACTATAGGGCGCCTGGCTCGGAGCTGTACTTGAAGTACCCGATTTCTAACAGTTCGTGTGTCAGGAAGGTACTAACTGCAGCTCGAACTTCTGTCACAGATACAATACGATACGCCACAGCCGTACACCAAATATGACGCTCTTCCCTCTCAGTAGTGTCACTTGGTCGCCCAGAACCCGGTCTTCTTGAAGCAATACCACCCCTTGACCACTGCTTCCAATAATCATTCACAATGGATACATTCCAGCCAAGTCTTTCTGCAATATCGCGGGAAGAAAATCTAACCTTCTCGTTGCGTTCACGTCTTCGTTCAAACTCGGAGAGCTGTTAATAATGGCATCTTCGTCTTCTTAAAGGTATTTTTGGCTAACATCACCTCAATACGTCAGATTTCAAAGGTAAATAACGTTCACGAACTTTACAGCATGCATTTAAAGCAAACCTGATATGTAAATTCTGAGTGGCCTGCACTTATGCGGGAAGCGTGAAATTTGAATCGATGTCATCTTTCAAATGTATAAACATGCTTACCAAATTGTATTTATCTAGCACAAGTTCTTCTTGGTGTTGGGATGTTTTTTCCGCCAGTGTATTTATATAGATACATTTATTAGGAAGCATACAAGAAAATTTCTGGGAGATGACTACAGAAATGTTTTTTTTAATACACTTTTCTCAGTGTTAGAACAATGTTGCATTTTTTTCCACATGATTTCTCAAATTTTATTTATTTACCTTTTCAGCAGTTTATGGTAATAAGGTAATAAAACAAACAAATTTCTAAAGCTTCCAAATTTGATAAAGGTCATTTGCACTACACATTTACATTACACATTTAGCTGGATTCCTATAAAAATGCGATATGTTTCATATAGAAGGATAAAATACGCTATGATGAAGAACCCTTCTTAAGACTATGGCTGCCATGTAATTTGCCTTTGAGTTCATATCGATTCTTTACGATACAAAACCGTCTATCTGATTTGATGACACCTTCTTTACTATAGTTAAGATATAGCAAAGAAGGGGGCATCTAATTATATAGATGGTTCAAATATCAACTCTAAGTCTTGGCAGCAAACGTGTAAAGGATTTCAATTTGTTTAATATCAATCAAAATAATTACAAAATGTATCTTGAGTAAAAATATTGTAGTATTAAACATGCTCATCACTTACCAATGGCTGTGTAGTCGAATTACATTGCTTCTCTGCAGCATCTGGGCTACCTGCTATTGTTAATTGTTCAATGTCACCCTAAAAAGAGAGATTACCGATTATTATTAGTTAATCAAGTGACAGAGGATTTTTTTTTTTTTTTGTATTTTTGAAGTATACAACAAGGTTTTATATGCAATCGCAATGCATTGACTACTGATTTTGCGATTAAATATATAATGTAATACCTAAATAAATGCATATATATATTAGTTAATAAAATAACAATTTAAATGGGGGGGGGTTAATGCTGAAGTATACAACAATGTTTTATAAAAAATTCGCAATAAATTTACTACTGATTTTGCGAATAAATACATAATGTAATGCCTAAATAAATACATATATATTAGTTAATCAAGTAACAAAGTAAATAATTTCTTTTTATAATTCTGAAGTATACAAGATTTTGCATGCATTCGCAATAAATTTACTATTGATTTTGCGAATAAATATATAATGTAATGCCTAAATAAATCCATATATATGTAATTAAATACATGTTGAGAAAAAAAATTTTAAGCGAGAATATTTTTGAATTTCCGAACGATGAATACTCACCATCTCATTACAAATTATGAACCCTGAAAGAATCATAATTTTATGATGTAATTATGAAAAGTAAATATAATTAAAAAGCTTTTTTTTATTGTATTAAAAGGATAGAATAATTTTTTGAAAAATTTGGAAGTAAGAGCACGACTTCTTTTTATTTTTTTAAAATCTGTTCTTGCTTGTATTCCATGAATAATTAAACAACGAATTTCTATGTGCAGAAAAATAACATGTTTGTTGGTATTTCAAAGAAAAACACCCCCATCAAATTACAGTATTAATAAATTACCCAATAAACAAAAATAAATTTTATTTAATAATATGTTAATTTTATAATTAATATTTTTTAATCGACAGTAAATAAATTACTCTGATAAAAGAACAATAGCTCATTATTTGAATGGAAAAATTGGGCAATAAGTTTTCAAAATAAACAGTTTACATAACAAAAGGCCGATAGATAATTTTACAAAAAAATGAAAACATTTTTATTGTTTTTTTAATTAAATGTATTTTTCTGAAATAAATAAATAAATTATTGATTTATTTTTATTGAGGGCGCAAGTTGCGTATATATGTAACTAAAGAAAATAATTCTAGAATGCATTTTTTTTTATTTGTACAAATTGAGTTCTGATTTCAAGGCATTTAAAATGAATTTGAATTGCAGACGATATTATAACTCATAATTTTTTTTATTAGAATATCCAAAGGATCTCAGGAGAAAAATTGAACTATCGATGAATTCAGATTTAAAATCTTGGAATTAATTATGCTTTATTTTATTTTTAATGTCTCGTTTTGATTTAGGCTTAACAAATCGTAAACCTATTAAGTAATTTATTTAATCTTAACAATTCTCACAAACTTATGGTATGAGTGAGACTTAGTTCCACAATTTTTTTGCTCTAATCACAGTTGTTGAGTAGCCTATGTATCGCATTTACTACAAATTTCGGCTGACACGACTTTCATTATAAATGAACAGAGATCAGATAATCAGGGCTGACTTTATTATGCACCAATATCCAGTATCTCCGCACATTAGTAAGAAGAATCAGGAGGAAATCCCAGTCGTAGAAACTACGATGCCTTCACTTAGTCACATATTTATCAACATGTGACTGGTTTTTTTCGAAAATCGAATGCAAGCATGCTGTTACTGAAATGTCTTATGCAAACCACTATACCAAATCTGTCTTTATTTTAAGGTAGACATCCCTAATTAAAGAATCATATAAAATGTCATCATGAAGAAAATTACTTTTTTTAAATATTCAAGATTTCAAAGAACACATATTCTAATTTGTATATAATCGATATAATATTTACTATCCTACTAAAAGAGTAGATATTTAATTTGTAATATTAATATTTCTATTCTAAAATTATATATTTTTGTAATTTTTACATTTTTTTGATATTCTTAATTCGTACTTTAATAACTTATTTTTGTTAAAAATATAATATCGTGTTAGATCATAAAAACGTGATTCTTATAGAAATGCCCTAAAAAAATTAAAATTTTAATTTCATTACATTATTTTAAATTTCAATTCATATCTACGAATTTCATTTTTATGATTTTACTGTGTTATAATATCATAATATCATCATAATACTGCTTGATTTTTGAGAAAAATAAATAATTTCAATTTTTAATTTATGCTTTTTTTACTACGCTGATAAAAGAATGCTTGAAATATTCTTAGTGTTATTGTTTTCTATATTTTTGTGTTTAATATATTTCATAATTCATACTTGCGAGCATTATTCAATCTAAATATTATTATCTCTTAAATAAATTTCTAGATGGCACCATCTCTGTGAAATTAATTTACCTATTTTAAAATATTAATTGGCCTTAAAAATTCTAGAATCATTAAAGAGTTCTATTGTCATGAAGAACAAAAACAAAAAAATATTATAATTTAAAAAAAAGTCAGTAAATTGTCGAATTCAAAATTTTATTCTCAGAAGCACGAAACATGCGAAGTTAAGTTATATCTTTTAAAACGACGACATTTCAAGTGCTTTGTACCGCATTAATAGAAAAAGTAACTATTGAAAGAATTAACGCTAAACTTCTTTTTTAAATCATCTATATACTTATAATAAAGCTCAATGTGTGTGTGTGTGTGTTGGCGCTCTACAGGCCAGACCATTCAACTAACAGCTACCAAATTTGGTACATGTATACCTTAGAGGTCGGGAATGTTCACCTGGGGTTGCTTTTTTTGAAATTTTAATTAGAATTTTAATTATAAATTAAAAACTAACTTTCCCGCCAAAAAAATCTTCCATTTTCCCCACCGCCAACTTTTCCGCCAAAATAATCTTCCATTTTCCCCACCGCCAAATGAGTAAGGCTTCAGTTTTCTTTTCTCCCAACAGTAATGAGGCTAGGGTTAACATTTTTCTGCGGATTATTTCAAACGATTCTGTTTATTTTCTTAATGTTTTATGCATTTAAAATTAAACATTGTTATTTAATCCATGTTTCAGATTCATTCTGAAGTACTTTTGAATTAAAATAACACAGAATAAAGGAAATTAAAAATGTATAATCTGCATAGCGTTACCCCAACTGGCGTAGAAAAATTCACGCATTTGCGTTAGCATAACTGACGAAGAAAATTCACGCATACGTATTGTATTCTGATTGTTGTCATGAAACCATTCTCAACGGATGATTTAAATTATTTTTCGGTTAGTTGCATGCTTTTGTAAGTAAATTTTATTTATGTTAGTTATATATTTTTTTGTATATGCTTATAGTTTTAAGTACATCGTTTTTTAAGTAGTTTTTTTTAACCTGTTTTCAATGATTTAAATTATTTTTAGGTTAGTTGCATGCTTTTGTAATTAAATTAGTTATTTATTTTTTTGTATATGCTTATAGTTTTAAGTACATCGTTTTTTAAGTAGTTTTTTTAAACCCGTTTTAGACCGATTATTTTGAACGGTTCATTTTCTTTTCTTAGTGTTTGATGCATTTAAAATTAAACATTGTTAATGAATCGATCTGTTCATGATGAATCTGAGAAAATTTTGTTGACAAATTCTTGAGAGATTACATAAATTAAGAAAAATATTCTTTAGTGCCCATAAATATTAAACGCTCAGTGACTCTATTATCAGTAACCATATTATTAAAAAAATGCTTTGTTTCAGTAAAAAATAGTATTATATTAATCGCAGATTAATCATTTACACTTTAATTTAAAGCATAAATTCTACGAGGGGTAACAGAAAATTAGAGAGATACATATCACGTTATGACTGAAGGCTTTTATAATATTATGACTGAATTATATGACTATCAAAATTTGAAGTTTTAAAATATTTTGCTGAAGAATCTATTAAAGTTGGAATTGCATAAAATATTTAATTATTAAAATGTTAACGAACATTAAGATTGGCGAACCGGCTGGTCGCCAAAGGCGGCTAGTAATTAATAAATCTAAATAAATTTTCTGATATTTAGGTCTGTTTCTTTATCTTACATGTTCTTTATATTTCTAAAATCCAACTACTTATTTAATTATTCCATGTTACTTTTCATTAATAGATTTATTTTAGAAAAATTAGAAGTTAGGTCAGGTCTCATTTCCCAAAAGCTTCTCAAAAAGACGATTCATTTATTTTTTGTCCATCCCCCTAATTCTCTTTCTTTTTTTTGTAGGAATACACTTAATACACCGTTTTGTTTGAATTCATTTAATTTAAATGTTAAGGTAAATTAATGCACTAGTGTAAAGATAAGAGCTTTCTAACTTTTTGCTGTTAGCTAACAATCCATAATTTTTTTTATAATTAGCTTACCATAATCTAGTATCAATTCCATAAATTATCTGAACCAAACAGTTGATATATCTTTTAAAAACGTCAAGAGACTCATTTAATTATTTACTACTAGCTTCCGTATTTCTAAAATTAAATGCACCGAATGAACGTTTTTCAAAAGACGAATGTTAAATAAAATATTCAGTACATTTTAGAATAGAACTAAATTAATTTCATACAACTATATTATATTTTTGAAATTCACCGAAACTTTGCACTTGATTATAATTGAATTACTAATTCATTTCCGGAATAAAAACTTATTTTCTGTCCATAAAATAAAAATAAAAATGGGAACGAATCTCTCTTCATTTACAAGAAGAGCTTTAAGAGGGCGGAGACATTTTCTGCTTGCAAAAATGTCTTATCTCATAAATGAGATTATTTTGTATCTATAAGTAAAAGAATATTTAATTTACTAAATCAGGAAGCCATATATAGCAAACAATGCATTTAATAACATTGACTTACGGAGAACTAACATTAGGAAATAAAAATATTTTGATGTAAAAATGTTAGAGATTTACGAAATGGTTAAGCGTAAACATCATGAACATAGGGGTCCTCAAATAATCTTGGAAGGTTTTAGTTTATTTCAGTCAATTTAACTAACATAAATTAATTTATTAGCTTTTCATCGTGGAGAGTATCTAATTGAATTTTTCTCTGCACAATCGAGTTAACTACAAATTCAGAGCAGCAAATTTTTAAATGCATGCAAATGTTATCCTTAGAAGCATGACATATGCGAAACATTCTATTGTTTGGATTCTCACATTATACGAGAATTATTTAAAAAAAATGTAAGCATAAAAGAACTACAGTTTAGCCTTTCGAAATTGAACGACGTAATGCATTTACACTTCGCAATTAAAATAAAATTAAAAAAAAAACGTATTTTGAAAGTTATTAGCTCATTCTAGAACAAATATTTTATTTTTCCTTATCGCTATTTTATTTCTGCATAGTAAAAGCTAGTTTGGCTTAATTAGAAACAAGTTTCTTAGTTTTTTTTTGTGGATATAAGAAATTTACCAAATGCAAATATAGATGGCTTAATCCGGCCCTATATATAACTCATTACATTTTTGAGTGGTATGGCGTTGGATTTGCATCTCTTAGGTTGTGTGTTCGAACCCCACCGTTCGAAGGCTCTCTATGTATATGGTAGCTGGTGCACACATAAATCTGTCGTAGCCACAATGTACCCCATGTCGAGACAATACCACTGAGGGCACTGGATCAAAGGTGATTGATTTCTGATTCAAGTTTAAATTATGATTTGTGGATGAGTGAATGAAATGTATGAAGTTCGACCCATGAAAAGGGCTGCGACGCATGAGTAGCTAAGCCATATTCCTGGCTCTAGAAAGTAAATAATAAATAAAAATTTAAATTTTGTATTTTTTTAAATTTAATTCCCTGAAAATTTTAATTGATTTCATAACATTTTGCACCATTTTTTTACGCAACTTTGTAATTTACAATATATGTCTATGATCAATATTTAAGGAATAAAAGCTGCTATCAAATTTTTTGAGAACCCTGTATAATTAAACAAATAATAATCTTAAATTACACTAAATTGGCAAAATATTATTAATTGTTATTATATTTTAATTATAATTATATTTTATTATTAATTGACTTTATCCAACACAAAATGTCGCTAAGCAAAAAAGTGATCAAAATTGACAGGGGCAGTTCAACAAAAATTATTGCTATGAAATTTGAAACGGAACAAACTCATTTAGATTCCGTTTGCAATTGTTATACTTCGGTTGAATTTATCTAATTTCAACCGAAATTATAAAAATTATAAAAAAATTTTATTTTTAAAGGAATTAATTTTATTAATAAAATTATTTGCATTTAGGTTCGAAGAGTTGGTGATAATTTTTGTGGCCACAGCCTCCAGGATCATATCAAGCTAAGTAAAGCTCCTATGTAATACAAGTCTCGGAGTCCTTTTTTTCCCTTTTTACACTTCCAAAATCAGGCAATTTTATGGATTATAAATTGATATTAAAAGTAATTTTTTATAAAACAGATAACAGGATCCATTGAAATAGAATATTAACTTTTGGTAACTTTTTATAAAATCGGATTCAGTATCTAGCGTTTAAAGAAATTTGTTATTCAAAGGTCAAAGTAACTCGAAGGAAAACTGTAAAAAAGTTTTTATAGTGTTTTCTAAATATTTAAAAATTAATTTTCTCGTAGCTCATTTCAAAGGTTTTCAGTCAACCTCAAAAAAGCGAATGAGAAAACAAGAAGGCAAGAAAGAATATCCTGAAAACAATGTTCTAAGTTTGTTTGTTTTTTTGATGACCATAGCCTATTTAATGATCGATGTAAATCAAATGGAAATCTGAAATTTGATTAACAAGAAAAATATCGCCTATTTCTGCCAAAAACCCTGTGATCTCGAGAATAATAGTCAGCTGTCTACTTCCCCAATCGACTGCCAGAATCTGAGAAAAATCTCATAAACGAATGGTGGATTAAATTTTGCAGGAGCTTGTAGACAGTGTTAATTGCGGAGCGTTCTTTTCCTTACAAACTTTCAAAATCTAATGTTCTTTATTATTAATTTTAACTTTAACTTAAGTAATTTTAAGTAGAAAATTTTGACATACTAAAATATCATACATTTGCAAATCATTTTCCAATAAATTAGATTCAGCACATGCCGAAAAAAGTGCACATTTGAAATTAAAAAGTAATTTGAGGCAAAATAGTTTTTTAAATTTTTTTCTTAACACAGTATAAATATTATTTAATAATAAGATCGATATTTTTAGAGATTTTTTTTTAAATCAAAAAGCTTCACACTTCTTTTGTACATTGAAGGTTTTGCGAATTTTTGTATATTTCAGTATATTATAATATTTCACAATTCTTCAGAATTGTAAAATAACATAAAACTTGCAGATGATATTTAATTAGTAATGCCACTATAATAGTGTTCGGAAATTAATTTAATCAATATTTGATTTTAGTTTGAATCGATTTTTATTGCTCGAAATGCTCAAATAATTGCTCGAATTTCAAGAATGAAAGCACAGAATCCAATAACTGAAAGCTCACAAAGATCTCAAGGTCCCGTATTTTACCTATTTTATAATTCGGCCCTAATGACAAACCGTACATTTCAACAGTAATGACAATGTACATGACAAATATATATATATATATATATTGGGCCTAATTTCACGGGATTTTCGTGTCACGAGGAATAATTATTAGACTGTATAGTTTGCATTCCTTCACAGAAAAAATCCCTTTTTTTGAATCCCTGCCTGAGGATGACCCTTGAATATATATATATATATATATATATATATATATATATATATTCCCTAAAAAACTTATGATTGAAACATATGAGAGTTAATATGTGGTGCAGTGAGATTGCGATGACCAGCGGAGTCAAAGTTATTGAGAAGGAGGCAGAAAGAGGCATAAGGGAAGGGAGTCATAGACCAAAGGAGGTCTGGTCTTCAGTGTTGAATACTCTTACAAGCAGAGAAATAGGACAAGGGATTAACAGGAAATGGTGACAGTAAAGAAAACGAATACTTGGGAGCATGTGCTTTGAGACGTTTCGACATTACACTATCTCCAAACAAATAAGATGCGATATTCTTAAAAACGCTACTTTTGTCAAGTAGAATTATGAATACAACATTTATGAATACAACATTTGTAAATTTGTATAAAATTCTGGTATTAAATTTTGGTTCTCTATAGCGAACTATGCAGATAAAACTTAATTATTTTAAGATTTTATTGCCAGAATAGTAAAACTTTCTTTAAATTTTAAGCATAATTATATTAAATGGGGATTGTTCGAAAAAGTATATTTAATTATCTCCACTATACAACAAAGTTAAATGCAAAATGCAGGCATTGTTTCAGAGGGAAGAAAAACATTCTTGGTGATTATGATAAATAAATCATTTTAATCAATCTGAATATTATTAAAAAAAACAGAATTACGAATGTGTGAAAAACACAAATGGCATTTCTTTTATTCACAATTAAAGTCATTCTTGATATTACTATTTGTTGATTTATACATATAATCTTACATTTGACCTTATTAAATAAATAGAGTAGAAGTTACCAATAGTTTCTTTTATTTAATAAAAAAATGTAAGAAATGAACACAGACATTTCGAATCGACGAGTGAACGTTATTTGGTCGTTTTCAACAAGTACAATGATATGCAGGAGAAACAGAGATAACTCCAATTTCCAAAGTTAAGTAAATTATTTCTGAGGTTTATTTTTAATGAAGAGGAAATTACCCATTCCATTAATTAGACAGTAGAATTTCCAGGAAACTCTTTACTATTTTTAAGTTTCTACTTTCCAAATTAGAACAGAAAAGTTAATTTGTTTTTCGTGTTCTCATTCTCATAAATATTCATGGTCACTTAATTACATATTCGAATTCGAAATTTTGTACAGTATAAGTACAGGAAAAGGGTCCTACTAAAAAGAAGAAAAAATCTTCTAAACGTTATCTAATTCAAGGAAGAAATTAGGACTGCATTTAGTGATAAATTAAAACATTTTAAGTAAAGATGAAGAGTATTTAATGTTAGTTCTTTTTTATAAATGCTTTTATAGATAGATACTCGAGATATAAAAGTTCTATTGATTAGGACCATAAAATTAATTAGGGTAATGTCTGCAGATGAATTTTTGCTTTCTAAATATTAGAGAGCCAAAAGTTCTCCTAGTTCCCATTGTAAAATAATTTAGAGTGATAATGCGAATTTCCCAGATTATAATTTTATTTTTTAAACTTTTCCTGTATTTTGTTTCCCAATACTATATTATTATTTGACATTAATATATTAATTTTTTTGTCTGTAGAATAAAGTTAAACCAGGCACGTAATACAAGTCACAGTGTACCCCACTATGTACTATCTAACTGCAATTTGTATTACGTTAATTTACGAAGAAATATTACGAATAAGTACAAGTACAAATATGTAAAAGAAAAAAGATTATTCAAAATTAAACAAGGCATATTACATTTATCATATGAGGCAAAAATAACATTAAAATAGTTCACTGAACAAGAAGACGTTTGGAAGAATAACATGAACTTAACAATATTTTCAACAGAAAAATAATGTATTAATGTTGAATTCTAACATTTTATGAACATTCCATCTGTTTATGAAAGATTGATAAGCTATATGGAAATAAATGGGAGAGATAAGCAATGAGATGAGACACAGTCTCTATTACGAGATAAGATTTTACCAAAATTATGTCCTGAATTTGCCAAGCGAAAGGCAAATACTGCCTTTGCCGAGATATATACCTGTGATATGAGTTTTTAGACGGGTGTTCGCTCAGGTATCTTCCGGTTAAGCAACCACAAAATTGGAAATATCCATAAATGAATACATATGATAATTAACCAGTATTTCGTATGAGATTTAACCAGTAGTTCGTCAACAATCACCTTTCCTCATATATAAATGCTCGGAACTTCATATTTTCTTTGCTCAAAAAAAACAAAGAGGCACAGAGACACAGTTGGTGTGGGTGTTATAATTGATGAACATATTAGGTATGGTAAATACTCGCTGAGTGTTCTCTCAGATATCTTCCTCTTTAAATGACAATAAATGAAAGTTACGAAGTCCATTGCGAATATCCATAAATGAATAAATATGAGCCAAACTATTTTGATTTTATTTTACGAGTAGTTCTTTAATCAGTCACCTTTCCTCATATTTAAATGCTCAGAATTTCCTATTTTCTTTGCTCAAAACACGTAAAGTGGCAGGGGCACACATTTGGAGTGAGTTTTAATGTTGATAATGTGGTGAGCATACATTGGATATTCTCTTAGTTATCTTCCTCTTCAAATGACAATAAATGAAAGTTATAAGATCCATTGTGAATATCCATAAATGAATAAATATCAGACGCACTATTTTGGTTTTGCTTTAGTTCATCAATCACCTTTTCCATATATATGAATGTCCAGAATTTCGTATTTTCTTTGCTCATAAACATAAAAAGACAGGAGTATATAATCCAGAAATGATTCATTTCTCAATAAATGATATTCTTATACAATGAAGGCAACTATATCAAGATTAGATATATTTCAATGACAATTTTGTGTGCATATACTTGGAAACTTTAATTCTCTCTGAATAATTGGTGAATGAACTGGGAGCAATGAGTAAAGAGAAAAATTGAGTTCAGAGGAAATATTTAATATTAGGAAAGACTTTTAACGTCAAAAGAACGGAGATAAAATAATAATTCAATAAATGATATTATTTTAGCGAATTATTACTCTTTTAAAATCCCATCATAATCGTAAACAATCTAGTTTACGTTTCTAAATTAGATACAGTAAGTGCTTTGAAATGGAATATGATTTTTAAGGAAGTAGCATCGCAATTTGATTACAAAATACTTTCGGACTTTTGGATTAGAGTGCTGAAGGCATTTAATTTTCGCCTTTTCGTTATTATAAAAAGCAAAAAAGTGCATTTTTCTTTTTTTTCGATTTCAAAATAAATAAATAAAATTGAGCGATAATATTGCATTCAATTTACAGGAGTTTTACTCCTATAAATGTCTTTAAAAGAAATATCCTTTGAAATAGAAGAATATTTAAACTGAAATACTTGTTTGAATTATTCTTATAAGCAATTAATAAGTGAGATATGGAAGATTTATGAGTTCTTTTTCACGTATTAGTGCTAAATTTAAATGATTAGTGCTGTAGAGCTTCAGAATCTGACGATTATTGGAAAATTGTTGATGATCTTAAAATATTGTTCTCTGAATATCCATCATTTCCAGTGTCGTGATTTTCTGAGCTAAGTACAGAATCAATAGCGCTGATAATGTTCTATTACATCTCGTATTGAATAGCTGAACATGCATGCGTGATATGTAACATTAACAACCGAGTTGTGATAATTTAGCTTTACACCACATTCTTACAATAGGCTCAAAGGAAAAAAATCGCATGAGTTATGATCCAATGAATGCGACAAGCAAATCTTTTCTTCAAACCATGCCAACCAAATCTCCCAAGGCATTAAGTATGGTAAAAGATAGAACAAACTGTTAAATATCGACTTGAATGAAAACTGCACTTGTTGATATAGTCCCTCTAATAAGAATTTCGATTACTTTTTTGCTCCATATAGTTTCTGCCATTTTTTGTTTTTTGTTCATTGATTAATTGTTGTGGAATTCCCAACAATTTTCTAATGATTGATAGCATTTGAAGTCTGAGTACGTACCACCTGTCAGTCATATTTCGTACTAATACAAGAAAGTCTACTAACAAAAATTTCTGTTTCCTGAGTTTCCATAAGAAAAGTCAAACAACTCTCTCCATCACCCCTTTCTGAATAATTAATTATTTTTTGCTGAATTCCATGTACCTAATTGAGATATTCTTATTGTATAATATCTTAAATGAAAGGTTAAATCAATTGAAAGTGCGATACATACTCTTATGTTTAAAAATGCATTAATTATGAGTTACGCACGTCATCACAACACGTCTGATGCGCTAAGCTAATTTATTTTCTTTTATGTTTTCTAAACTGAAAATTTAAATCATTGTCACAAGACTTGTGATGCAAAATAAATTTTTTTATCAAAGCTAAAAAAGTGTATAAAAGTAATTAAAGTAACAATACAATGTATTCATTAGTTTAAATTCTTTTTATTGCATTAATTGCATTCATGGCTGACACATTTTGAAATGTTCTTCAACTAATAGATTATTTGCTTTATACATTTTTCAAAAAAATAATCTTTCTTGTCAAATATAATTTAAAATTAAATATTTCTTCTCAGCAAGATGTAATATTTTTGCTTAACACTCATTAAATTTTTTAAAAATCTTTTAATTAAACAACGTGTGTTTCTTTGACGGTGAAGAACAATGGCCGTAATTTCAGATGTCTGTCAAAATGAACGTATGAGGGATCATCTGAAGGACTTTTAAATTTTAATTTAATTTTCAGGCGAGATTCTTCATTATGTAACTTTCTTTTAAGACCGAATATTTCTAAATGGAAATGAAAAACAAATTTGTATTTCTTAACTTTCTTTTAAATGTCAGTTTAAATCATTTCAAAAGGATAAATATTGTCTTAAAGGTAAGAAATAATTATAGAACAGATTGAAAAAAGAGCCTTGAGAGACAGAAAAATATTTATCAAATTTCAATCCAGAATACATCTTGAACATCATCTACTCGTATTAATATTTTAAAATGAACACATTTTCCGAATTCCATTTTCAGTGAGATATTTTCAAAATTAAAGAAAGAAAGATAAGATGGCAGAAAATAGAATATGAATATAGAAAAACGAATTTATTTTCAGGGTTTAAACACTGAAATAGATTTTTTTGAATGATTTTGAACTAGTTTTTCTTCGGAAGGACAAAAGTACCTGATATCTCTTACAGATAAAGATATTATCAATGCATTCCATATTCTTTTACTATTTGAGAATGGAAAACAATATTTAAAAATATTTTAATGTAAAATATAAAACATTTTAGGGTTGACATTTATAAACTAATAGCATATGCGCATTGCATCAACATATTTTCTTTTTATGCAACTGCAGCATTTATATGTTTTTGTCTACTAAATTTAATCATTTCAGATTTGCCATACTCTATAGTGCCACAAGCCAAATTTTAGTTTCCATTAGCTTGTGTTTTGAAAACTTTGTATTAAATTTATTTATTTATTCATATTATTATTATTTTCACTTTTCTATGTATTTCAATACTTCATGTTTCATCTAACATCCCTTATATACTTTTCATGCTAAATAAGTGAAAAATATTCTATAAAAATTATAAATAATGTTATTTTGTTTCATATGAACAAAATATTTTTAAAAATAACGCAAAAGATTTATATAGCTTGATAAAGCTTTCATCTAAGGTAAAGATGTTAGTACTATAACTTTGACCGCGCTTTTCCAAATTATCAATATCCGCGGATCAAAAATAATTACGTGATTGACTCGATAGGTTCGTAAAAATTATTTTTCTGAATTTATATGAAATAATAGTCATATAATTTAAAAACAAAAATAAATTTCGTAATTTTAATCAGTAATAGATTTTAAAGCCACTATTAGGAGGAATGTCAGCAACGTGAAGAATTAGAAGAAAATAGAATAAAAAAATTATAGAGAAAAAAGTTGTCTTTAAATAATTCAGTTGAAAGAATATTTTGGACTTATACATCTTGTTTAATATTAATGCTTCTGAAACATTTTGATTCAATTAACTTTTTGTTAAAATGCAGGATCAATTCACTAAAAAGAACGTGTGCTCAGTTCTCCAATCACTCTATTTATCAAGCAAATCCGAATTTATTCTTTTACATATTCATCCAAATAAAATTCAGATAATTAAAGTGATCAATTGCCATAGAAATATTGAGCCAAAATCTAATTTCAATTGCTTGTCTAGAACGAATTAAGTTTCAAGATAGATGATAGATTCTATATTTCACTTTCAAGTACATTTATATTAAAAACACTAACCAAATTTAATCTAATATATATATATATATATATATACAAAATATTTAATATTCATTCGCTATTTTTTTCTATACAAATAATGATCCTGATCAAAACGATTAATCCTTTATAAGGATAAGAATAATCGATATTCAATTATACGTGGTTCGAATTAAATGTCTTTCATTATTCTGCTTTTCACGTGCCATATAAATATTTGGCTTAAAAATATGAAATATGTTTACTTTTTAAAAAAATTCCTTCTGCTGAAGAATTATCCCTTTTAACACATTGCGGACTTACTGTATAAAGAGAATGATTAATCTAATATGGTGAATCTAGATGATTCAGCGTGGAAAATAATAATAATAAAGTATCTTATTCGTGTTTTTCTAAATAAAATCTTTTTTTTATTTTGAGAGTACATTTTTTAATTGTTAGTGAATTTTTATTTTTTGACAATACTGTCTTTCTTCCGAATCACTCTTAATTAAGTACTGTATTCATATACATATTTGAATAAACGTCGGATAATTTATCTATTCAGCGCTTATTTAATAAAATAGTTATCAAACAATTAACTTTGGATTGAGAGCAAAAGTACTAGAATTTTAGGATTGATTATCAAAAAAATCTGCTCGCTTTAGGGTTAAAAGAGAGTTTATATTAAAATGACTGGAAGTTTGGAGTGTTTTGCATAAGCAATGAGGAACAGTATGTAACAAATAATATGTAATATATTTTTAGATTGTGACGGCATTAGCAAGGAATAGATTGTGAAGGCATTAGGATACATTAGCAAGGAATAGTAAGGCAGAAAATTGCAATGAAAAAATCCCATAACCATGATCAGAAATCATATTTTTATGAAGTTTAAATTTTTCCTCTATAAAATTCGAACAAGTTAAACTTCTTGGTGGACACTCGAAAATTGTGCCCACATATTGGAATAGTTAATTAACTACTAGTACTAGAGTGTTAGGAATGACTATCAAAAAAATTTGCTCGCTTTAGAGTTAAAAGAGAATTTATTTTTAAAAGATTGGTAGCTTGGAATATTTCAATAAACAATGAGAAACAGTATGTGACAAATAATATGTAATGTGTTCTTAGATTGTGAACGTTTTATCAAGGAATAGATTGTGAAGGCATTATCAAGGAATAGATTGTGAAGGCATTATTAAGAAATAGATTGTGAAGGCATTAGCATACATTAGCAAGGAAGAGTAAGGCAGAAAATTATCATAGAAAAATCTCAAAACCACGAAAAATGATCAAAATTCATGTATTTCTTTAATAAATTTTTCTCTATAAAATTCAAATAGCATAAATTTCTTGGTGAACTCTCAAAAATTAAGTTCGCGCATCGGGGTAGCTAATTAACATTCGCTACCGAATGTAGTTTCTCCTGTGATTGAAAATGTTAATGACGGCGTGGATTACCACGTGGTTAACATGACGCCCAAAGCTACAAAAGCCAAGAGGCGCTCGAATTAGTTGCTGACAAACGAGAGCTGTATATTGATGAAGAGACACCTCGACGCTGCAGAAGCATACAGTTAATCAGCGGATGCACGGGGCTTATCAATATTGACAGAATGGAATATGGAAATTTGCTTGTTTGGCATGCCATATCTTTACTCCAGGGAGAGGACCTGCAAGTCCTTCCACGTTGTTAGAATGAATTTAGAGCTCATTTTCAATTAAAATTGTCTGGTGATGCGAGAGCTTTATTTAGATTTACAATAGAATTCTAATTGCAACGAAAAGTAGTTACCGAATCTCCACCGCAATGGTGTAATTTTAAATCAGAATTGAATTTTAAAGGTAGACAAGATTAACTAGACGTAAATTGGGAACAGTGGATAGTTTAAATTTAAATGGAAACAAATCATCGATTAGGAAAAATTCTGTGCACTCATTTGAACTCTGGAGAGTTCAGGAATATTTTAAATAAAATATTTGACTATTCGTTAAAATTGTTTTCACGGAATCTTTGTTTACCATCGTGCTTGAATGATAAAAAGCCGTTTATAATATAGTGGATTTTAAAAAAGAGCATTTTATTAGTTTTTTAAATATTCCTTTTTTATATTCATAATTGTCGGGCAAATTCAAATCAATGGAAAAATGCTAGTTTAATTTATTTTGCATAAAATGAGAAATTTATTTTAAGGAAAAAAATATTCTGATTGGTGTTAAATAGTTAACTAAATATGAACCTTTTTAATTCTGAGCATTTTAAATAATATATTTGATTAAGCTACGTATTTTAAATAAATAATTAATAGTAAGTAAAATATAAATCGAAAGTTGTCATGATATTAGAATTCCTCGTTGTTTCACAAACGTTATTTGTAGCTAATTAAACAGTAAAATGTATTGAAATAAAATGAAATCAGGTGCTTTTCGAATGATAATCGCCAATTTACAATTATATTTTTAGATTCTTAATTTGATTTTGTTGTTATTAAGATTATAATTTGTTATTAGTGTTTTAGATAATTTTAAACGATTAGATTTAACATTTCAATTATATATTTCAACTGAGATCAGATGATAAGAGAGGGTCGGCAGCTCACACTCAAATTTGTTATATAAACTATAATAACTTATAAAACTATAACAATGTGAAGGATGCCTCCAGATGTAGCATTACGGAAACAATGCAGGCACCAAATTTTCTATGAAATGAAGTCTTTAAAACTGCAATCATCAGATTTATTAAGATAACTTTGCCCTTTTTCGGTTTGGAGGTGTAATACTTTCAACTTGGTTTGGTGTAATTACTTTAAATTGTCTAAATATACTACGCTGTTGGTAATTCTGCTGGTATTTCACAAATGTAAATGGAAACTGAGTTCTTTTCTTTTTCAGATCATTATTCAGAGCAATAACATTAATATTTTAAAGCTTACGAATACGAATTAAAAAAAGTATATTATTTATTAAATGTCTTTAATAAATTCATCTGTTATTAAATATATTTAGTAAAAGATAATTATTGTATTTTTCACACTATTTTAAATGGAGGATGCGTTATTCAAAGGCCTTAGTTATATCATATTCTTAGAGGAAAGATTCTTTTTTAAAATTTGTTATAGAAAAAGTATGAATTTAAGTAAATATTTTATTTCTATCCTTACGTTTATTAGAAAAGGTATTCCCAAATTTTTAAACAATGCGATCAACATTTCGGAAACAGAATCAGAATATTTCTGAGGAGAAATATTCGGAGAAATAGAACACGTCTTTTCTGAAAGAGATTTTATGGGCCAAAAAGGCATTTTTGCGAAGAAAAACAATTTATTATTAAATATAATTTTATAAAAATTATTTCTTATGTGTGGCTTGATGAGGATTTTAAACACACATCGCTTTTTAATAAATCGTTGACCCACCCAAAACTGGCTCGAGACTCACTAGTACGTTGTGTTAAACAGTATATAATCCTTGCATTAGAAGGTTATAGATAATCAGAGAAACAGTATTAAGTGAAAACAAAAATAAAACATATTTCACTCATTATTCCTAAGTATGAGTAGAATTACAAGTAAAATATTGTTTAAAAGTAAAGCACTTTCGGTCACATTTTCAAATCATAAAATTGCTCATTTGCTTTCATACGGGCTAAAGATTCTTGCGCACGATGACACAGTCACGTCATTTCATTTCTTACAAAAGAAATGGATAACGAGAAAGATAGTTGGTTGAAGTGGCAGCATAAAGTTTTAACATTCCATATCACATTAAATATAAGTACTTTAACCCTTAAATACATATTGCTGCAAATTGTCTACATCCAGTTCCACTAAATTTTATTCAAAAACCTGAGTGGGCCCGTTTTCGAAACACACGTTGATAACCATAGACAATAAATCATGTGTGAAAGAAAAAAGATGACATTACTTTCGGAGGGTGAGTTATATCGTTTATTTACATTTGAATGTGGTGGAATGTGTTACATTTGAATGTGGTACTTGAAGAGATAGTTTCTATTGTTGAGTTACCTATAAAGAAGTGATTTATCTAATAGTTAAAAAATTACTTCTCATCTGTTGCCAGGTAAGCTATCAATGTTTGATGTTGTATTTGAAAATTATATTAGATAATAGATAGATTTTTGGGAAATGCTGTTTGTTGCCAAAAGTCTAGAAACAACTTTTTCAAAATTAATATACCATATTATTACCTGGATTTTTTTTTATTTATTTGTTACGTAATTTATGTCTATTTTCCTATAATTAACGATTTTTTTTTTAAATTTAAGACAAATAATCATGCATTTGAGGGTTAAAGGAATATCCAAATTTATTTTGCTTTCCTAAGTAAAAACAATGGGCAACCCTAAATCTGGAAATATTGCTAAAATTTTGGAACAATGTTAAATAAGGAGGATTGATTTATTTTTTAAAGACTGACTGTCGTAGAGAAAGAAAAAGTACACGCTTTAAAAAGATGTTTTATTTTCGTGTTTACATTCTGTACGAGATTGCTTTCTGTAAGTCAAAGGAATAAGATTAATGGTCTACAAAGAAATTTGTGACCTTTCCAGATGCGACAACAGAGTTACAAGTCAAATAGTATGTTAAAAGTAAAACACCCTACAGTCACTTAAAATTACACTTCATAGCCGAAAAAACTGCTGTGTTGCTTGCAACGGGGTTGGGCAATCATGCTCTCGAAGGAACACCAATCGGGCGTAAAATGCCACCATCACCTTTCATTTCAAAAATCTTCAAACGAAATGCGACGCAGCGGAATTTCATTACGCGCGGTAAAACATCACTCGGTCATGTAGTGAGTCACGTAAACGTGTCAAATGTATATACGAGGAACAGGCAGCAAACACGTAAGATAGAAAGAAAGCGAAAGAAAAAAAATCCTATTCTTTGCAGTGACGCTAAATCAAGAAAGAAAAACAGTAGAATCGGGAAGCAAACGTCATTTAAGTGAAAGTTTCGAGAAAAAGTTTGCGGCCAATCTGTCATTTTGATGGTTCTTCCGCTGTTTCGAAGGAAGGAGGGGGCTTCGAAAGATAAATACGATGCGAAGGCGAATCATCCTTCACTCCGAAGGTTTTGTTCTTAAAACAGGAGGGGGATTCTTCCTCCTTCTTTTTTTATCTATAGTCTTTTTTTTTTTTTCATTCCATTTTACACAGTATAAATTTGTAAGAGGCTGCACGCAATTATTTTTGGATGCGAAGGTGAATTATCTGCAATGGTGGCTTAGTATACTACGTTTTATTTATTTTGGTATTTAATGATTGCAATTATTTTAAAGGTGCGTGGGATATAATGTTAAGCTAAATTAAGATTTCAAAAATAAATGGATTTTTCTGCAGGATAAATGAATTAATAAGCACTTACGCCCTTTTTCCAGAGAATTTTTACATTATTTAATCTATGAATGTCACGTGTATTTTTATTTATAATAAGTAAAAATTATTCACTTATTATTTATGTATTTTATTAAAATGCGTTTTATCATCTATTCATTAATACGTGCAATTTTTTAGAAACATTATAGAGTTAGTATAATTAATTCAGGATTTTTTTTTTGTTAATATTCGAATAAGAATTTCGTTAAAAGAAAGGAGCACATTTTATTGCTTTTTTCTGTAGGCATTTAATCTTTTAGAATATTATTTATAACTGATAAGTTGAATAATATTTAAACAGAATCCAAATAATAAAACTAAATTTAAACGTTTTTAAAGAGCATGCTTTATTTATGAAATAAATTGTAGAAAATATTTTTTACTAAGCAATTGAAAAACAAAGTAAAAATAATAAAAGAGTCAAGCACCGATGTAGTCACTCTATACAATTGGGATTTTCATTACATTAATCCTTAAATTTAAAATTTAAATGCATTTTTAAGAAATTATTTTCTTTTGATATAGACTGTGAGTGCATTTCTTTATGAAGCCTTGGCCTGAGATAGCCTGGTGGTAAGGTTTCGGCTTCGGAAATGGCGAGCTTCAGGCTCTAGACCCGATTCCACCGAAGAACCGTCGTGTAAGCGAGTCCGTCCAAGCGCCCCCCACCCGCTGGTGTGGTGTTGAAGTTTGTTGAGGGGCTGCCGGCTAAGGTGCCGTTCTCGTCATCTGATCGCGGTTCAGAATTACGAATTCCTGTAAGCCCATTGTTTAGGATTCTAACTTTGATTCCTCATTTTCTCAAAAGCTTATGAGCATAAATAATTACGTAATAATTCAGCACCATTTTTTTTTCTTAAACTCGTATGAAGAACTTTAGCACTTTTTCTGAATTCCACCCTTCTTGATTAGTTTTCCTATTGTATATCGTAGCCATAATGTGCAGTGAAAGAGTTAAGATTCATCAAATGCGGACTTTCAAGAGCCCTATATAAATGCCCTACATAAAATAAACTTCTTGCCCCAACCATGCGTGAATGAATGATTGATGTTTGTAATTGCTAAATTTTTTTAGTAAGAAACTGCATGAAATTTAATTACGAAGGGCTATAATTTTTACTAATATATATATATATATATATAAAATTATAAGTAAATAATAAAAGTTTTCTTCATTGACAACCAAAATAACAATAGAATAACATAACAATAGAATTCAAGAGAAACTGGACAAAACCTTTGTCCAGTGATTCATCTCTATTATTAATATAAACGTTGTCAGTTTGAGTGCTACGCTATAAAGAAACAGGAGTTCAAATATCTAATCTTGCTCCATTCTCCCATAAATTCATTTTCCATGCGCGATTTACGCTCAACTTATTACATGGAACAAGAAAGGGCTTGAAAAAAGAAGTAGTAAAAAAGTGCCATTTTTTTTCCCAAAATTTATCAGAACCTGGTAGATTAATAAAAAAAAATGGAAATGTAGTAAAGGAATTTTTGTTTTTACATGGAACAAGAAAGGGCTTAAAAAAAGAAGTAGTAAAAAAAGTGCCATTTTTTTTTCCAAAATTTATCAGAACCTGGTAGATTAATAAAAAAAAATGGAAATGTAGTAAATGAATTTTTTTTTTACATGGAACAAGAAAGGGCTTAAAAAAAAGAAGTAGTAAAAAAAGTGCCATTTTTTTTTCCAAAATTTATCAGAACCTGGTAGATTAATAAAAAAAAATGGAAATGTAGTAAATGAATTTTTGTTTTTACATGGAACAAGAAAGGGCTTAAAAAAGAAGTAGTAAAAAAAAGTGCCATTTTTTTTCTAAAATTTATCAGAACCTGGTAGATTAATAATAAAAAAAATTTGGAAATGTAGTAAATCATTTTTTTTAATTCGCCTATCACTGATTTCTCAGTAAAACATCTATTTTTTGATAAGTAAACAGATTCATTTTCAGTAAGTGTCATCGCAAACATAGAATCTGGTTATTAATGGCGAATTTAGGTATTGTCTAAAGCAACAGTAATAAAACTTAGAAGAATTTAATTAAACATAAATGGCATTTAAGTACTTTTTTTTGAAAATGGGAGCACGAATAACTGAGTGTTCAAATGTAATAAAAGGAATTCATCTGACTCTACTGTCACAATATCAATGGAATTTCACCATCAAACTACTCACTGTATAGTGTTGTTCTGCAGATTAGTATTATGAATAGTAAGCGCTGAAACTCACCGGATTCCAAAATGAAATTGGAGATGTATACGTAATCACTGTCACGTGATTGTGAATCAGTCATCTGAGACATAGAATACGCATTTTCAAATTACTGAAATTGTTTAAATTCAAATATATGCCAAAAGCGCAATGCCATTAAAGATATCTGTTGCAGATTCTGAAGAATACAAGAAGACACGCCACAGATTTTGGCCACATACGGTTAGATGACATGTTATGGTTATATGATCAGATGACATGATATAACATGATCTTAATATCACATGAATCGCTTCCAGTTAAAAGTTATTGTAATAACTGGTATCTGACTTTAATTACTTTGATATTCAAAAGTATTAAAAGTTAAATATGAAATAAAAATAAAAGATTTCTAAAAGTTTGCTTTACTTTTGAAAATTGAAATAAAATTGGTCGCAATATATGCAGAATTTAATCGTAAAATCGATTATCCAAATCAAGCGAAAGGATCAATGTCTCTTGATTTAGCTAACTTAAAAATGAAAGTCGCTTAATGGATTTTTACGCTCAGCGAAGCAATTTAATATTGATTCAAGAATTTAAGTTCTTTAATTAATTAGTCCTGCGGTCCGTGCGAATAAAACTTGTTTAGACATGCAATTGCTTTGGATTGAGATAATATCAACTCATCGAATTCCTAATCAATGGAATGAAGATTTCTCTTTCAAAGTTCAGCGAAAGTTCTTGGAGTAGCAGTTGAAGTGGAACGATAATATTCAAAATTTAACGTTCCGTGAACATTCATTAAAACTATATATGAGATAAAAGAAGAAGCCTGAGGTGAAATTTATTTCGTTAAACTTTAAATTATCCAATAGTTAATTATATAACTGAAAAGTCATTTACGTATCTTTGCTAATTTATCGGATGTCTAATTTGTCTTTGAAAGACGTGTTGCTTCTGCAAAAAAGATTCTAAAATTAAATATTTTATATACTATTGAATTTATATAATCTCCTTGTTATAAAAATTTTCACAGAGCAGGTTAAGTCCTGATTTCTTTTCTTCACCGTCAGCATCGACGAAACATGTTTCTAAAATTTTCTTTAAAAGAAATGTTTAATTTAATTTAATTTCTAATAATGCTTGCAGAATTTTCAGTAAGATAGACACATCGCAATTTGTCTTTTAACACAAAATATTACGGCTGATTGCCTTACATGGCTTATTTAAAATCCTGTTGGCGAAAAACTTCTTTTGTCCTGATAGTTGAAATTTTGAAGTTGAATAAAATGCTATATCAAGAACATATATATAATTTGCCTAGTTTGTGTTATAGACATTTCTTGTGTTCTCTTCTTTTGTGCTGTTATTAATGGTTCGATCGAATGTATTGATATTTTCAGTTCTATAAACTTCACTGTGCCTGTAAGATCTTTAAGGAATCAGAGTACTTTTCCAAATTTTTATTCTAAATTTAACTATATTAATAGGATTCTCTTTGTATAAATTTTATAAGAATTTTAATATAATCTCTGGGGAGCTTGGCATTCATCATATGAATCAAAACGTTTTTCAAAGCGACGTGTTCTCAGTTTTTATCTACTTGATCTTATTTTTTTTGTATTGACTTCATTATTTTTTTAAAATGCTTGTTTAAATATTTAAATATTATTTTTAACTATATATATTATGATATTTATATGTAGTCATGCTTTTGTGTTGCTATTGTACTTGTATATGCTTTTCTTTTTGACCCTTACTAGTTGGCTCCATTATTATTTATATAAAGTTTAGAAATTTGAAATTCTTTATTCTTTGTTGTTTCTTTTTTATGTGTTGTAATTAGCTTTGTGACTCGTGTTACCTATGCGTTTTTGATTAATGCCCTCTGTAAATGGAGTTAGTCTCTGTAGTGTTCTTATTTTTAAAGTAAATAAATAAATAATAAATAAATCAGTAAATGAATGCATATTCAACTTTTCATATACATTTGTGATGTTCGAATGTTTACCTAGGATATTTTAATTTGATTTTATGTAAACAATGTGTTTCCAAGTAAACTGAATATTTTACGTGAGGTCTGAAAGAAATAACTATCCAGTAATGATTTAAATAATAATATAATATCGTAACACTGACAACAAAGAAGATTAAATTAACGAATGTCAATGTTTAATATGAGAAGATTTAAAAATGGTTAGGAGATCATATAAAATCATGCTTCGCCTACCACTTTCTTTAAAATTACATGAAGAATGATTTTTTTGTGTGCAGATATTTGAACATTTTGCTGTTAGTGTCAATCTAATTTACAAGAAAAGAGTATCCTATTAATAAAGTACATCAATGTTGGTGAAAGTAATTTTATTCTTAAAAGCCTTATTTGGAAAAGATAAAATTATAGCTCTATAGAGTAAATGAAATTAAACCAGAATTCATTTCTGATCTTCAAACACAATGGCTCATAAACTATCCAAATTTCGTATATTTTAAGAATGAGACAGAGTAAAAAATGTACATCTCATCTTCCCTTATTGTCAAGACTTTTCTGGGAAACTACGAATTTCAAAACCATTTTGATTTAATTAATAGTAAACTTAACAGCTTCAGAACTCTGATTATAATATGAGCCCATTCATTCTTCATTCATTCATTTCTGGATTTTGGAAATATTAGTGAATGAGGAAGATCAGTCGTTTCATCAGGATATAAAAACATTAGAGGATCAGTGCCAGAGTAGATGAAATCAAGATATGATCCCAAATTACTTTTGGGATCCGAAAAAAAAGATTGTAGGAAAAAATGTCACTCAAGAATATAAAACAAAAGAAATTTTAGGAATGAAATAAAAGATAATAACATTGATTGATTTTTGATTATTTGACATTTTCATTTTATTAATTGCTTCTCATTGACAATTTTTAATTATACTATTACAGATTTACAAACTAGCGGGATTGGTCGCCCCAAAACTTTCTTGCATACAAGTGTATTAGAAACTCGTCATACCAGAGAAGGTCTTTCACAGCAGTGGCGCACAATGATTACGAAATATTAACTTTTGGCGTGAATTTGGCATTTTTACTGTATTTATCGTGTCATCCTTGGCGAGTTATTTGGCGATTAATTCCTGGCATGTGTTTATAGTATCCAAAAACCGAATTTCAGATTTAGACATGCTTTTCTCAACCGATTGAAACCAAAATTTGACACAAAACTGCAAATGTAGTTACAAATTCCCATACCAAATTAAATAAATTTAAATCACTGAGTTTTTAAATTAACGTGTTTACTTATTTCTGAAAATACAGATCGATAGACAGTCAACCCATAATTGAATTTGTCTCAAAATTTGAAAGGCGTTCACACTACTGATCTTAAATATGTGCACAGAATGTTATTTGTCTAGCTCTTTTCCCTTTGTTGTTATTGTGTTAATATATATTCAAACAGCAGCAAAGACAGATTTCCCTGAAAGGAATTTACTAAAAATTTGATAGAAATCTGCAAATTTGGTGTAAAGATATACAAAATTTCAATTTTTTGACGATTACTACATTTTTTCTATATTACGTACTAGCCGCCTTTGGTGATCAGCCGGTTCGCCGGTTAATATGATTAACTAAATATTTTATGCAATTCCTACTTTAATAGCTTCTTCATCAAAATATTTTAAAACTTGATTGTCATATAATTTACTCATAATGTTATAAAAGCCTTTAGTCATAACGTAATATGTATCTCTAATTTTCTGTTAGCTCCTGTAGAATTTATGCTTTAAATTAAAGTGGAAAGGATTAATCTACAATTAATATAATAATATTTTTTACTGCAACAAAGTATTTTGTTATAATATGATTACTGAAAACAGAGTCACTGAGCGTTTCAACTTTATGGGCACTAAATAATATCTTTCTAAATTTATGTAATATCTCAAATATTTGTCAACAAAATATTCTCAGATTCATCATGAGCAGATCGATTCATTAACAATGTTTCATTTTAAATACATCAAACACTAAGAAAATAAACAGAATCATTTAAAATAATCTGTTGAAAACAGATTAAAAGAACTACTTAAAAAAAGATGTACTTAAAACTATGAGCATATACAAAAAATATATAATACAATTTCATTACAAAAGCATACAACTATCCTAAAAATTATTTAAATCAAGTCCGCATCCGTTGATAATAGTTGCCAACCACACAATGCGCATGCGTGAATTTTCAACGCCAGTTACGGTAACGCAAATGCGAGAATTTTCTACTCCGGTTGGGGTAACGCTATGCAGATTAGAAATTTTTAATTTCCTTTATTCTGTTTTATTTTTATTCAAAAGTACTTCAGAATGAATCTGAAAGATCGATTCATTAACAATGTTTAATTTTAAATGCATCAAACATTAAGAAAATAAACAATCGTTTGAAATAAGCGGCCGAAAATTTGTTAAGCCTATCTTCTTTAGCGTGGGAAAAAAAACTGAAGCCTTACTCATTTGGCGGTGGGGAAATGAAAAGATTTTTTGGGCGGGAAAGTTACCTTTTAATTAATAATTAAAATTCTAATTAAAAATTCAAAAATGGGACCCCAGTTGCACATTCCCGACCTCCAAGTTATGCATGTGCCAAATTTGGTAGTTGTAGGTCAAACGGTCTGGCCTGTAGAGCGCCAACACACACACACATTGAGCTTTATATAAGTATAGATATGAGAAAGTAATTTTTTTTCCTGACTTTGAATATTTTTAAAAATATAATAATGGAGAGTCTTTATAAAATTTAATGCCCAAATAAAATCAAACAGCAGTCATTTGAATCATTTCCCTGTAGTTCTTGATTATCGATATACAAACCTTACAGTAAATGATGGGCTAATATCAGATCAGATAAGATATCCATCACATTGCAGATACTATTAAATCAATAAAGAAAAGGGCAAATAGAGTTTATTTAAGAAGTGAAATTAAAGAAGATTTTGCAGTATGCTAAAACGACTGTTTCTTTTCTTTTTTCGTTTATAAATTTTTTAATACGCTGTTGTAGGGATAACGCTGTTTTTTTTTATCAATGAATCAAATTCTTTTACATTATGTATTAAGAAAAAATGCATTTAATGTCTCAACATTAATTTTAATTTAATGATTAACTTAAATAACCTTCCTGCATATGTTAAAAACAAAAATTAATGAGCGATTCTTGAAGTCATATCTATTTTCTGCACATGAAATATACAAAAATGTCAGTTAAATAAGTGAAAGTGAATGTTTTCCTCTGCAATAAAAACATGAATACTGAACTAATTCTATTTTATTTCGTATCTTATCTTTATATCATTTTAAATCTTTTCATAAAGAAGCAGAATATTCAAATCAGTGTATAGTTTGCGACACTTGTTGATAGTGCCAGAATTTCAATATCATGATCATTTTCTGCTGATCTTGATTAAAAATGAATAAAAAGAATAAACTTTGAAAGGAGAAGAGAAAGAAGTCTGCTTCTGTAATAAAATTCTTTAATATAAAATCCAGCATAAAGATTGAATTCTTTCTAAGAAACCTATACATAATATATGAAATTTGTTTCTCTGTTTGCTCGAATTTTGGACCGTTTTCAAAAAAGTTAATGAAAAATTGATTTGAAAGACCTTCTTGATTGAAAAACAACATTGACTAAAAGAGGAAGTACTTCAAAAAAATTTCAAATAATGATAAAACTGAAATTAGAACAGTAAGAAATAAGAATCAAAGAATTCCGGACAACTCTCGAATAAAATTTTCTTAAATATTTTCTTTTCAAAATTCATAATGTTTTTTTTTAAATTTATTCTCTATTTTATCATAACATTTCAAATTGATGAATGCATAGTTTAATTTTGAATTTCTCTGAATTTCCTTATCAAAGAAATATGAACTCATTTTTTGATAAATAATATTTCATTTCGAAGTAATATTTTTGTCGATTTAATGTTATTCTGAGAAATGAAAAACAAGCCATTTTTTCTATCTATATAATACACTCAAATATAAAATGGATAACTATATAATTGTTTAGGTTTTAATGGATAAAATAACGAATGAAAAATTTATCTGGAAAAAAGGTTTTCACTTTTATTAGATTTTTAAACGAATCTCAGTTCAAATTGAAATTTCAATCTATATTCTACCCACGAATAAAAATAAAGTATAAGAAATATAAATATGCATAAAAATGTGAAATATTTCCTGTAAAAAATTGAAATTTTATTTAAAGAATATGTTCTGTCATTTGCACTATTTAATTTGCTATACAATTAGCATTAAAACGATAAATATGCCTTATATTTTTAAAAAATTTTCTTTAAATATTCTACATTATGTCAATTTTTTTTGGTAAATTTCTAATGGGTATATTATATGTTGCAACGTTTCTTATGATATCACTTGAGATAAATCTTCATGCTTCATACGCTGCTCGTCTCCGATCATGGTCCTTAAAGCCCAAAAATCATTCCTCGTTTAATAGTATGCATGGATATGTATGTGTGTGCATGGGTAATGTCACTTTTTAAGCTATCACAATGATAACAATCTTATTCCTGGCACTATCTTAAACTAATATGGTTCTCTGAATTAGAGTCAAGAACAGAAACAGCAATTGAGTTTACAACAATAATCCAGGTATGAGTTAATGTTCTGATCCTTTTTATCAAACAATAATCCATTCATTTTTTAGTTTCTAGTACACGAATTAAACAAAAAGAGAGTATTGTAATTGCTAACAATTCGAGATTTTAGGAAATATCCAAGATTCCTGAATCCAAAAAGCACCTATTTTTGGAATTATGTCTGGTTTTGAACAACGTAACGCAAAAAAAAAAGCTTTGAGGTAGACAAATGAAATTTGGTACATGGTCTTTGCACCAGATTTGTAGATATCAATCAAATTTTGAACTAAATCCATTCTGTAAAAGTCTATTTGCAATTCGATTGCAAGTGAACATGATAATTACATAACGTAAAAATTTAGATGAACCAAATTTGGCACATATGTACAGCATCTATGATGCAGATCAATTCAGCGTCAGATTTGAAATCAAATCCATCAAGAAGTATTGTACTTTTGCACGCATGTAAACGCGATAATTCAAAAACGTAACAAGTGAAAGGAAATTCAGTTACTTGGTAAGTGAAATTTGTCATGTGACCTTATTAGTTTTATGTCAATTTTTGGTTTTTAATCGGTTATCTAAATACATTCGATTTCCTAGAACTTGTTTATTAATTGCACATAAGCGATTCATCGCAGGCAAGATTTAGTAAAATCGCTGGAGTTGCACCAAAAATTGATTATTTGTAACTATTTTCAACAATTCAATTAATATACATGTACTGCTTTTCTTTAACATACTATTAAGTGCACAGTTGTCATGTGCTAAAATCTAAGCGTTTTTACGGCATTGCCAATTTTAAGCGGGGGAAAGGGATAACACTTTTATTAGAGAATATGGAAGAAAGGAGACCGATTACGCGAGATGGATAAGGAACAATTGTTTGCAAAGCCCTGCCTTCTCTTTCTCTTCTGCATTCTTCGCTGTGAGCCGTAAATTAAGAAGAGCGAAGTTAATTGTTTTCAGTATTTGCAATATTTTCAACTCGCACGTAAACACAAACTAGTGTGTCCTATCATAAAAACAAACGTCTTGGGGTTTTTTTTTCCTATGAAAGCAATTGAAATCAGGATTTCAACAATGGTTTCAAATGAAATTCGACATGTTTAAGCTTGTGAAATCTGTCTGGGAAGTTCTTCTCATCCATTACCGTAATTTTAACACTCATTCAACATTAATCGTCCACATAACAGAAGGAGAAAACGCTGAGGGGTAGTTAATTATCTAAATTCTTTTATTATTATTTCATTTTTGTGGCCTAGTTGGTTACATGTAAATATTGGGTGCATTTCTGAACAATTAAATAGATCAGGCATAGCTTCATATCTTTGAATCCACCGGCAAAGTATTTTGAGCCTTAAATTACTTTAAACGTATTATATTAATAGTTTTTCACATATTCATTTCGTGCAGGAATGTTTATAATGGAAATCAGTCCTATAACACCATAACACTGTTAAAACGGGATTGTCTGGCACATTTACCTTCTTATTTTTGCGGCACTGTAACTTCTCATTTTTATTCTTCATGTGAACTGCATAGATATTAAATAGAATACGTCTTTCTCAGTTTTGAGAAAACGGTTTAAATTTCAAGAGCATAATGGAATTCATTGTTGGAATTTCATTATGCTCTTTACTTGATGTTTTTTATTATTAAGAAAAAACAAATAATTTGAAAAAAAATTGTCAAAACTTGGAAAAAATTCGAAAAATAAAAAAATATTTTCTAAAAACATTCATAATATTCAGGTAACTAAATTGCTACTATTAGAGTGATATGTTTTTTAAATATTATACATGTAATGATATTTTAAAATTTAATTTAAACTTACTTAATTTCCTAATTCTTAGTTTAATTTAGCCCATATTAACTTCATTCTAAAATATTCTCTTATTTCCTGATCCCATTCCACTTTTTCTATTTAATTAATTCAACATGAATGCTAAAATTTCTGAATAGGCTAAAAGCCGACACTTTCCCACACTCCGAGTGAAGGGATAAAATATTGCTGATATAAAAAAAATTCCACTAAAAGATCCCTGTGTTTCTCTTGCTTGTGATTGACATGTGTGAGAAATCTCCATTAAATATTCCAGTATATATTCACAAGAATAAAATAGAAATTCCATCTCAAATCACATGAGAAAATTTTTATTTGGTTAAATGGCCTTTTAAAAAAAAAATAACATGAGATATTTTTTTCTTAAAATTCTCAACATATATATCAAATGAGTTATCGTATTAAAAGTTTTTCAATAATTTTAGGACTATAAAACTGAAAAACTGAATATTTAACACTGTGAACGAAATATTTTACTGAATATTTTAACGAGTTTTTTTTTATGTCAAGATATGATCAATACAATTCCAAAAATATGCACCTTATGTTACAGAAATGTAACATTAATTACTGAAATATTTGTACCTTTCTACTTGAATATGCAAGAGCTAATTATTAGGTACAAGATAGAGAATGTATTTGTCAAACAAGGTTGTATTCCAAAAATTCATGCATAGCTATGAATTTTCATAAGGTAATGTTACAATTTTTTGCCAAAGAATGAAATTCAAGAGATGCAGTAATTATTGGAACTTTTTCCAGCTGCATTATATTATTTTTTTTCCGTTCGTAAACATAATTTTAGCGCGTTTTTTGTCTATTTAATATTCATAAGGTGCTTACCTCTGTACAGAAGTAGTTATAAACTGTGGTTATTAAAGAAACTTATGGAGTTAACAGAAGAATAGATTTTACTTTACAGAATAAAAAAAAATGTTGGAATAATTTCATTTCGAAATATTCAGCTTAAGTTCTTGTAGAGATATTTTTTCTTTATTTTATAAAAGTGTAGCAATTCCAGTTATTTTTTTTCTGTTAAAGTTAATAATAATAAGGAGTATATACGTGCACAAAGGTACCAAATTATTAAAAAAAAGTTTTAACATTAGGTGTACAACTTTGATTCCGCTGTATTACAATAAAGGTTGTAGCATTAAGTACTGGTCGAAATAGGCAGATCAAAAAATGTTACAAAGTAAGCCTGGGCATCTGTCAAAATAACGGCAGCATAATATTATAGCAAGGATGTTTGCAACATAAACTGATTCTCGATCAAAGATTTTGATATTACATCATTGTATCGAATTTTCATGATTCATAGTTTTAATTTTTTTCAGATGCTCAAAACATTTTATGTTTGCATCGTCATACTTTATTTTTTATCTTTACACCTCTGCTCTTATATTTTAATAAATGGGTGATTTTTAAAATCTTTTATACTTTTACCATTTGATTGACGCAGTATAGCCAAATATGGGTCTTGCGCCAGTAAATCACAAAACAACAACAAAAACAGCTTTTGATCCAAATTCTCGTCATTTGCGAGAAGTTTAGATTTTCTGCTTCCAGAGAAAACTGAAACTGAAGAGCATCGAATACGTTCAAGTACTTACGGTGAGTCCGCTGTTAGTAAAAGAACTTGTCCTGAATGTTTTAACGCTTCAAGCACAACGATGCAGTGCATCGATCAAATGCATAGAGGACTTTCATAGTGGTGGAGGAGAGAAAATTTTCGACGATTCCGAATTGGAGGCATTGCTTGCTAAAGACTTGTTTCACACACAAAAGAATTGCCAAATCGGAAAGAATTGTCAGAATTCTTGAGAGTGACTCAACAAGGCATTCCGAAACACCTTGTTTCCAGAACAAAGAAATTAGGTTCGTACTAGCTGAAACCGAAAGATGCGGAACGATATGCTTTCTGTTTGTGAACAGCTGCTTTAAAGACAGAATCGGAAGAAGTTTCTACATAGCATGATTAGGGACAAAAAAATGGGCCCATTACGATAATCCCAAACCCAGAAAATCATATTTGCTTATAGGTGCTTACAATGGTGCCATTAAGACCCCGGACATGCCTGCACGTCGAGGACCAAGCCGAATGTTCATAGTGCCAAGATTATGTTCTGCCTTTGTTGGGACCAAGTCAATGTAATATGTTATGAGATGTTCAGATGTAATGATTGCAAACGATCGGTATCAAATGCAACAGATGCGTTTGAGCAGAATATTAAAGGAGAAACGGCGACAATATCAAGAAAGACGCGACAAAGTTATCCTCCAGGATGACAGCGATGTGTCACATGTCTCAAGACTGATCAAATCAAACGTGGAAACGATAAAATGGAAAGTCTTAACCCACGCACTAAATTTTTCAGAATTTGCTCTTACATACCACTATTTGTTTCAATCGAATCACACAACTTGATTGATCAGTATTCGATAATTGCCAAAAGGATGGGGAAACGTAGTAGTTAGTGACAGGCAATGCTTTGGATTATAAATAGTTAACCACTTTTTTAAGAAAATAAAGCCTTATAATTCAGAAAAAACGATGAAATCAAATTTGCACAACTTTTATATAAATAAACAGAATGAGACACATATTTCATTTATGATAGATATTTATTTTATGTTAGTAAATGAATTCGGGTATAATAAAAAATAATTTAAATTATTTATTAGTCTTTATTTATATGTAAGAAACAATGAAAATTATTTGGCTTTAGGTAGTAATAAAAAAAAGAAGCTTTAACTTATTTGTTGCTAAGTCCATAGAAGTGAAATAACTGATAATTTGATATTTTAAAGAAATTAATAATAAAATAGATTCATAAAATACGGTATACTAATTTTTCATTAAAAAATCTATTTTCCATACAATCTTTTATAAGTACATTACATTTCTAAATTATTAAACTATCTTTTTTTATTACCTTTTGATGTTATAAGGATATTAAGAATTTTAAAAAATTAAAAAAAATAAAAAGTATTTATTTCATGTAATAAATTTTTACTTTTTCACATGAATCAGCAATTCAAAAATCAATTGAATGAATTAAGGAGTTGAAGTAAAACGAACTATTTTGACAGTTTTTTTTTCTACGAGAAGATCGGCTGAAATTCCCAATGCCAAAAGGATAATTAATCTTTTAATTAATTCTTTCTCTAAATTTTGAATCGGAAGATTTCAATTACCAAAAACCGTTTTAAAAGTTTGGTAAATTTCATTCATGGCATAAAGAGAAAGATATCGTAATGACACAAATATAAATTAGTGTAAACATTTCCTCATCACAATTAAATACGGTTCTCACGCAGGTTGTGTGAATCCACGAAGGTGTTGAAACATTGACAACTTTAATGTCATTAGATGAAAACTGATGAATGTGATAGATGTTTTATTACCGTGACCTGCCTGTAATTTTGCCTATAATGCAAGCGAGTGACGCATTACTTGCAAAATATTTACTTCCAGAGGCTGGTTATATGACGCGGGAAATCCAGAATATTAATTAAATAAAGATCGTGTGCATAATTAAGTAAACATTCTATGAAGATAATCATAGGGCTTTAGAATAACAAATGTTCTTTTATGAAAGATAAACATTTTAAAGCATAATTAAGGAATCAAGTTTTGAAACACGTATAGTGCGCGGAGAATTTGAGACTTCAGATGTAGAACTTAACATAAAAATCTGTAATTTATGACACAGAATGAAATCTCTGACAACGATCAATAGATAAATTTGCACTTTTTTCACAAATTACCAAGCAATATTTTAATTAACTATCGCCTTTTATAATTATTGAAATATATATATCGCTAACAAATGCTCCTTAAAAATATTTCTGAAGAAAAATTTGAAAAATTAGATGAAATTTAATATTAATTTCAGGTTAAAAAATCTCTAGCATATTGAAAAATATCTTCATTTGTATTTTTAAGAAAAGTTGAAAGGATATTTTGGAAAAAAATAATAATTTTTGCTATGATACAAAGTATAATGAGCAATACTCAGTTGCAAAATATCAAATAGTAATTATTGTTTATTGCCATCTGTTTCTGAAAAACATTGTAAATTTACATACTTAAAGTCGGTAAAAAAATCTGATTTCTGATCACCCGATATCTGTGTGAACGATCATTGTATAACGTAAAATAGGTTTTGGCATTACATTGCAGAATAAAGCGACTTGTATTTCTATGTGGTATCATCAACAAGATGACTTTTCCGACCACAACTACATTTCTGGAAACTTCCCTATGGTTTATTCACAAACTCATCTGAATTACAAGTATTAAATTTGGTTGAGAAAATAGCAGTTAATGCCTGAGCACTATAAGAGAGTCTTTAACTTCATATGTCATTATCTAGTCCTCTACTTCTAGTATCGTCCTTTATATAATATTGAGTCCTTTTACCTCATAATATGTGGCTAATTTGCATTTCAAAATTAATGGCGTATCAACATTTTGTAATTTCATTATGATTTTATAATAATCGACATTCCGTAACCGTTAGATATTTTTAATAGTTTCTTTTTTATTATTCTGTTGAATAAGGGAGCATTTAAAATTCCTATATAAAGTACTATTCCTATTAATGTTTCTGAATATGCGAATAAAAAAGAAAGGACTAATATAGCCATATTTGTATGTTTCCAAAAAGAAAGTCCGATTACCCATTCTTTCAGTTCTCCCTGCTCCATGCTGAAAACATTTTCGGTTTCCCACTGGAATGTTTCATTTATTGATATCTCAACGAGACTTCTATCCTGGTTTGAAGCATGGAATTCATCCGATTAAGGTACCGAATCCTACAGTTTTCAAGCCTTTAAGCTAATGGCTTGAAAGCCTTAAGCTTGTCATGGCTAGAAGATGATATTGCTACATAAACCAAGAGAGCTAGAAAACAACATGTCTCAAACAGCATTGTATCTCGTTTAAGAGTGGTAGGTCCGTGGTTCGAATTACGCTCACTATGTTTTATCCAAAGACTGGAGTTGCTTTTATTTAAATTGCTATCTATTGTTTTTCTAAGATATGGAAAGTTCTAGATCTTTCTTAAATATTCAAATTGGATTGTTCTCAAACATTCTATATGTGCATAAAAGCTGTGATGGGTAAGTTCTCAGTTTCGTGCTGTTGTGTTTTGCTTAGTTCTAATAAATCTAATTGTCGTTTTAAACTAAAGGCGCAGTTTTTTACATCTTCATGACAATATAATTGCAATGCACAAATACGAAAGATAGTACTCCTCACCGAATTTTGCATCTAAAATTTTAGGAATTTTTGAGAAAACCTTCTTTAAAAAATAGCGTTAAGATGATTTAGATCGATCTTGTGGTCTGCAGCAATTAAGCCTAATTGCCTAGAGTTGTCGATGCATTCAGTTCATTAATGGCGAGCATATTTGAGGTAATAAGAAACCCATTTCACTGTTACAAATATATCATCCTCCCAGAAGGGCACTGCGATTTCGAGTGGTAAAATCTGTTAAAAGGATTTATCTTTAGAGATAATTACCTTTCATCGTTGAATCGTTCAGCCAAGTCATCTTTTGTAGGAAGCATAATTATTAATATAATGTGCATCTAGGTCAATCCTCTATTTTCTAACCCGCTGCGGTTAATAAAGAGTCGAATTAGTAGTGATGTAGGCGGGCAGATTCTATCTGCTACTGAAAGCGATATCGTGCTGGTCTGGTATGTAGCTGTTTTGTCAGTGGAAATCGAAAATCGAAGGTTTAGCTCTACTGCAATTCTGAGAATAGTCTAAATGCCATCTCTTGAGTAAGTTCTTTTTTAAGCGTTTAATTTTTATTTAGCATATTGTAAGATGAGTAGAATATTTTTACAATAATTTATCGAATTTTTGGCCTGGACGCTCAATAAATATTCTCTCAATGATTTTAATTAGAATAGTTTAAATGCAAGAAATTTATAAGAATGTGGATATACAGATCACTAAAATAATGTTACTCTTTATCTGTTTTATTTGTAGAATAATATACGTTTTCTTTACATTTCAGAGCAGAATGGCATGCGTCACTTTTATTTATTTAATTGGGATCTCGTGAATGTTTACTGTGTAAAGTCAAATTATTGTAATCAAGAAATATAATTTTTTAAAAGATTGCGAATTATATTGTCTATCTAAGTATGCTTACTCTACTTGTGTTATATATCAGCGCATTAAACTTAAAAAACGCAAAATTAAAATTTTTATATGGACTACGTAAAAAAAAACCCAGTGAGTAAAATGTGCCCCATTCGTTAATAAGGTCATGTACAAAATTTCAGAATTTTATCATGAAAACTCTCAAAGATATGTTTAAACAAAGTTGGAGTAGGATCAAACACAAATTAAAATGCAAATGTTTACAGCTTCAGTGCAGATGGCGCGACGCAGGAATGCATTATGAGGAAATAAAATATGCTACATATCTTTAGTTTTAAATACAAATTTTAAAATCTATGCTTCCTGAAAAATACTTAAAATTTTATATCATGAATTACAGAATATAACTTAAAAATAGCAAAGTCAATGAACTTGCAAAAAACCTTATGTAATCTTTTTTTTACATAATCTTTCCTTTAAGTTATTATTTCTACAAATTTTTAATTCTTTTGAACCAATAAATATCAAAATTATTACTTATTTATTCAATCATTACTTAGTTTGTTAATTTGTGTACGACCCCTAAAACACGAACATCCGACATAATTTTTTCCTATTTGGGAACTCATATTCAGGCATCAAAACTTGGTTTAAGTCATCATTTATGTAGTTTCATATCTTTGAGACTTTTTGCATAGATTGCTGAAATTTTTGTACATGACCTTATTAGAGAATGGGGCACATTTTACTCAATGGAAATTTTTTTGTATAGGGTCCGTATCAAAATTAAAATTTTGTAATTTTTGAAGTTCTATCCACTGAATATTTTAATCGATTTTATAACATTTTACACTTTTGCTACGCAACTTTGTAATTTACAGTATATGTCTATGATCAATATTTAAGGAATAAAAGCCGCGGTCAAGGTTTTTGAGACACCCTTTGTGTGTGTGTGTGTATATATATATATATATATATATATATATATATATATATATATATATATATAATTTTATGTAATTTTAAAACATATTTTAATGTTACTTTTCTTTCTTTACTTTTACCAAATAAAAAAAAAAATTATATCAAAGATGTGTCGTGTGAGTAAATAAATTTTAAGTTTTCTACTGAATTTTCAATTTTGATAAGACAAATGATTTTAAATTTATTCATATGTTTATTCAAAAATAAAATAGTAAGTAGCTATAAAATGGTTCAGATAAGGCAAAATTTTATTTTACTTTAATTTTCCATAATCTAGTATATGAAATAACAAGGTTTTTACAAAAATGTTTCTACTTATTACTTTAATTTACGAAAGACGTGTCTAAATAAGAAAGATGTCTGAACTATTTCCTTCATTAACTCGAAATTACTTTGCGCAAGCTTTATTCCTGGTTGACTTTCCAACTTCTTATCAATCATTTAATGAGACTAATTAATCCCTTTGTGAATCGCACATGTAATAGTGTTTCATCATAATTACTCGAATTCGCCAACTATTTGTACTATTTTTGGTACTCCACGATCCAAGTTATTTTGAGTCCTCAACTCATTATGGATTAGGAGTATTAGGAGAAATTCATTATAGGGAGGAAACGTGAAACCCTATATAAGATTATAAGATTTCGTAAATATTCTTATATGACTTTCAACAGTCTAAAATTTCTTTGGTTAAAATTATTTTATCTTTTATATTTTAAGATGAATCTTCTATAAATTTTCATATACGTTCTCCTTATAATATTTATATGCAGGCTCTCAATTCAAAAGGCATAATAACAAGTATCAAAGAGTAGAATATTATGTACAGTAAATAAATCATATTATTTCCTTAAAATATTCTATTATATAATGAAATCAACTATGCTAATTCCAATAAATATTTTATAATTTAAAATTATTTCATATTTATATGTGTGCATATTATTATAATCTATTTTATTTCATTACAGTATATTATTACCGAGAATACATAGTAATTGTATGAAATTACAAAGTTTCAATATTATTAGGAAGTTGATATAAAATTGATTACGAAATTGTATCGTTACATACATCAAATAAGAGATATAGATGAATTTCCATGTTTATCTTCCTATTCTCCCAAAGTACATTTTTGGCGTTATGTCTGTCTTTTTGTCCGTGAAAAGAGGACTCAAAAAAGCTTCGAGGTAGACAAACGAAAATTTGACATATTTTCTCTCCACCAATTTTTTTTCTTCAAATTTTGAACAAAATTCATTTAGAGGAAGTTTATATATTTGGCTGTTCTATTATAATTCAACATGATACTTACTAAATGAAGATATCTGAGTAGATAAAATTTGTTGCACATATTTAAGATCTAAAGTTCGGATATGCACCAAATTTGGAGTAAAAGATCCGTCAACAGGTTGACCATCTGCCTCTCTGTATTTTCACAAGCATGTAAACGCGACAACTGGAAAAAGCAAAGATTTAAATATTTGAAATTTGGTGCTTATTTTTGTGACTGCAAAAGTAGTTTTGTGTAAAAAATTGGTTTTTATCGGTCGGATGAAAAGTGTGAGCAGAACAAACATTCGTTTATCTATTACTTTAAAATGTATCCTCACGACTAATCACCAAAAAAATTATTGAATATCGTACTCTAATAAACTGTATCATAAATATTATTTGCCAATGGCATACGGTTGAAAATGCGCAAGAGCATTTATCAAAGAATATGCGGTTAGGTTTCGAGATCACTCCGACTGGTTTTTAAAAGCACACTGACTTATTTTTGACTCGTAATATTAGAGTACTGCAGCCAGTTCTACTCAATACCCTGAATTTGTCACAAAGTAGATTTGTTCATTTTTAAGAAAAATATCATTGATATTTACTTTTCTGAAATGATAGAAATGAAGAATTAGAGAAAAGGAAAAGAAATTCAAGTCAATATAATCTGCTATTTTAGTTTAAAGAACTTAATCGGATTTAGTTTTACGATCATTATTTCAAAGTTTCCTTTCTTTATCGCCGTCTGTAAAATAGGTTTCAGCCAATTCATTTCTACTTAATTTAATTTATACTTAATTTAATCCGTTCTCTTTGAAACATCTCACATTATAAAAGTCTGCTACACAAATTTCCGATACACTAATATGGTAAGCCTTGTTCAAAAGTTCGTTCAGTGACAGTAAATGAAGAATAATATCCAAAACAGTCGAAGCGTTATATAGAAAAAAAAATTAGAATGACATATTTACATTATATTAAAATTCCTCTGCCCATCTGAAATTTCTTTTTCACTGTTTATAAATTTGCTTCCAGTAATTCTATTCGTCATGATTTTAAACATTAATTTTTCAAATTATGAACACATTATAAAAACTGGGCATACAGACCTATTAGTACTAACCAGAAATGAAGTGAAAATAAAATGTTTGCAGATTTCTTTAATTTTATTTGAACAGCATGAATGGTGATTAAATTTTCATAATATCAGACATCAATAATTTGCAAAATAACTGAGAAAAAAATCTAATAGAATCCGACTAAAATCTTCGATTTCAAAAGAAAAGACTTTTTGTACGTACACACTAGAAGATTTTGTTTTGATTATAACTTTAAAAATCCAGTTTTTTTCACAGTAGGTCATTAATATATGTTTAAACTCATTTCAGTGAGAAAAAATCATATTACACAAATTATTAATTAATTAAATATTATTTAATGAGCTAATTTGCATATTTTTTTAAACATGATATCTTGAATTCTGATTTGTACAAACACACAATTCATGTTGGAAATTATGCCTACTATTAGTCTTCATGTTGTCTGCCTCAATCAAGTTATAAAAATCTATAGTTTTTTCTTAATAATTGTTTCATCAACGATTAATAAAAAAGCGAGATTTTTTCTATAATTTTAACTTTTAAATATCTATTAAAACTTTATTTCTATAAATATAAGTTTAATTGAAGTACAAAACATCCACTGTTTCATACAGATTATTTTGACTCATAAATAATTGTATTTGGTCAATTTCTTGTTGAGTTATAATTGTTTGTATGAAGCAACATAGTGAAAAATATAATTCTTCATATAATGAGTTTAAAAAATGCCGAAACTAGAGTTTCTAGTGTAAGTACCTTAAGAAAAATAATTATAACTCGAGAAATATTCCGAATATTGAGAATATCTTGGTATCGTTTGAAAGCTAAAGGATCAGTGAACATTTTGAAGCAATAAAAAAATATTCGGTATTTTGAACGATTTTTGAAGTTTCAAGTGTGTACGCACACCTTAATACACCATGAAAAATTATAGAACTATTGTCTCAATTATTCAATTTAAAATCCCTCTTTTATTCTTGTTATCCTTAAATGGGGCTCTCGGCTATTCCAATTTCATCTTTTATGAATTCTATTTGATTTTGATATCATATTATTAAGTTCTACTATCCACATTATCTTTAAATTGTTCTAAACTATTTCACCTTAAACGAATTCTTTTTGGTTTTGATATTATATTATTAGGTTTTTTTTCCTGTCTGTTACCAATGATTCAAAAATCAAAGCAATAATGTTATTTAATCTCAAACTTTTCAGTTATCATATAAATAATACGAATTTATTCGAAATAATACTTTGTAATGACGTATTCTGATTTATTTTGAAGCATTATTTTTATATTTAAAACTGCTGTCACCTAACTAAACTCTTTTTATATGAGCCAATGTTCTTTAACTTTTATCTTTTATCATAGGTCTGATATCTTATTTTTGCTGATAATACACCAGTATGGAATGAAATATTAATTTTTATCTAGTAGATCTGGTATTTAGTCCTATCTGATAATAAACCAAGTTTGGTGATAAACTAATATCATTCACTCTTATAATCTTCCTTTGATCACATATGAAAAATTTAGCTACTATTCGGAAGAAAATTCAATAAAAATGCGGATTCATCTTTTACTTTTCTTTAACTACCATCATTTTTTATGAGTCAAAATGCTTTCATCTAATTTAATTCTTTTTAATTCAATGAATCCTCTTTGATTTTTTTAGCATCTTAAATAACTGTCATCCAGTCCCGACTGAAAACACGTCAACATGGTGGATGGTAACACACGAAGAATCCGACTCACTGTTCGAAGGAAAATCCAATAAAGCTGCACTTTGATCTTATTTAAAGCATTATTTTTTGGCGGTACATGACTTCTCAGAAATACAAAATCACTGCTTCAGTCCATCCAGAAACTCTTCTCCTTTTATCACCATTCACAAAATGGCTTCCAGCTAATTCGATTCTTCCTAATTCAATCAATTCCTCTTTGATTTTTATTAAAGGTGATTGTTCCATCACCGACCAGAGCGTCCTTCGATCGATCCCGAGGGCCACACATCCGATTGATGCCTCTCTCCCAAAATAAAACAACAAAGAAGTCGCTCGATAATGGGCAAGCAATGAAAATGATTTGTAGGGTCAGGCGGAAAAAGCATCTGACGTTTAAGTGACAATTAAGAGCTTTGAGGGTCACCGAGTAGAACACTCCGGCAGATGCAAACAAAAAAAGAAATCAAATCCCATCGCGGAAGAAAGACTGGAAGATGGATGAGTAGGCTAATGCAATGCCTCGGAAAAGAAGGAAATTTTACGTAACCTTATTAAATGAGCTGAGGGATAAGTTATGAAAAGTAAAAATTGCCCTACGAAGTTTATTATTAGAGCTTTTAGCTCTTGAAGAGCAATTTTTTGACATGAACATTCGGTAGACGTAATAATCGGTTGCACAAAAGGGCCGACGAATAAATATGTTATTTGAAGACAGCATGAAGAAAGAAGTTGTTTATTCCAGACTGTTAGATAATTAAGTTCTTGCATTTAATTAAATAAAGATGCAAATAACTGTTTATTTCTAGAAGGTTCGCTGCTAGCCAGAACGGATCTTCGTCAACCATCTACTTATTATTATGAAATGAATGGCTGAAGACCATCTAAATATTTCAAAACAAGTGATATAATGACTAAAAAATAAGAATACATATATATATTTATGTACATACTTTGAAAAACAACAACATATAATGATAATCGCAACAAGAATTTTTTTGTGTATGTGTGAGTAGGCATTGTCCTTATAATGACCGTTTTTCGCCCAATTATTATTTGAAATTTTTTTTCGAATACTATCAAAATATTAAATAAAAATAAATTATAATGTTTTTCATAAAAGCTATATGCTTTAGATATAAGAAATATAAATTTAGTTTAAAATAGTTCCTAGAATGTCATTCATAAAAGCTATTTAAAAATTTCTGGCATTATTAGCAAACTATTTTTCTTTTTAAATAATAAGTGTGTTGGAAATACAGTATCCGAGGTGACTGTCTAACTAGGCAGTTGTTAAGGGCCATTAGAAGGGCAATTAAAAAAATTTTTATTTAATCGCAAATAAATAAATAAGTTTGCAAAAAACTACAATTTTATGAATGATAAAATATTAGGATTAAACTAATTCTTCATTCAAGTATAATTAATTAGGTTCCTATAAGTTTCACTGCTTTCTGATACATAATCACAAAATTAATGAAATAAAAAATATTAACCTAAAATAAACCTTTAACATGTTAAAATGTGCTGAAATGTGAAGCTATTAAAACCAAATTATTAAACGAGAAATCGCATAAATTGCACTCCATAGAGTCGTCAGTAACCGCACTTATGGTTATCTTGGCCAAGGACAAAAAAAACTAAATTGCCACCCATTAAACAAGTACTTTAAAAAATATATTATATTTTTAATGAAATTCAAATTATTTTAAATTACAATAAACACATATAATTAGAAAAAAATTATAATTAAATTGTTAATCAAGGAGTGTAAAACAGTTGAAATTAATTCGAAATACATATAACAAACTGTAAACACCACATTCTTTTAAACTTTAAATTCCATTTTTTTCCCTAAAAAAATCACAACCAAATATAGCATTAACCAATTTAAAATTAAAAGAAACGCCTTTTCTCATTTACTATTCAGCAATTTTTTAAAACCTAGTCTTTAAGATTATTTAATTTTTCAAGCAGGAAAATAGGCAAAGTCTTAAAACATTTTTTTCATAATAAACAAACGTACAAAGTTATTAATTTAAACTTTGAGAAATTTCTTTCGCCCCATTCTACATTTATTTATATAGTTAGCAATATTCTTAAGGCGATATTAAAATTTAATTTTATGATTATGTTTAGTATTTTGCTTAGGCTTTTGTTTTTGCCCCGAAAGTGCAGATATTGAGTTAGTACCTAGAAAAAGTATTTAAATATAATTTTTAAGTAAAAATTGTAAATAGTTATTCTGTGATAACTAAATTTTTCAAATTTAACATCTAATGCATTTAATGTTTGATTAAATGTAAAATTGATTGGATCTTCTATCAGTCTAGGAATATTTACCAGTCATTATTTAATTAATTGTTTTTCTCAACGTAAAGTAAATTTTATAACTTTACGTACAAATTGCTTTGATTTTTTTTAAAATTCTTTCAGTGCGTTCCATATTTATCCTTGAAGAAGATAAGAAATCGAGAATTTTAGTTATATCTTTATATAGTAATTTAAAAATTAAAAATTTGTGTAAAATGAAAGCCACAAACTAATGAAATGGGAAGCAATAATTTCACTTTGTGCATATAGCTTAGTTTAGTGCTATTATTATTAGTTTTACTTGTATTGCAGTAATAATGTTTTTCAATTCGATCCATGATCAGAAAGCATTTAAAATTAATTTTTAACCATATAACTATTTTCGGTATTTTAATAATGGATGCTTAATCTAATATATATATATATATATATATATATATATATATATATATATATATATATATATATATATATATATACAAAACATATTATTGCAAATCATATTAATTTTTTTTAAACTTTATTTTGGTAAGTGAAAAATTGTGCTTTAAAGAAATTTGTAAACTTTTAAATTAATGAATGGTGTAAAAATTATTTATGTGCTAATATTTTTGGATGTTATTGGCAAAATTTTAAAAATTGCACTTAATTTTAATTAAATCAAATTTAAATTTCGAAAAACTCATCAAAATTGCATATTTCTATTCAAAGTATGCTTATTTTGAAATTTATAGCTTTAGGTTCAATGGTATAGGTTCAATATATATATATATATATATATATATATTAGCTTTACTTTTTATAAATGAACTGTTATTAAAATTTTTTTCTCCGAAACGAGTAGGGAATCACTATTCTTTTGTTCTTAATTCATCTTTTAAAATGAATCAAACTGTTTTCTAAAATTATATACTTTTTTTCGTGGCAATATATATATGTATTCTAATCGGTGATTTTAAAAATATTTTTGAGTTATATTGATAATAATTAAATATCAAAGGAATAATCATTATTTACCACAAAATGTACATATCATAAAGGAATTTCTGTCTGTAAATATTTGTATGATGCATTTTACTTTTAGAGTATGCAGGAAATCTGTTAATTTCAAACATAAAAAGTGTCATATTCTTATGTTTTGTCAATGTATTTTTACAAAATAAATTAATTATATAAAACATTGTAAATAATACTTTGATTTTGCCTTTTTCAAATCATTTGAATACCTTCCTAATAAAATCAACTAATACCTAAATAAAACTTTTGAATAGAAACTTTTTGAAAATAAAATTATTATAGTTTGCAATCATTTGATTTCTTATAATTGTGTATTTTGAATGAATAAATTATTTTTCAGTTATTTTAAAAATTACCTCGTCAAATCTTTCAAATAAAACTTCCAAAAATCTGATTCAGGCTCGAAAATCATGCCGAAAAATTAACCAAAGAATTAAAAAACTATAGATGATGATGATCAAATAATTATTAATGCCTAAACAAACCCTTAGAAAGAGGTGTTTCGAAGAATTATAAAAATTACTAAAAAACTTGATAAAAGTCGTTTTGTATTTTGTAAGAAACAAGTTGTTATATTATTTATATGAAGAGAAATATTATTCCGAGATTTTCTTCACATAAGTTGAAAAACAAATTTGGATTGATGTTGCTAATATTCACATCAATATCCAAATTTTGATAAATATTTCGCCAAATCTCACGATTATAGATTTATAGATAACTTTTGAAATACTGTAACCTTTTCTGAAACTTGTTTTTATCAATCTCCCAGCCAACTGCCAAGAGACCATTGATTGATTGTTTTATGATTTGTATGCAAATGTCTCGTATATACAATCAATCTCACTATCTCGGGAAAAATATACCTGCTGCATTAAGGTGTCAAATCTCATATTACGGAAGGGAAAAATACTAGAATCTACCCATAATTTATGCATATTTTTTTTTAAATTGTCTTACCCACATTAGTCAGGTAGAGCAAATTATTCTTGTCATTTGATATGCTTCAATCAATAAATTTGCTGTCAATGAGGTTTAAATAAAAATTAATGAAAGCGTTTTGAGCTTCATGCCAATTAAAAAGTCCATAGTAAAACAAATGTTTGAAATTGTAATATGAGAACTTAATAACTTAGGTTCAAATTGACAGTATCAGCGATAAAACAGGTGCCATCATCGAAAATTAAACAATTTCTGAACATTCTATACCTTATGTAGTAGTCACTCTCTAACAATCTAGCTGCTAATAATATTTGAAAAGCATTCTTAGAAGCCACTAATTTCTTCAATATAATTATATATATATAATTTATGAGTTGAGTTTATTAAACTGAGTTAAACAATTTGAGTTTTTATGCTCATTGGCTGTTTGGTATAAACTGCCAAATTGCATCAATCCAATAAGTACGTTGATGCCAGCAAACTATTTTGATATAGCATCTGCAGTTTATCTTTTATAAAACTGCAAAATATTCCTTAAGGATCTTAAATCAGTACTTACAGAAAGTTATTATTGATGCGAAAGAACTTGTTACTGAAACTGATGTTGAAACTAATTTTAAATCAATAATAACTCGATACCGAATAAAAGGAAAAAAAGTAATTTCTCATAAGAAGCACGAGATAAAACGATAGAAGATCCAAACAATCTTACTTTTAATCAAGCATTAAATGCATTAGATGTTAAATTTGAACAATTTAGTTATCACAGAATAACTATTTACAATTTTTACCGAAAAATTATATTTTATGTAAATGCCAAATGTATATGCCACTCTTTTCCCCTCTTTCCATTCTTATTTTCACACCATAATGCCAAATAGTTCAGGGGGCTAAATTCTTAAAGGTACTCGAATAAAATTCGGACTAAAAATATCTTTGCATTTGTATCCCTTCAGTAAAAATAGCATTTTTTTTAAAAAATCTGCAAACTAATTATTTTTTAAGTTGCTCCCGATGAGATTATTCCTTAAATAAGAACGCTAAGATTTATATGTTTCAAATGAAACAATGATAAAAAGAATTTGTACATACAGGAGAAAGTATACAACTTCCCAAAATCTGGAGTCCATTAAAATATAGATATCAGATATATAATCATTAGCACAGTCTACTAACGGAGCAGTTTTCATTGAAAAATGAGGGCATAAGTCTCATTTATCTCGCAATAAGCATTATGCATCGAACTTTTTTAACACCAGTTTATACAGCTATTTGGTGACAAGAAAGATTAACATATTTTAGAGCTGGAATTATGTCAAACTTATTGACGGAATTGTGTTAACAAGTGAATGAATTAATTTCCGCATTAAGTTGACTCACAACAGCCTGAAAGAAATGTGCCGCAGTGCCTCAATAAACAGGATCGACGGTTAAAAAAAAGTTAAGCCGTTCTTTTAATTACAGCTTTCCTCCAGAGGTTCGGAAAGAGAAAAGTTAAAAGAAAAAGATGTAACCAGAGATTATTTGAATGAATGGAAAGTAGGTTATTTGAAGTTAAAAGTTTATTCGAAGCTGTTGCTACGGGAATAATATAATTGCATAAAAAGACGTATCAAAAGATTCTTACGTAAAAAAATTGAGATTAAAAATATTGACTAAAAGAAAAACGCGTTTAATAGTTTTAATTGATTTAAAATGGAAATTTTGATTAATAGGTTTTCGATCAGATGTTTGAAGATAATTTATTGATGATTATCTGATATGAAACAGTAGTACTTAAGAAATGAAAAATTTTCACCTAGTTTTTTGTCGTGAGCATTTATAATGCGTGCCGAGACATGTGATGAAATTTATCTTAAATCTTAAATGAACACGTTCTCCAATATTTACCAACTTTATGTGGCATAATATCATTGACATAAAGTAAGGATACGGCATAAAAATCATAAACGGAAATTTATTCATGTTATTTATTTCATACAAGGTGACAAATATAGTACATAAAAATGCAGAGGAAATTTTAATTTTTATTCAAATTTGGGAAAAGTTAGTTTAAAGCATGTGTTTAATATAAAAATTCAGAAAAATATCCCTTCTTTCAAAAAATTTTGAGTTAATATTTAAAAAATAACGATTGCTATTAATCAATTTTTAAAAACATAAAAGACAATTCATAAATTGCTTACAATTAGCATCGATGAAAAGTGGCATCGCTTTTGATATATAAATGCAATGGCAGAACAGCATTTATGATCGATATTTATCTTGAAATTAAACTAAACTAAACTGGCTAAAACGAGAATCTGAAAGTTTTTCGTGCCTAAAAATCATTATATTAAATAAAATATACTCTATAAGACATTATTTGTGCATTTTTGCCATTTCCTATAAGAAATACACAAAAGAAAAAATATTGTAATTATTAAAATATACGAACTCGAGATTCTGACGAATCTCCACGTTTCAAACCTCCTTAAGTATAAAAACACTTTTTTGCAATTATGTCTATCTATAAGAAAGATAACTCAAAGACCTTCTGGAGTTATTTGGTACATTAGACCAAATAACTCCAGCTGAAATTTGTAGGTTTGGTTATTTACAACAAATTGTAGATATTTGCCAAGTGTTTAATGAAATCCATTGAAAGGTAGTCAATTGCTCGATTATATGTTAGCTCGGTCACTGCAAAACGAAGAAAGATAGATGGGAAACATTTTACATATATTTAAGTTCTAAAAAATATAGAATCAAATCAAATTTTGACCGAAATAAATCAAGAGCTTCTTTGTCTCCGGATCTATACTTAAACACAATTAGTCCAAAATTATTAGTAAATAAACACAATTAGTCCAAAAATCAATTAAATTTAACATGTAATTTTGTGATTGCAATCTTATTTCTGTGTAAAATTTTGGTTGCAATCAGTCAACAAAAGGTATCCAAAATGTATAGTTGGTGTAGTGGCACATATTTATTTACCGAGTACCACCGATTAATAACAGAGATATAATGTCATTCTTTACGCGATATCTTGGGGGTGGGGGTTGGGACACTGGTTTATTTCTATTTCATTTAATACCATAGATATAGATGATTTCCAAATGTACTAAGAAGTTAAAAACTTAAAATAAAATAGAAAAATATAAAAATGAACAGAAAATTGTTTTGATATTTAATGATATTCTTCTGTGATCCCAAAAGCAAAAAATATATTTAATTTTACTTTAGCAAAAAACCACTGCCAAAAATTTCATCACTAATCTTGAAATATTTAAAACTTTAGAACTATATGCATGCCCTCCTGCCACTTCAAATATTCGCTTAAATATTTCATTGGGATGCTACCTCTAGATATGGATGGATTTCGTTCGGACTAAACTTTATTTTCCATAAATAAATCCACCAGAAAATGAAATCTGTCTAGTTGTTTCAAAAAGTATTATAGTTTATTGTATATTCCTTCATCCCTTCTAATGTAGGTTGGAGGTATTATTTTTGACTCAGTTGTTTATTTTCGAAATCGGAATTTCAAAAAGGAACAAATAAATGAATTATCCTAGAAAGTTAAAATATTTGAATTTCCTATTTACAAAAATGAGTGCATTTCTGTACTGGTTTGATTGCATTGTTCATTTTCATATACATACTTTCGTCTGATATGTCCAGATAATTTTCAATAAATATTTAAAATATTCATAAATTATATCGTACTATTCGACTGAGGATCTGGAGAGTAACACTTTCTAACGATTTAATTCTGCAAAGTGGAGATTTGCAAAAAAGATGTGAACCTTCATTTCCGTCCAGTTAGAGTTTTTTTTCTTTTGTTTCACCTCTATTTTGACGAAATAAATGCTTCCTGGCGCATGTGCAAAAATAACGTTTCCATATATGAGAATCGACAGCAATATGGAAGAATTCTTTAACCGATAGGAAAGATAAAATTAAAGTAAAAAAAATACAAATGAAGAACACAAAAAATTATAGGCATTATTATTTAAAAATATGATGTCGCGTTAAATTATACAGTATATATAAAAAAGGAAAGCTTATGGTGAAAAAATAATGATGCTATTAATGATGAAACTAAAGTTATCATCAAGTTGCCAAGATGATGCTAAAGTTACTATAAATTTCTTATCTAACACTAATGGCAAAAACTCATTAATATTATTAACAGCCATTTGTCACTCTCATCAGTAATATTTATAATCGTAACGTGTTTATCTGGAATTTTTATTGCAAGTATTTTATTGCTAGATTAAATCACTAATTTGACGTTATTATTACAGCTTTAACCATGATCAAAGTTTTAATCCGTAGACTAAATTTACAAGAAATTGCATCATACTTAAGTTAGAGTGAAAATTAATCCGTATATCTAATTACAGCATTTTTTGAAAAAATATTTTGATAAGTGTATTGGCAGAATTTTTATTTTATCAACTTTTTAAATCTGATACAAATAGTATCTAATGTTCTCAATCATATGATGCCGTTAGTAGAAAAGACAAAGTCCCCCACCTCAAACATTTTACCGATTTCTGTAATTTCTATTTCATATGAAAATTATTGACGTCTTGATGAATAATTAATTGTCTCAAATTCATTGCATGCTCTTTTGGAAGAGGGTGGGGATAGATTTCCCTTTTCAAAACCACAATACCGCTTTTGCCAAATTTTTATTTCAAGTGAGCCCCTCTTCCCCTTCACTTCCTAGATACGTCATCTGTCCATGACCTCTACGTATATTATTAGCGGTCACTTGCCTCTCCACTTGCCACTTTCAATTTTTGAGGAAGTTCAAAAATAATAAATGGACATACATTGTCTATGAGAAGAAGAAAAATGTGATACAGTCTCCCGGATACAACTATTTTACGAATTTCGCCAATTTTTATTTCATACAAAAGTTCATGATAGACATATAATCACTTGCCGTCAGTCTTCAACACACCTGTCTACTTATGTCGCTTTCAATTCCCATTCACAACCACAATATCGATTTTGTAGAATTTTTGTTTCGAATGACATCCTTAGATGTTACTTTTTGCCCATACTGTTTACTGTTACGTAGACTATTTACATTTTTTGCCAAACTAAATACTGTGGTACTAGTTGTTTTCATAAATGGCTATCTGCCATATTCTTTCCCCAATTCGGAGAGATATGGCAAAATAAAAATTAAATAAAATATAAGAATAGATTTCAGATAAAATGCATTCATCTAAGTCTACTTAAACATGTTATTACTATTAATTTGGAAGAGACATTGATCACTGATAGTGGCACAAATTAATAAAATTAATAAATTCTTGTTAATCGACGTAGATGATAGTTAGCAAAAATGATAATTCAATATCTGTCTAATGTAAAAACATGGTGGTTAAGGGAATAATAAGAGATTTTCATATCATGAAATTTGTTAACATTTACTGACTTAAAAGGCAGCAGCTTCCACGTATTAATTAAGATAATAAATTTTTTGAATGAAAGAAATTATGGCATTGTCATAAATTATACAAGCTGTTATCCATGTCTGTCAGATTTCATACTCTTAGAAATTATTATATTCTATACATATTTTGTTATATTTTAATACAAGAAGATGTCATTAAGCCAACATTTATCTAACCTTTATCGCAATGCTCCGGACTGGGGATTATAATTGGGACACGCAACTCCGACAATTAATGCTATGCTTCTCCGCTTTATAATAAGATTTTGATTTTTAAATGAATAATTATCATGTATTATTCAATATAACTTTCTTATTCCTGAGATCATTCGAATACAGATACCTCAGAATACTGGAACGACCAACCTTCTCATTCAAAAATTACAAAGAAAAAAAAGATGGAAAACTCTACTCCCCCCCCCCCCTACAAATAAAGAAACCGTAATGGCAACCCATGTTTTAAAGGGATTGATATACCTCTTAAAAGTCCTACAAAGTCCACATAAAATGCAAACAACAGAACCTTTCTAATCACTTAATGAACTTTCTTTAAACCTTAATCTTATGTCGAAAAGAAAAGTCGAAACAATGTAGCAAATTCGTCGGAGTAACAATCTAATACAATCTTATAGTACTGAATATTCTTATTTATTCCAGAGAAACAACGTAAGAAATAATCAAATCTAATAAATCCAGGAGGCTTTTAAACCCAACATTTAGAATAATGGTTTTCTCAGTATGATATTATCAGCCACTCATAATGATAAATTTCTTTTTTTTTTATTCCACCGACTGTTTACATATTACCAAAACAAAATATTGTGCTATTAGTTGCTTTCATTGGTTGGCATTCCATTATGATTAGAGAGAATGGTGAAATATATAAACACAGTCCTTTCAAACTATCTTTAATTTAAAATGAATTATGACTTTAATAATTAATGCCGTCATTTCTAGATCTTAAGCTTTATACAATCTTATTATGTTGCATTGTTTTTGCCAAAATAAATGACTTTGTACGTTATCTATAGATTTCTTTGCCTTGCATATGCACAAAGGATAAAGTGTCCTTCCATTTTTAAATGAATGAGGATTATGTGGAAATAAATGTATCCATTGCCAACTAAATATGAACAAAGAAGAAAGTTAAAATAAGAAAAGCAAAATCTATGAATTACATAATATCTTTTTTCATATTTCAGTCACCATCCAGAAGCGAAGACTTGTATTTCTTTCCAAAATAAAATATCATTACGAGTGTACATGACTAGTTATTATCATATGCCAGTTTGAATGAAAAACAGATACACACAGTTCAATATAATATCTCATACATGTAGTATGAGCCCCTATGCTACTCCCTCTACCTCGCCGGCAGATGGAAGTAGTGTTCCAACTAGAAGTATAAGTGAGGCAAACGGCAGAAGAGAGACACTTGGTGCGAGAGTTTGTGAGCTTCGAAGTTGAAGGATAACAGCCATGCTATGTTCGCCTGAACCGCAACCAACCCTATACTTTTGTTCTTTTGCTTAATGTTCGTGTAGTCCTGTGTTCGTTTATTAAAATATGGAAAAGACAAACGTGTAGTCTTCTTTCGATTGAGGACACGATCCTACATACATTTTCAAAAGAATCGTGTTCATGCATGGCTAATCTTAACAGAGCTTATTTAACATGCATGGAAAAAAAATGATACAAACATAAATGGAAGTCTAAGGATTAAATCGCATCAATTCCAGATCTCAAGCACCATTCGGAAGCTACGAAGAGGGCTCCATTTTTCACACGTCACCACCTTTATTCGGTCGAATTGGTCAAACACTGGCTCATCGCACCGGCATTACGGCAGCTGTTTCGGAATTGTTTGGCACAGCCTCTAAAAATGCGATCTGCGAAGGCGGTGAGAGGAAAAAACCATTTCTAAATTTATTAAATTCGTGTTGGTATGGGGGATAAAAGGTTTCATTTATAGACGCAATCATTTTCTTTTGAAAGGCTCCAGCAGGTGTGAGTCTTATTTTGTGCGGCGCAAAAGAAAAAAAATAAATAGAAAAGTCATATAGACGATGAAAAAACTTCTAGTCCTACTCCCTTTCTAAATTATTGCATCATCCTATAGCCAGGATTTGGAATGATGAAATCTCGAGAGCACAAACGAAGAGCTGAAATAACTAGCTATTTCAAAATCTCTCAAAAAAGAATACTATGTAAGCACTGGCGTACAAGGGTTTCAGGAGGGAAGAAAAAACGTTCGTTATTTATTTTTGGCGACGAATTTTTGTTTTATTGGTTTAAGATCTGTCTTCGTTAAACATTAAGATGAATTTCTCGGCTTAAAAGTATTTTTGTAGATAATCCGAGAATTCGTTAGAAAAAAAAAAGTTACAAGTTCGCCAGAAGAATGGTTTTCGGTATTCACAGAAGAGAATGTATTTAATTTTTTGAAAAAAAGGGAAATAACTGTTTATTCTGAATAGTTCAACAGTTAAAAGTAGTAGAGGTAAAGTGAAATAATTTTTGATAAAAGAATGATAAACTTTGTTGAATTATTTATAAGATAAATGTATTGACATCGAAATTTTAAAACAGAGTTCTATGTATTAGCAAAATGAAAAAAGGTTTTTAATGGAAATAAGACGGATTAAAGGGGTTTACGAAAACCCGTATTTTTGTCAGTTATTATTATAAAGTAAATAAATAATTATTACAGAATAATTTAAGAGATTTAATAAAAGTCTGAAGGAAAAGCAAAGCGTTTTTTAAAGGCATGTCAAAGGGAATTCATGTTTGTAGGAACATGGTTCATTTTTGAGATTCAATGTTTTCAATCGATACAAATTAATGTTTTCTTGAAAGAAAATAATAAAAATAATTGAATTTAAGTTGGGTCAATACCATATTAATTACTTGTCAGGTTCTAAACAATCGTTATTAGAATTCATACAGCATTAGATGAATGTCATTAAAAACTAATCATCAGATAGTTAGTATTAAACTTAGAAAAAAGCTAGAATAATTGATACTTTTAACTTTACTCTTCCGTTGGATGTATTTTTATTGTATTCAATTATGCAATTCAAGTGCAGTTAAAAAAGCAGCAATTAATTATTATAGAATAATTTCATTGTTGCATTTATTAAGAAGAAAACACTCATTATATTTTGTAACATATTTCTGCTGTTTTAACTTTTGTATATTCAGTGACCGTTTTTAAAGGTATTGGAATTTTGATATTCTAGGTTTGAAAAAGCTTACAAAAATACAATTTTTTTTCCAGCATTTTAACCAACATTTAAAAATATAAGTTCCTAGATTTTCATAAAAAAATTTAAAATAAAAAATTCCAAACTAGATTACATACATTTATGTTATGGGATGATTAATATGTACGTATAAAATAAAAATGGAAACATTTGAATATAAATCTTAAGTTTGAAACAGAAAGAATATAATTTGTTTTCAAATTAATTAGAAGGATGTATTTTACTCATAGAATTCTGATATAAATCCACAAATGGAAGAAACATCTGCGGTCATCTCGTAAATATAAGTCTTTTCTGTATAGGAAAAGATGCGGTGTACATCTGCAGAAATTTTGAAGCTGAATAAAATGCTTAATTAATACAAATATTTTCTTAAAATATTAAATAGGAAGCTAAAAATTATGCTAAAATAAATGGACCGAAAATTAAATTTCAACCTATTTTCTTCCTTTCTTTATTTTAAATGTTTTATCAATAGCAAAATTCAATTTCTTGAATATGCTTTGATAAAGATATTTAATCAAGTTTAGATTTACAAATTTCTTATAGAAAATTTTTAAAAGCTTAATTTTTTTTAATTATACCAAATCTTATAACATTGTAAAAATTATAATGATGGAAATTTTAATTTCAGTAATACTAACTGATTTATAAGCAAACGATATTTTTAGAACATAATAAACTTCATCAATTCCAAAAAATAATAATAATGTTTGTAAAATGTTTCTGACTAAAAAAATATCTTTGCAAGTGTACGAATACAATAACTGTATTAAGATATATACAAACAAATCAATGGAAATATATATTGTTCCAAAATATGCAATTTATTGATCATCATAGACAGACTTAAAAAGAACTATATAATGATTATAAATGAAAATAACTTTAAAGAAATTTTATATATTTCAAAAACCCAACAGAAATCGTTTCGCTTTACAAATAACGCTTAATTTTTGCAAATGCCTAAATTATCTTTTTATAGGGGAAAAAAACCATTCGTAGGATTTTAATATTATTTAATATACTGATTTTCCATAAAAAATAATTTAAATTATCTTAATTTTTAACAAAATATATGATAGAAATAAGAATTTATTTCGGCAACAGCCATACGCTGTTTTTCTAAGTTTTATTTATTTAGTGTAGGAGTGTTTCCTTTCATTTATGTAATATAGAAATAAATTAATATTATGATTTAAAAAAACTTTGTAAGACAATACTGATGTATTGACGAATGGAATTGTGTATAAATGTTTCAAGAAGTCTGATTTTTAGGTACCATATACTTTTTACAGCACACAGCCGTTTAAACAGTACATATACTCGAAATAAACATTTATGCAAAGTTTTATTGTTTTTAAAAATAAAAAAATAATAATAATATTCTTTTTTTACTGATATCTTAAGATTTGTCAGAGACAGCTGGAAAAAAAAAGATCATAAAAGATCTAAATATATTTAATAATTATCTCAGCAGATGTTCGAGCATTTTATAAATCATTCATTACAAATTCCTTTTTTCAAATTAAGAATGTGCCTTCTTTTCCTGTTGTTCGAATTCCAATCTCCTGAGAAACTAATTATCACTTCCTGAGAAAAAAAAAAGTATTCGTAACTTTACTGATTGATGGCAATTTTCACTTCATAAATAAGAATAGTGTGACAGCGGAAATTATCATCGTCTTTTCATTACATAAAATATGACTCATATTTGTATACACTTTAATTTGAGCGTTAAATGAAACTCATAAGAGGTGATGAACTCAGAATCCTCCATATCTTAATCACATACTTCACCGAAATAAACACCGAAAGCAAAAGAATAAAGAAAAAAAAATCAAAAAGGAAAAATTCTCACTCGGTGTTTAAAAACTTTTCAACGCGCTATGCGATATTTTATTTCTTTGCTAACCATCACTAAATTCTCTACGCCTCTCATCACTTCGTTAGTGGATGTTTTCCCGAACACTTCTCCGAGTAAATAAACTATTATCGCAACGGGAATTTTCGACGAAATCACCCCCCTCGTCACAAGAATCTGCCGTCTCAAAATGTTACAGTGTTGCAATATTTGGAGGGGGCATCTCCTAAATGCATTTCCGCTCTTACTCCAAAGATTAAAAAGAGATATAGAATATTGTTTCATTCGGTGATACAAAATAGTTTGTGAAATTTATTTTGGAATGATGCTGAATTTTGACACAATTAATGTGCTTTGTTTAAAAATTAAAATGTCCTGTGATTTATATTTTAACATTTAATTCATTTTTATTATATTTCGTTTTTTAAAAATTCTAACACAAATGATTGTATAGCTTTAACCCAGTCACTGCCAGTAAAATTTATAAACGCTTATTTTTACAGCAGTTTTTTACGAGATATCTCGTAAATGGCAGTAAATCAATTAATCACCTTTAATTTGACAATTATTTCGTTTGGTTTTTCATTAGTTTATTTAATTTTCATTTAATTATCTTCCAGTAATATTCGATATTTTAAATTTGCAAAAGGCAACTGAATTATAGTAAATCAACTGAAAAAATAACTTTAAAATTGACAGGAAAATAAAAATTCATTTTCAAAATATGATTAGATTTTTATTTGGAAATAAATTTTGAAAAGCATCAGAAACTGAATGAAAGGGAATTAATATAAAGACCTATTTTTATGTAAAAGAATTACACAAAAGTAAAATTTTAATTTTACATGCAACATATTTTTTCTAAATTACTGTCATAAATCTTTCAGTATTAATAAAATTTGCTATTATTGAAAGAAATTTTGAAAAAAACATAAAAGTTGAGATTTTTTATATCTTGAAAAGGAATTAAAACAAATGCGTCTATTTATAAGCGGAATCAAAGATGTGTAAAATATTTGAATTTCATGCCAATTTAGTTTGTTATATCAGCAACAAGCAATAAAAATTATGTAATGACCAAAAAAAGAGCATTCCATTCTGGAAAGTTAAGACTTTAAATTAAATTCTTCCAAAAATATATTTTGCCAAAAAATGAACTATTGTATACAGATTAATCATCCAATAACAGAAAATAAAGATCCAGAAAAATATTTAAAAAATGAAAACGAAATATATTAGTTTTGGTTCATTTAAAAAATAATTGAATTTTTTTTTCTCTTAACTTTTGGCATCGACCTAAGCAATGCGTTTAAAAAAATTTCGATATCGAAACCCTCAAAAACCCAATATAAAATTTCGACCAAAGAGTTTTACTTCAGTTTATAAAATGGCACAGAAATCGAAAATCAATATCTAAGAAGTTTCTGTCAAATGATAAATTCACCTACCTTGAAATTTTATGCTTCAAAGAGATATATAGAAAGAAATCATTTATTTAAAAATCGAAAATTTGCTATATTTCAATACATTTATCTATTTATAAATTCATTTCAGAATGAAATAACGTTTAGTCGTGTAGAAAGTAGCATGACACACATTGAAAAAGAATTCATTAACGTAATTGATTTTAAAAAGTATTATGGTCTTACATAATTTTTCTGATACATGAAAAAATAAAAGTATATCAATCTTTAAAACTTGATAATACATCTAAAAAATCTGAAACAATCCGATAATTATAAACATTCACATTTCACGAATAAAAATAAAAACAAATAATAAGGGATAGTTATTAACAGGCTATTTTGTATACGTCTGTTATTCGTTGCCTAAAAAATACTTCCTTTTATAGTTGAAAAATTTCTTATCTTTGAGATTTCATTCCATTCTATCTTAATTTTAGATTCTATTCTATCTAGATTTTATTCTATTCTATCTCGCCGAATGAATTTAAGTTGCAGTGATTATAATCTTAACTCCTTTTTACTCATGTGAAAGTGTCTTTCAGAAATTGGTTTTCAGATAATGAAACTGTAGATAAGTGGACCTGATACTAGACTGTGTAAATTTCAGAACAATACTTTTCAAAAAAGATAATGTTTTGATAGAATTATTTAAAATCTTGAGATCTTGCAAACTTTTCTGACTATTTTAAAAATCTTCTAAAGAGTAGTTATCCTGGTAAAATATGATTATCAAAAATAAAAAATAGAAATTGCCATTAATTAATTATTCTTTTGAGCTGTAATAAGTATTTACGCGGTATCCAAAAAGTTACTCATCCTCTGCTAATTACTCATCGAAATATCATCGAAATATTCCAGATATTCAATTCTTTAGTGCTTTTATTTTGGAAAATATATAGTGTAAGTTGATTACATGCATTAGAGTTTTAAGACAGCACTTACCAAAAAGAATCTGAAAACTTCCTAATATCCTTAACATTTTAAAATTGAAATACCACCTTTTGGTGTATGCGAATTTTCATCGGCTAGTACTTAATTTCAAATATAATACGTTATACTAACGACATTAATTGGACATTAATTCATAAACATTTTTTTAAAGGCACCATGGAAGACTTAAAAATGAAATCAATTATTTTCAAGTAATGACAAATAAACCGTTCATTTCATGTCAAACACACTTTCGCCTATCTAATAATGGAATATATGTTTCAGCGAACGAAGAATCTTGATGTCGTTATGTTCGAAAGATAAAGAATCTTGATGTAATATCACAGCGTAAGGCAACGTGATTTTGACTGCGTACATGCTAAAGACTACTATGTTAAAAGTGCTAGTTTTGATCTGATCACCGGAGCAAAGTAGCATTGGATATGGTCATTACTTGGAAGAGTAATTAATTGTGCACGCATGTAATTCTGTTTGTCATCAGAAAATGAAGTAATGTGAACCATTATGTTAATTATGTAAAGTTAACCATTTATATGGTTAATAAGTATCATAATTATGTTAAGTTAATCAATGTTATATGAACCATTCTGTTACTTATTTTAAGTTAAGAAGAGTAATACTAGAATTATAATTACAACTCAGTATATATTATATAAGCAAACTGGAAGTCACCCTTTTTAAAATATCAAAAACTCAACTTCATTTAAAACTGTTCTGAATTTAATAAAAAAAAATAATGAATTCTGAATAATGATACCAGTATTATATTTACCATATCAAAAATATTCTCGAATGTTTTGGTAGGACGTGATAAATAAACGTTTGAAGACGTCAATAAATTTTACTATATCACAATGTAAGAAATTATCCTCAAACGACAAAATATTATCTTACAACTCTACACCACACCTGAAAAATTTAAGGTTTAGATCTTAACAGTTATACCTCAACGCATTTCCTCAGTTTGATAATAAATATATATGCCATCCCACAGCAATTAGTCTGCGTTACGATCTTCTAGTCTCATTAAATTTTAACCCACCATAAACAGTTGCCCACACCTAGACCAGTAAATTCCTAAAAAAGAATAACGATAATCTTATCAGTCTCCTTAATCTTAAGTAGTGGCTCATACTTAAAGTGACACATTACTTTCGATGCATTATAGCCCACGGGGCCCGCTTCAAATTGAGATCACCCACTTTTCATCACCTCTTACTTTTATTTATTATTATTATTATTTTATTTTCTCTTTATCGACTTAATTCTTTGAGGGTGTCAGCGAGCCTTAAATCATCTTAATGATGCTATCTAAATTACAAAAGTCTGCTGCTTCCTTTTTAATTTAAAATCCAGTAGTACTTTCTTGGAAGGGAGACGTAGATTAGAAGTCACCCTTTTCAAATTAGAGCAGGGAACGTTGTCAATTAATATTATGACAGTATATTTCACGAAAGGAGAATTATCTTTGAGGGGAGAGTGTACACGTCGAGACAATTTATAAATTCTTAAAGGGATTTTATGTGCGTAACTTAAAGGAAGCTTAATTATAAGTGAAACCTTCATTTAGATAAAGAGATAATGATTACTTGGTATTTTGATAATTTATTTAGGAAATATACTGGGAAACCGAATTTTTACAGTTGCGAGATAACATAATTGTGAAGTAATTATGATTTGGTGGTTATGATTGTTCATAATTTAATTTCGAAGTTTGTGAAAATCTATACATGTACAGTTATTTTTAATAAAACTGTAATTTTATAAAAATAATATTAATGCATGAAAATAATACTTTAATTTTGGTTAGACTCCTTTTCGAGTTATTTTTTAATAAAATATAAAGTGATCATTTTTTGAATACGTTTTATATTCACTTAGATTAAATCGTGGAAAATATCATATAGTTATAACAAATAAAAAATATTAAAACAATTGGATAACTCAATTTTTTTTAAAGATATGCGATAAATAAGACATAAAAATTGACAGGATTTACGCCAATTAAATATAAAATTGTTTAAAAAAATTGTAAGCAAATACAAGAGGACTGCCTAAGATTTAATAAAACTCGTTTCCGTATAACTTATTTACCTTCTAAAGAGCTAAATTATTTTTAAAAAATAATTTAGCTCTTAATTTTTTTTTATTTATTTGCAACAACGAAAATATATAAATAGTTTCATGATTGTGATTTCTTAAACGATTTTGTTGTACGATTTAGTGAGCAAAAAATGATTTTAAAGATCAAAATTGATCAAAATTTGAGTTTAAACCATTTAACATTTTAATCTTTACATTTTTTTCTTACTAATTTAAATAAAAATAAAAAAAACTTAAATCATTCAGTATTAATTATGTATATTATTCTAATTAAATAAATTGCTTATTTGAAAGTCGAAGGACAGTGAATACAGCACAAATAAAACATTTTATCAAAACTAATCCGAGTCCGAGATGTTTGCAGATAAAAAAAGAATCCATTTCAGATGTTTTATATCATTCGAAAACTAGATCATTGTGTGACAGTTTGACACGTATTAAAGCGTCCAGTAAATGACCTTTTCCACACGTGTTCCTCTAAAAACCCGATACAGAAGCCCATTTTGTGCCGTATCGGTTTCGGCCAAGATCTGAGCGGTTACACAACTGCCATGAAACAAATAAGTCATCCACATTCATTTGGCAGCTAAATTTAAGCCGGAAAGAAAGAACCACAAGAAAATAATAATGAAAAAACGGCCCCCAAATTCAGATGATGAATCGCACCAATTTGATAACGCTCCCTCTTTGAAGCTTCGCGAGGGCGACAAGCTGTCTGACGCAAGCGGGCTCAACTTTATGATCAACACAGCTGTAATGCTGATAGGAAATCCAATTCTTCACGGTATTTCTTTTTCTTTTGCCGCAGCACTTCTTTCTTCTCCCTCTTCAAGAACCAGAAGATTCAGTTGAAAGCATAATTGCTATGGCAGTGACCTCTCACCCGGGTCGGAGTCTGCCTTGTCGTAAGTAATGGGATTGGCAAAAAAGTGATATTTGGCCCAGTTTTTATTCCATGACGTTGCCTGGGATTAATGGTAAGAAAGTGCGGATAATTATCTAGCGTGAGGAGAGATGTTATTTTGAACACGTGCAAGATGTGCTGGAGCGGTAATAGGATGTGTAACTATTCTTGGGATTTTAATCACTATACCGAAGGCTGAGCGCAGACGTGAAACTCATTCGAGATGTGATGGCCGGCGGTTACGTCGCTTTGGGCAAGGCGAATGGAAACTTTTCAGAGGCCGTGGAACAATTTAACAGCCTGGATCGGCCTATTAAATTTAATAATTCGCTTTAAGACGTGGAAGTTAAGATGAGAGGCTATAATGGTGATTGTGTCTAATGCCGGAGGTGGCTCTTATTCTATAAATGGTGTTTCACGCGAGATGCTATTTATGACACTCTGGACGTGGAATGTAAGTTCTTAAGGCATGGATGTTTTGGTAAAGGATCGTAAAAATATATCGATCTTGATGTAAAACCATTAAGGGAAAAAATAGAGTCTTTTAAGTTTGATAAAGTATTAGTAAATGTTTCAAAAAGCGATTTAGAGCAGTTTGAATTAAGTATTAAACAAATTTTATGGTAAAATATAACATCAGATTCCAATTATTACTATTTTATCAAGGAACTAAAAAAATCACACTCCACAACTAATTAATTGTTTGTATTTCAATACATTAAAATGTTTCTTATTTTATTAGGTATTATTCAGGTTGATATAACTTAGGAATAAAAGTTCAAATTTAATCCCATAAAACACAGCCATATATATATATATATATATATGTGTGTGTGTGTGTGTGTGTGTGTGTGTGTGTGTGTGTGTGTGTGTGTGTGTGTGTGTGTGTGTGTGTGTGTGTGCGTGTGTGTGTGTGTGTGTGTGTGTGTGTGTGTGTGTGTGTGTGTGTGTGTGTGTGTGTGTGTGTGTGTGCGTGTTTTACTTAGCAAATTTGTCCTTAATACTTAAGCGGAAACTTCAGATTTGAAGTTTCCGCTTAAGCAGAAACTTATGAGTAATATTTTATAAGAATACAAAATAATAGCGTAGCTTAATTTGAGTTTGATACAATATTAATATTTGCTTTCAATGTTTGGTGACAAATAAACGTCCGCTTATCACGAAATACCGAAGTTTCCTTTTTAAAATCTGCTAAATATTATTTAGAAATTGTTAATATGCGAGATATATTTAAATTAAAAATTTCAATTCAGAAACAATATGAAATTAATTTTTCTAAAGCCAATAAAATGAATGAGGATTGAAATAGAGATATGTAACATAAATATTTTATAATACATATCATAGAATCATTTCTTAAATTTGACTTTGGCGCAAATGTGGATCGTGCGCCAAAAAACCTCACAAATCAATCAATCTTAAATTTGACATTATATATGTATTTTGAAATGAAGGGTGTGGTAGTAACTTCATAAGCCATATCACAACGTCCGGACAGGAGTGTACACTTTGGTTTAATGGTCTTGTTATTCAGCTATGAACCTTAACGTTGCGAGTTCGAATTTTAACGTGCACAAGGGTATACGAAAAACGTCATTTTTCCTTTTTGTATACATAAAATATTTTATATTATTCAACAAAAAAAAAATGAACACATTGACGATGACAATTAATACTTTGAAATAAGGAAAAGGGTTGATCTTTCTATAAGGAAAAACAAATTAAGTCGGTCTTATACATCATTTCTACTGAATAATGGAAACTTATTTTATATGTAACAAACATTTGATTGTATATGATATCGATTGCTAGTCTTTAAAACTTGTTTATGCTTAAATTTATCTAATGCGAATATTCAATAATATAAGCATATAAAACACTTTAGTTAGGTATAAAGGTTTTGATTTAAACTTCAATTGTCTCTGGCTGTAACAATTCTTTAGTCTCAAAGAGAAAAACCACGAGATTTAAAATATAACCAGTATCTCGTCTTAATACATAATTTCATGTCTGAAAATAAAACCTTCCACTTAAGGATATTTTTTAAATTTGAAAAAAAAAAAAAAAAACGATAAATGTACATACCTGGAAAGCATCCAGTTCGTGCTCTCCTGTGCTTCCAACTATTACAGTTGCCGGCTGTCCACCAAACGGCCTGATCTTACTTGATAAAGGCAGCTTACCACTATATTCACAGTTTAAGTAAAACGAGACAGTATCCCTTCGAACGCTAAAAGCCAGTTGATGCCAGTGGTCGTCAAATAATGATTTGATGAAACTTGCCCGTATGTTGTTTTTTTCTGACAAAACCAAAGTCAGAATATCACTAATATATAGCCCGACCTGAAAAAAAATATAAAAATATTAAGAAATTAAGAAATCATTGTATTAAATATATCCTGGTTATTTTTTAAAATGTCCTTTGATATTTAATTATAGCATAGATAAGAAGAAAAAAACCCTCAAAAAACTCAATGATCAAAGATTTTTTTCCTTCTAAAATTAATTAATTATTTCAATTTTCAATACAACGCAATCAGACGATCCTGCTTTCAATTTATAAATTTCTGATGTTAAATTTCATTTTTAAATACTTATTTCAGTAATAAATTAGAAATAAAATTTAAAAAATCATCACCAATAGGATGCTAGTAATTTTTATCTTACTAAAATTAAGTCAATTACTTACTCTAGTATTATCTCTAATTAGCTGAAGTTACAAGCATAATCGAAAATCTTAATTGTGCCTTCAAATATATAATTTGAAACCTTGACTTAATTGTTGATTTATGTTGCTTCATTCACTCAAAAGCATTTTTTTCTCTAAATTCTTACAGGTTTTCGAATAAGGGTTAAAATTTTATTAATTTAATACAAAGGAATTGGACATTAAAAGAACGGTGACCAAATAATTATTTAAATTAAAAAAAAAGAAAAGAAATTTCGATGCAATGAAAAAAAATTTTTTTGCCTATGCCTAAGAAGTCAGTTATAGCACATTTCATACACAGGAAGAATTCTGTTAAATCAAACGCATTTTACAGAAAAATTAAATAAATTCTTTTAGAAACAGCAATGTATTACCATTAACTCTTATTTAAAGAAGTTTCTAGCTAAATAATAGCACGCTTAATATTATTATTATAAATTGATTTAACTTTATTTATAATACCATATCAATATAATGAACATATAGCAACAATTAAACAACGCCTAAAGCAGCAATTCAGAAATCATATGCTCATTTTTTTCATGATTATCATTTTTATAATATGCTTTAATTACTTTTTATTTCGTTCATCTGCGTAATTCTAATAGTGTCATAGTAAATAACACTTTTTACCTATCTATTTACATTTTAAAATTATAATTATATATATATTTAAAATTATAACTATATATATATATATATATATATATATATATATATATATATATATATATATATATAATTTTTGCCATAGAATATTTGCGATATATTCATTTGAAATGGAACAAATTATTTGAATGTATTATAAAATTCCTCCCAGTGCCAAATCAACAAATATCCTATCAAAATAAATGACAGTCTAAAATGTCGCTGACAAAGAACCTGATAAATCACGAGTAATTTAGTTATTGATTAAAATTCATATGCAATTACTGAGGAAGTTGAGGAACGATTGAGGAAATCACGAGAAAGGTAAAAGCCGTAGCGCCATTAGAGTAAAAGTCTGGATGAATTGGCTTTTCAAAAAAGGATATGAATAAAAATCTATTATTTCATAAGAAAAATAGATGTCTGAATTTTTTCTTTCAGTAATTCCTTTATTTTAAAATAGAATAAGAAGCATATACACATTCTGAATATCAAATTTATAAAAAAAAAAATTCTCAAGCAGAGTGATGTTTTAAACATTATAATGTTTACATTGACATTCAAAAGTACATTCAAGAAATATGCCTTGGGACTAAGAAAATATTCGGAAATCATAAAAAAGGTATATAAATGGGGAAGACATTTTTTCTAAATATATTCTTGTGGTTGTTAGAAAATGTTGCAAGGATGTCAGAGTAAATTGACATGTTAAAAATAAAAATGTATTTTTTTTTTCATTCCGTGCATACAGTAGAGGGAGGGAAAAGCAAAATATCTCTGCAGGGAAAGCAAAAGCATTTACATATTCAACAAGTGAGGTGGGTAAAGTTGAAAAAGAAAGCATTTAGAATGATTGATGAACGGCATGGTTCCAAGTTTAAAATGAAGAAAATTGAATATCCAAGAATATGAAAGAGATGTGGAATTTCAAATGCTTCGGTGGGGGTTCACAGCTAGCATTTATTCTAAATAATGCGAAGAATTTTTCGCTTATAAACGGAAGTAAAAATTTGGTTCTTTGTATCCTTTAGCATTTTAAAACTCTTATATTATGAATTAAATTCTTGGATCAGACATATATGTTGTTTGTATGCATAGAATAAAAGAAAAAAAAATGATAAAGCTGTAAAAGAATAATCACAATATTAAATTTATGATCGTTTTTTTAAAAGTGCATCATTGGCTGCCAGGTTTAAAGCATTTTGCTTCCATATTCTGAAGTGCAACACGAAGAATGTTGCTAAGATCGGTGCTAAGTGCAGAAAAGAATATTGCATTAATTCCTGTTTATATTCAAGGCTTCGATTTGCTTTTTTTGAAAGAGGTAAAATGCAAATATCACTCTGCATCTCCATGTATCGCTTATATTATGAACTAAATTTATGGATCAAGTGCAATATATGAAATAACCAGCAAACACAAATGCTACAGAAAAACGAACAATGCTTAGTGTGAACAATGGGAAGCAAAAGAAAAACAGAATATAGAGATAGTCTATGTTTTATATTCTTGAGAAATTTATATTTAAGATTCCATGTTTATCTATTTTTAAAGCAGGAAACATAATGGTTTTTATATAGCTTTTTTTGGCTGCATAATAATAGTTATGAAGAATTTATTTCTATAATAAACGCTAAATAAAAGTAAATACCCTCTATATTCAATTGATGTTGGAAAAACAAACATAATTAATTCATTTTCGTCTAAGCTATTAACAAACCATTTCAGATTTGAGGTACGGCCTTCTTTTTAAGATATATGTTGAGATCTCAATGCTATACTGCAATTTTCTTGGAAATCATGATATTCGTAAAAAATTAATTTGAACCAGATATTTTTTTAAACATTTTCACTTGGAAATAGAAGTAAATGTTTAAGGTTTTAAGCAATTTTTCAATGGATACAGGATATATTACATTATTCTTTCGGACTTTTTTTTCAAAATTAGAGATTGGCATCCAGTCTAGGAAGGGTTCATAAATTAATTATTCATTTTTCTAGAAGGTATTTTAGATATTTGGTTTTGACATTTATGTGCTGTGGAAAAAAAGTTCTTAGAACAAGATATTAACATTGAAATCTGTAAAATTAATTAAAAAGATTACTTTTCAGTTAATCATTTTTATAAATAAAAAATGATATCTGTAAAAATATTAACAGGTTTATCAGATGGAATAATAACTTTCATCTACAAACATAAATAAGATCGGTTCATATTTAATGAAACTAAAAAGAAATCTTTTATTTTTTGGAGCAATTTTGTGATCTACAACAAAAACAATAATTTCTTTTCCATGTGGGTTTACTAAAATTCTTTAAGATAATCATACATTATAAATAAAGAAACAAAATTAACATTTTCAAATTAAAGTATTATAAATTTGTAATATTGATGTTTAACTGAAATCAAATTGAATAAATGATCCATCTTTTATATTATGTTATTAGATTTTGCAAGAAAACAAGAATTATGAAATATTTTCGTTTCTTTTTCAATTTATATTCAATTAATGCCTACTGAATAGCTATACATTTAAAACAAAAGTATACTCATGGAATTCAACATTTTTTTTAGAAAATTAGTGACCCTTGTAACATTCCCCGTTTCCCAGTACTGATAAGACATTGTGTTGTACTGATTCATTGTGTCGTCTCTGCTACTTACTAAACTCCTCGGGATAGCCAGATGGTGGATCTTTTCGCCTGAATGGTCTCGCATCTGTTCATTAGCGACTACAATGAAAGACCACATATGGAATTCCTCATCCCAGAGGTATTGATAGTACCTTCAAAGAGAAAGGGGTGTCCAAACATCTGGATGCTAGATGTTTCTCTTTGTGAAAAGACCTTCCCACGTCCCACTGGCGCCGCTGAGAGAGCATATAGCTCAACCCCGATTGGCCGACGGAGAGCTCAAATGACCAATGTAAATTAAGAGAGGTAGATTCTCGCCGAAAAAAAGCGTGGAGATTTTTTTCTTTTTTAGAGAGGAAAGAAGAAACGAATTGCAGGAACTATTGGACTACGCCCACGAGTTCGGAGTCCGAGAAACTACCCCTGGAATGGTCGTGTTGACGAGATGAAGAACTGAGTTTCATAAAAACCTTCGATTTTGACTATTGTATCTCCTACTACAGGTGTAATAACTATTTATTTAACCAAGATTAGAATAAGTTGTTCTTTTTATATATAGGGCTGTAAAATAAAGAATTGTCTGAAAATTCTGTTTCGTTATTTGATCAGTCTAGATCAGGACATTACACCCTCTTAAAACTATGTTTTAAATGGTTTTAAATTAAACTATGTTAAAGTATGTTTTAAATTATTGTTTAGCTATTGACCCTATTAATTAGTATGTTTTAAAATACTAAATGACGAGTCTTTAGTATGTCTATAAATATATTCTTTTACTAATGTAATTTATATCATAAAGTTTCATATCGATAACTAAAAGAAATACGAACTTTCTAATTTTTTTAAAAATTCCAATTGATAAATGGTAATAACAATGAACAAATAAACCCTGAGCAAAAATCCATGAAAAGTACAAGTGCAAGCGTTGAAAATTTAGGCATTTGATTTTTTTAAAAATGAGTTGGAAGTAATAACGATATAAAAATACTCGATAATAATCCAAAATATAAATATACAACTTATATAATATTAATTGTTTTCTATATTATGAATAGTCAATTCCAAATGTTTATATCTATATTTTTATTAATAAATATGATTTTTCTAATTTTAAAACATGTGTTATATTTCAGTTTAAAATAATATAGGCAGTTTACAAATAAAGTATATATTCCAAAAATTTAAAAACAAATCCAGTCTAGCGTTAATAAATACTTATTTAATCTTCTGAAACATTTATCTTAGAAGAATCATTATACTGAAAAAAAAAAGAAAATAGTCTACAAAAATATAAAGTATTTGTTAAAATTGTAGTAAAAATAATTATATTTCCTTTCGCATCAAATTATTGATAAGCATATTTAAAATTATAAAAAAAAGTTTTTCCAGAATTGCTAAATATCAGGTCAATAGAAGGAAAAAAAATAATAAAATGTTTGTAAAGGAAACTTTGGAATGATTTTTTTTTTTTTTTTTTTTTTTTTTTTTTTTTTGCGAGATAAGCAAACGGTGGCAATTACGCTTGCACTTTTCTTACAATAAATAGGTAGAAGGCACAAAAATAAAAATAATTTTCACTCTGATAAATAATGGTCATGAAATTTGCTGCTTGTATTCCTGAAAATAAAATAACTATTTATGGTTCTTTTGTATGGAACAACTTATATCTGGAAATAGATTTACTTCCAAGCCTAAAATTCTAAACTAAAAATTAAATTATGAAGTAATATTTTAAGGTTTTTAATTTTATATCTTAAAATAATCTCGTTAAATATATTTTTAAATAGATTTAATACAGAAACAGAAATTAGAAACTCCCAACGAAAAATAATATTACTAATACAAAAATATGGATAGAATTGATACAATTTTTGACAACACTTCATTTCTCAAAGAAGCGAGAAAAAAAGAAAATAATTTGAAGACTTTCGAAAAACTTTTTTCAAATGATATAAAGAAACTTCCCAACAAAAGGCGATGAAAATACAATTTAAATATTAAGAAATATTTTTCTATATTTTATTTACTTACACTTATTCCTAAAATGTGATAAATAAAGATAAATTTCAAATTAGTCTGAAGTGAAACTTTTTTTTTTGTTATTTTCGAGCTTGTAGCTTTTTTTTTTTTGTTCTTTGTTTTAATATAGTTTTAATATTCTAATAATAATGAACAGCTTCTCTTTTAAACAACGAAAGTATACTTTCAAAATACCAAAATAAAATTTTAAGCGCATACAAATGCATAGAAATAATAATGCATACATATGATAAAAAATTCAAATAATTTGCTATTTCATGCATATGAAATTTCTTGATTTATATTCAAGTCATAATCTATTTTTTAATAACTGATTTTGAACATTTGAAATAAAATCAACTTTGATTGGGGACTAATATTTCTTCAGTTTCTTTTTGTATCATGAATTAATGATTGAAATTGTTGGAAACTTAAAAGAGAGAGAGAGAGAGAGATCTCTCTTTTAAGAATGAAAAATATTTAGAAATTTCTTTGTTCTGATACAGAAACAAAGAAACTTCAGCATAAGAAGTAACTAAACAATATATCTGCAAAATTTTCATATTTTTGAGGAATTTTCCAGAAAATACCTGCCTTCATCACATGAACATAAAAAATATAAATTCAATAATATCAATGTATCACCGTTCTCTTTATTTTGCACTAATTTCCGCAACATATTTTAAAATTCCTTTTTGATTTTAATTAAAATAATAATTAGGATTATAATTTCAAAATCTTTTATGCAAAAAATTACAATTTTTAATAAGTGAACGCACTTTCTTCTATGACAAATATTTTTTTTTTTTTTTGTGATTATTGTTTTTTAAAATTCAAATATTTCATTACTGACGTTAGTGTAATTCATTTGATCTATTTCTTTTTTTTCCCAGTTGTTCACAATTCTTTGTATTGGTATACGTAGAAATACATATGTACCTGAATTATAAATAGTTTAGGTTTTAAAATGTTTTAAACATGCTTTTCAAAACTAGAATTAAATAATTTTATAAAAAACTTATGACAAAGCAGATTTTTTTTTCCATTTTGATAGTTTTTAAAATTTCTACTCTAAATTTCCCTTAAAATTCCTGTAACATCAAAAATGAAAAAAATAACAAGCATGTTTACGACTGGGTTGTTATTATTTTTTTCTATCATTTAAAGAATATAATGAAACTCTGGAGACTATTGCTACTGCTACCAAACTACTGCTCCATTAAATCCAGAAATATTTAATGGAGTAATAAAGCCATATATGTGAAGTTGCACTAATTATATTAAAAAATACTTCGTGATAAATATTCATTAAAACAAATATAATTCTTAATAATATATACGCTTAACCGAAAAATTGATATTTTTTTTTTATTTTGAATGTATATTTTCATTTAAAAACAATTAGTAAACAGCATTAGTCTACTTTAATACTTTTCAAAGAATCAAAGGAATAGAGAAGTAAACGCTGAAAAAGTAAATTGAGAGCATCCATTTACAAAAATAAGTTAAAAGAGGAAAATGTGTATCTAAAGTGCACTATCAATTATATAAATAATTTCTTCTTCCTAGTACTTTCTTCAAGCAAATATCTAATACAAATTTATTTTGATAATGTCTAATGATTTATGGGCTAGACGAGGATCAATATTTAAGATGGTAACTGAAATATCATGCAATACTTATCTTTCTTTGCATGAAACATTTAAATTTTAATAACTAATATTCTATTTATAATATGAATAAATATTATTCTAGACAAGAAAAATAAGACAATTTCTGATTCCTGCAGAAATGCGTTATGCGGAAAAGAATCATATTTCTTACAATATGACAATTCTTTTTTTTTTCTCCTTATACTCTCTATTTGTATTTTAAGTTCTGGAAAAATATTTAAATTATTTTCTTTCTTCTCTTCCTCTCTGCAGATGTCGACAGGAAGTTAAACAATATTCGAAATTCTTTTGGTTGGTTAGGACACCATATTCTTGCGTTTTCTTTTATTTGTTTATTTATTTTAACACTCGAACTGATTGCTTGTTATGCTGTAAATTACAGAATGTGTTAAGATAAGTAGAGAATTTAAAGACATTTTTAACGTAGAAAGATTGATAAGATCAATAAAAAGTCTATAAATTACTGGAGAATATTAAAGACCAGAATGCAAAAGCGGGATAATTCTACATTACCTTTGTATATCTTTCTCTATTTCTGCTACTAATAAAGATGAATAGGTATGTGTTGGCTCTCAACAAACCTGACTGTTTGTCCTACAACTACCAAAATTGGTAAATATATATCTTGTAGGCGAGGTTTTGTCAAATTTTATCGAAGCTGAATGTTGGCAGCTTTCCGTGATTACTTTCAAAATTATTATTGCTCTTAAACAAATATTAAACTATTCCAAAATTTAAAAAAAAAATTGTATTTTTAATTATATAAATTTAATAGTCATACAAATTTGAATGAATTTTGATAATTATTGTCATTTATATAATTTCAATTATAGATTACATAACAGCCCTGTAATTCAAGGTGTTTTCACTGTTTCATCAAGTATTTAATCGCTTGATTTTGTTCCATTGGTTTAAAATCAAGAAGTACGATTTTTTTAAATATCTGTGTAGTTTACGAGACGAATAAAAAAATTGAAGTAAAAATATCACACAATTTAGAAAATAGAGGAACCGCACATTTACTGCATAATAACTCTATGATATCAGAGGATGATATAGAAAGTTCAGTTTGCAATAAACAGGGTAAAAGTAATTAAAAAATAATTAAATTAAAATAATTAAAATAATACAGCTTTTATGTCTAACAATTTGACGAAATCATGAAGTTACATCTGGATGCTTTAAATGAATTTAAATAAAACGACCCAGCAAGTTCGCCATATGTCTCTAATTTGTAATAAAAGAAACGACTATATAGGACGTTAATCATGAATTGCATTGATCTGGTTGTGAGTGAAATGAACTCGAAATTCTAAAAGATACGAAAAGTTTTTAACATTGGAGAAATAAATAAATCCTTCGAATGATATAAAAAGTCCATTTAAATTTAATTTAAAGAATGAATTTTAAATAAGCGTTTCTTAGATTTTGGAAAAATTAAATTTCAGCCACATTCTCGAAAATCTTTTTACATATTTTTTTCTCTCCATTTCAAATAAATAAAATAAAAGCATCAAAAAGCTTTAAATTAGTTCATTAGACTTAAAGTCGAAAGCTCTTCTCCGGCGGCGCTTCTGCATCAAAAGAGGAAATGGATTAAGAAATATTTTATTCAAAAAGTATAAAAATAAACTTGAATTAAAATAGATTTAAAAAGCTTGAAAAGCTTTTTACGTCTATCCAAAGCTCCAAAGAAAAATAGCATCCTATTCATTGGTCTGGCTTATAAAACACTCATTATTTTGGTGCTTTGATTGAAATAATAATTATTTTTAATGATATTTGAGTTTTACAAGTAACTCACTCATTCTTTTCCGAAAATGTTTTCATATATATTTTATCTTTTTAATAAGATATTGCTTTTAATTAAAGAGCTTTAGCATTCGCTCAATTAGTGTACTTATATACTAATTGAGCATATTCATACGGATAAAAGAAACATATTTTGGTAAAAGACGCTACTTAAATAATTTTTAAAAGGAAATGCTTTTAATAGAAATAAAAGGTATCTTTAAGAGGACTACTTTAACTTTTAATTGCTTGGCAATACAAAAATACTTTTCAGTCAAAAATTAAAAGACGAAATATCATTAATATAAAAGTAGCCACCATTTTTGAAGATTGAAAGAGGCTCTGAATGATTTCCTAATTAAAAAAATGCTAAAACTGACAGGTTATTAAAAAAATATAATAGAACTAAGACAAATTTATAGTGAAAGCTAATTACTATTTGAATAAAAGTAAAGTTTATTTTCGAAATAGGATGATGTATGATTACTCTTTTGTTGCGAATAATAAACAAAATTTTTTCATCGTTGTTTAAGACTTCATTTTAATTCACGAAAAACTCGAGAAATAGATTGCATTTTGAACCTTGAGTTAATCAGTACAAATAATAAAGATGAATGTGTGTCGTATTGGCCTCTACAGGCTAGACTGTTTGACCTAGAGCTACCAAAATTGCACGTATTTATTTTAGATGGTTAAAATGTGCACATTTTAGGGATCGTTTTTGAAATCTTAATTAATTATAGTTTAAGCGAAATATTGGTATTTTTTTCTTCAAAATAACTTACTATATATTAAATTACAAATATTTTTACTTTATCTTAATTACAAAACAATTATCATTTAAAAGATATCAGTTTTTTGTCGTATATCTTTTTAAAACTTTTAATTAGTTTCGAAAAATATTTTAAGTATTTTTACAGCCATATATTCCATTGTTGATGATAAATTCAGATTGTTTTCATTGTTGCTACAAATAGGTCATATTGAATTTTTCTCTTACTGTTGATCAAGATATGAATCTAATTTTTCCATGTTTAGTAAATTTCAATATAAGTGAAGCTTTAAAAATTTTTTCTTAACATTGGGTTTTTTGTATTAATTATTATTACAATTAAGATTTTTATCAGGATTTTCGACAAAATTTTTAAACACTGCTCTCTGGTCGAATAAAGATGTTGAGAGAAAATCTAGAAATGCATAACACAATTAACAGAACATTTTAAGGCTTCTAAAAAATAATGAGCCAAATGTCTAATAAAATTAATTTTAAAAAATTATTGAGGAAGCAAAAACGCTAGAAAACAAACATTTAATTGAATTTTCAGAAAACATTCATTCTATCAAACCAAATAGTCACTAATGGCGCCTAGTTAAATATAATTATATCAGCAAATGAAATGATAGAATATCACAGAATCCATTACGAATACAAAAAATAATTCTCTCTCTCTCTCTCTTTAAATATATATATATATATATATGTGTGTGTGTGTGTGTGAAGTGTGACAGGAAATATGCATTTAAGTTTAAGTTTCTAAAAGTACAAGAATCATTTTAACAAAATCGAAACTGGGAAATCTTGGAGACTCAATACATATTACTATGGGTTAATTTTAATTATTCCTGCACGTGCCATTAAATTACGCAAAATCTTCTGCAAGATTTTAAAGTGAATAAAAATTACTTAATTAAGAAAATAATAGACGCATTTAAGAAGAGATAGAAGATAATTAATTTTTTTCTTTATTAGTTAGCTACTTTCATTATAGAATAAATATATAATTATACCAGTAAATTAATTTCATTAGCAACTAACATTCAGAGCAAATGCTTCCCTGAGAAAAGCCATAGGAATATAATTTGCAAATTTGGCTGTAAAATATTTTACTCACGTCTTTGTAAACCCTTTTACAATAAAATCTACATTGTAACATCCGTGAACACTTACTTGCAAGGATTCTGAGTGCAATACGCGGAGGAGGAATCCTCCAGATGAAGATTTTTTCACCCTGACTGTCACCAGAAGCGAGAATTCCCAGGGAAATGTCCTCGGAAACACTATTTCTTCTTTCTTGGATCGCCAAGATCCACTGGGCAGTAGCTTGTAGGCCGTAGGGCGTCCAGATGGACGAAGGGCTGACCGATGAATTCCTGCCACTTCCAGAATGTTCAGAATACCTGTAAAAATCAATACTTTGTAGATAACAATAAGAGGCACAATAAGAGGTAGATTTTTTCTGTCATTTAATTACTTTCATTTTTTAATTAATATATTTCATTATTTAAATATTAATGAATTTGGGAAATAATTATTTCCAGAATTCATCGAAGTGTGAAATTAAAATTTTTATCAAATTAAATGGATTATTGGCGTTCGGAACGAATTTAATAATCATCTTGAAAGATATAAAAGAGTTAATTGTCATCAAGTCTGCTCTTCTATAAAATAATTCTAAAACTGTAACATATTAAGTGATCGAAATGCCTATCGTAAAATCACATCTTTACAAACATAAAAAAATAAAAAAAAGTGTAGAATAAATAAGTTTCAATGTTATTTTAAATCCGATTAATTAACACACAGGTTTGAGATTATTAAAATTCCCCGGGTTTATTATTATTATCATGTGAGAACATCATACTTTTTTTGGTAAAGTGGTTTTGAAGCTCGAAATCGCGTATGCAATGAATAAAGCATAAATGGCAATTTTCATCATCATCTTTTAATCACATATATTTCTTACCTGCTTTTACCTGTATTGCATTATTATCATGTATGTTTCTTTGAAAGCAGATGAGTTTTTAAAAGGTTGATCTGCTTTTACCAGTATTGCTTTATTATTACGTATGCTTCTTTGACAGCAGATGCGTTTTTAAAAGGTTGACGTAGAGCTATGACATCATAGCTCTTATTTCATCTCAAAATAGGTTGAACTTCGAGCTTCAAAACTTTGTTTCCCATCTAGAAAAATTGAAAATGAAAGTTTAAATATATATATATATATATAAAGAGAGGGAGACCGATAGAGAAATCTCGACATTGTTTCAAACCAGTTTAAAATGGTTAATGACTGAAATTAATTAAAACAAATAATGACTTAAAAATAATAAGGTTCTCACATGATAACTTGAAATTTGCGATCGTAGATTTCATTTTATATATATATTTTTTTATTTTTTTTTATTTATTATCTGAAACGAAAGTTGCAACACTAAAAGTCAAAAACATAATGAAAGGAAATTTAGCCAAATAATTTATAAGAGTTACTTTTAAAAATGCTAAGAAGTGGTTTATAAAGGTGATAACATTTTCAGTCTTAGAAATGAATCGATCCTGACATTTGGAAAAAAAGGAATTTTAAAATATTGCAGATATAAATGAATTTATTTAGAATAACATGACTTTAGAATCATAAACTTTACAAATCATAATTTCATAAAAAAAAAATTTAAATTCATACTACAATACAGCATTAATTGTATATAAATTTAAAAATTACTTTTTGGACCAAGGAGCATTTATTTTTAAAAAGAATTCATTGCAAACTATATTTATATAATATATTACTGAAACATTAAAAATGCAATTCGTTTAAAAGAATATTCAATTGTATGTCGTATTTTATATTTCAGTTCTAAAATAAATAAAGGTAAAAAAATAAATTTTAAAAAAGGATTAATAACTTTTGATTATTGATTGTCTGACACTATAATACTAATGGCGTTTTTGGTATTTTTTCGCTGCACAACATTTTCATGTGTTATGTTTTAAAATTATTCAACAAATTTTCAGTTTCACGTACCAAAAGAGTATTACAAATGATTGTTTGCAAAGGTATTTGAAAAAAAATTTATAAGGTAAAAATGGTATATTATTTATATTTTTTTTTTATATTTTTAAAGTAATTTCTTTTTGTTCTTTCCTGATCTATTGTGTTGATTTCTTTTATTTTCGTTTTGATTCTTTCTCACTTTGTCTTTAGTTTTCGCGTTTTATTTTTCGTTTTCTTCTTTTCTTTTCATTATTTTATTTATTTTTCTTCTTCTTCCCTTCTTTTCCTTTTGCATTTCATTTTCACGTTGTTCAGTTAACTTTCCTCTTTTATTTTCTTCTTTATTCCGCTGCTTTTTTTTTCTCTTTCCTTTCTTTCCAAGTTTTTTCATCTGTTCTCATTTCCATCAACGCATATTTATTTTTTTCTTATTTCTTCTTTTTTTTTCTTCTCTATTACTGCTTAATAATTCTTTTCAATCCATAAATAAAAATAGTGGTGTTTTTAATTACGTGTTTGCTGATCAATTTACATAATTATGTTCCCACAGTCACGCAGTCTGAAGCTTTACACCCTTCAGCATAGATTGGTTGACACAAGCAGTTAAAAAGTTTTCATTACAGAAACTGGGAATATTTGCACCTTCAACAAAATCGATATTTCAATTTTACTCTCATTAAATAAAATAGATTTCACTGATTGAAAAAATATATAGTATAGTTATAATTAAAGTGATAATATATATTTATGTACGTTATTTGGATTATGAAAGAAGAAAATCTGCAATAAAAATTAATTATTCAAATTTCGACCAGCAGATGAAAAGGGTGGTGTATAAAAAAACAAGTAAAAGACACACAAATTTGAAAAGCTAAGCTTTATTTAATCATATTTTTTTGTTTAATGCACATTCCATTTGCTTCAATCACGTATTCAAAATGAGTTATAGCGAGTTCAATAACAAGAAAGACGTCTTTTCTTGTGGAAGTACAGCAATCTGGCATGCCATCTTTTTACTATTGCATAGAAATGTACTAGGTTTTAAATTTCTTCTGGATATCATGGCGTAAAAACTAGAATGTAAGCCATATTTTCACAAATAAATAATTTATAATTTAAGGACGGAACTTAGAATAAAAAAGACTTATTTATATTAAAATCTAAAATACGTTCGATGAATTTATGTTTCACAAAGCTTTAATACTTTTGTCACAAAAAAAACATTGAAACTTGACAAAACGGTTTTTATCTAAAATGGATAGGATATATTGTATATATTCCTTTTATCCAATTTATTTCACAATTGTCCAAATTCGGTAGTTTGAATTTTGGTTTTTCAATAACACCAACAGCAATAGCATTAAAGTTTTTTTCTAAACGGAATATTAATAATATTTACAAGATAAAAGTGTTGCATTGTTAAGATGTCAGCATAAGCTGTTTTCTTAGTTCTAAGAAGAAATCTCGAAATTGAATAATCATTCATAGAAATTGTCCAAATGGAAGAAAGATTGAATTATCAACAGAAAGTTGGAGCAAGAAACTACCATTGAATAGCTGGAGAAATGGATTTAAATGTTTTGAAATTCTTTTCTATTTAATACACAAAAGGTTTTAAAGTAAATGAATTTTGCAACCAAAATTTCCCTTTTTGTTATCCTCTATCATTTAAATAAAGAATTTCATTGTTGATTTAGAGGGAAATAAAATAAACGCCTATAGTTTTACCTAAAATTTCTTTTCGTACTTGAGTCATGCTATTTTACAAAATGAGATAGCCGGAGTACCTTGTCCCAAAACTATTTTCCTCCACTTAATTTTAAAGAATTTTTAAATAAATTCAATTTATACTGAAATGATTAAAATGATGTTTATTACGTATGGCTATATTTTAAGTGAGTATGTATAATATACAATTGAATTTTTAAACAACAAATAATCAATATTTCCGAATTCAATAATTTATAAACCAGAAATCACTCTAGAGAGCTACAAAACACTTTCATGTAAGTTTTCCTTTTTGTATATTTGACTTGTCTATTATGAAAATATTAAACTAATAATACACAGTCGCAAATGAATGTCATTGCAATTCAATTTGACATCAATGAAAGTCAGAAATGAGTATCAATGAAATAAATTTAATTAATATTGTTAGAAAAATTCTTCCATTGGATGTACAATGTAAAATCCAATAAGATCAGTTATAGATAAAGATGATTTATTTTAGATGGAAACACAAATACAGAGGTACACAAAACGGCCTTACAAAAATCAACAACAAACAAGGAGCGCATATTCATTTAACAATCTCATTAGCATGAAGTGCTCGGAGAAAACTTGTTGGATATCATATTCCAGAAGAATACTGTACTGTTCTACTCATACATACTGTAGAAGATGTTAAAAGTCTGGTAGATGGTAATATCTCATTACACTGGGTTAAAGCCCACACTGGCATCAAAGGTAATGAACTTGCTGATCGGGCTGCCAAAGCTACTTCACTTAATTCTGCAATAGACTATCATCTTGGAGAATCTCAAAGCACAATCAAAACTCGTCTTCGTAAAATTCTTCAATGAATGGCAATTAAGATGAGAAAATAATGAAAAGGGCCGATGTACCTTCAGTATCTTTTCTCAGGTAAAAAGAAATAGATGTATTGACAATAAATATTTAGCCCAATTAACTACAAACCATGGTCTTTGCCCGCCATTATCTTAAAATATTCAGTTTGAGAAATTGTAGTTGTAGATGTGGTAATGATTATGATGACATTCCACACTATATTTTCCATTGCCCTTTCGTTCATTATTTGAGAAAATTTATTAAACCTCAGGTACATATTTTCCAAAATCTATCAAACAATCAATTGACTTTAGAAGCTCAAACTATCTTGGATTTCCTATATCATAATGAAAATCGGATTTTCCAAATTGAACCATAATTTATCATAGTTTGTCAAGTACTGTTAAAAGTAGACAGTATCTAGTGAGTACAAGAAAAAAAAATGCAAAAAGAACTCTGTATAGTCGTTTGTTCCCAATCATGGACTCTGCCTAAGACTGAGCCATTGTATATATTTATTTTTTCATTTATTTACTTATTTTTTCCATTTGTTTATTCATATTTTTATCTTTGCTTTTATTTATTTTTATTTTTCATTTTTTTTCTTCTGTTTCCTAAATTTAAATTGGCTACCTTCGGTAAATTTAATTATTTACAAATTATATTTGAATGATTCTGTTGGAATATTACGTAGGCTCTTCCGCTTAAGCCATTTAGACCTCTCCGCTTTTTCTTTTTATGCCTGCACTTTTTTTTTTATCATGTGAGAACATGATGATGTTTTTGTTACGGGGTTTCGAATAATTGAAGGCAACGAATAATTGAAGCTCGAAATCGCGCAGGCAATGAATAAAGCATAAATGGCAATATTCATCTTCATCTGCTTCACTTGCTTTTACCAGTATTGCATTATTATGCATGCTTCTTTGAAAACAGATGCGTTTTTAAAAGGTTGACCTGCTGTTAGAGACATGGGGTTTTCACCATAGTAATCCTACAGGGCTATAGAAGACACCCCTCATTGAGCCATCTACTGCGCATGCGCAGATGGTTTTCTTTATATCTCGTAAACAACATATGTCAGAGACATGGGATTTTCACTTACAAGTACCCCTGGGGGTCCTCTAAGTCTCCCACAATTTTGTATCCATTGCGCATGCGCAGTACATATTTTGATTAATATTGGTCAAATCAAAGTCGGATCGATACCATGGAATTCCTATGGGTCTCGGGATGTCGATTACGTTCACATCCAGTCAGACCGGAAGTTGTTATATCTCGGCTTCTATACAACGCAGAGACGAGTGCTACGCGTCTAAACATTCGTCTCGACGAATAGAGTTGAATGACATTTCTACCGAAACTCTTATCTCGATAGGGCCAAGATCGGGTCTCGAAATTTACAAATTCGAGTTATATTGCATTTGCTTATATCGTTGGATAGTACTCGCCAAAATGTGCGTAACGATATGAGTTTCACGTTGCTACTCCAAGTTATTCGCGAGTTACGGGCTCTCAAAGTTGAAAAAATTTGAATTTTCGAACGAGGTTTTGACCTTTTAGCAACAATTCTCTTTACGACTGGCATCCGATACAATCTCCAGATGTCCCCTATAGAACAATGCCACATTTATATCGCTTACGTTATTAGGAGCCGAGAAACTGAAACGAGAACGGAAAAAGAACATGATGTTGTTTTGGTTTGGGGGGGGTGGAGCTCGAAATAATGTATGCAATGAAAAAATCATAAAATGGGGCATCCTAAGCTTTCTCCCGATGAAGCCTTGCAAAGAAAAGAAGAAAGGGAACGAAAGAGCAAACAGAGGCCGGAACAAAACCTTCAATCAAACCTTCTAAGACAAAACCTTCAATCAACAAAAACGAATGATGAAAATTTAAAATTAGAAGCTGATGGAATTAAACATGAACGTAAAATAGCTTTACAACGGGAGCGAAGAAAGCGTACACGTATGCAGTGTGCACGTTGCAGATTCTCAGTCGCAACACTCAACTTCAAACACAGAACATGTCCATTTAGATTCTGAATAACAACCGTCAACGTTCAACGCAAAGCGTCTCCGTTTAAATTCTGAGTTTCAAATATAGCTTTCTAGCTTTAAGCAATTAATCGAAAAAAATGTTCTCACATGGTAACTTGAAATTTGCGATAGCAGATTTCCATTTTTTAATAATCGATTTTTTCCAAAAAAAATCATTTTTTTTTTATTTTTCATTTTTATTTTATTTTATTATTTTTTTGTTACGGTTTTTTTTCTTTGGCTGTTTGTAGCTTCTAGTACACAAGCATAAGAAAGTTTTTTTTTAATAGCTAGTCCTTTGATAGGTATTTAAATTCTATTTTTTATTATAATTATGAGCTTTTCACCAGTGTAACGCCACTTTTAGTACACAACTAATCATCATCAGAATACATCATACTCCAGAGAGAGATAATTTACTGGAGTATTCCTTCTCTCTACTCGACTGACTACCAATGACTCCTCCCTAGTGCGTGCCCTTGCTTCTACACTTCTCATGAGAGGGCTTCCAATTTTGTAAAATAAATAATGTGCTCCAAAAAAATTCGATTACAAACAGAGCTAACACAGAAATTCTCGAATATTCGGGATCCTTCATGTTTGCCACCAAAACGTTCATCCAGTTAGGAAGCCATTAAATTGACATACGTTTAACAACTATTAAAATAATTGCAAAACCCTTTTCCTTATATTGAAACTTGCTGTGTAAAGAATCAGTATTACATAATTATAATAATATCACGGGAAATAAAAAGGATGCATTAATATATTGGACATTTATTAAAAGAATTGCCTTTGATAATTACATTTAAAGTTATTTTATTCATTGATCAATCTTGATTTTCAATCATTCAGAATTAGGATATTTGCATAAATTAATAAATAATAAGATTGTTTTTAGTGGTAATCAATAAAACCGAAAATAATATATTTACAAATGCTGAACCGATTATCTGATACAAATTTAATTAAAATTTAACCATCCAATATCAGTATATAAAAATAATAAATTAATTAATTTTAAAAGTATAAAAACAGTTACAATTTGTACTTAAGATTAATAAAGACATTTATGGATAAACTGATTTATGAATATTTTTTGAGACGATATTTGGTACATGAAATAAAGTATACTTTTAAAAAACTAACAAAAATTTAGAAACTTTGGTGCCGAATTGAAAATTAAGCTAGTATTATTTCACTTTTGAACAAAAATAAACAAACTGAACTTTTTAAAGGAATTCTTACAAGAACATCTAATAATGTAACCAAACATCAAATTCTTTCTGCCACTAGTTATTCAATAAACTGCACAATCATACATAAAAAAATCTTTAAATAATTGCTCTTATCTTAGAATTTTTCTCTCCTATTATCTTGATTAACAACAAAAATAACATAAAATTCTGATTTCCGCTCAGATTTCTATTCCAAATTCGATAAATTTAGAAATATATTTACTCAGGGTATTCTGATTCATTGCACTTTGTGAAAAGCTTTTGTTATTCAGTTCCTTCGAGTTTGATCCATCATCGATTATTCCTGCGATATTAACGAAATGATTATTGACATTTCGATATAAATAGGTTTAACTGTCGAATAATTCCAATTTCAAAACAGGGAATTATTTTAAAATCCAGTTCAATACATTGATGCCAAGTAATTCTTCACGATCGGATTTTATATTCAAATCACGTTAGCGTTTTAATTTAAATATTTGGAGTTATTGGAATCCGTGCCTTCCAAATTCTAAGAGCGAATTATTTCAAAATTTATTCATTACCAAGTGGAATCACTGATAAATCCAATCTAAAGAGGAGAAGATTTAAATTCAACGAATGATTTTGAAACAGTGAATTATCACGGTATATATCTGTGAAGCATCGCCTGTTTCTGCTTCTATAGCTCTTTAATAAATTGCTTTTCAATCCACGGAATTGCTTTCTGCCTTTCGTTACTAGTAAAAGGATTATCAGTGTTAAGTCCAAAATGTGAGTTTCATATAATCAGTGTAGCCCCATTCTTAGTGTTTGTTTTTAAGCTCTTTCTTCTAATAAACTTCATTCATTCTTATCATAAAGCATTTCGTAAAGACTCTTTATAACAAAATCACATCCTAGTCGAAAAGTGGACGTCTTAGTTTATAAAATAAATTAAAGACAGTTTGTTCATTCTTCCATTAAGTTGTTCATTCTTCCATTAAGTTAAGTCCTGTGTTATTGTCGTAATCAAGATCCGACCAAAAGATTGTTTACCTAAAGCGATAGTTTCCGGTTGTGTGAATTGGTTGAATATCATTATTAAATTTGACTTTAAGCAACATCGGCTCTGAGACAAAATGAAAATCGAAAATTTTAAACAGTGGTTTTCCAAAACGGACTGTCTATCTGATTATTGAATATTTGTCTTTCCCTTTTGGTATTTGGCGAATATTCATTTTAGGCTAAAACCACTCAAAACTTCGTTTGGAGTGTCAGAGAGAGAAACTCCAATTAGGTTGCTACATTTTCATTAAATTTCCTGCCTTATTTTATATTTAAACAACTTCGAGCTTCAGCTGTATGGTTTTCCAGTATTCTGTTTCAATATAGTGGCTAATGGTGGTGGATAGAATCCGTGAATCCGGTGATCAGAAAGTATCCGTGAATGTCGGCAAAAAACAGAAGATATCAATACATGGGTCAAAATCAATTGCACTTTTTTCAAAGTAATCTCTTTTACTGCAATGCACTTATGCCAAAACTTTTCCCAATCATAAATAATATGCAGTAGACTCCCGATTATCCACGGGCGGGTTATCCGCGCCTGCCGCACAAAGTTTTTTTTTTTTGACTGATTTTTTTAAAAAGGTGCAGTTTTACAGTTATGCTTTTGTAATTACATAATACATTACAGTATTAAACCAGTACATATGTACTAATTTTTCTGTGTATCATTGACGCCTCTCGTAAATACAAAGCACTTTTCTGTTTTCATTAACAAAATGCATTTTAGGTTAGTTTTGAGTGATATACTAAAATATTAAGCGTTAGTTAAACATTTCCTGCTGTTTATTTTACGTTTTATTGTACATAAAACGATTTTTCAAAGTTGGAATGACTGTTTTCTTTTTTGCTATACCTGTTTTTATCTTTTTTCGGATTATCCGCGATTTTTGTTATCCGCGGCGGCCGCGCCACCCAATTCCGCGGATAATCGGGAGTGTACTGTACTTTTAATTCGTTTTTGTGAAACCCTTCAGAGTTCGAAAATTGTATTCTGTCAAATTAATAAATTCCAAAGAATGATCATGACGATAGAATTTTTACAGTGGAAATAAGAAATATTCTCTTCAAAATATAGAATTATTCATCGAAATTTATAAGACAACTTCGGCGTCACCAGCAAAAGTGTTCAGTGCAGTAGAAAAGTTCTTATTCCTTGGGTAAAAGTATTTGACGATAAACGCTCGATTAGTAAAATGAATGTTGCTAGTCACTATAATTAGTTTAACAAAAAAATGACATCATGTATTTAATATACAGACAAAAAAATCACAAATATTTATAATTTTTTTGCAAATTACTAATATCTAAGGGTGATTTTTGTCCATTTCGGCAAAAATTTCCTTTCTGAAATCGGAACTACGTATTCAGGAAAGTAAATGAACAAAATGTGTATGTGATACAGTATATAGTTTTTGAACTGGAAGGACCTAATCAACCTTCTTTTTAATGTGAATCACTCCATATATATTGGGTAGAGGCTATTATAAATGATTTTTATATACAGCATGAAGTCAGATATTTCATAGCTATGCTTTGTATTTATAATAGCAATATCAGAATTCTCTTTAAAACATTTTAATATCAATCCAAAGCAAAGATATACATTTAAAGTTTAACCTACAATTTATCGTTTAAGCAGAACAAAATGGCGATATAAAACATGTTTAAAAATTTCATTTTATTCCCAATATAGAGTGATTTTGAATTTTATCTCAAGAAGGACATGATAATGATTAATACAATAACAAAATCAAATCAAATCAATAATCTGGTCCGCTATTGAAACAAATATTATTACGTAATGAAATTATAAAGCCTGGTAAAATTTTTAAAGAAATTAATGAATAGAAAACGGCGTAAAATAAAATAGACTTTCGAATCATATGAATAAGATATGGAAAAAAGTTTCCTAACAAGGAAGTACAATTTTTGTTAAATATATTTTAGAATGTTTCAAATACTATACATGAATTCATTCTTAGCAACTGAGCTATATTATCCTAGTGAAATCAGAAATAATGACAGATAAAGCTGAAAATTTATTTCTTATCTACTTCGATTTTCAACCTTTCCATTCCATTCAATTTTCTACCTTAAACCCTTACTTAACATTTTATTGTAAGTGTTAAAAATTACATCCTGATGAGCTGAAAAAAGTTTTATTGAAAATTATGATCTTGTTGTCTTTATCTTTCCCTTTAGAAGATAAATACAAAATTTTGTCTTTATTTATTTTGAACTGTGTTAGTCTAATAACAAATTTGGGGCAACAGTGAAACGTAATATATAGATTTGATTATACAATCTAAAGCAATTTTTGGGGATTTTTTCCTAACTCTTAACATCTAACGAAATTTATTTTACTAATGCTATTAATATTACAGGTTCTCACTTTTATCAAATTTTTTGAATGCATATTTGTCCAGAAATCATGTGTTTGTATCCCTTAACTTGCGTCCTTTAAATGATGATAAATTCTCTTTCGAATATAAAACTTCAAATTAAAAAAAAAATCTGAATCGAATTCTCCAAAAAATTCATCAGATAGATAAGGAAAACTTAATTTGCTAATTTTTTGTAAGTAAGAATTTGGAAAACCCATATAATGTCCACAATTATAAATTATTATTATAAAATGAAAAAGTAGTTTAAAGCATTTTTGTTGTTTTAAACAGAAGAGTTTAACATCTTTTTTTTTACATTGATAATTTTCTCCTTCTTCATATTAAAATATTTAACTATAGTTATATATGAATTAAGAAAACAATTTACCTATAAGGCATGGCACATAACATTGATAAAATGGACACAAGACACAAGAATTATTGCATGAAAACATTAGGTCAGTTTAGCTATATTAACGTCCCGTTTGAAAGCAACACTAGGGATATTTTGGAACGGACCTCGTAATTTTGAACCATTGTCAGATGACGACACTTGAGCTGGTTCTCCCCTCTCCAAAATTCCACACCACATCAGCGGGATTACGGTTGTCCCCGATGTATTTAACATGAACAGACCCATTTACACAACGGTTCTTTGATGGAAACTGGTTCCGAACCTGAAAGTCTTGCGCACCGATGCTGCGGCCTTACTACTCGGCCACCGCCGCCTACAAGAAGCATTGTAAGTTTTGAATGACGATATAGATGTATAAATCTTACCACTTTTAAAGTTGAATTGGAATTTTTTATTTCATTAAATACTAAAGAAAATGTAGATAATGTACGTCCAACAAAGCGTATATTCTTCAGAGTCTAGCTGTATAATGCATTTCATTTGAATCATCATACAACTTATTTATATTTTGGTGAGCATTATTTAATTTGTAAGAAACAATGAAAGAATATTTTAATCCCACAGATCAAGCATTTTAATGCAAATTCTTATGGTACTATTTTTAGTTTTCACATGTCCTAAGACTAATTTGCATATAATTGTCATACATATATTATCTTAATTGATGGCTTTGTTCTATGGTCTTGCTTGCTGCAATGTTTTATTTGCACAAAATATTACGCCTTAACTTTCTGCTTGAGATTGTTCTCAAAGAATATAATTAAATATCATTAAACATGTCTCTAAAGACAGTTTAGGGTGAGGTTAAAAAGGAATATAAAAAGGATCCTTGAAATTTTTCAAAGATTCCTTTATGGGAAAATCAAATTAATGCTAATTACTAACAAAGTTAATATTTAATTAATTACTAGGTAGAATTACTAATTCATTATGTATGAATCGCATGTATAGTTCAAACAAATTTCAAAATGCATACACATAATATGGATATCAGTTCTTAAAAAAATATGACGCCATTCACTTGAATTGTCTGATAAATTACTTTAAAGATCAAAAGTTTAATTAAATTCAATCATTAATCTATAATTATATTTATACTATAACCAGCCATAAAAACATTAAATTCTGAGCACATATTTAAAATGAAAGTATAATATGTGCTCAGAATTTAATACTTTTCGAAGTTAAGATAAATTTTAAATTTGGTATCATTTGAATGTAAGGTGTATGATCCATTAAGGTAAAACAAATAAGTGAGAAAAAGTATTATGTAGTCAAAACGTTATAATCAGTGTAATTTAAGCGGCAAAAAATGTATATCCCATTAAAAATTCTGACATTTTTCAGAAACTGAAGGGAGAGCGTACACTTTAGTCACAAGTTTATATATTGATAAAAGGCTTTGGAAATGCATGGGAGTTTTAGCGAGACATTCTGTTTCACATCTATCTTTTTTTATATGAGCTAAGAGAAAGAAAAATACAGAATAAATACAGAAATCCTGCCAGCAAACTCATGGTAATGATCCATAAATTTTCAGCTGAAGATTCTACGAGATAACGAAAGCTTCTAAAAATTTAACGTGACTTACGTCTTTCATACATTATATCCATTATACTTAAAACGAACGGTGAATGATGTAAAATGAATGATTGTTTATAGATAAAAAAGAGACTGTATTATTTATAAACAAGCAAACAAATTATTTTAAGCATATTAATATCTATATTTAAATATTATATACATAATTTTCATCAATTTATGTTAAAGTGTTCGTTGCCCACTACTTCATGAACAATATGATAGATAAATACAATTATTTATGCTTTGAGGAGTAAAAAAAATATTCATCAAATAATAAAGAGTTGCTTGAATACTCCAACTTAATAAGAAAATTCAGTGATATAATTAGTTATTGACATATATTCACTTATGCTTAAAAGCAATTTGTAATTACATGTGTTTTATTAATAACATGAATTGTTTATACCATATTATTGATTGGTATTTATTTATTTGTGCTGATATGAAGTTACAGATGGAATTTCTTTGAAAATGAATAGCAGTAAAACAAAACAATCATATCATAGTACGGAAATATTTTTTCTTGTTAGGAATGTGAAAAGTAAGATAATTCGAATTTGATACAGAGTATAATTTCAGTGCAAGGACAGTATGATAAATTATATATTTGCTCCTCTTTTCTTTATAGAATCGTTGTTGTAAAAATGTTTCATTAAAAAACCTGATCTCGAAACCCATAGAAATACCTCAAAAATCTAATTTTCAATAATAATATATTTTCTTTTATGAAACGAATACTAATCAATTTTATTACAAAACATTGCATGCATTTCACTGAAATCGTGTCAGTTTTTGTTATTATTAATAATAAGTATACCTTTAATATGACTCGATAGTTTATGCTAACACAAACGCTATCTATAACTTACACTTTTTTCCCAAAACATTTCATAAAATCTAAAATAATCATTACTAAAAATTTAATACAACCCAAAGGACTGTAAGCATAATATAAGCAGATCTCTAAAGAAGATTTTTTTTATGTATACTAGACAGCTGCTTGATTTAGGTATTCGTTTCACAAAAAATCTCATTATTATTGAAAATTAGTTTACTGTGGACAGAAAGCGAGCCTCAGGCAAGTCAATTAAAATAATTTTTGCCAAGTTAAAATGTAATTAAATTTGTAAAAAAATACAATTTTTATTAATTACAAAATATCGTTATAATGCAATGTATGTTTACATCGAATTATTTATATCATTTATAATAAATTTAAATACAAGTAATAACTTAAAAAATATATTCGAATTTTAATTAATCTTTCTTAATAATGTAACTAATTTTTTATAACAATTAAAAGCCAAAATCTGTTTGTAAAAGAATTATTAATTAATAAATATACTTAATTTGTAAGATTTTTATTTCAATAAATATTTTATAAAATGAATAAATGTTTTATAAATAAGATTTTAATATAAATATTTTAAAAATAAATAAATAAAAAACATATATTTTCGCAAAGTTGTTGAAAAATATTGACTAACAGAAATCATTAAGAATTTGATTACGTTGAAAATGTCTTGTAACGAGAAATTAATTGAACAATTAAGATAGGTCACATAATGTTTACTAATGAATGTTTCAAAATGTCTTAATCTGCATCTGAATATAAGAAAGGAAGTTTACCAGAGCAAGGAAACATGTTGCACGTCCTCTGCTGACCTTCTTCATTGGAACATTTTCCACTTCCATCGCACTGCCGTCTCCGTTGCTGTATTCCACCTCCACAGCTTCCACTACAAGGACTCCATTCGCCCCATGGACTCGAACCTGTAGTAGAAATTGGTGATTAAAAAATTGAAGAAATCAATGTTTGTAAAATGACGATAATCGACATAATATGGATGGAAATTGGTTTATATTCAAATTTATATAAGTATTAAAGATCCAGTTTAATACGTAACTTAATGTGCTTCTCCAATACTGTAACAGCGCAGTTCGTTTCTTAGGCAATACAACACAATAGAACAAATATTGTTCCAACCAGTTAACAATACTCAAAGATTGAAAAATAGAATTTGGCTTCTAGCAAATAAGCATTGTTTTTGTGGATATCTATTTTATCTATTTGTGGGTATCTATTTTTTGTGGTTATTATTAGAAAAGTGCAAAGAGGAGCAGCTTTAAATCATTGATAATTTTTTAAATAACTGCATTATTTATTCAAATAATTTAATAATAAGATGATTAAAATAAGAATATGTTATTTAAATACATTTCAGATTCAAAAGAAAGTTTACTAAAATAATTAAAACTATTTTCAAAAACTGAAATGGCAGTTTTATTGTTCAGAAACGGAAAATAACTAAAAAAGGTCTTCGATTGAAATACATAAAACATATTCTTCAGAAGAAAAAAAAAGATTTTCTTTTTCAAAGCATCATTTTATTCTTTGAAAAACAATCAGAAATTTGCGCTCTTTAAAGAATTTGAACATGATGAGTACGTGCCTTTACTTTAAAAATAATTTTTTAAATCCATTTCCACTTTAAAAGTTTCGATACAAAAGCAAACACTACTTCAAAAGCACGATAATTTTTGAACAACCCGCAGAATCTGTTCTTTTGCTGCTTTCGTTTATTTGCTTCAAATATTGACTCGCTGCAGAAAGTATTTTTTTTCTGATATTGATCCGGGAAATCACTGAAAGCAGGTAAATGTACGGTATATCCGGAGACATTTCAATCGCAAATGGTTTTAATTTTTTTTTATACTAAACGGAAACAAGAAGACTTTTTAGGAATATTCTGGTTCCATAGCTTAAAATTCCAAACTTTGAATTAGAGAAAATGCAAATGTTTTGCTCTGTAAAAAAATATATCACGTTCAACGGAATTAAATATCAAATACTTAATGTATTGGTAATATGAAAATGAGCTATTTATAAGTAGAATAGCCTAAAGTATTCAAGGCTTGTATACCTAAAAATATTATTTATTATATATTATCCACCTTTGATGACCAGTTGTTTGCAGTGAGTACCAATTATATTTAAATCACCTAAGAGTAATTTCATGCCCATTATTCCATCCAATTTTCAACGCAACTTTAATAGCAAAAATAGAAAATATTTTCACAATTATTAAATACATCAATAAAAAGATAATTTTTTTAAGATCTAAAGCGGAGAAATTTTCGCAAGCGATTAATTTTTGTTTGATAATATTTTAGCAAGTTACTGCAGAAAATTCTCATCCATAATTTTTACTTAATTAAAATTATAATTAAAAATATATGAAAATTACTTCTAGATGCACATTCTCATTTTTCAAGTAATATACATGGAGGTGAAGTCATGGGATGCCTCTTAATAGCGTGTCGGACCTCTTTTTGACTGGAAATGTGCAAAAACTCGATGTGGCATAGACTCAACAAGTCGACACAAAAAACATAATGCTCCTTTTTTCATCCGTTCGTTGCATTATTTTATAAATTTCTGGGAGGAGCAAGAAATAATAAAATAATGCAACAATGCAGAAGAATACCATGACAAATGATTAACAAAATCTTCGTAAACAGAAAGTAACATCGAGTGCTTCTGGTCTAGGTGCGAAATTTCTGGGAGGAGCAAGAAATAATAAAATAATGCAACAATGCAGAAGAATACCATGACAAATGATTAACAAAATCTTCGTAAACAGAAAGTAACAGCGAGTGCTTCTGGTCTAGGTGCGAAATTTCTGGGAGGAGCAAGAAATAATAAAATAATGCAACAATGCAGAAGAATACCATGACAAATGATTAACAAAATCTTCGTAAACAGAAAGTAACAGCGAGTGCTTCTGGTCTAGGTGCGAAATTTCTGGGAGGGGCAAGAAATAATAAAATAATGCAACAATGCAGAAGAATACCATGGCAAATGATTAACAAAATCTTCGTAAACAGAAAGTAACATCGAGTGCTTCTGGTCTAGGTGCGAAATTTCTGGGAGGAGCAAGAAATAATAAAATAATGCAACAATGCAGAAGAATACCATGACAAATGATTAACAAAATCTTCGTAAACAGAAAGTAACAGCGACTGCTTCTGGTCTAGGTAGAATAACCATTTAAAGATGTTCATATTTATGTTATAAATATCAAATGCGTCACGTTAATTAATTTTGGAATAAACTGCACATATTCCAGGGACATATATCATCCAAGAATTGATTGCATTCAGGAAATAATATTATATCATAATATTAAAGATAACACAAACTTTGTACAATGCAATGCAAGAAATTCACTGATGCATTTTAGGTTAATTTAGTAGTAAAATAATATTTATTATGTCGTATATTTCCAATGATATATTTTGTTGGTTTATTTTACTTATTTCTCCATTTCGGAAACAATTTTCCTATAAATGCATTCTCTTTAGAAGGGTATTTAGATAATGCCACATAAACATCCATTTCCATCAAAAGGAACAGTTATCTCCGAACGTGCGAAATTCTGAAGCTTAATGGAAAGGTATCTCCCGCAAGCACCGATAAGAAAATACGGCTTTCCTTAACTGCGAAAATAAAGATGACCTTTCACTCATAATTGCCTCTTTTCACTGAACTTTCAATTGCTGCCGTAAAAGAGGGCAATAGGTGAAGCAATTTCACCGCTATTTTCCCAACGCTTCAATCTACCTCCTTAATAAATGGCTTCACAAGTTGGGCTGGAATAGATAAACACTTAGCCTTTTTGTTTTTTGTCATGCCCCCATTTATCTACTCCTTTCTTTCCTTTTCATTTTTATGATAGACCAATATGGGGTGGTATCTACAGATTATTTTACATGAACTTGCGTTGAGTAGGATTCCGATATGTTGCTGCAATTACTTATGTGATTACGAATGATGAAGGAATGTATGAATTTATTTGAAGGAATTGCGTTAAAAAATACTTTTGTGAAGAAGTATAATGAAATGCTTCAGAAAGAAAGAAAAAATATGTTAAATAATGAATCGCAAAGCTGTTGAAATTCTTCAACAGTGTATAATAACGAAGATTTTCACAATGACGGAAGAGAAAAAGGATCAGAAATTAAGATTCTATGTTGGTTTGTCAAATATTTCACAAGTTTTATTATTACTAAAATTTGATGTGGTTTTTCTTTACCTCTAGGAATGTACATACAACTGAATTTGATTAATTCGAGATTGAGATATATACACAATAATATCCAACGTTGTTAAAATTCGAATTAAGTAATTAAAGATCCTATAATGGGTGCAGAGAAGAAAAGGAAGTTACTAAACTAAAAGTATCAGTAAATATTTATTTTGAAATATGGCAGTCAGTTGCATTACACAATTAACAATTCTAAAACATTCATACTTAAAATCAAAATACATTTTCATAAATTTCAATAAATTTTATTTGTGTGCTTTATTTGTATTATTTAAATTGCACATTTGTAATGCATTTTTTATAAAATATTATTTAAATTATAAATGTGTAATGCATTTTTTTATAAAATATTATTTAAATTATAAATTTGTTATGCATTTTTTTATTAAATACATTGAACAGGTGTAAATAAAGTGAATTAAGAGCTTTAAAATTAATAGATCACTAGTAACACAAGATACAAAAGTGTATAATTAACAAAAACAATTCTTAAATTAAAATAATAAATGCAGTTTTTAATTTTTGCTTCAATTTAACCAAAATAAATCTGAGTTACAGACAATATGTTAACAGTGTATTAACAGGAAATTCAAGGGACCAAATAAAAATTCAAACAATGGACGAAAATTAATCTAAATTTTTAGAATTGCCCAGTCTTCATCGTATAGTTAGTAAAATAACAAGGAAATAAAATACAGTACACTTCCGAGTATCCGGTTCTAACTAACCGGCTTCTATATTATCTAGCTTGGTTTTCTTTTATCGTAACTAATTGAGGAGGATAAGGCAACATTGCCAAGGCATTGGAATAGGGCGTCTAATAAGATCCTCCAACGCGTTGTGTGTAAGTTGTGACATGAAAAGAGCAGTGTTCTGCTTGTTGTTCATAGTTTCGTCAGTGTGTAACGGATCTCAATTGTTGCCGCTGTTTCTGATTATAACTGCACAGTACGTACAGTATTCGTAAATTGCTCTTGGGGTATGCTTAATGTTTTTTTTTTAAGTCTGCCACAGCGAAAATTTCAAAATGAGCGATATAAGAAAAAAAGTTGTAGTGACTGTGGATGAGTATATTGCGCTGTACAGTGACCAGATTCTGGTGTAACAGTAAAAAATATAGCTTCGGAGTTAGGAATTGGGGAAAATACAGAAGAATACTGGAAAATAATCTAGTAGAAATTGAAAAGAGGTTTGTGGCACAAGGTGGTGGAAGTGAAATACAAGTAACAAAACCATGCTGAAAGGTAAGCATAAAGTTGATGAAGCTTTACTTTTATGGCATTAAGAGGAAGTGAGAAAATACTAATTTTAACTATCAGTTTTGGTATAAGAACCTGATCTTCTGATATTAAAGGGTGAAAAAATGATTTCATAGAACTCCGGTTTATCGAGCGTTTCTGTTATCCAGCCTGCCCTTCCGCAACATTAGTCCGGATTCTATGGAGTATACTGTAGTTAGATTTATTTGTTATTATATTTATTTATGAATCAAAATCGTCTCATTTTTAACTAAATGAATGAATCAATGAATTCGAATCAATTTTTGATTCCTAACAAGATAGAAAAAAAAAGTACATGATGCTAATATTTTCACAATGCCTAAATTCTTAAATGAATGTCTTATTTAAACGTACTGGACAAGAAATGGTTTATTTTGAAATGAAAATTCGGAACCTTCATATTGGAAAAGAGAGTCTATAGCTAAATTATATCCAGAAATAGAATTCCTTTTATGTTTTGTTTTTGCAAACACACAGAAAACTTCTTTACTTCAACTTCCGATCATCTATTTCTTAGCAAATGTTTACAGAAGGAAGTTTTTTAATCTATGTCTTGTTTGACTTTTATTTTATATTTGAAAAACAATTCATCCAATTTATTTTATTCGCTTTCACTGACGGAACTCTCATGAACTGCTTTCAAACTCGATAATAGAGGAAAGCATTCGTAAATTAATATCGGGTAGAATAATATCTTCTTTTATATACCACTGCTTAATAAATGAAAATAAGTGAAATTAATGTTTCTATTATTTAAATTTGAAATGTAAAGCAAGATTTGAAAAAAAAATCTAGGTTAAAATGATTCAAAATTAATTCTCATTTTCATAAGATTGATTGTAAAAATGAATGAACTGTCTTTATCTAAAAATAAAATTCAAATAATCAGAAAATTGCTCATTTTCACTTCGTTTAGATTTTAAAGAAAACAGAAGAAGATATAGGACAAAAAAATCTCCTTAACACACTGGTCGGCTAGTTTATTTTGAACACAACTTAATGTTGATCCAAATTCATTACTCGTCATTTTAATATTAATAAAAATATCCATAACGATGCAGATATTCTATAACGCATCACTGACTCTGATTTTTTTTTTCTTTCTTTTCTTCTTCTGTCTTTCCTAAAAAAGTACTTTCAAAAGTATTCGAAGTATCCTTATCTTTTCGACCAAAGAGGAATATTTTTCAATATAATCATACAAATTCGCGCAGTAGATAAATAAACACATTAATGTGGGAATTTATTCTTTAATAATTCATCCTAACTTTTTAGTGCTAAACGACATGTACTATTTTTAGAATATAAATAAATATTGATTTCAGTTTTTCTGTGTAATACATCCACGATCTTATAAAAAGAAAAGGTTAATACGATTGAAGAACAACCAGCGGGAGTGGGTAGTTTCCCCAAAGCTATACTCCCTAGTAAATATGATGTCCCCCCCCCTCACTATCTTAAGCAAAAAAAAAGGGGGGGGGTATGAGCGAGGCAGTGAATGCCATGATATGAGCGCCCTGATATTTATTTTTGTCCTTGCATATGAGCGTTTTGTTTTTCGTAGAATAGTGAAGAAAAGCGAATATGCATTTTAGATGCCTTTTTTTCTTCTCTTTTGCTACTAAAATTTTAGAAGGAACAGCTATATTGGTCACAAGATTAGATGCTGAATTTCCTTTACCCAAGCCTTTGTATTTTCGAGTTATTACGTTTACATAAATGTACTGGCAGACAGTTAACCAGCTGATGGATTTGATACGGAGTTACACTTTTGATTCTAAACCACTGGAGCAAATTTTATAAATTTAATTATTTATATATTGTCGTTATCGTGTTCACTTGCATCGGTCAGATAAATTTCCTCTCAAAAGAATTTGTTCATCCTAGAAATTTACAAAATTGATACTAAGACCACATATTGAATTTCATACATCTATTTTTGATCATGAGTTCAAAGACAGCTCAATTCCAAAATCGTACTTTTCAGTTTCAGAAAATTTGAAACGTGTATTGATTCATCAAGATCTCTAGGTTAAATTATTTGAAGATTGCAATACTTAGTGTACGATAATATGTATAGAATATGTATACGAGAATATGTATACGAGAATATGTATAGAATATGTTAGAATATGTAAACGAGAATATGTATAGAATATGTATACGAGAATATGTATAGAATATGTATACGAGAATATGTATACGAGAATATGTATAGAATATGTTAGAATATGTAAACGAGAATATGTATAGAATATGTTAGAATATGTAAACGAGAATATGTATAGAATATGTAAACGAGAATATGTATAGAAACTGTAAGAATATGTATACGAGAACATGTATATAATATGTAAACGAGAATGTGTATAGAAACTGTAAGAATATGTATACGAGAATGTAATGAATTAACACTTTCGCCATCCTCTCCTGTCCGCGATTTCTGTTTCTGTTCAAAATTTCTGTTTTTCCTCTGCTTTTCGCCAAACAAAACAAAAATAAAAATTCAACAAGTGAACATTTACAAAGCGTTTTAAACGTTTAAAAGTTAAACGTTAAAATATAGAAGAACGCTTGAAGCGTGTTACAGCCACTCTTCAGAAATTTCACTTGAAGGCGTTAGACATGTTACTGACGACGAAAAGATTAATACGCCGTGTAAAATCTGTCGATCTTTAATCAATAGAATGAAACGGATTTTAATTATAACTGGAAGATAAAAATTGATGTTATAATTGTTTTATTTGACACATATTTTTTGTAAAATATCACATTTTCATACTTTTTCTGCGTACTAAAGTATTTTTTATAATTTATCTTAACGCGAAGATAAAAATTGATGTTATATTTGTTTTATTTGACACATATTTTTTGTAAAATATCACATTTTCATACTTTTTCTGCGTACTAAAGTATTTTTTTATAATTTATCTTAACGCGAAGATGATGAAAGATGTCCTTCTATTGCATCAAATATTCCCCATACTTACAGGATTATTCCCATAAAATTCTATTGGCCTTTGAACCTTTAATTATGGAAATATGAATAGAATAAATAATCTTTTTGATTTAATCTTAAATCAAGTAAGCTGTATATTGATAAATTTATCTTTTAAAACCAGATGTGCTCCAGTTTATCTAATGATTGTAGAATATTCTTCTGGTGTGTACCCCATAAATGCATACTCGATAAAGCGGTGAACTTAAAATTAAATAAACATTGTCATGGGAGTTTGTTTTTTATAATTTACCTTGACCCACTTTTTTCCTGAAAATAAATACCAACTGCAGAATGCTAGTAAACAATCATTGCCCTTTTGCTGAGTAACGCCTTTGCGATTTCATTACACAGATGTTAGATGAGAGTAGCAAGACTTGGCTCGGCATAAGCACTCTTTAACCCTGCCTTACGTAACACGCTAATCACTGCACAAGCAAACCACTGAAGTTTGCTAAGGTCATTGACGGAAAATTTTTCCGACTCTCCAGACAGCTTGACACCCACGCGTAAATTATTCATTAGCGAAAGAGAAAAAAAAATCATTTTATTCACACATCCTCTTTCTTCCATCCAACCCCTTCCTGATTTGGGATTGGAATTAAAAGTACGTGCAGTAGTTCTTTGATTCCATCTATCTTTGTCTCCAGTAGTTCTGAAAATAGATTTTATTTATTTCCGTTGATAGAACGTCACTTGTTCCGCTCTCTTCAAAAAAGAATGACGTCCAAAGAATGGAATGCTATTCCTTTTATTTATTTCATTATTCTTAAAGCAATTGGAAACAGATGATTTTTATCAAGGATAGTTATCAAGAACAAGTTTCCTCGAACGTAAATTAAGGCTGTCCATTAACGACCAAGACGACTTTATTGTTAATTTTGCGGTGTAAACAAAGCGTGTGGGAGTGTAAATTTTCCCGAGAAAGTTGTTGTTTTTCATGGTTTTTTCCAGGATTTATTGCCACAGATGTTTGCAAGCAAGCAACAGCATCATTTTTTAACCAGATGTGAATTGTTTGCGTTGTTTTAAGAATAATATTTTATTTTTTTCGCGTAACTACGGTAATTAATCATACACCCAACAAGTGCATGCACTGATGCGAATCAAGTCCTTTTTTTGAATTCATCAGCGATTCCGGTTAGGACTCAAACTGATTTAAAATGTCTTCAGCTTTATAAAACATAGCAAAAATGTCATTTAGTGTTGCCACTTTTAAATCAAGCATCTAGTTTTATCCATAATTCTTTATAGTTTTTGTATACATGATTTAATTACGAAGTCCAATATGAAAGGAATAGTTATAGGGTTGATCCATTCAGGTTTCAAAACATTAAGTAACCCTTTTCGTATATGCTGATTAAATTACTCAAATTCAGCAAAAATAATTATTTTAATGTAAATTATTAAATAATTTTGAAATTAAATTTGTTCGAATTATTTATCTAGATTAAAAATTGCAAGAATTTTGGAAGATTTTCTTTTAATCAATATAAGCCAGGAATTCCAACTGCCTACTTCGAAAATTGCCTTGCATTTTAAAGTCAATTAAACGAATTATTAACAAGAAAAATAGAATGACAATACCTATCAATTCTAAAAAGTGTAAAACTTTTATTTCACAAATAATTGTTTAATGAATTAGTTTAGAACTTCAACAATGGTATAAATAACATTCAAATAAAGAGACATTAAATAAGGGAGTGAGGTATTTAGTACATACCATGAAAAAGGTCTAAGATTAAGGATAAGGATATTTGGAATTATAGCATTTGAACTTCTTTGTAACAGAACCTGCGCTATTTTATAAATTATAAAATATATAAAAATTATATATTTTATATTTATAGTTCAATCTATATTACTGCATTGGAATTAGTTTTTCCTATTTTTTTTCTATAAATTTCAGTAATTATTATACGGAAATTTACAACAGTCAATATACAAATATTATATACAACAATTTTTTTTTTCTTTACGATCATCTACTGCAATGAATTGGTCACAAAGTATTTCAATAATATGAAAAAAATGTATAAAATTGTAAAATTAATGGTTTAATCCTCTTTAAGATGCATGCCCCTAAAGAAGTTATCATGGTAAGGGGAAAAAACGCATAGTAACTAATCAAACAAGAGAGTATTCTTAACTGATATTCACACTGCGCACTTATCGCAAATAATGGGATCACTATAGCAGCCAAAAATATATATATATTCTCTTTATATATTCAATTTTCTTAAAAAAAAGTATTTCATCGCCATATTTATTGTTCATAAAAAAGTAAATATTTCTTCTACATCAAACTATAAATTTTGCATTACGTTTATACTGTTGTTTGCATGGAATATTTTTTATTATTTTACAGTTTATAAAATTGCGGAAAACACCATTTTGTTAGCTATGAATAAATTAGTAAATATAGACATAGAATATATTAAATAAATCTCCTGGTTAGATATCCCTACCCGATTATGATCAAACGTTTCACAACGTCTCTGTGAAAAACGCAGACATTCTTGCAAATTATAAAAGCTTTAATTTGTCTCTGTCAGGTATTATTTTGTTAAACCACTCATGAATATGAATGAAGCTTATGAATAACCTATGCAAACTAAAATAAGAAATTTGTGACACATTTCTTGGTAATAAGTTATTTGCTCTATCACGGCTATGTTTTATTACAGATTATTCATTATACGATAATTTATCCAATCCTTTAATAATCCTTGTGGGGATTTTTAAAGGATTAATTATCCTTAACTTAATTGCAATTATCTTAATTTGTTTGCGCAGAGCGGAATCTTTGCAAACAGGCATTCGAAAAATTTTTCAAATAAAATAATTATTCACAGATGGAAGTTAAATAAAATGAAAAGAAATAAATAAAGAGATCATATTAATACACTTCAGAAAAAAAAATGCTCTAATGATTGTATAAAATAGTTCTGAATATATCATTGAGGGTAATTTTCCAAATACTTTGCATGGCATGATAAAAGAAAATAATTAACTGCAGAGTTTGTTTATCAGAGCAATGACTTATTGTTTTATTTTCTTAACATGCATATTCAGTAAGGTGTACGTACAAGAATAATTAGATTGAATTCGTCTTTATAAATTTCCAAGGAATTAAAAATTTTGTTAATACTTCTCTTTATTTTTGTATGCTCATGCACCTCCCCCCCCCAATAAAAAAACTATGCTAATAATGTACAAAAAATTATTATGAGATGTTATAAGTTATTTAATTTACATAGAAATAAAGTCTTGCTATCAGATTAAGGAATTGAAAGGATTTTTTTAACACATTCATATTCCTTTCTTCTTCATACATTTCCATCAACATTCAACATTCTTTAATGGAAAGGTATTCTTTAAAAGCAAAATAGTGGAGTTCTTTAACAATTTTAATTATCCTTATTTTAAGGATATTACAAACCAATTTATATCCATTATCAAGACTATTCTTTAATCTAAACTATAAGCGCACGGAGAACCGAAACGGTTAAAAAAAAAGAGAGTGTACGAAAGTATTTTGAGCTTACATAGTTTTGAAAAGGAATTCGCTGATATGAGCAAAATAGTTTTGTTTCGTTGAGAAAGTAATAACGCAACTTAGAAGTTTTAAATCCAAAATGAAGTCGAAGTTCGAATGATTAGGAAATTATTTAGAAATTTCGGAAAATTTTTCACCATCTAACGACTGTTTGAGGAATTTTAGTTTAAGAAAAAATATTTCTTTAAAAATGTTCTTCGTATTTTTAGTTAAAATCCTTAAAATAGTTTCAAAATTATTTTGCTTTAAGAAACAAATGTGCCTACTTTCTATTCTTATTTTCTACAATTATTATTCAATTACTTAAAACAATTTCGTAATAATTAGAAAGAAAAAAAAATTAAAAGATTATTTTAATATGCAACTTGTGAAAAACATTTCTTTCTTTTTTTATAAGTATTTTCTGTTGAGACAGGAAGAATGAGTGTGGTTTGCAAATAACATATGCGGTTAATATTATTAGCGTATGTGTCCGAAGTGTCGAATTAATTAACCTTCAAATCACTTGGGTGTATTTTGCTTTTCTTTTTGAAAGCAGTCGGTGATACTTTTGCAACATATAATTTATCTTCATAGACTTTCTAGGAGAAGATATTAACAAAATTTTCAACTTCAATCACTGTCCTTAAAGATTAAGAAATGTTAATTCTAATTTGTAAGGTCTCTCTTTCCAAAACCAAGAATTTCTTCTTTTTATTGTTTACTACTTTTAATTTAAAATAATAATTTAATTTTATACTAATTTATTTGCTAACTGTAAAAGGACTATTATTTGGTGACTGAATTCTCTTTAAAATTTGAAAATCATTGCCTAAAATCGGTATTGATTAACGTTAATACTTTTTCCTAGTATTCTGATGACCTCTAAACTGGTAAATCTTTCCAATGAGGATTATTTATATGCTTTTGAGCATAAAAAACAAAACAAAAAACATATAAATATATAGATTTTAGGTATGTAATAATAAAAATTAATGATTAAAAGAATGAAAAGAGCACTTAGTTTGGGAGGTGGCTTGCTTAATGCGACCATAAAAGCTACCATTAAAGAAAGGGTACATATAAATGCAGATATTAAGTATCTACAAATGAATGATGAAATAAACAAACTAGAAATCTGATGATACATAAAATTCACCATCGTCAGCCAAATTCGGAAAATACAGTCTATTTGGTTGATAAATTTTGTTTCTAACTGCATCTGAAATGCCCCTATTCTATCTTTGGATGGGATCCAAAGGACATGAAAAACTAATACGCAGTTCGTTTGCACAAATGATGAAACATTTTCTTCTCAGTTTGAAAAATATCTTATGAAACTTCTTCTTGCAAGCGTGTATCAACATTGAAAAAGAGCCAATTACTTTTTATAAAAATGCATCAATAACTTGACAATGCATCGTTCCTTGCATCAATAACTTGACAAAATGTAAAAACATTAATGTCATAAAATAGAATTAGACCATTAAATAAAAGAATTATTTCATTTATAAGCGGAAAGAAAGTAAAAGTTTAAATATCAAGAAATGTGCTAAGTTCATATTATTTATATTCCATATGAAGAACTGTATAAATTCGCGACACATAAAAAAAAAATTCTATTATTTGTCTATTTCTCCATGTGGGCACGTTATCGGACCAGATAAGGAAGTCTGTCTCACCAAACTAATTTTCTTAGTCTAAAAGGAATAAATTTCAACATATGTTCTCCCAGAAGAGAATAATAACTATCTGCATTAAGACATGCAATTGAATAGGAATAGGAAAAGGTTTAATAGGTTGTGCAAAAATGTGACTATATTTCAAAATATATGTTTGATAACAATGAATACCAAATGTCTCAAAAGTCGATTAATTTTTATACAGCACTAAAAACAAATAATAGGAAAAAATTCATAATATTTAATAAATTTGAAATTTTTTAAATTTTGTTAAAATTTGAATTTTTGGTTATCTGCACAGGTTTGACCCATAAAAAGTACGCTCAATATGCACATTATTATTACAAACGTATTGAAAAGTATATAAAAAAAGACAATTTATGTAAATCAAATGTATAATAAAAGATCTTTTGTAAGATCGCCTGTATTTCATAATTTATAAATTTATCCAAACTTCATTTTAATTTTCTTAAACTCATTCAGTTTACTAGCAAACTTTCTATTCGACATCTTCAGTGATTTTATTAATTTTTAGAATATCAAAAACAATATAATATGCAGAATATGGTGTAAAAGTCGTATATATATCGAATAATAAAATTGTAATATCAGGATAAACATATTTCACATAGTATACTTTGTTATTCCCCAAACAGGATATTATTGAGACAAAATCAATCACTCATTTAGAATATAGTTCGTTCAATTAACAAATTCCTTGCATAGGAAACTTAAACGCTTCAATTTCAAAATGAAGCTTGAAAAGATTGATTTACTAATCTGACAAATCGTTCGATCAATCATTGCGCCGGGAGAGAAAATTAAAAATTCCTCTCATAGCTGGCTGAGACGTTTCCGTGTTTCGAAAAGATCTTATTTTTTTATTTTTTGCCTTGTAACGCATTATCTATTCTAAACTGGATTATATATATATATATATATATATATATATATATATATATATATATATATATATATATATATATATATATATATATATATATATATATATATATATATATATATATATATATATATATATAAATATAAATATATATATATATATATATTAAATGCTAATTAATTTCCTAATTTTTATCTTAATTTAGCCCATGTTAACTTAATTCTAGAATGTTCTCATATCTCCTGATCCAATCCCACCTTCTTTTTATTTACTTAATACAACATAAGCTCTGTAAAATGGTTGAAATGGACACGTTCACATACCTCGAGTGAAGGAATAAAATCTTTAAAGTTAAGCGAATTCTTTTAAAAGATTTTTAATTTCCCTTACCTAACACGACATGTGTAAAAGAATCCCTATCAGAATCTCATATTGTAAAACAATTGGAGATAAATAGTTCTGTCTCCTTTCGCTCTCTTCTGTCGCTTGTGAACGGACGTCAGTTTCGTCCATGCTTCTTGTACATAAATTCCGGGATGAAAAAAAAGATAAGTTAAAAATTGCAAAAATGCCTTTTCTGTCTTCGGCCACGCTACTGCTTAAATTAAAATATACATTTAATAATATTACATATTTAAGGAAACAACCTTAAAATAGAAGATCAAATTTATGGCAATTTTCCTTTTCACCTCTTCATAAACGAAGTAGAATGAAAAAGTATCGCAGTCGTCAAAATTTCAATCTCGAAATTCAGATAAATCCTCAAGTTTCAGACTTGATTTGATAAGCAATCCTTTTTAGCAAAATTTAATAAATCAAACTACTCTGATTCAATAAATTTATGAATTTTAAGAACTTAATTCGGTAACAAAATTTAGTGTAAATTTTATTTTCCTTTTGGTTGTTATTGAAAATTAAAATCCTTGGCTAATTAATTTTGGCTGTTTGATAGTAATGTAATGCACAAATCATTTTTACTTCCTCCAATATATAGAGAAATATTTACGATCGTCAATAAAGACGACCTCATTTACATCTTAGGTAATATGTTTGCATATCTCTGAGTTTGTCTGTTTGTTTATACACGTTAAAACATTATTATTTTTAGCTATACTTTATTCAATCTAATAGAATATTGCAATTTAAAATGAATGATCTAAAGTGCATATTATAATTACATAAAAGTGTATACAGTTTTACTTTATTGACTCTTTAATCACAGTTTAGAAGGAGTAAAATATTTGAAATAATTTTTATAAAGCAATCATTTGAATGCAGTAAAAGTTCCAAAGAATATACTATTTTAAAATCCAGTTAATTTAGAGCATTAAAAAGATTACATTAACTTTCCATTTTTATTCATTAAAATAACTAGTTTAACTAGTCTTTATGATAACTACAAATCCATAATTACAAGTTATGAAGCTAAAGCTTGATGAAAGAACAAGACACGGCTTCTAAAATCAAAACATAATTTACTTCTCATTTTTGCAAATCAAAGCTTCATTAAAATCTGTGTAAAAACGAATTATAGTTTATGCTTGTTAACATTAACAAATTTATTATATTCTGCGAAGAATAGTTAAATTTGCACAATCACATCAAGCAACATTTTTAGCATTTTTCATAACTTGAACTTTATCCTCACAGGTACTTGTTTATTTCGTGATTCTCCTCAAATTTTTCTACCTTTTCTCGAATCACCAGAAGAGAAATTCGATAAATCTCTCATGTGAAAATGCGAAAATTTTCCCAAACTGCAGTTTTTTTCCACCCTGTTCGCTTACGCCGAAGCCAATGCTTGCCTACGCCCCTCTCTACTTAACGGTGAGTTATCACGTGATCTTCCCGTCAATAAATTTAATGCGTTTTTTAAAAAGCCATTAAAATGGCATCCGACACTTGCGTGCGTCACACCGTTAGCTCTCAAATCAAGTAAGTACGCCATGGCCTTACACGTCTATTTTACATTCGTGTGTCCACTTTTTTTCCATGCGCATTTGGTAAGATTACAATCTCACCAACACATATATATGAAACATCATTCAGTACGAACGGAAATGACATTAGTATGAAAATTTTATCATTCCCCATGAATATCAATGCTGGTAATAATGCCTGCATTTCTGTGTATTACGTCAGAAAACAACAGTTGACGTATTGTGAAAGTCAGAAGTAAATGAACTTGGTGCCTGCTACGACCGCTTACAGAATTCCGGAGAGTTATTGTTGAGTCACGAGCAGTTTCAGGAACTGCTTTCGATTACTGGATCCAACAAATCATTAATTTATCAGGCGGATCAGTTGGGTTTCCTGCTTACTGATAAGAAAAGGATCTATTATTTATAAATTTGTCCTTTGTTTTGGCAAATGGTGTGTGAAATGTATATAAACAGTAATAGCACTCAATGGAATTACTTCATTAGCTGATACGGATACGTTCTTAAACTAAACTTTACTGGTTCATCATGTAGATTGTAAACTCATTTTAGTAGTCGTTTTATACTTTCCAATATACAAAGTACCACAGAAGTTGTACAGATAAATTATTGTTATCTTCAAAAACTCTATGCACCAGAGTGTGAAGAGTCATTTCACATCTTTGAATGAGAAGAAAAATCTTTATTTATTTGTATATTCATTCATTCATTTTGTAAAGAGATATGTTTGACAAAAATACGTAACAAACTAGGCACTGATTAACTTGGTATATTTCTTTTACAACAAATCTGATTTCTATCAAATTTTAGACAGAATTCTTCAACGAAAAATTTGTTAGCGCGCATACATGTAACATCACAATTCAAAAATTACAAGACGCCAGCTAAATGAAATTTGATTTATAATTATAGAGGCATGCCAAATATTATATTAAATGCATCCAAAAATTATTTTACCTTAAGAAAAATTTGGCATTTCGTAAAAAATTCACATGAATATGAAAGCTTGAGCACATAAGAAAATATATAAATATAATTGTAAATCGACAATACCTAAATCTGTCCACGAATAGGATGTCTGTGTTTCTCGACAAGTGCATTTAAGAAAACGGTAACTATAAACCAAAAGAAGTATGATAAATTACACATGACAAAAAGAAGCTAGAAAAATTACATATGATAAAAAACAGCATGATAAATCAACATTTTTAACTCCAAAAATGTTTGATAAATATTAATTTTCCGATGGGTGGAAAACGTCTAAAATGTCTACTTCAATTTTCTTAACTGTAAGAAAATGAAGATTAAATATACCATGATATGCTGGTAAACAAAGAAGTAGAACTTTATAGCTGGTTAAAACAAAATAATATTTTCTCATGAATAAGAGAGTAAGTCTTAAAAAGTAAAACATTCACAACAATTTTGAAGGACATGTTTATATATATATATATATATATATATATATATATATATATATATATATATATATATATATATATATATATATATATATATATATATATATATATATATATATATATATATATATATTTTAAAATCTAAGCATAAATTATTAAAATAATATTTACTTTTCGGAAAGGAAATCAGATTTTATTCCTGATCTAATTGGCGCTGCCATCCAAAACATGAAACATTTGCAATGCACTTTTTCATCAAAACATATTTTAATGTATGTTTATTTAAAATAAAATTTAAAATAAACTGAGAAAGTATTCAGTCTTCTTTTGAATTTCATTTAATAACATAGGCACAAGCCAAAATTATAATTTAAAGTGAAGAATCTTTTCTTATGAGAATGCTGATCAAAAAGCAGTAAGAAAAAAGAAATAATAAACTTCAGTAATTGCAGGCCGAAAGATAAATTTATTTATCTATTACTTATTCACAGATGATAAGATGTCTTTTTGAATAACTTCATATAAATAAATGAGATCAAGGAATTTTGAAATTTTCAAGTTTGTATATTTTCAGCGTTATTTAAATCTGTAAAGAATCACATTAATTTTAAATTTAATAGGATATTGAATTTCATATAAAATTATACTTTAAAGAATCAAATTAATTTAAAATTTAATAGAATCTTGAATTTCATTTAAAATTATATTTCAGAAAGTTTCCCACATAAAAGAAAACAATATTGTAGAATTTATTTCAATAAATTTATATTCTTATCAAAAATATATAAAGAGTTTTCTTAAAGATGGCATATTTTTATAACATTATTATTTCAGTGATAAATCTTTCTGTCGTTTTTAATGACTATTTCATTGGTTGATGATTTTTTTTCTGTATAAATCTCTGAAATAAAATGCAAAATAACCTATTCGAGATTGTTCATTATGCTGCTTTTAATAATATAAGTACTTTATAAATTTAATTTAATTAAACTATAGTGGACGTCTATTTTAGTGATCACTAGGATCCATGGCAAACTAATCACCATCTGAATAATCAGAACTTCTAAAATGCTTTAAAAATAATATAATGTTCTAAGTATAAAAGGACAGAAAAAAAACAAAAAAAGATAGGCACAATATTCATATTATTCATTTGTTTTTATCGATAAAATAATAATCAGAATTTCTAAAATGCTTTAAAAATAATATAATGTTCTAAGTATAAAAGGACAGAAAAAAAACAAAAAAAGATAGGCACAATATTCATATTATTCATTTGTTTTTATCGATAAAATAATAATCAGAATTTCTAAAATGCTTTAAAAATAATATAATGTTCTAAGTATAAAAGGACAGAAAAAAAACAAAAAAAGATAGGCACAATATTCATATTATTCATTTGTTTTTATCGATAAAATAATAATCAGAATTTCTAAAATGCTTTAAAAATAATATAATGTTCTAAGTATAAAAGGACAGAAAAAAAACAAAAAAAGATAGGCACAATATTCATATTATTCATTTGTTTTTATCGATAAAATAATAATCAGAACTTCTAAAATGCTTTAAAAATAATATAATGTTCTAAGTATAAAAGGACAGAAAAAAAAAACAAAAAAAGATAGGCACAATATTCATATTATTCATTTGTTTTTATCGATAAAATAATAATCAGAATTTCTAAAATGCTTTAAAAATAATATAATGTTCTAAGTATATAAGGACAGAAAAAAAACAAAAAAAGATAGGCACAATATTCATATTATTCATTTGTTTTTATCGATAAAATAATAATCAGAATTTCTAAAATGCTTTAAAAATAATATAATGTTCTAAGTATAAAAGGACAGAAAAAAAACAAAAAAAGATAGGCACAATATTCATATTATTCATTTGTTTTTATCGATAAAATAATAATCAGAACTTCTAAAATGCTTTAAAAATAATATAATGTTCTAAGTATAAAAGGACAGAAAAAAAAAACAAAAAAAGATAGGCACAATATTCATATTATTCATTTGTTTTTATCGATAAAATAATAATCAGAACTTCTAAAATGCTTTAAAAATAATATAATGTTCTAAGTATAAAAGGACAGAAAAAAAACAAAAAAAGATAGGCACAATATTCATATTATTCATTTGTTTTTATCGATAAAATAATAATCAGAATTTCTAAAATGCTTTAAAAATAATATAATGTTCTAAGTATAAAAGGACAGAAAAAAAACAAAAAAAGATAGGCACAATATTCATATTATTCATTTGTTTTTATCGATAAAATAATAATCAGAATTTCTAAAATACTTTAAAAATAATATAATGTTCTAAGTATAAAAGGACAGAAAAAAAACAAAAAAAGATAGGCACAATATTCATATTATTCATTTGTTTTTATCGATAAAATAATAATCAGAACTTCTAAAATGCTTTAAAAATAATATAATGTTCTAAGTATAAAAGGACAGAAAAAAAAACAAAAAAAGATAGGCACAATATTCATATTATTCATTTGTTTTTATCGATAAAATAATAATCAGAATTTCTAAAATGCTTTAAAAATAATATAATGTTCTAAGTATAAAAGGACAGAAAAAAAACAAAAAAAGATAGGCACAATATTCATATTATTCATTTGTTTTTATCGATAAAATAATAATCAGAACTTCTAAAATGCTTTAAAAATAATATAATGTTCTAAGTATAAAAGGACAGAAAAAAAAAAAAAAAGATAGGCACAATATTCATATTATTCATTTGTTTTTATCGATAAAATAATAATCAGAACTTCTAAAATGCTTTAAAAATAATATAATGTTCTAAGTATAAAAGGACAGAAAAAAAACAAAAAAAGATAGGCACAATATTCATATTATTCATTTGTTTTTATCGATAAAATAATAATCAGAATTTCTAAAATGCTTTAAAAATAATATAATGTTCTAAGTATAAAAGGACAGAAAAAAAACAAAAAAAGATAGGCACAATATTCATATTATTCATTTGTTTTTATCGATAAAATAATAATCAGAATTTCTAAAATGCTTTAAAAATAATATAATGTTCTAAGTATAAAAGGACAGAAAAAAAACAAAAAAAGATAGGCACAATATTCATATTATTCATTTGTTTTTATCGATAAAATAATAATCAGAACTTCTAAAATGCTTTAAAAATAATATAATGTTCTAAGTATAAAAGGACAGAAAAAAAAACAAAAAAAGATAGGCACAATATTCATATTATTCATTTGTTTTTATCGATAAAATAATAATCAGAATTTCTAAAATGCTTTAAAAATAATATAATGTTCTAAGTGTATAAGGACAGAAAAAAAAAGATAGGCACACTATTCACATTATTCATTTGTTTTGATCGATAAAATATACAGGATTGGAAAATTTTCGTTTATATTTTATTTTTATACTTCCTTCATATATAATCAAAACTAATGGGTTATCAGGCATTCGTTGGCTAAACTTTCATACTTTTGATGATCGGCAAGAAGATTTAGAATGATGTTGGGCTAATCTTCTTGAGGGTCGAAAGCCTAGCAGATTAAGCGAGCAGATGGTGGTTTCTCTTCTGGCTCCTCTTTTTGCCATTGTATTCATACTATCTGCTGTCATCTCTTCGATTCATATGTACATCAAAAATTGTTCTTTTTGTATTTTTTACTTAACTGCGAATTTACATCAACGTTCATATAGACACCCATAACTTTCTTCAACGGACTTTAAAGTGAATCACTTCATTTTCACTTTCTTTCTTGTTCTGCTGACTTTTCAGTGAATCCGGGGTCATCCTCTTCCGTGGTCCTAATAAAACTTCCGTACAGAACCTTTTTATATAGGAAGTGATCATAACAAGCGAACTGCTGATCACTAGAACAGGCGGATTTTCTTTCTATTTAGAATACAAGCGATCCCTTCCTTATTATTTTGTTCAGGGTATTCTTACAACCCTCTCTTATTTGATTCTTACAACCATGATCATTGCAAGTGGCATCTACTGTATCTTAAGTTTTCAAACAGATTCTTCGTATTAATTCATTACTAAACCATGAAAATATTACAGAAATATTCAAATGCACATTCGAGCACAAGAAATGAATCATAGGATTTTTTAAAATGAACTCAATTCTGAAATAAAAGATTTTGAAAATATCTATATTTTTATGCACAGGCTGCTCCTACACTCATAGTGTAAATGTTAATAGTATATGAGGCATATAGAAATAAGCCATTTTTTGCTCTCAAACACGGAGTCGGAAAGACAAATGGCGACTTATAATAGGTTATTTATTGGTAAATGAAATCAAAGAAAATGATATATAAAATAAAAGGTACAATGCAGACTTAATTGTTTACAAATTTAAAATAGCATAGTAACGGATTTGCATGAATAATTACATAAAAAACGGTTAGATGGTTATTTCTTTAAGCAATTATTTTAAATTGTTTTTGATACTGCGTTAAATTTATCATTATTCTATTTACTATGTTCCATAAATTTTGTGATGATGTCATTTGTAAATATGTGTTCCATTGGCCATAAATAAAAGTGCATTCCATTAAATCTGTTGTTCCTCGCATCTGGTGTATTCTATTTAATTTACTGACAAAAAGCCCCTCCCCCCCCTGAAGTGGTCATTTCTAGCGTTTCTTATTTCAAGTTCTTTTGCAAGTGACTTATGTCTTTATGCCTTATCCATCTTAAAGTTTGTTTCACAGATTTTAAAACGCCTGTATAAACATATTAATGAAATATATTTATTTCATGTTTGTCTGCTTAGCTGCTCAATTAAAAAAAAGGATTTTAAATATACTCTGTTTAAAACACATTAATGATAATATGATTTTTTTTTTATTTGATCCAGTGAACAAATGGAAATAGAATGAATGTTTATTTAATTTCAAAAAATGATTAATCACAAATTAGCTACATTTGTATCGAAACATCTAATTACTTTTATTTTTTTACATGTTTATATAGATGGAATTTTTTAATCGATTTCTCTCTTCAGAATTCGGTAATATTGTACAGGTGAGTATTTATTTTCAGAACGTAATTTTCAGTTATTCGACCAATTGTAATAATTTTTTGATTCCATATAAATGTGTTGTCTATCCCTGAATTTCTGAGAAAAATTATTGAAAATTTCCATAATATTTATAGCAATGAATATTGAAGATTAAACAGACAATATAACAAAATTATAAAATGGTCTTGATAAACAATTATTTATTTGTGTATAAAAAGCAGATAGTAAATAATTTTTAATAGCAAATATATACTACAAAAACAAATCAGAAAAATGTGAAGCGCTGAAAACAGAACGATATAGAAACGATACTATAAAGAAATTAACGTAACTATTATATAACGATACTATAAATAAATTAATAACTGCACACTTAATATCATGAAAATGTCATCGCATAATGCCATTCATAAGAAAGAAAATCCTTAAATATTAGTAAAGACTTGTAATTTATAGTAAAAGTATTTATTTTATTTAAAAGTATTTCTGTCATCATTTTATGCAGTTACGGTTTTGTTTCTGAAGTTCATATTTTCGATAAATTATTATCTTTCACTTTTAAATGCACGTCGAAAATGTGTTTTTGCATAAAAATATTTTGGCTTAACTTTAAATAAAATTGTGATTTAAAAGATGTATATTGATTACCAATGAAGAAGTTCTTTGTTTATTTTATCTGGCCATCTTAACAAATTTCATTATCTTATCAAGCCATCGCGAAATGATGGACACAACTTATTTATGCAGGATATCCGTAATATAAAAGCCATTGTGAACTTTAAGTATTTAAACAATTTCATGTAACATACTTTAAATTTTTTTTCGGTTTATTTCCTGAATAACGATTAAAATGATTTTACGATATAATTTTTTTTTGTCTTAACATGTTTATTCTACGGGATTTAACAGCAATATTGCAAGACATATGATACTAAATTAATTTTAAACAATTCAGTTTTTTTGTTTTAATTACAATATAATGACATATAGTTTTGAATAAAAATTAAACAATAAATTCAATTAAAAGTAATTTACAGAAAGTTATTTTTTTAAAATCAACTACTATTTCATATACAGTTGTTTGGACATACTTTAATGAAATCTGTACTAATTTTGAGTAATAATTAAGTTATTTCCGACGGACCCGCGGGTGACACGAAATAAAGAAAAAATGAAACAAGATATAATTAATCTAGAACAATGTTTTCATTAAATATTATCAGAAAAAACAAACAAAAATGCCATTAAGAGCTTTCTTTTTTGTGCATAGTTATATCACATTTTAATTGTTTCAATTTGCGATATTTTTTATACAGGACTTTGTAATTGTTTTACCTAGGGAATTCCAAAAGAAAATAGTAATCACAAGAATTTCAATTAAAATAATATTTCTTTCCGCAGTCTTTAAAATATATTCTGGTTTTTGTAGTAAAAGATAATTAATTTTTATACTTAAAGGAGTAAGGCGGTGTTGAATTTTTTCATTTATTACAAAAGTTAAAACTGAAATAAATATATAAAATGATCTACTTTTTTATATTCTATGATTGTTATTTAGTACAGGCTAGCAGTGTGATGCCTGCTCGTAAAGTATTGAGTATCTTTAACCAAATCTGCTGACTGAAAGGAGGCTTTGAAATATATTCCCAGTCTTTGTTAACCTTTCCAATGTCAAACTAAAACTTTTTTTTTAATCTTTGAAATACATTCTCATTCTTTGTTAACCTTTCCAACGCTATGTTAAAACTTTTTCTAAGCATAATCAATAATATAAATATTATTCCATTAATCTATTAAGATGCTTTTTTCAATTTTTCTCCAAAATAAGAAAAGAAAAACTAATCGTTCAGCAATAATTTTGATGCAAATGCTTTGAAAATTTATAAATTTTCTAAGTGTTTAAAAATTAAGGAAAAAAATTCATTTCCTCCTTTACAATAGGAATAACTCATATGACGTCATAATGCAAGCAGTCATGTTGCATATGGAAATTTATCTTAGTCATATTGCAGAAGTACTGCATAGAATAGTTTCGCAGCTTTATTGGAAATGAAGCTGCACAAATATTTCAAGCATAAATAAAAGATCGCGTTAACAGCACAATGCGCATGCGTCTACAATGATTACTCCATTATTTTTATTTTGCAGAAATATTTTTAATCATAAAATAAAGAGCCTTTGCTCGATTCTGGGCAGCTATAACGAAAAAAAAAGGAATACGGTTGTTTTGCAGAAAATTTTTTTAAAATTCAATTCAGCGATTTCGTGTTTTTAAAAGTATGGATTCTGAAAGACGAAAGATATTTTTAAGAACTTAACATCATATTAAGTTCTCTTAGGACTAAAAGTTTCTCCAATACCATGTAATAAATATCCATTAGCTTGCTCTATTAAAAACAAAAGTATTCCTATAAATAATTTAACTAAAATTATATAGAAAGCTATTCAGGACAATAGCATTGATTACTAATACGAGGAAGATAACTCTGGGTTGCATGGAAAGCATTCATGCATTTCCTATAAGCACAAAATGCCAATGGCATTGTTACAATATGTTTATTAATAATACCGCGTAGTAAATATCGAGCAACATCGTGGCGATATCGTACAATATCTTGAGCTTACAGCTGCAATCCTTTTCACGTCCAATGTTTAGTTCAATGTTGAAGCTGAAAGTCTGAGTCTCCAAAATATAAAAGACACAGGAAGTAATTTCTGAAAATTTATATACCTACATTCAGTTTGCTAACACGTATAAATGGTTGAAAACACGCATCACAGAATCTGATGTTAAATTGATACCGCATTGATATGGCTCAAGTGACCAAAGGATACTAAGGAAATATATGTGTAAACAAAGCCTTAAAATTCCTTCCGTATTATATTCTAATTTTTTTCTTCTTACTGTAGCTTACGAGAAAGTTGCTGCTATTTGAAATCGGTACAATAGTTTTGTTCCGATCTTACAATTTAAATCTCGGTAAAAAGTTAATACAATTCAGATAAAATTTAATAATAATGTCATCGGATATAAGTTAAATAACAAAGAATAAATAATAGAATAAATTAGGCAATGTTGAAGAACAAAAAATGCTTTATTAAATTTCAATTATATTATCTTTATATTACTGAATATAGTTATCATATCCAGATTATTAAAAAGAATTAAGGCAAAATAAAAATGGTTTGCTCTTAAAGAATTGTTTTTATTATGAAGAATAGCAACTGCACCCTCCGCAATCGATTAAAAAATTTAATTATCAAGAGTCACTTTACATTCATTTTTTATACTATTACGATTTATTATTGAAAATTAGTAACAAGTCATTCTTATATATCCATATGATTGTTCATATAAAAGGGCAGTTTTATTTGTACGTCATGAAATTAAATACATTGTGAGAAGTTGATTTTTGTAAGTCCTTGAAAACAAAACTTCTTCGTATCATTCATTCCAAACAAAACTTCTTCATATCATTCATTCCAAAATATATCAAATGACTATATTACATTAAATAGATGTTTAGATGTTACTGTTGATTCAAACCTTTGCTTAAACATTTGTTTGTGAATACGTACATTAATTACAACAAAATATTTCTAAGAAGGGAGGGATTCGTTAAAACGCTTGAAACTAGAAAACAGTGATGAGAGAATAAAATAGCATTTGTTCGTATATATTACACTGAAAAAAAGAGTACATTTAATCTTTTAAAACACAAAAGCATTTGAAAGATTTCAAAGAATTCAGATTGCTTAGCTTAAAATAAATATTGCAGGAGAAAAAGACATCATTATCAAATGATATATTTTTTTATAAATAAAACATTATAACTCTTTTTAAATAAAGATTTTTTTTTTTAATTTCACTGAAAAGGAAAAAGAATTAATGTTTTTGCTTCAACTCAAACTACTTTCCAAATGACTTACATTTTGCTCCTTCTACATTATTATTAATTGAAATTTTTTTCTTTAAAGTAGAATTTCGGAAAATTTATTTGCTTAATGGCCCAGAAACTTTATTTTATGAAGCAGCGCCATTTTTTCCCCTTGATGATGTAAATTTTAAATGATATACGACAAAATCGTTTAGTGCGTCTTCGTGTCCAGTTATCCAATACAGATTTCTTTAATGGAATGTTGAGTTTAAAATAAATTGCAGTTTCGTTGGAATGAGTCCGATACTTTTACAACCTAAATGATCATTAAAAATTATTATAATTTTTTTTTTCAAGATACTGTGGAGATACTTTATCATAAATTCATTTTTTTTACCAACAGAATCCAAGCTATTAAGGTAATCCTTACATTAAGATACCATCCATCCTACAAAAAGTTTAATTTAAGTTTGTCTAGTTCTGAATTCCTCTGCTACGTAATTATAGTTGAAAACTCAATGCTGGTAAGAAAAAAAAAGAATTAATTTTACTCAAGAACTTCAAGGCGAAATCAATTACTTATTGAAAAAGAAATAAATAAATAGTAACATCACGCTATTTCCCTTTCAATAATTAATTTATATTTATGGCTGGATGACGTTACATTTTTAATTGTTTACGATTCTCCAGAAAGAAACATCATCTTGGACACCTTTAAAAATGATTTTGATTAATGCTTTGCGAGAATAAAATATTGTTTTGATGTTTTTTTAATCATATGATTTACTTTTTATTAGAATATTTCAGTAATTGATTTATACTTACTTGTCAGAAGAAGCATAACAAACACAATCCCATTTAATTTCAAAATAATGTTTTCTATTCAAGATATGATTATTTCTTTTCAAAAAAATATACTGTCTCAGCAATTTTTGAAATAAAGTGAGTCTTTAGTCCGTATAAATAGTGCCAAAAGATTAGAAACGTGAAATGAATTTTAATTAAAATTTTGTATTTATTATTTTTTTATTTTTTTATTATTTTAGTTTATTGTTTATTCTTTTTTTTTTAATTTTTATTGATTATTCATTTTTTGATTATTTTTATTTTTAATGACTATACATAAATCCAGTTATATTAAATTCAAGTCAACCTTTTTAATTAATGAGGCAGCTGTAGCGTATGATATTACAAGAGATATAATAAAAAATCCATCTACCGAGATTCTTTTGTATTTAACAATCGTAGAATATTTTTTAAAATGTGTTTTGCGTTATTTTAAGTCCAATTAAATTATGTATAAAACATTTAAAATTCGTCAGTTTCATAACTACCGTTTTAAAAATAAAGTAATAAAATCATAGATTTTATTACTAGATATAATAGTTATAAGCTTTGCGTTTTGTTCATCGTAATAGTATTTAATGGCGGTCGATAAGGTATCAATTTTAATTTATAGATTAATTAATTTAAATTATAATTCATTATAATTTATTTATTTATAATTTAGAGATTTTAAAATTTATTTCCAATAATTCGAGATAATACCATGTCATTAAACTCCAGCTAAACTCTTTACAATGGAAAAAAGTGCTAAATAATTGCCTTCCTATTATCATTTTATTTTAAATTCACGGATGGAATTTATTTTAAATACACTGGTCACCAATAAGAATAAATTACTTTAGAAGTATGAAATTTAATCAAAGTATTTCTGCTCTATATTCATTTGATTAAAGTCTCAAGGTCACAAATTAAAGTGTGCGTGAAGCACTTCAGCAGCATTTCAAATGTAAAATTGTAGTTGCCACTAGCCCTTGTAAAACTGAGACTTTAAATGCAAACGTGTTAACACTTATATATTGTATCGTACAGTATGCCATTTTATGGGATGGAGTACAATGCCTCAGCACAATTATTTCAATCAGCAGTTTGAAGTAAAAATTTGCTATTAATATTCGTAGGATAAAGAAAAAAGAGAAAAGAAAAAATCTGTCAAAAGAAAAATTTCCCAGTAGATCATAACTACAATGTCGATCCAATACATCAAACATGTACAAATTCAGGAGCTCATCTTAGCCTCCATTAAACCAATATACGAACAAAATTGTTACGTAGACAGAAATGGCCTCTCATCTGAGAACATAACAGAAAATATGATTAAGCAGCATCTTTCAGACGTACGTACGCATTTCTCAAATTTCGTCTGTTTAAAGCAACTCGTCTTAATTCTGAGGCTTTATTTTCAGCTGACGCAATTTTATTAATCACATTTTTTATTTGGTATTTGATAATTTTCTTTATGTCTCTTCAAAAAGCAAACATTATCCCAATAGTGTGTTAAGCAAAGCTAAAATTTTATTACCATGAAGATGATAGTCAATAAGATATAAATAAAATTATATCAATAATGATAAAATAAGCATTATAAATAAAGTCCTTTTTCGTAGTGACAAAAATATATTAAATGTAGTATCTCCGCCAAATACTTACTTCATGAATTATTTAAATTGCATGAACTGTTTTGCATCCATGAATTGTTTGCTTTTAGAAGAAATTCTATATAACGCTTTAAGACCCATTTTTAAAGTAGGATGTTCCTTTCTTCTTGAAAGAAAAGGGTGAAAGGATATCGCTAAGAATAAACACTTTTTGCATATCTTAAATAATATGGCGATGTTCAAAAGGTATATTTTCCTTTAAATTATCTCAATAACATTGAGTAACATTTTGCGCAACCAACAAGTAAAACAATTTAAATTATTAAAAAATTAAATTATTTTGAAAGATATTTTTTATAATAAAACATTATTTTCCACTTACATGAAATAGTTGATTTGCAAATTTATTATCTATAATTCATTTCTTGAAATCTAATTCAAATTTAAATTTTTCTAGCATTATTTTTTGTGACTCAAATTTCTTAAGGATATCATATTCCTAGAAGAGTGTTCCTCCAATTTTTCAAATATTATTTAATTGTATTAACCATGCTTCTCATTTCTATTTAATTCAAATAATTATAATGTGAAGTTTATTTATTATTATTTCTGCTTTGCTTGTATTATTATTTTATATTTGCTTAGATGGTGTTCTTTTGGTAAATTTCCGAACATGTTTTTAGAATGTTTTGATTAAAATTTGGTTTTAATATTTTTATTGTTTGAAAAGATTTTAAAAATTCTCATTTAAAATTCAAAATTAAAATAGTATTTAAAACAAAATTATGTTATAATACAAACATTAAAAGCTTTCTTTTAGATGCGCTAAAAAAAGAAAAATGGCAACTTCTCGTTTTCATTTTGAATATTTCACTTAATAATAACTTATTATACTATCAGCAGCTACATCATATAAGTATTAGTTATATTACACGTTATTAGATTTTTTTTTCTTTTTTTTAAAGAACAATAGCATACACTAAAATTATTTACATGCATTCTGAAGAAAGTCTTATCACAGAGTAGCAAAATATTTTTCCAAATTTTATTTATTCTATTTAAATGGCTATAAAAAATTCATAACAAATTATATTTAAAAAGATCAATGCATTAAATTGATTGTTTGGAAGAATTACATTACTTAATTCTTTGCTCCTTCGGGTTGAAAAGTTAGAAAGTGAATAATTTTATTAATCAATTATTCAATCAATTAATGAATCTAAAATTTATTGAAAAAAAGACACAAATACCTATGATTCATATCTGAAGGAAAGAAATTTTAGGAAGAAAAACCGATTTTTATTTGCTTTAAGTTGATTTTAACATTATTTCAAGCTTATCTAGTTTGTTGTTGAATTTATCCTTTCATCAAATTTGCTATTTTAATCCGGGAAATCTGGCAGTTTTAAAAGAAATTCCTTTCTTATTCTGTGACAATTATCACTCTAAGAGGTTATCTGATATTTCTTCTAAAAAGTTTGATAATTAATCAAAAAGATAAAAATACATAAATAAAAAATGAAATGAAAACGTTTAATGTATCAAACTTTTTAACCAGCCACACTGTATTCATAAGCCCAAGCAATCGATCCACCATTTAAACTGAAAACTTGTAAATGCACTCATAATTCTCACATTCTCCCTAAAGCTTTCCTTAATATAATTCTAACTAAAATGCCTTTCAGAAAGGAGTGCAAATCAGAGGTCGGAAAGTACTGCAGGGCATCGAATTCAGCATACATTGCGGACAGAACTCCTCTAAGAATTGATAAGAATTTAAAAGTAATTACGCGAGCAGAATAATTTCCACCCATGAGCAGTTCAGAAAACGATAATGGTATAAGTTTCAGATGGCTTGCATAATCAATGGGAATAAATGGAATAATTGCGATGATTGCCCGGGAAATGGATGTTAAGTCACTGCTGCCAAATGGACATGGTCGAAAGTTCGTTAAAACTTTCATTTTATGAATAAAGCATAAGTGCTTACGGTTCTGTGATTAGACATCTAAGCTAAATGAAGAAATTTCATTTTGCAGCAATATTATTTTATTTTTATCTATTTTATCAATATTTTTAATTGATTATGATTATTGGGTGACATAGTATAATATCTGTAAACTCGGAGTAAAAAAAAAAAAAAATCGTTCTAAACTTCCTTCAGTTTAGAAAAAGAAATCATGAAGATTTGGGACACATTTGAATATCTTTAAGAATGGGAATTACACATTTTAAATATATAATTAATAAAAATTTATCGAAATTTAAACATTTTTCTTCAACAATTACTAAGTATTTCATCATGGATACTAATTTAAAATCCAAAAAGTTAGGTTTTCAGTGATACCAGTCATATTTTCGAGCAGTTTTTACTTTAATTTCATTAATATTTAAAAATAGTTTTAAACACAAATTTGTTAAAATTATTTTACTTTATACTACATTAAATAATCAATTTAGTAACTAACTATTATAAATGTTTTAATAGCTCTCATGCGATTAGCCAAAATTAAGTATTATACTTTTGAGTTTATTGCTAACGAATGCCATAGCATAATTTTTAAAAAAACGAACGTTTAGGAACATGATAATTTTATAGACAGGTTTTCTCTCTGAAAATTGCGTGACAAAAATTGTTATACACAGATTACAATGGATGATACAACATAGTCAGATGAAATAAGACAGGCTGAACATGTTATCACGCGTCTATGTTTTGAACTAAATGTTGGAATCTCCCTTATTTTTAATATTACTATATTTTCAAGGAAAGGAAAAAAGCTGAAACGTATCTTCATAAGTGAAGGAAGAATTATTTGTATGAAATATTTTATTTAATATCATTATTTAATGCTAATGAAGTGCATCATTTTTGGATTTGTTTTCATATAATTAAGTTATATAAAGTTAATGAAAACGAAACGCAATCCAATTAAAAATGTTTAGTAAAAGTCTTTTCAAAGATCAGCGCATGATATTTCAGTTAAATTCCATTAAATTTATGCATTCCCTTCTCGATAGTAATAGTATAATTGAGTCACGCACTAAAACTGAGCAATTTATTCGTTACTTGGCACAATCAATTACAATTTTTTTCCCAAAATAAACGTAACAATCTTTTATATGATTCATTAAAAACTTATCAACACATTTTATAAAACCTTTACGCGACTAAAAAATGCCAATGTTTTCTTATATTGTTCTACAACATAAGAAAATATATGTACACAAGAGTTTTATCATTTTTCTTTATCGATAATACCGACAAACATCACATTTTGAAACATGCTAAAATATATATAAATATATTTTTAAATATATTATGACTTTATTAATTTTAAAATACATATATATTTACATATTGGAGGATACTCTAAGCATCCGCCCAATATGTAAATAAATATGTATTTTAAAAATGAAAATTTGTTTCCCTGATTTAATTTTAAGTATTTTTTTTTTCCGATTTATTCAGCATTTTCATTTTGAAAACTATAAAATTTTGCTTGATTTGAAAGCAAAACATACCATTATGCTAAAGACGTACATAAATTATTTTCATTGTATTTTTCCATATCTGCATCTTTATTTGTTGTTGATGATGATGATTTATTTATTTCCATAGTGTTTCAAATATTGTTTGTATTATATATTCGCACACACTCGCTCCTTTTTAATTCAAATTTGTTGGCTTTTTATCCCCATTTGATATTCTTTACTTTAGGTAACTTTTGGCACTTTATTTTATTTATTGTTAAATATGCACTTTGATGTTACTTACTATTTTTGAAACAGTTTTAAAAGCGTCGCTTTAAGATAAAATGAAATGATTACATGATACATTTGAGCTCTTTTTCATTATTTACATTATTTTTAAATTTTTATTTGTTTACATTATTTTTTTTTATTTAACATTATTAATCTGCAGAAATCCATATATATATATATATATATATATATATATATATATATATATATATTCGATTTTTGCAAAGTAAATTAAATAAAACAAAAATAATAAGTAATTTAAGTTGTAAAGAACAAATGTCCTGAATAATCAATTATCCTATTATAACTGAAAATGATTCCTTTAAAATTAATTGAAATATTCCTATTCCTCTATTCACTAAAACTGAATCTAAACAAAATATTACATAAGCATTGTTTATCACAGATTGCAAGTTTTCAAAATACTTTTTAAGGGTAAATCCATTAAATACATTTGACATCAATTATTAAACATATTGTTTGGATATTTGATAAAAAGAAAGGATCTCATAGAAATCCCATTTTTTAAACGACCTACTCTATTATTTATAAAGAAATCCTTTATATAAAATGGATATTTACAACAAAAGTAAATATTTTATCAAGGACATGACAACAAAGAAAACAAATACGCTGAAAAATGAAGTCTATGTAGATTGAAATATCTAAAAATACATAATGCGTTTTCTTAGAGAATCCCCCACTTTGATTTATCTATCTTTAGAAGCCAGTTTTGCTAAATAAATATTAGCTATTACCGAGGAAAAAATATTGCAAGAACAGCATTTCATAAAATAATGGAAAAAAATTACTTTTAATATTTCTTCTATACAGGATTAAAATCTAAAACAAAAGTGCAATGTAAGCTAAATAATTAGCTTAATTCAGAATCCAAAGAAAACAGAATATTAACGATTATTACAGAAAGTAAAACAGAATAGTACATTCATCAAGAGTGCATTCTGTAGTATTCATTTCCCTATAGATAAAAATTTAAAAAAAGATTCATTACAAATTTTACAGGCTATTTAATTTTCTAAGATCATACATTTATAAACTTTAAACAGCTGAAGCAGCAAGCATTTATTAATGTAATAAATTGAATGATACTTTTATTTTAGTAGAAATGGCATTTTGAATGCAAATCAGTATACTGTTTTAATAGCTGTACAATAATGTGAATAGTTAACAAGAGCTACAGACACAATTTTATTTTTCGTATTATTGTGTATTTCCATTTGTCTGATTTTCATTTTTTTTATTTTGTCTGATTTTCTTATTTCCTTTTTGATTCCATTATTTCTAAGACCTAAATGTAAATGAGACAACTGTAGGCTGTCGGTTTTTTTCCTATGGTTGCTTACGATTTCCTTTGATGTTTTCCTACTCATTGGGTTACTTCGCTCAGGTCCAACTTTTCCAATTTCGTCGGGACTCCTTTTAGGAGTAAGTTTGAACTTATTTATAAAAAGTTAACAATAATTTAAAAAAATTAACAATACATCAGCATCTACCCAATGACTTTAATTTTTTCTTTTTTCATTGTTCCGTTCAGAACTGCCAATATATTATTTTACCTAGATATTTACCTAGATACCCTTATATTGTTTGGTTATTAATCATTTATTGATGTATTGAATCGAATGGCATTTTTATTTTGGTAGGAATGGAATTTTGTAAAGCTAATAGGTATAACCCCTACTAGAAGAGTGTGAGGGATGTATCTTTTCAAATCAATACTATCCGCAAAACTGGAATATGTAAATTTTGATGAAAAATTTAGTCATCCGTGTTGAAAATCATAAATTGCAACATAAAGAAATACACGCATGTAAAAATATAATTAAGCAGGCTTTATTTTGTAAATGTTTAATTATAAAATAAAGAAATATATATGTATGTAAAAACGCAATTAGGTACTTTGTAGTTTGCAGTCGATATTTATAACATTTTGTGTTTGTTCGTAAATACATTTCTGAGTATTTCATCAGCAATCTTATCTCTTGACTATGGATTACCTATCTATGGAACTCTAAGTTAGTATAATTATTACTATCATAAATATAAGTAGCACTACCAGGGGCAAAATATGTGTACGTTCCTAAGACAAAACAGAAAATAACAGAATAAAGATAAAAAAAAATGTAAGGCAATAGGATTATATTATTAGGAAAGGAAATGCAGTTCAAAAATAATAGCTTTAATTTATATCTTAAATTTAAATATTATTAAGAGATTATATTCATCTTTATGTATAGGAGGAGCTAAAAACAACTGAAATTGTTGGAATAAGTTTTGGATAATCATGTTGAAAGAGAATCTTAGCTACATGATTTATTAGTGATGTAAATTTTTGAACAGTTGCCAAAATTGATATAGTCGATTGGACAACTCTTCTATCTGTCTTAAATATATCAGATATCATCTTTTTCTATATTTCGATTGGTTTTCTTTTTAATTGAAAAATGCATCCTAACAAAACCGAAAACATTTTACTGAACAGAACATACATATTTGTTGCGCAACAAAAATATTAGAAAAAAGATTTGTGAAGAAAGGCGAAGCATCTGCATTACTTGAGGAATTACTTGCAAAACATTTTATTTTCTGGTTTATAACATTGTTGACGAAAATTTATATAAACTTCAAGATAAAAAAAATGAAGAAAAAAAAACAAATTTTAGAAATAAAATGAATAAGAAACCAACCTACTGCAATTAGAAAACAGGAAAGAAGAATGTTAAGTATGGAAACTAATAATTTACTGAAGATATGCATAACAATAATGAATTTATTTGTAATATTTAACTCAGCAATTGAGAATACAACATTTTTCAGATAATAGAATTCAGATGAATTAATCTTATTTTTAAAGTTCGCATAGTTTCTAAAAATTCTATTAAAAGTTTTATTTATCAGTTTATATTATAAAAATTTTAATGGGTTATTATGATAGTTCAAAATATTTTAATATCTCTTGTTTGTTTACATTTTATGTAAATACTATATGCAAAATCAATAACATTCTATCATGTAAACAATTTCGATTTATTTTTATTGCCCAAGAAAGTTTTCGTTCTCCTTAAAGAAACTACAGAAATTTCTTTCTGTTTTCGCACATTACGAAGTAATTAAAAATGCTTGTGTAAATCAGCTCCATAATTACTTTCTCCGAGAAATCGTCAGAAACCAATTTCAGCTAGGAGAGAGCAGACTTAATCAATCTTTTTTTCGAGCTTGTTTAGTTGGAAATGTCTTACGTTAATGAAAACCAAACAGATGGGTTGGAATGAAGTAATGCTTCCAAATATAATTTCTTTTCAATTTATCGGAAGACATTTTTACAAATTTGACTTTAGTTGAGAACCATATATAAATTCTATTAGTATATATCATTTTCATTCAATATTTTTTAAAGTTATAAATTACATTAGAGTCTTTAAAGTGATTTTTTAGAATTGTATGCAAATTAAATCACAAAATATTCATTATATCAACAAAAAATTACAGTCGATTTCAAAAAAATAATTTTTTTGAACTTTCATAGCTTGCATCATGTTTTTCTATTGTTGTTTCGAACGTTGTTTGTTTGTTTATATAAACGTCTCTAATTTACAAATGAAAGTTTTTAATTTACACCGTCAAAACTCAAAAATTATCATTTCTATGCAATCCCATTAAAAATTAATTTTACTTTGAAGAGAAAAATAGAATTTTTGAATTAATTTACAAAGTGTTTGAAAATGGAAAATTATTTATTTTCTATTGATTTAATGCGATTATTTGGAAATGCATTTATCAATCTACTATATTATTTATAATAATTCTGATCATAACGTATTGAAGTTACACAATTGTATTAAACGAGTTGAAATATTCTAGACTTTTCCTTTCAAAGTTGTAAATAGCTTTGTTTCATTAAATTTTCTATATAATTGGAGTAATATTTCACATTACTGCCACATAAAAATTAAATTAAAAGAGAATTTGTGACATTCGACAATGACCAAATGATAAGGTCAGTATTTTAACAAATAACGAATCAAAATAAGAATTTTTAACCTTTGAAAATATGTTGTCCTTGCATCAGGCCATATACACGCCTGAAAAATCTGAATGAGCGAACCCCTGCATTATTAGTGGAAACTAAGGGTGATTCCCTTCACCGGCAACAACCCAACTCTTCCCATAGGAGACATGTTTCGTCATTGGAATAACCACCTCACACCATTCTGTATCCATCAGGACAGCGAGAACTAACCACCATTACGGAAATTTCTTAACCCTATATTTTAGGTGCAGCCCCTGGGTAATAAAGTCAATTTGTATATAACCTTCACATTTTTTTTATGTTATCCAAACAGAAATCAAAGGAATATGAATTGATCCATACGGAATAAATTATTCAGAAACAGCAAACAGTATCGTTATCCTCAGTTGTATGTCATTAAATATCATCGAGGGCTTATAATATCATACTACAGGATGAAAGATGCATAGTAAATTTGATATGTGTCAAGTGAGAAAATAATTGATGTCTAAATCAATTGTCATGTGAGATAAACTAGGTTATTATTTTGACAACTCTTTCTCCAACAAGAAATAGTCAATTCTTTAAGGATTCTGTTTCAAATTTTAACACAAATATATATATATATATATATATATATATATATATATATATATATATATATATATATATATATATATATATATATATATATATATATATATATATATATATATATATATATATATATATATTTGAGAAGCAATCATATACCTAAATTTAAGTACCAAACTTTTTAGTTTTGCATTCAAATACATTTTGATAGAAGGAGACATATAGACTCCCCTATACCAGGTATACTATAACATTTTATACATGCCTGCAGTTAAAATGTAAATCCTGTATTTCAAATTTCATTCACTTAATTCTTTCCATATGTTCTAGTTACCAGATTCGAAGATAGGCTGGAAGAATAATTCCAAAAAAATTGTTATTCTGGATTCGAATATTCATAAAATATTGAGATTCATTATCTAAACATATCTTCTAAGATTCGAATGTGTGGAATTGAAAAAAAAAGTTCATATTTAAAATAAACAGAAATTCTTGTTAATGGAAGAACTAATGAGGAATTTTGGACCGTGCCATCCAAATGCCACAACCGGCATCCATTTCACTGTTAAATTTAAATTAAAGAAAACCTCCGTGCACTTTTTCTTTAATTGCTGAGCATAAAAATGGCGAGGACCACAAAGCGGTCCGTGCAGAGTTCCATCAAATTTCCAGCCGACAATAAGCGGGAGGGGATCACTAATCACTTTCTGGTAACTGGAAGGAGGGCGGCGGGCTTCCGTTAACTTTAGCTTCTTAATGAGGATTCCAAAAGCTTTAAAAGAGATCATTAAAACAAGTGGACGCCGGGATCGATTCAAGAGAAGGGAATGGCGGTCCAAATTAATGACGAATTAATGCCGCCGAGGCCCATACTTAGTTAACTTTTCCGTGAGTGTGCACGCTGTCGTTGCCTCTGCAAGCAGTCATGGATATCGTTGCTGTCATTAGGTGGCCGGCCTCCATTTATTTATGAGGAAATGAGGAAACAGCGTGCTGGAGGATTTGGCTACTAATAGAGTGATCTTTTGGAGAAAAGGATTTTTCAGCTTATTTATGGTCGCGGAATCGTTAAGAGTACTGGAAATAATAAATTAACTGACAAGAGTCCTAATTATGAAATAAAGAAGAAAGAATAAAAATGTGAAATGAGATTTGGAAGACCTTTCTTGGAAGATGCAGGTAGTTTGAAATAAGTTCAAGAAAGTTCAGTTCTGAATAATACTTAAGAAGCCCTCTAAAACATTTGCTTTCATTATTATAGGAAACAATGATATTCGCAAGCAAATATAAAAGTAGAAAAAAAAAATATGCAAAGCCAAAAGATTTGACTGCTAACATTAAGAATTTCTGAAGGGAAAAAAATTACCATCTGATTTAGGAATACTAGAATCAATAAACCTGCCGAGAGCTCTAATTATGTGGGGAGAAAATTAGTAAAAACGTTAAATTATTTTAAAAGACTTTTCTTCGAGGATTTAATTAGTTTGAAAGAAGTGCGGAAAAATTGAAGGGAAAAAATGTTTGTATCATTATTATCTAAAAATAAAGGATAAGTCCATAAAGTTTTTATTGTAGATTTTAACTGCTGTTCTCAGCTTATTCGAAAAACTGCATAAAATGCGCGCAAACAATATACCGGAGGATTCCACTGTCAACAAATTTAAATTCTGAATTAAAGACAATCTAAGTTTTGAATGTAACTGCCAGAAATACAAGGAATAATAAATTAGATTGTGAGTGATCCAATTATCTAAAGAAATATCAAAAAGCAAGTTAGATTAAGTATATGCAACATTTTTTAACATATAGATATTCAATAAAAATGGAAAAAAAATTATTTTTGCCTAAATTAATTTTAAAAAAAACAGAAATAAAAATATTTTACATGTAATAAGTTACAAGCCAAATATAAGATGAAGCAAAAATTTGGAAATAAAAATAAATTAAATGGGGAATTCCAACTATGACTTTGATCTTAATGGAAAGAAAGTATAACTAGGAATATTTAAGTTAAATTAGGTTCTATTATAGATTAAACACATTCCAAGCAATTAAAAAAGCATACATTGCAACAAAAAAAAACGTGTGATTAATAAAAGAAACAAAAAATCAGGTACTATACAGTTTAGCTACAAATACAATGAGCTATGGTGGCAGATACTTCTGAACAAACTTATGGCCAAGAAAAGAATTGACAGAAATACTAAAAAAGGTAATTTGTGGTTGATATAATGATTAATGATGAGTAACAAATAATTATGCTACTTACTAGTAAAGAGTACTTAGGAGTAAATAAATTCCACAAAGATATATTTCCTATGCGAAAATAATTAAACTAGTGATAAACTACATATTCCGAAGACCAGTAGAGAAAATGTGCTAAAACAAATTCAGTATGTTAGAATTATTATCGATTTCGTTACGGAAATAATTCTTAAATTATTACTTCCATTGACCATGTTCCAACTACCAAACTTGGCACATATATACCTCAGAAAAAGGAAACATGCATCTTGGGAGATTTTATTGAAATTCTAATGAATCGAAAATTTGAAATTTGGCTTTTTTAAAGCCATATATATAACTTTCAATTTTCGTTCTCAATTTATTTTATCAAATTATATCTATGCTTAGAGTTATAAAGAAATTTTCATTTTTGTAAATAACTTCGCCAATTAACATGCATTTGTAAATTCTAGAGTTCCTTTCTTCTCTCCTAAAGTGAAATCCTGTTGTCCAGACCATCTACATAGAATAGAATCTCGTTTCTTTCATAACCACAAGTTATTGCTTTGATTTATGGTGAGGCGATTAACATAAAGAAAACCGTCGCGTCTCTAAATAAAATTCTACGAGGAAAAACAAAATCAAATATGACGATCTAATTTGCATTTTCAGTTTAAATACGTTGCCGTTATGCTTACAAATATTAAAAGTTGCATGTCCAACTACGCATTTCTCTTTTCACCCAAATTTTTGTCTTTATTTTTTTGCTTAATTCGGATAAAAATCGAGGAATGAAATTTTGCAGAAGCCTTAGTACATTTGAATATTTTGGTGCATGTTTCAAAGAAATATACTTCTTAAACATATCGCTTCAAATATTACAGGGCTAATTGTACGGTTATTGTGTGCAGTTTTTCTTTTCTTTCAATTTCACAATTATTAAGATTTCAGAAATCGCAATTTCTATCATTAAATGGTTTCAATTTATTTGCAAATAAAAATAGTTCAATGATATATTCATACGATTTTGAGTCTACTTCTTTTATAACTATAATATTTGGTTCTAATACAAATATAAATGTATATTCTAAAAGAAAAATTCATATTGGAATGAGTTGAAAGTAGATTAAAACAATCAGGTATGTAAATAATTATACACATATTTGAATTTCAGGTAAAAATTCATTCACGTACAGTCACATTTACCGTTCTTATTGCGGAAACACGCTAACAATTAGCTTAATTAATAATTAATTAACATTCTAATTAGAATTTCGAAAACATCGAAACTCCGAAGTGTATATTTCCACCTTCCAAGTTATATATGGTCCAAATTTGGTAACTGTAGATTAAATAGTCATAGATGGCGTGTTATATGTTTAATGCCACGATTAATGCCACGATTTAAAATACATGTGCGATTTTAAAATGCGAATGAATACTCTGATTTTTTTAATTGATTTCATATAAAATTCAAATAATCAAAGTCAAATAGTAAATAATAATCAAATAATCATTCCAATAATCAAATTATAAAATATCAAAGGTATATTTAATATTAAGTAAGGGTTTTCGATATTAAATTTTCTGAATTGCTATTTTAATTGAGATAGTTTCAGCAATAAAATAACATGTGGTACAACACGCAAAATAGTTTTCAAATAAACAAAGTTAATTACCCGATTTCATTACTTTATATTAAATTTGATGAGAAAATATCGATATTTCAGTCATTTCTATTCTTTTTATTGTTATTAAAAATCTCAATAGAACTTTGTCTAAAACCTCTTGAGAAAAAACATTGCCACATGAGAAAAAAAACACATTTTAGATATAAATATTTAAATAGAATTCCAAAGAAAAAAGCATGGCATATGAATTCATTTTTTTCGAAAATAATTCGAGCATTTCTTCATAAATATCCTAAAAAGAATGAAAAAACAATAGAGACTATTACAATAGATAGTAATAATAGTTTATGTACATTATTATATATATATATATATTAAGGATTTGAGCAATAAAATTGTAACTATTATCATTTGATGTTAATTTTTTTAAATGATGCATTTTAAAAATACTTTAAATAGTATTAAAATAATAAGAAATAAGCATAAAAATACACGAATGTTATTGTGAAATTTCATGATAAAATAAAATATATCATTATACTGTATGATTCAAACGAGCATTTTATCGCGCTTTGTACCAAAATTGGACAGCAGATCATTTTTGACAGGTCCTGCAATCAAAAAAAGTTTATCATCAGAGGAAGTTCCATGCTGTAGTAAAGAGGTTTTATTGCACGCTTTACTGTTGCAAATTGTCTTCTTCCAAATCTAAAAGAATATATTTTTCTTCCAGTAATTCGAAAAGTCACTTTGTGGAGCACCCCCTAGGGTCATAATCACAGCAAGAATAAAAAAAAAAAGATGGAAAAAATAAGAGTGAACGAAGAAAAATAAATAAAAAAAGTTAAGAAAAAATAAATGACTTTCGGGAGCATGATCAATGTTAGGTTGGTTGCAAAAAGTTCGAACTTGTTTCACCGACTGTGATGATACCTGTTCCCAAAATCATTTTTAACGACACCACATAGATGATTCTTCGAAAACCGATGGACACCTCGTCTCCGAGAAAGATGTCTTACAGGAAATAAGATTTATGTTCGGTTTTGAAAAGTTTATCTTCCTTTTCATCCATTTTTCCTTTTACGGCTGCTGCTCGTACTTTCGTAATGAAAAGGTAGGCAGCGGATGAGTTGAAATGGCGGAATGTTGAAAAGGGAAAAGATCGCTTTATTCAAAAAGAGGCCTTTCGCGTATCATTGGACAGAGTAGATCTTGCAGTAATAGATCCTTCTTTTTTGTTTTTTCTTTTTTGCTTTAATATGCTATATTGTTTTTCCATTTGAGGGATTTGATGTTCAGAAATAAATATGTTTACGTATTGTCGGTTGAAAACTTCATTCTGAAGCATTATAGAAAATGTTTTTAAAAGCAGATGTTTCTAAATTGTGTTTGAATAGCATTTCTTTTTACATTAAAAACATTCTTCTTACAAATAAAAAAAAATGCTACCGTATTTTTGTAATTTAAAAAATAATTTATTTACAAAAAAAAATGTTTATTTAAATTTAAAGTTATATCTTTTTCTGCATTACATATTAATGATCAGTAACATGATAACCAAAAAAAAAAATCTTTATCTTTTAAAAGCATGAAAATAAACGTTAGTTAACTCGTTATTTTTTTCTTAAACAATAGATCTATAGAGAATGCAAGAGAAAATGAAAAGCTTTTACCTAAGGGACAATAAATTGCAATATCATATATATTTCATCATATTTGTGAATTAAGTTTACTCTAATTAAAAATATTTGAAGATATTCTTTTCAAAGTTTAGTTATTTCTGCTTCCATTTCGATCTTTTTATTTTATCCGTATCAAATAAATCGTCTGGCTCGTCCATGAAACCCGTTAAAAACTAAGTTTAAAAAACGCTTACTGTATTCCGTAAAGACGAAATATTTTTTTTTCAAAACTTATAAAAGCTGATTACACTAATTTCAATTCGTTTTCCAGTTTTTGATGTAAGTGAAGAGGTCTTCGATGACTTGTAGAAAAATAGTCATGGAGGATTTTTGATGACTTAAAAAGTACGTTTAATTTCTAAGATACTTTATAAAAAAATATGTTTACAATATAACAACTACAGTTTATCGCTATTCGACAAATGCCTCATGCTTTAAAGGGTGTCAGCTCTAATCGTCTTCAATAGCTTATTTCAAAACCATTAAAGGCATACATTTAGTTCCAGTTGGAAAAATACATTAGATAACATGAAATAGATTTCACTTTTTTTTTTTTTTTTTGGTACAGTTATCGTCCTCACCATCTGATCGATATTCAAAGTTATGAGCTTTATCCCAAAATAGCCCGTTGTTATTTTGAAACGGGACGTTAATATAATCTTAAGCTTAAACCTATCATTTTTTTTAGAAATCAATTTGAAGATGTCTGCATTCTCTAAGCATGCCAAAACGTAGAAATAAAGATAATGGTAACCAAATTGTATTGCTTTGAAAAAGGGATCTTCCTCTGTCTAGAATGCGATATATAATTGTCTAATTTATCATTTATTGGTTTCGCGATATCTATTCAACCAGAATATTATTTCGAGATGCTTATCATAAAAATGCGGAAGCGAAATAAAAATATTTAAATACTAAATAGTGTGACGAATTGAGAAGAATTGTGTAGAATTGATTAAGAAAGAAGAAATTCAATTTAATTAGCAACTTGATGAATTTACCATTCTTTTACATTAAATTAATATCTCTTGACGTATTTTAAATGTTCCTAATTTAACAGATAAATTTTTTATATATGTCATATATATTTCAGATATACTTCATTATATTTGGTCACAATTAAAGCTGGTACCCTACAAACTGCAGCCAGACAAACCATTTAAGGGTTTAACTTGCTAAATTCTTAGACAAAAAAAACAATCAGTTTTATTTTTATCCTTTCAATGCAAGCATCATCTGTCCAACTTCCTTAGCTTATGAATTACAGATTTTAAAAATTTCTCTTTATTTTTAAATTGCACTGTATATTTTAAATCAAAAATAATATATTTATTCGCTTATAATATGCCAATTCATACACAATAATTTAAAATCTCCTTAATTCTACATATAATGTGAAATAAAACATTTAAAATTCTACATTGTTAATAATAGGGTATGTTACAACGAATGTTGGTTAGCAATCATATAGATATTAAATTTTCGAGCAGTAAGAAAAACTTTCATGCTTTATAAAAATGACCATTAGATATCTAACTAACGTGTCTCTAAAGATATATAATAAACAAATGTTCATATAGACGATTGTTAAAAGTATGAAATACTGCAAAAATTTAAGGAAGAAAAGCAAATATTTAATTATTTTACATTTATGAAAACTTTTTATTAGAAACATCTTTTTTGTTCAACAATACGTCGTTAAATTTATTTTTTGTTGTACATTTGTTTCAAAAAAACGATCAGAAAGTAAAACAAAAAAATCTGATTAACTAAAAATATAATTTTTGAAGATTATATTATTATAGAAATATTTCAAATCAATCCATTTTTAAAACTGCTTTTAATAAAAAAATTATTTTTTCACAAAAAATAAGGATTCAAAAGATAATGAATTAAATATGTACACAAATTAAACATTTTAATATTATTACCATTTTTCGTTTCTTATTTCAGACTAAACAATTTTCAACATCGAAAATGAGATTTTTTAAAGAACTGTCAAAGACATTTTATTTAGCAAATATCTTTAGTTTCCAGAAATATAATCATCTGTATGAAAATTACTGATAGATTTTATAACACTCCTCGGTAAGTATTATTTTTAATGTATAGTTATTTGGTTTTTTTTTAAATAATTTTTTTTTATATTTAAAAGGATATCTCATTGCTTTTAAAGAAGAGTTTTGAAAAAGAAATGTTTCATTGTTTCGGAAATTATGATTTTTACAAAAGAACGGTAATTTCTTTTCTATTTGGTGACATTTTAGAATTTTTTCCAGGGATTATTTTATATTTTGAAGAGATTATTTTATTAATTAATTTATATATTATTCCAGAGATTATTTTATTGTGGAATTAATATTTATTAATTCCAGAAATTATTTTCCAGAGATAAGACAGAAAGGAAACGCGTAAATTTAAGAAAAACTAAAAATGTTACTTTTCTAATACTTTTTATGGATTATTTTCTTTTAATTCAATTATTTCTTTTCACTATTAATTTTCAGAATAATGCACGTTTTAATGCTAAATTAAACAAATCATCATTATAAATCAGAAGTAATTCCATTAACTTCGATTAACAATTTTGTTCAATTTATTCGAGTGCCTAAATTATTTTACTAAATATCATTTCGAAAATTCTTTACTGATACTGACAAAATCGGGGGAATTTGGCAAAAATTTAAATTTTGTAATTTTTTTTCTGTAATAAATACTTAAATAACAAAAAAGCTATCCATTCTTGAAATCATTTAAATCATCGTACGTACATGATTATTATTAAAAGTTTGAAAACTAGATATTGGACCATCATTAGAGTAGACATTCTCTTTATTGTACTAAATGAAAAGTCAAAGTATATTTTAGATCAATGGAATCAAAGTTAATAAAAGTTAAAATTTGCATCGAGCAAGTAAAAGAGGGAAAGAAAAAAAGAACCCAATAGAAATCTTCAGTTAGCAAAATCAATAGAAGCTGTACAATGCAAACAGTAGATATGCGATTCAAGATAGAAAGAAATCGAAATATATATTCTTTTCCTTTTCTTTCGTTCATTGGAAACAACTCACGAAACTCAGGTATATCCTATTTGCGATATCCTTTTACTTTACACGGTATCTGACTACCGAATTTATCTATCGAATTTATAAAAGTCCTACAACCTATTCTGCTGAAGTATAAAGAAACGGACCATTCTTTATTCTTGGAGCTTTCGCAGTTTTCCATACGCTTGAATGGAAGAGATTTCGTGTGAGAGGAAACTTTGGATAACATGCTCTCTCCTTCTCTTCGAATGATTTTTTTTCTAGAACGTTTTAAAATCCTCGAAATTTTTCTTCTCGCCTACATACCCTCAAGCGACGTTTTTTCCCCAATAAATTATAAGGATTTTCTTGAGTCAAACATGAAGTGCATTTCTTTGCTTCTTTCCAGGCATAAATTTATCATCGATTGAATTCATCTCTGTCAAAAATGAATTTGAATTTTCTGTATTTCTCAATCCTGGATAAAAAAAACGTAGTTCATGTCGATAATAGAATTATAACTATTGGTAAAATGATATCAATTTAGTAGAATTGTTACAGTGTTAAAAAAAGTAAGATAATAATATCTTTATGTAAATATTAAAATAATAGTTTCTTATTTAAAATAAATATATATTTTATCTTGTTCTTAAATGCTTTATTAAATAGTGAAATGACACACATAAAATATATCTAATAATGCAAAGTGTGGTCATTGAATATATAAATAAAAAATTAATGAGAAATAATTAAGAAATACTGTAGACTCTTTGAAGATATTTGATATACATTTTTTAGAAAATCAATCCAAAATTCTACGAGGCAGAACCACATATTCAATATAGTCGATTAAACAGCCTTTTTAAAAATGGACTTTGAATTTTGGAATGATTTTAATTTCCTTTTCTAGGTCTAAACAAAGAGAAACATTTACGAAAAATTGTGTGGACAGCTTCACGTGCGATGATGGCGTCGGTAGTTGCTCATGGCTCACGCTGAAAGTATCTGAACAGTAAGAAATTAGACAAAATATCAATTTGTTTCAGCTCATTTTGATGTTTTAAAACTTCTTCACATCACATAAAAATAGCAAAGCCATATCTCCAATTCTTCAACAATTACCGAACTCACAACTACTTAGTCTATACAAATAAAATACAAAAAAAAAAACCTTCAAATGGTTTTGTCTCTATTTTTATCCATTTCTTACATTTGCAAAGTATAAAGATAATGGTATTTTTAGGGTACACGTTTTAAGTATTTACACAGATTTGTCATAATCAATATGATAAAAAAGTGCATTCTATAAGCATTAAGTTGGGTTTTATAATATATATGTTACCGTTAAAGTATATAATGCAGTTATTTCATAGAATACCTAGTTATTCCATGAAATAACTGATCGTGTCCGTTAAAGTGTGTAATATGTTATTAATTTGACACTTTAACTAGTTATTCTATGAAATAACTAGATATTCTATAAATTAACTAATGAGAGGCAGTTAAAGTGTAAAATAAACAATTTATCTAAAATGAAATTAAACTAATGATGGACAATTAAAATGAAAAAAAAGCAATTTATCTAATTTATGAAGCGTATAAATGGTATTTATGGAAACGTACCATAAAATCATTTGTTACAACAAGGATTACTAAAATGACACTTGGAACTACAAAAAACATTATTTCTAAAGCAAAAACATTTTTTATTTCTAAAACAAACAAACAAAAACATAAATGCAGTAGGGGTGGAAGGTAAATGTATTTATCGTGCGAGATATATGATATAGATTATTTTACACTTTAACGGGCTGCAGATCGTTATTCTATGAAATAACTAGTTAAACCATGAAATACAAGAGAGTTTTACACTTTAACGGACACTATCAGTTATTTCATGGAATAATTAGGTATTCTATAAAATAACGGATTTCATACTTTAACGGTAACATATATATATAAGAAACTATTAAGAGATACTTCTAAACTTTCTCCCTTTGTTTATTTTGCTCGTAATTATTTAAATGAATATCATTTGTAAGAATTTATGCAAATATAATGAATTTCAGTAAATTCAGTACATTTTTTTGGAAATTGAAGCTAAATTATTAATATTTTCAAAAAAGCAATAATATTTTTTTAAAAAAAATTTAAATTTCAATTTTAATAAAAGATTTCTTTATTTTTTTATAAATCTGACAATTTTAATGATAAAATATTATATTATGAAAATTTTATTGATAATGATAAAAATAAAAATACTGAGATTATAATCCTTTCTCTTAGTTTAGGGTATTAAATAAACTAAGCAGCATTTTTTCTTCGAATAAATTGAATTAGTTTTCTCTAGTATATTCAATCATTCTTAAAATAAATCATTGTGGCTATATATATATATATATATATTACGTATGCTATAAATTTCTTAAACAGCTGGGTCGAATTAATTAAAATTTGAACATTTGTTAATAAAATATGAGAAAAAATAATATCAACATTTTAAAAAAATTAAATAATTAGTTATTAAGAATTAATCGAAATTTCCGCAATAACATCGTTGTAAATTATCTCATAAAAATATTATTATATCATTTTAAAATTTAAACTTTAACTTTCATTGATATTTATTCAATATTTATTACTTTTATACAATATTTATTACTTTTTCAAAATTTAATAAATATTTGAAAAGATATAGACAGTTTTGAAAAAAACGAAGATTTCAGAAATTCAGAAGTTATGCAATGGCGAGATCTTGAACTACTCTTTCTTTCTTTTTTTATTTATTTCTTTTTTTTTTTTTTTTAAATACTTCTGGCAAAGTCTTTTACTGCTTTTATAAAAGTTTTCAAGTTTATTTAATGAAATTATAAATACTACTGCTCTCAATATCGCTTTTTTTAAATATAAATGAACCCTATAATATCTTAATGTCTCATTTAATTGCATTTCAGCTGAACGTAAAGAACAACCTTCCCCTGCTATTCAAGAATGAATAAATTGTTCCTCTCGAAATCCAATCCACTCCATGACACTTGCATTCAACCCTCCAGCAACTGGGGGGGGGGGGAGACATAGTTTTCCAAAACTATGAGTCTTTCAGTTTTGACAAATACCGCTTCAGTTTACAAAAGACGGAGAATGACTTATGGATTAGAGCACCGTCAAACATGCAAATCCCGGAACATTAATCGCTGTCATAGCTTACGTTCGCACAATATATTGTAGCGGAGAAAACGTGCGTGTAATAACAAGTCCACTTTTCTGCACTGGCGTTAAGTCTATTCAAAAATTACAAAACGCAAATCCAGTGGAGCTGGGATACCTGCAAAATGAGTTCTTGGTAATTTTTCATTTCTGAGTCGAAATATATGCCGAAGAGCATTAGAAGTATCATATGTCGAGTTTGAAAGCGAAAAATGATTGTTCCAGGATAATGGAAATGATATCTTGGTGGAAAACATACTTTCAAAGTAATTCTTTGATTTATGGTTGTGGATGAAGGCTCAAGATATTTTATCTTTATAAATTGGTTTAAATCAAGATTTAATCAACGAAAGACATTTTTGTACAATATTGGTAGGAGCTAAAATATATTTTTTTAAACTCTTAATTGTACAGTTTTTATCGGTATAACTGTGCAGTTTCTATCGGTTTTTATCAGTTTACAGCGGTCTAATAAGAAGACAACTTCTCTTGTCGAAGATGGGTAAGTTCAATTTTTCTACTTAATTTATGCATCAATTTATAGCGCCTGTGAAAGACTTAATTTTAATTTATTAGTTGTAAAACATGGTTATTCGGAATCTAAAATATACATGGGCAGCAAATTTAATGCGTTAACGTAGGATTTAAACGATAAAATAGCCATTGACATGTCAGATTTGATGCATCGTCGGCGATTGTTTCGTTGGTCATGCAATAGTACCATTATGAACTTTCCAAGGAATAGAAAATGAGGCTTCTTATCACTCCATAACTGAAATGCCTCTTACGCACAGTTTCAAAGAAAAAGCGCTTTTCAAGCACATTTTCAACGCAATGATTACCAGCAATGAACTCCATCTAAATTTGTATACCTGTTACTCCAATAATTCCATTTCATGTACAGGCTAAAAATATGAGAAAGTGCAAATTGAACAAAGAACTTGAATATGTCAATAAACTGTACATATTTTTTAATAATATGATTCATGTAGAATTTAATAATTTTTCATATATGATCTACATAAGAAGTAAAATAAATAGCTATTTTTTTAGTAGTTTATTTTTACATCACGATTGTCTTAAAATATATTATTCGAGTTTATAATTTAAATTTGATGTGTAAATACATTTCCGGCATTGAAACATGAAGACAGAAAAAATTCCGCTATTAAATTCCGATGTCATTTTTCTAAATTCGGCCCGTAAAATAAATTTCGGGTTCAAAAAGAACAATATTTTGCAATACTATAAAATATAATGGGGGAATTTGTGCTAAACTATCTTTCAACAATAATTATTCCAAACAATAAATTTAAAGGGATGAGAAATTGGAAAAAGGAGCCTACAAATAGAAATTTGGTTATATTCTAATATAATTATTACATATGTGCTTTTATTTATTATTTTTTTTCTATTCGAGTTGTAAGCAAAATCATTATTCCAATCTGCAAATTCTTGCACAAAATATATTCTATAATAACTAAACAATCAATTAACATTCTAGAGTAATATTCAAATCGTTTTAGAAAAAAATAATTTGGAATAAAATATTTGAACATTAAATACTTAAAATATATAAAATCGTCAGTTAACAACAATTATCACCACCAATCTCGATTTTCCAAATTTTGCAATGGAAAATTTGTCAAACATTGCAAAATTAATCTGTCTCAACTCATTACGAAAATTTCTGATTTCCTTTCTCATCGGATGTGAACATCAAGTCCTATTTTATTACCAGATGCAAAAAATAAAATAGAAATAATAATTAGTAGTAGTGAAAAATGCAGATTTTTTATCTTATTATTCCAGCAAAAGTTGGGAAATTGAGATAGGTGGTGATGATTGTATGATGAAACTATATAGCAGATAAATCCAGTTTGAGAAGTAATTGAAGACCTCAAATATATTTACAATGATTTCTACTTCTTCTATCTTAAATAGATTTACAATCTTACCTGGAGTTATCAAATGGATTTATAAGCTGTACAGGCAGAAAGACATTGAAATAAACTTGCGTAGGATTAGTATCTTTATCGTCTGCGATACAGGTGCAGCTTCCTAATTTCTGCCAATCGTTAATCACATTGGAACGAATCGAAATTCGTTATCTTCCATTTCAGGTATTCGCCCAGCGTTGAGAAACATTTTCCAGAAAGAGGACTAGAACATTTTAATTGTCAGCCTGCATAATCAGCTCGGCTAAAGAATGTCAAAAATTGTGGGTGTGTCCCACCATATCTAACAATTTTCCACTGAAGGTTTACTACTACTGCAGTAACAGGTTCGTAATTTTTGATGAGATAAATGCAGGTAGGCGCAGCAACTGGCTAAATCAAGTTTTGCTTTTGCTTTCAATTGCAAAGACCAGGGTATATTTATACGGAAATAATCGCATAAATTTAATGAAAGAAGATGGGATGACTAAAAATTAAGACATGAAAGTTTCAGTTTTAAGAATTCCGAAGTTAGATATTTGCAGTGTTACTACTTGTACCATCTTAAATAGGTTTGAAATCTCACCTGGAGTTATCTTACCTAAAACGGATCAAAATCCTCATAAAAAGTTGTTTATATTATTTAGAATAATTTATTGTTTAAAAAATGATTTCATAAGGTCCAAAATTGGCTAGCTAAAGATTATTAGAATGTCGGATTAATACGGAAAAAAATGCTTAAAAAAAGCAAGTGAATTTTAGAAAATATATAAAGAAACCCATATCATGTTTTATCAAAATAAGATTTAAACATGGATATATTGATTTTACACTACATCGGAGAGTTAAAGCTGCTAAAACATATACCATTTCTTCATTAACATTCATTATATTGTTCAGATGATAGCTTGAAATAAAGTTTGCCTGAGTAAACATGTGAATGAAAAGTACAATTCAATGGAATGAATTATATCCATGTTAAATCAAAAAATATGATGATAAATTAATAAAAAAATGAAACATAGACTTGTAAAGTTAATTGCAAGAATTTTGTTTCTGCATTAAAATTCAACATTAAAGTACATTGAAAAAAAAACAATTTAAAGAAACTTTAAGAATGATATGAACTGAAACCGGTGAAATCGTTGATAATTGAAATGTGTATATTAGTATATGTAAAATCATCTCAGGGCATTTGTAAATTGTAAAGATAAGTTGGCTGGATATGTTGGCTAAGCATTTGTTTATGCGTGAATCGATTATAGAAACCAATTCTCAAATAAAATGTCGTAAAATATATTACATAGAGATATTCAAATACTAATCATATTGCAAGAAATTTTACAAATTTTGTTTGCCGTAAAAAGCTGTGAACTTTTATCTTTATGCCTTGTTTACTTTAAATCAATTCTAAAAACACCTGTTGTACATTTTCTGTTTTAAACTGACAATATAGCTAAAATATGAACATTATATCGTTAAAGTCTTACAATACTTAATATGAATTCAAAATTCTTGAAAATAAAAAAATTAGAAATATAGTATTTATATATAATTTATGGAAATGAACAAAACTATTCAAACCCATACACAATAAAAATTTTATTATCATTTTAGACTAATCCTGTATTTCTTTAACAGATTAAAAAGTTATTTCCATAAGAAATAATAAAATAGTTTCCAAGAAAGATGTGACATTACGAATTTCGTTATATAGCCAGCAGTAGTGTGCAGATTTGCGAAGTTGCTGCATAATAAAATTTTATCTCCAAATAATTTGACAGAAATTCTTTTCTGAATCTGAATTCACATTGTCATAGTTTATCCTAACAATTGTTGAAGTGCCTGCTCAACACATTACTTCCGAATACAACAAAGATCTGCGCCTACCATTGTCTTTAACTCATGTGCTAGGAACCCATTTCTATTTCATGGAAGGCAAAGGAGGGCTGTTACTTCTCCCACAACATAACTGATTTTGAATCTCCCCTTTAACATCCAGCTGTTCCAGTTCCCTCTATCCGTGACTTTCTGATAAATCGTAGTTTTCTATTATAAGCACGCCAAATGTCCATTTAAATCTAACATATAAAGACAGGAATCCTAGCACAATTCCAATGAAAGGCTTGCTGTATCCAGGAATATTGATACTCGTTTTGCTTATTGTTGGAATGCGTTCGTTAAAAATATTTTCACATTACAAGCGCGGAGTCTATTAGAATAAGTTGGCAAAATATATAGTCCATGAATGCATCTCTCTATGGGTAGGAGTGTTTGAACAAAAAGAAAGAGAGTGAGAAAGAAAGAAAGAAAAAGAAACTTGACAGAGAATGAAAAAAAAAGTTACATTTTCTTTCTAAAACAATTAAGTGAGTGAATTCATGTATTAAATTAAAATTACTGAATTTTTCTTAATTATAAACAAATATTAATTACATTGACTTCGAAAACAGAATAATATAGCAACTACAAAATGTAATTGCTATTAAATATAGTGTTATATTCAAAATTAAAGACACAATTAAAACGATATCAAAATAACTAAATAAAAAATATCAATGAATCTGGTAATCTAGTAGCGTCATCATCATTTAGAAAAATGCTCAGATTTGCAAAAACTCAAATAAGAGAGAGAAGCACCAAAGTGGAAAAAAATACATAAAACAGGAAATTGTAAAAGCTTAAATGCTCTTACTCTGTTCTCCGTATATTTCCATCAACACAGATATAAAAGAAAATAATATATATATATATATATATATATATATATATATATATATATATATATATATATATATATATATATATATATATATATATATATATATATATCACGACATGAAAAATGCATTCTAAACCTATTAAATTAATGATCTTAAATGAAATGATGAAATCTATACTTTTAAAAAAGATTAATGTGTGTGTGTATTGGAGTTTTACAGGCCAGACCGTACATACGACTACCAAATTTGGCAAAAATTACCTTGGAGGCCGGGAATGTACCCATCGGAGCCGTTTTTTTAATTTTTTAATTAGAATTTTGATTAATTAAAAATTAAGCGAAATTTCAGCTTTTTACGCTATAACTTCCAAAAATATAATCATACAAAAATGATTTTTAGATCAAGTTAAAGTAAAAAGAAAAAAAAAATTATCTTTTTAATGACACCAATACTTAAACCTATAAATTAAATTTCAATTTTTAAGGAATTTTTAAAGAAATACTTTAACCTTATTTTTCAACGATACATTTAGGACAAAATAAAAATTAAATTAAATCTGCACGAACAATTCAATGGGAAAAAAATTAGCTTTTATCAACCTGTTGCCATCACATTGGCAAAAATTAAAAAAATAAATCACATATTATTGTAAATTAAAGTGTACCATAAAGTGCAATTTTCAGCACTTGTCTACATGAAGTGAAAAAAAATTTGAAATATGATATTCGTTAAAAATTAAAAGGAAGAAACGTTTTCAATGATTTTTTACAATATCTTTGTTATTAATTTAATAAAACAGTTTAATTTAAGGCAAACACAGTTTAATATATATATAGGATAATCACTGTAGTCAGCTCTTATCTGACTACAGTGGCATCTGGGGCATACAATTGCTAGCAAAATTATCTAAATGAAATAAATAGTTACATTTTATGTAACTGGAGTCAAATAAATGATCCGATAAATTACGAATTCTAAATTTTTACATAGGTCATTTACCCTATGAATCATATTTCACAAAATATTCTTGAGACACCAATATTTTAAATAAAAATTGTTCAACTCCAATCAATTAAATCAAACACTAAAACTGACTAATTTATGAAATTTGGATATCACTCTTCAATAAAAACTGGCGATTTTAGACCATTTCAGCGACCGTCTCAAACAATATACTCCAATCTTCAGCCAGGTTTCTCGACAGTGATTGCTTGGCCTATGATTATGAAAATGTTGATTGTTCTAAAATTGATAAAAAGAAACTTCATAAATGGGTTAGATTTGATCGCTGAAGATAGAAACATTTATTTATTTAAAAGTTGAAATGTCAAAAGTATTTCGCAGAATATTATTCCTTAGAACCAAAGGACTGTGTAAAATTTAAACTTCATAATTTTTTCATAAGTATATTTATTTGACTGAAATAAAATAAAATATTTTTATTTGTATCATTTAAATATTTTGAAAGTAAAACTAAAAACTGAATTTTATGGTGAATCCGAGAAATTTGTGTTGAATAACTCTATTTATATTAAATAAATGATATTATATAAATTATGAAAATTAATCTTCAGTGCACATACAACTTCAATGCCAAACGACTCTGCTTTCAATTTTCATATTAAAAAAGTAGAAATTTTATGGGCGCTGACAGACAGAGAGAGAGAGAGCAGCACTACAGTAAACAGAACTATTTAAGGCCTACAGAATAGTATGTATAACTACTGAATTATATAACTATGAAAATCTGAAGCTTAAATATTTTGCAGAAATAGCTATTAAGAGACCAAATTACATAAAATATTTAATTGAAAATTTTAGCGAGCATTAATACTGACAAACTGGCTGGTTTCGAAAGGCGGCAAATATTGAATAAAATCAAACAATAAAAAAATGCTTTAGCAATTTTTTTATTAAAATAACAAAATTCTTAAAAATTCTTTAATTGAAGCGAAGAGAAAACAAAATAAATAATAACATTTTTTTTTAATTCTTGAACATATATTACTCTTCACTATGTATTATGATGAAATGAATAAAAAAATGTTATTCTTTAAATTGAAAATTCATCCGAATGTCAAACAGCATTTCATTCAGCTATGAACATCAAATAGCAGTAAATAACAAAATTCAACCATATGTTTTGTGATTTTTTTGGGGGGGGGGCGGTCAAGTTTCTCCAATTTGACTTTTAAAAATTAATTTTAAGATTTAACTTTTTGTATTAATGTAAATATTAATGAAAAGATATTTCCCAGTCTTGTACGTCAAATTATATTATACAGTTTGGTTTTCTCATCTTTATTTAAATTCTTGAATTTTCCATACTTTCTAGATTAAAAGTTTGATTTACTGGGTATAAAAATTGGAAACTTTGTTTCGGAAGTCTAAAACGCATTCTTATACATACCACTGCAATGTTTTCTCAGATATAAATAGAAATACATGTCAATAAAAAGTACGAATAAAGTACAAGCAAGCAAACAAACAAAAAGAAGAACTACTAACAAATTAACAATTGTTTCAGAATTTCATATAATCGTCTAGATCCTTAGTTTTGTAGCTCTACAGCCCATCAAAAAAGTTTAAGTTGAAACAATTTTATAATAGCTCTTCATCTTACACAAACATTCAACAACGAAAGTTGCGTAATGAATGTTAAAGATATTATTTATAACGCTGTTTATCTGAAAAACAAGCTTGAAATCTTGATTGAGTTATGTAAACATAAATATACAAGCATATAAAGTAATTGTAGCATCGACATAATGTGAGGAAATGTCGTTTGTCCACATAACTTTTTTAACGTGGAGTAAATGTTTACACATTTATAAACTTATTCACAAGGAAGCTTAATTTTATTCTTATCTCTAAGACATATTATGTCGCTTATTCGAAGAATATCTTATTTTCTTATTTGTACAATTTATAAACTTATTCAACAAGGAAGCTTAATTTTATTCTTATCTCTAAGACATATTATGGCGCTTATTCGAAGAATATCTTATTTTCTTATTTATACATTCATCACAAAGGTTTATTTTAATGCCCCATATCCATTTTAAAAGTAATAAAATAAAAAATAATTTAAAGGAGAAGCAAAGAAGTTACGTCTTTATTTGTTACATATATCAAACAATGATCAAAATGGAGACATCTTGTGACTTCAAGTGTCAGCCCTCAAGATGAGAATAAAAAATATGCAATGAAATAAAAATAAGAAAAATGGAGCATTCTGCATGAAATTAATTATTTTTATTTGATATATTTGGTAAAGTTCAACAATAAACAGAAATTTCTCATTACTCCTCGTTTAATCATCACAAACTATACCGATAATCAATTAAACTTTTAAAGATTGACTCAAAGCAATTGTTAATGAAGTTCATATTTATTTTCTAGAATAATAATGCACATTTCTTTATGCTAAGAATACACCGCTTAAAAACATATCCCTAAAATTTTTTTTGTGGTATATAATTGCAAGAAAAGTAATCGATACAAAATATGTAGAATGTCATACACTGCAAATTTTTTTTTGTGGTATATAATTGCAAGAAAAGTAATCGATACAAAATATGTAGAATGTCATACACTGCAAATTTTTTTGTGGTATATAATTGCAAGAAAAGTAATCGATACAAAATATGTAGAATGTCATACACTGCAAATTTTTTTTGTGGTATATAATTGCAAGAAAAGTAATCGATACAAAATATGTAGAATGTCATACACTGCAAATTTTTTTTGTGGTATATAATTGCAAGAAAAGTAATCGATACAAAATATGTAGAATGTCATACACTGCAAATTTTTTTTGTGGTATATAATTGCAAGAAAAGTAATCGATACAAAATATGTAGAATGTCATACACTGCAAATTTTTTTTGTGGTATATAATTGCAAGAAAAGTAATCGATACAAAATATGTAGAATGTCATACACTGCAAATTTTTTTTGTGGTATATAATTGCAAGAAAAGTAATCGATACAAAATATGTAGAATGTCATACACTGCAAATTTTTTTTGTGGTATATAATTGCAAGAAAAGTAATCGATACAAAATATGTAGAATGTCATACACTGCAAATTTTTTTTGTGGTATATAATTGCAAGAAAAGTAATCGATACAAAATATGTAGAATGTCATACACTGCACAAAACATATTATTATAAAGTAAAAGCCTTACTTAAATTGAACTATAATATATTTTTCATTTCATATTGTTTACTATCTTAATGCGCTTCAATTACTACCAAACATGGCAAAGACAAGTCGTATCTAAAAGACATAAACATGCAAAAGAAAAAAAAAGTAAAAACTTTTCTTAAACCTCAAACTTTACACTTTACTTCTACAGAAAATATGTCCATGCAAAGATAATAGCCTATCAAAAGAGCAAACAAAACAAAAAACATTCACCCAACCCAGTAGTCTTAAATGCATGCCAAAATCCAAAAATACTAAAAATGTATATGTTGTAATGAAAATAAGCAACACAGGGTACTCAGTAGGTAATCAATTATTCTATTTTGATGAAGTTACAAGCATGAGCTTCTCGTTGCACATCGTTTATCTTGGTGATCTGTTCCAGTATGATAAGAGCATGCCAAAAAGCTAACAGGTTCAAGGCTATTGTTAATGAAGAGTATATATATATATGCGAAAAACGTAAGAATCATTTTTAAATCACGAAGTGTTCAGGCTTCTTTTAAACAAAACATTTCCATGTAAGGATAACAGTGAAGCAAAAAAGCTGGCCATAACGGTCCGCTACTTCCTTCTCTTGCTAAAGTTAAGTGCCTATCTATTCTTTGTGGCACACTTCCTCGTCCAAAAAAAGCTGTAAATTTCACTGGCGGAGAGAATTAATCCCCTAACCTTGCCCGAAGCAAGGCAAATATATGCTCACGTCATCATTCCTTCGAACAAACACTGGCGTTCTCAAGTTATGTGGAAAAAAGAAGAAAAGAGAAAAGATACCGAAGAAGAATCGTCAATGTAGACTTACTTAGCATTTAAACGTATTCGTTAGGCACGTTTTGAGTGCAGTTAGTTCTTGAAGAAAGCGAAATCGATTTCGTTGAAGTACTTGGCTGTTTTCAACGAGAAGAGAAAACTTCGTTGATGGCGTATCAAGGATTCATTTACATAAACTTACATATCATTTGTTAAACTTGGCGATAAAGAAACAAAAAGAAGAAACTATTTCCTATCGAACGAATAAATGAATGCTTTTAGCTGCAGCTTCTGTTGCTTAACCGCAGAAAATGGAATTATGACGATATTTTCTCAAGTTCTTTGTTGTTTTTGTTCACACTCGAACAGGAGGTAAATATACGCGTGAAATTAATTATGCAATAACAGTGATATACACGTGTATTTCTCTGCTTTCGTTTTTTGATTAATAAAACAGGAAACGAAGCTTTCGCCGAAGAGTCAAATTAATATCAATCACAGAAGAGTAGTAATTACCTTTTTGGTGCTACACAAAGAATACCTAATTGATTAAGACTAGATGCACGTGTACACATAACGAAAGATATGAAAGTACATATTTCTTTAAATAGAGACGGGAACTAAAAATAAACTGGAATGTAAGGATACTTTGTTATAAAGAATTGCAAATGGTAAGATGAAAAATAAATAGTTCTATTTATGTAAGGAATAAAACTAGGAGCTTGTTTAAACATCCCTTAAATAAGCTTTATTTTTAGAAAGAAAGGTAAAAAAAAACTTTTGATAAAAAACGAATAGTTAGATTAGTTCATACTATTATAAATATAAAAAAGTCTGTAACAATAAACTTACACAATTGGAGACTAAAAAGTACCAGAATCTTTTTTTTTCGTTCTAAAATGTCCATTTAAAAATAGGAAATATAAAATCAGCAGTTAAAAAGATGCAATATTTAATAACATTTATGGATAAATGACATAGCTTTCGTTATTTCTGTACATGCCAGAATTGGTCGATGTTATACTTTTAATATAACATCGAGTGTTATATTTTTAAATGCAAATTAAATATTAATTAATTTCCTAACTTTTATCTCAAATTAGCAAATGTTCATTCTAAAATGTTCTCTTATTTTCTAATCTAATTCTCACATTTTATTTAATTAATTCTTACACACGCTTAATAATACTGCTGATTTCTTGATTCCCACACAGGGAACAAAGGGATAAAAATATCTAGCATTCACACACACTTTTTAAAGATACCTAAAATTTCCTTCTCTAAGCCGACATGCAGCAAAGAAATCCCTATCAGAATCTCATAGTAAAATCACTGAAGGGGAAAATTTTTTTGTCACCTCGCTCTTATATCACGATGAAAACATACGTCTATTTACCCTTACCTCTTCACTTTACAGAATCAAACAACCGGTGTGAAATTAATCGTAGTTAAAAATTCCTAAGCTTCTTCTTTTCGGCCACGCATTTGAAAAATTTTGTTTACACACGCGCACGCACACGCACACACACACACACACACACACGAGAGAAAGAGATTATATTCCTTTTTTTTTTTCTGATTTTTGATTCTGCTCTTTTACACACACACACACACACACACACACACACGAGAGAGAAAGAGATTATATTCCTTTTTTTTTTCTGATTTTTGATTCTGCTCTTTTAACAGTTTTTCATGATATGCATATTATCCTCGAAAATAACAACATAAGTCCCGCTCAAACATTCGTCCAAGCTATGACTATACCGCACATAAATATCTCAGCAGACTTTGTATCCTTATAATTTTTTAAACCTTTGATATCCTTATAAACGAGAGTAAGAAAAACGTTTTATTTCATTTATAGTATGAAGTCAAAATGAATCTAGATAGAAATGTGTATAAATAAATTATTTTGTGACATTTTTATGACATTCAGGAATATTTTAGCTATATCACATATTTAATAATATAACCTTGAGAAAAATCTCATTCACAAGAATTTCTGCAGAAATAGGTACGAAATAATTTAGAGAATTAGCAAATAGAAATTGAAAAAAAAAGAAAAAAAAATTGAAAACTTCAAAACTTTTACTGAAATTCTTGGATGAGAATATGGAATATCTTTAGCATCTTTTAGTTTGAGTAAAAGTACCCAGAACTGTAACCCATGTTGAATTTTTCACAAATCAAGCAAGACTCCTCTATGCTAAATTAGGAAATAAGAATTTATCTGTTTAATCAGCAACTGCGAGATTTTCAGGGATATCACAAGGGAAAAAATGAAATATATATTATCTGTTTTCTCCTCTTTTAAACGCGAAGGAATATTTTAAAATACATGTACAAAAGCTATGATAATGCACAGCTAAACGCAAAGAGAACAATGATTTAGAACGAGAAAGAAATTTTATTTACATGCGTATTTTTATAGTTCCGCATCAGATAATTTCTTATTTGAAAAATTAATATTGCATTTTCAGAATAAAAAGGTGTATATATCATATTTATTTGCAGCACCAACATTATTGAAACGCACCCCATAAATATAGTGTAGACTAATACAATGCTTATTAGTGTTCAAGATAATAATATGTTAATAAATAATAAATTTTTATAGTAAAAAATAATTTGTTTCTATTCTGACTGTTTATTCTATTAAAAGACAATGTTATATATGAATCTTTGTTAAATGACTTAGAGTATGTATTATTATATATGATAATATTTTATCCTAATAGAAAAAATGTATCTAATATTCTAATATGATTAGAACAAAATTTTTGAATCTGTAAATCTAAAAGATTAGTTTTTTCTAGTTAATTTAGTTTAATTTTAATTCCCAATCGACAATCTTAAAAATTCTGTGCGAAGAATAAAACGTTTAAAAGCCAAGGCGTTTTCTCTCTGAATTGATACATTTAAACAAAGGGTTAATATTCAAGCTAAAAAATTTCTTAAGTATTAGGATTAGATTTTTAATAAAATGTAGTTATAAGTAAATAGTTAATATTTTACGGATCGCATGTTTGCTATTGGAACGAAACCTAAAAGTAATTTTCCATGAGAAATAGAATCATTTCCACAAGTTCCAGTTTCTAATACAGCAATAATAATGTACCCACGTATTTAAGATGACAATGTAACATTATAATTTTTCCTGCAATTGTTTGCGAGAACAGCTATATTTCAAAATGCGTATTTAGGCATAGTTCGTTATTGCATAACTGGGCCTAGTATTTTGTACAAATATTTGAATCATGCTATAAATATTCGAGATTCGTATCTCGAATAGCTGCATGTGCAACGCGTGTAGGGAACTGTTAATTTAACTGTCCGAACTGAGTTACGAATCAGTGAATATGTACCTAAATTTTAGAGATAAAAATTATGTTAATGATTAACAAATAATCTAAACATTTGTTTATGTTGTACGTTCTTTGCTTATATTACGCAAATATAAAGCGTTAATATCATAAACAAGCTATATGTTGTTATAAAAATTAATATAAGAAATATGAATAATTTAAAAGGTAAAATTTGAAATAGAATGAATTTTTCCATGTTTATTTCGATTTTGAGTAGTCGAAAATGTATTTGCTGACGTTCTTCATGTGCTATAGAATATTTTAATATTTAATTAATATAAATAGCTAAATATTCATTTTTAAAAATATTATTTATTTCCTTTTTTTTTTTAATTTAGAAGAAAAATATTTTGGCGATATGAAAACATGGGGATAACAAGAATTCTCACCTGCACTCCTTTTAATTTCAAATGAGAATGAGATGCTATCTCAGCAATTCAATTTTTATGGAGTACGAAAAAAGTAATAATCAACGAAGAGTTGATATTTTTGGCCAGGTAGTTAAAGAATATAAAAGTCATCTTAATAGATATTAAACTAAATCAATTTCCTCCAATTAAAATTCATTTTTCATTTATTTTTTATTATTTTTATTAATTTATTATTTTATTTATTTATTCTTTTTTCATTTATTATGGTAATTTTTTTTTATTAGAACAGGTTTAAGAACAGTCTTACAAAACTGATTAAACTTTCATTTATCGCTATTATATAAAATTATATAACAAATAAATTCGCAAACATATTCACAACTTTTCTTTTCTTTACTAATAATGAAGATAAAAATGCATGTGTGCGTGTGTGTGGGTCTTGGCGATCTGCAGGCCAAACCGTTTGACTTAGAGCTCCCAAATTTGGCATATATATATATATATATATATATATATATATATATATATATACTTTGGAAAGCGGGAATGTGTACCTTGGAGCGATTTTACTTAAATTTAAATTTACATTTCAATTGATTAAAAACTGAGCTAAATTTTGACGTTTTGTTGCGATAACTTTCGAAAATAATATTGCTCAAAAAAAATTTTACACCATTTTGAAATTTAAAAATTTCATTTCAAATGATCCTAATTTAATAGTCGGGCAAGTTTTAGAATATTGCAATTTTCAAAAAAAAAAAAAAAAAAAAAAAAAAATTCCTTATCTCAAATAGTCGATAACATTGTATCCTGAAATTAAAGCCTTTTTCATTTTTTCAACAAATATTTGATCGCGTGATTTCCATTTTTGAAAGCTAAGAAAAAGGATTTTGTTTAATATCTTTGTATTGACAACACGAATAAAACAAAAAGGCTATAGCATCGTGAAATTTAAAGATCGTGATACGTTATGGGACATCGTGATACGCTTTTAGTAGCGCTCTGATGTTATGGGACAATCTCCATTAGAATTGTTCATGTCGCAATAAATAAAACTTAAGAAATATCACTAAAATAACATAGCATTAATGTGAAACAATTTGGAGAAATTATGGGCATGAAATTATATCTAAATGATGTATTTGAAATCAAATATAACCAATATTCCGTTTCAGTCAGCTGGTCACTTGAGGCGACTAGCGAAAAATAAGAAATAAAAAGTAAAGATACAATATCAAGAAGACGACGCGCAATTAAATGATATATTTTTCGAGCTGTGACAGTTTTTATGGCACTGTGATGAGTCGAGTTTACTCGATTAGAATCATTCATGAACACAACTAAATAAAAGATTTAAAGATATTGAAAACCACAAATTTAATATCTGACATACATTTGAAATCTAACAGGAATAAAAAGAAATCAGTATGTCAGGCATCACCATAGATAGCTAGTATTTAATAAAATATGTGAGTAATAATTATTTCTGATACAAACACATTGTGGTAGAATTCATGTATACCAGACATAATACAACAATTTTGTTTAAAACTAACTCCAATAAATAATTCTAGTACTATTTTTTTTTTCTTATTCAGACTTCAGTCCCACCGGGGGTACCTCAGATATGAAGATGAGAAGATTCTAGTATAGTGGTTGGTTCTCGCCACCCGTGGGAATGAAGAAATGGTGTAGGGTTGACTACCCCATACAAATGAGCGGATGTAATTCGCACGGGAAGTGTTGTACTATGACGGATGATGGCCCTTAGAACTCAATCTTAGTTCCCCCTCCCGTATGCTGTTGTGGCAATCTGGTCATTCGGATTAATCCGTGTTGGTAAAACTATGCAATAACTTTCAAGGTACTGTAACTTCGCTTTCTTATTCCTCATTAAAACTGTACAGATAATGGAAGAAAACAACGAGAATAAATATTTGAAAGAGCAATGAAAGTGAATTAAATTTTAGTTCAGTAACAAAATGCAATGTTTGAAAACTTGCACAAAAATATTTTTAAAAGATTGCCAAAATTCAAAAACAATTTGCATGATATTTAAATTGATATCATTAAAAAGGCAACATTTTAAAATTTTAAAATAGAGTAAAAGTAAGTAAAATATTAAATAAAAATTTCACTTGATTTTTAACTAATAAAGAATACAGAAAATCTCTCCGAGATGCACAACATACACACATTCTCACAAACACATACATACACACATTCACCTTTATTATTAGTAGAGATTGATAATTACATAAAAAAATGTAAAGCTGAACATTTATCTTGGAATATGACAGACGCGATTTAATTTAGGAATGGCAAGGATCAAGAACTATCAAAACACTATCTGAAAGAATTAGACAGAGATAAATAGATGAATCTTCATGCCAAGAAGCATACCGAGCTTCAATACTGAAATTACTGAGAAATATTCCTTTCAATTCTAAATAAATTAGTTGAATAAAATTCTGTATTCCTTGAAGAAATTCGTTTCATGCAGCGAAGTATCTGCAATGTTTGACAATGCTGCTGAAATATCACTCAGTGGCTAGAATTCGTAAACAGCTCAAAAAATATTTCATTAAAAATAGTAAAAATGATAACTTAACTCAGAATTCAGAAGTGTATATAATGAAAAACAATAGTGTTAGATATAGGAAACGGAAGATGCAGAGTGAAAAATCTAAAAATGTTGGATTTTCTAGAGGAACACGGCATAATGTACTTTAACACATATTACTAATGTCACAAAATATTAACACAAAATGTGAAAATCAACATTCGTTTCTTTTGAAAAATCTGAGGGTTTTTTTCCCCTCTTGCATGAATGAAATACGTCTGTCACGTTGTCATGGTGACACTCTGAATCAAATAAGTTTATCACTCTATTCAGAGCATTCGACAATCGATCACTTTCATAAAATATATAGTGTTTATTCACAAAGTTGCTTCTTTCCAGTTCACTCAAATTATCTAAGGATAGTAATTATAATAATGAAAGGTTTTTTAATGAAATATTTAATAATAAGAATTATGAGACGATTGTCATGTGAGAAATTAGAAGGGAAATACAGCAATCAAGGATGAATTATGGTATAAATTTTGCAATAAAAGTAATCTAAGTCCAGTTTTTAAAAAAATTGTTTTTTAGTGTAAAAAAAACATTTTTTCTTGTTTATTTAGATAAATACTTTTAGGTACATATAAACATAAATAAATATAGAATTTGAATTGCAGGCTATGTAAACTTGTTCTGTTATTAAATTGTAGATACAAAACTGACTACAACGAATATAAGCAAAAATCTTAGTATTGCACACATTTTTCAGAAACGCATTTCCTTTGAGATTTCTTGCAGGTATATCTTAAGCAACTTATTCATAATATTTGCAATAGCTTCATTTAAAAAGAAAATATTTTCCAAGAAATGTTTATCTATTCGTCTATCTAAGTCCTTTTTTTTCTTTTAGTCACTTTTTATGTATAAGCACTGTTTTCTTATTTTCAGGACTTGAGCTAAGAATTTGCTGTCTCCCTTTGGCTAAAGGGAGGAAATAGTTCACAAAAATAAGATATAAAATACAAAATCCGAAAATATTTATAGTTTAGTGTATGCTCCTTTAAAGATACTTCGGTATTTAAAAATAATTTGTGATATTTTGCAAAAAACTTAACTGATCTGTAAGAAATCTCCTTCATAAATTCTCTACTTTATTACATTATTTTTTTGTAAAATTTATAAATATTTATTTCATAATTCATAGAAACATTAAAATGAAAAAATGCATTTAAATATATTGCTTTTTGCCTTCAAAATCCACTTTTTTTAAGGCCGATTATAATCAGTAATCACACAACATCGATATAATTTTGTATAAAGTCAATAGATTTTATCATTTTTTTATACACAGTGCCTAAGCTTATAGAAATTATATTATATTACACAAGTAAGTTTATTCTCTTTCTATAAAATTATGCATAACATTAATCTCTTTAAATTGATACAGAGACTCTTCACGGTTTTTTTTTTTTTTTCATTTATACAAATAACTACCGATTAAAAATAGATCGCCTCCTAAAGACGACGCTTTCTTGTAAAGAACAATTCGAAAAAAAAATTAATTTATTGGAATTTTATTTAAAAAAATGCATTTATTTTATGAAGGTGCATATTTATTTGTATCTCATTCAGCGCATGAAATTATGGACACATTTTCTTTTTTAATTATTTTATCAGTAAATTCTTTTATTAGAATTGAGTTTAAATTGGTTTTTATTTATATAAAACAGCATTGCATATCACTTAAATTATATCTTGAAGCAATATTTCATTTGTAATTATAGCTTTATATGAATAAATATATCTACGAGATGAAAATTCCAATAAAAAAATAGAAGGAAAAATCACATCATTTTAGATAATATAATTTAACTGAATGATGGTGAAATTAGTATTCACATTGTTGGTGGCAAAAGGTTATCAAATAATGTAACATTGATGTATTAGCTTTATAATTTATATTGATGGTTTCATTTCAGATTTTTTAAAATTTATATTTTATACTATATACTATTTATTTTTGACATTTTTCTGTATTAAGTATAGAAATAAAAATAAATTAGATAAATGGAAATTATTTGAAATAATATAAGCTTATTGGTTATATTTTGAAATAATTGCTCATTATTTCATTATCATGAATTAGAGTATAGATTAGACTGAAATCTGAGTTTTTGAATTATTTCAACATTTGAAATGCAGACGTTCAATTCTCTTTGCAATCACCTTGCAAGCAAAATATGAACTCATTTGTAAAGATTATAGACCCCTATTTCAAATGTTGTACTTTAGTTGATATGTTTGCTTGTGAAAATAAATTTTCAATTCTGTATTATGGCATGAGATGTCTGCACATAAGGGTGAACGTCTTGCATGCAACTTCAGGTCTGATCACTAGCATTACATAGGCTAATAAAGAAATCTAAAGTGTATAGTAATGTTTCTGTTGTGGTTCTGCAGTTAGCTGCAAATTGTAGTGAATTAGAAAGTCGACTTTAAGTTCTAGAATTTATATGCTTTTCAGAAGTTGAATTAGTTCTTATCAATGCAATCCACACTATATGAATTGCAAAAAAGTTCACTTTCCGCCATCTTGCTACATTTTACTGATTCTTATTTATTTTTATTCTACTCAAGGCGTTCTCGATATACAAATAATGAATATTATTTAAATAAATGATATTGAGAACTCATACCTAAACAATGGTAAAATTTCATTATGAAGTTTCAACATGCAGATACTACAAATACCTTTAAATCATTTTCGATCAAGCATGACCTTAAAAAGCAACAGTTGGCCCAATCTGCATGCTATATTATAGTGTACTATTATATTTCAAGGAATAATGCGGAATCGGTATGAGTATGTAATTATTTTTGGCAAAGTAATTCACTTTTTCTGTTTTTATCTTAATTTTTAGAAATTAACAATTCTAATTCGCTGTTCTTCAGATGAATGGAATTATCCAACATTTTTCAGAAAAACTAAATGATGTGACTTCATAACAAATAACTGATTATTTAGGTTTAAATAAGAAGAGAAGTACCTTTTGTCACATGGTTATGAATATGTGTAAATTCATTCCGTCTAGTAATTGGAATTATGTATTTTATTTCATAAGCAAGGAATTAATTCCACATGATTTTTTTCAACGTTACACTTAAATACATTCCTACATATTAATTTAATGTAAAGTTTGCCTTCGAACTTAGTGCCACTGAGATTTAGCATAACAAATACCTGGATATGTATAAAATTTTCCATGCATAATATTTTACGAAGTTTATCATCAAAATTAGCAACACTGATATTTATTAGTATTAAATCAGTTTCAAATAACAGAAAAGCCAAAATAATTCGTGTTATTATGTCCACTTGCGATGAGAGGGTGGACATTTACGATTAAAGAGTTGGAATTTCCAAAGTAATAATAATTTTAATAACCTGTCAACCTCCTCTGACGTTTGGAAATGCAGTGCTAAGTATCATCAGTGAGTGTCGATACCTTGTAGCCAACGTTAATCACCGATTATATTGTTCATTTATCTTCTGCAATGCAACCAGATTATTTCCTCTTGGGTTGGAAATAATTTCAAAGCCAGTTTGCCTCGATGATTTCGATTTTAGTTTAAATTCATAAAGATAATTATTACTTGATTCATTGTTTTACTTTTGGTACAGTAGTAACGTTTATATTATTGTAACTCTTCAAAGATATCAAATCATAAAATAAATTCAAATTTACAAAATCAAAATTCATTTCCAATCATCATGCAAAGAAACTCGGTAAAAAATTATTCTAAGAGTAATACAGTTCATGCTTTAATTATTTTATGTTTATTTCATTTATTCATATTTTATTTATTTCATGTTCTATTTATTCATATTGTTTTTATCATATTTATTATAATTAGGTCAAGTTTCATGTACTTTCATGTACTTTTATGAAACTGTAACCAATGGTAATTTAAACGCTGGAATATAAATTCCTTTTTTTAACAATGTCGAAGTCTTAACAGAATGAAATTTGAATTTTTCTCTGTAAATAATCCTTTATAAAATATTTGATCCTACAAAATTATATTTAAACAAGCAACAAGAGTGGTCTTTCCGAATCTTTGTCATATATTCCTTAATAAACGCACTTATCCTTAATAACTATGTATTATGAAGTTCATGCCTTTGCAGAAAACAACGGTTATTAAAGAACCTATTACAATGTTATCTTTGGCGATTAATCACTGAGATGCGGTTAATGTACAAGCAACATAAAACCTATAGCGCATTTTGGACATTTTTTGTACGACGAGCTGAAACCAAAATTTGACACAGAAATAAAATTGAAGGCACAAATTTGCATATTAAATTTAATATACCTAAATCATTGCGTTTTGGGCTTATCGTGTTTGCATGTTTACAAAAGTACAGATGATACGATAAACACCTTGATTGATTTGAGCAACAGTTTGATACAAATCTATACTTCTGTAGAATTTAAATACATGTCAGATTTTGTTCATCCAGATCTTTATATTTTGCTCTTATCGAGTTCGCTTGACCTTGAACAGCCAAACAGACAGAATTCCTCCAAATGAAGTTCGCTCAAAATTCGATCGAGATCTATAATCCAGATTTGGTTTTAAGTCTGCATATTTTGCTCTTATCGAGTTCGCTTGACCTTGAACAGCCAAACAGACAGAATTCCTCCAAATGAAGTTCACTCAAAATTCGATCGAGATCTATAATCCAGATTTGGTTTTAAGTCTGCATATTTTGCTCTTATCGAGTTCGCTTGACCTTGAACAGCCAAACAGACAGAATTCCTCCAAATGAAGTTCACTCAAAATTCGATCGAGATCTATAATCCAGATTTGGTTTTAAGTCTGCATATTTTGCTCTTATCGAGTTCGCTTGACCTTGAACAGCCAAACAGACAGAATTCCTCCAAATGAAGTTCACTCAAAATTCGATCGAGATCTATAATCCAGATTTGGTTTTAAGTCTGCATATTTTGCTCTTATCGAGTTCGCTTGACCTTGAACAGCCAAACAGACAGAATTCCTCCAAATGAAGTTCGCTCAAAATTCGATCGAGATCTATAATCCAGATTTGGTTTTAAGTCTGCATACCAAATTTCAAACGTCGAACTCAAAGAGTTTTCGAAATATGTTCGTAGATAGATAATGCCAAAAAATGTGTGTTTCGAATTCGAGGTAGTCTGACAATGTCTGACTTGACAATTACTAAAATTTATCTTTCTATTTCGGATACGAGAAAGTAAAAAATGACGTTAAGCATATATGCTATAATAGTAATTTTATTATATTAATTAACTTTATTTAAGTTTTCGCACCATTTACCTATTTTATTTATTTATTGAGTTCACTGATTAATTTCAGAAAATAAATCGATTTCAACGTCAACTTCGTTACGGACTTGGGGAATAACTTTGCAAAGAGATCTCAGAAAAAGCTTGGAAGAATAAAAAAAAAATCACAAACAAAAGAGCATAGAAAATGAAGATGATACCTTTTTCTTCTGTCCCAAAACTGAGTTTCATGGGGGCACAATTTGCAATTTTAACCGCAAGTTGCATTTACAATAGATAAAGTTCTCATAATATATTGGGTTGAATAATGATCTTTAAATATTCAATGTGTCGTCTTCCATTCAAGGACACAATTATGAGATGAGGAATAGCCTTATTCGTAGCATTAGGCAAAAAAAAAATGAAATTATAGAGAAAGTTAAAAATTAGTTATTAGCAAACAAATTGAGTAGAAAGATGCCAATTAATAACAGAAGCACAGATTTGCTGAAAATAAGGTCTACTTCTTATTTTTTATAACTGTTTGTTCCATCATCTGCATAATCTTCCGGTAGTTTAAATTTTTAAAGATGCAACGAATAAATGTTGATTCTATGACAAATATAAGTCTATTTCACTTTCAAAATTTCTATGCAATATCAAAAATTTTCATTCTAATTCAAGTTGGAAAATTATCTTTGATATTAAGAGTTATTTTTGTATCCTTTTTCTTGATACAGCTATCTGTCAGAAGAACAAAAGTTGTTTTTTGTTGTTATTTGTCGCTAGTTTGCATTTCAATAAACAATATGAACATGAATATGTTTGCTTCGAAAGAAATTCATTCATTAACACAGCATAGCATCAACCTAGAATGCAAACAAAAGAGTAGCTTCGAAGGACGTCAAGAAGATCTGAAGGTGCTACTCCCGACCTGCGTTAGCATCGTTATGATCTATACGATCATCACTGCCAGAGAGGGCACGAAGCTGTGATTCGAATCCCTTTGGACCACTACAGAAGCAGCTATATTCATTGCGCACAGTGCAATCCTTTTTAATAGAAGTACATCTTGTCAATGAAATTGAGGTAATTTGACGTCACAATATCACTTCACCTACCAGGTGAGCGGCAATCTACTAATTTGCTTGAAGATTTCTCATACACGTTAGTCTTAGTATTTTTGCAAGGCGAAACGCCAGAAAAAAAAAAATTTCTTTACAGCCTATGGAAAAATTATGGATGTGGAACATTTGTAAACAGAAAAAATCTTAATTTTGTAGGGAAAAAACCTTTAATGTATTTATAAATCTCTTCTTATAATTTTAAATTTTCAAAAGACGAAATATTTTTAAAATATAGTGCACAAGTAAAATTTGTAATAAAAATAATAATTCAGAGACCATTATATGTATCAATCATATTCCTCATAGTATTGACATAAAAATCGAGAATTTTGAGATCATTTACATTTCAAATTATTCTTAGTATCATCTGGTAATGCTTAAATGACTAAAGCATAATTTTGCTTTCAGTTTGAACATTTTCCAAAGTACTTTTGAAAGAAAAATTCATATATGCATTCTTTAGATTTGCAGCAGTGTTATAGAACTTACATTTATACATTTATATTGTATTTATTCATTGTTTATCCATTCTATTATTAAATGTATTTTTATATAGTATTGTCTAGATTTTATGAATTCGGAACAGAGAAATAAATAATAGAAAATTGCAGAGTTTTGAAATGAAAGAGAAGTGCAAAAGTGAAGTATAACTGAAATATTTTTCAAGTTTGGAGAATTCAAAAGATTTCTTGTAATTTCCCATATGCATAATCAAAGTTCAATATGCATAAAAATATCTAAATATTAAAATTTCTGCAAAATAGTTCAGATTTAATGTAAAGAAACACTCTAACAGAATAACTTATTTTAAATGTATAAAGATCGTTGAAGTATCTTTCGCAAAATATTTACTTCCGTAAACATTTTCAAGAGAGTAATCTAAGATAACTTCATGCACAAATAACTGGTGTTTTCGTATTAATTCATTTAGAATTTTAAATTTTGTAACCTATTTCATGGTAAATTTTGATTTATTAGTATAAAATCTTACTCATTTAGTGTAGAAAATATTTAACGAGTTAACTGTTTTTGACAAGTATACTCACTCATGAAAAAAATACAACAATTGCGTTATGATGAGTTGCGTCAATGGCAGTAATTATATTTATATAATAATAGTTTAATTATTATATTAATTAACATGTATTATATTTATATAATAATATATGTTTATGACAATTTAGATACGCATTTTTCGAACAGGTAGAGAAGTTATTTGACCAAGCAAAATCAGCAAATAAATATTTTCCAGTATTTTTTTTACAAAATATTTTTAGGAAAAACAAAATGCTATATGAAAATTAGATTTTATAATTTTTAAACCATAAAATATTACTCATTTTTATTGCAGCTTTGTAAATGCATTAGTGATTTTTCAACCTGCGTGGGTAATCAATAAAAAAAACCAAGTAGCGCAGAATGTTGTACAATATTATATTATACAATGTTGCGAACTTTATTTAATATTATGCAATAATATACAATGTATGTGCTACTGGGAATATAGACCTTGCAAAACTTAAATCAAACAGTAAAACTCCAGTTGAATATATAGTTGAATATATAACAGGTATTGTTCTGAAAACCACATTTGTAATTTTTCCAACAAACCACTTTTAGGACATCTTGCAGCAGATATTTTTCGTATAATTAAATCTTACTTAGAATTATCATGGTTAATATGCTTTGTACAAAAAAAAAATACGAGACAACAATCTTGCAGTTGTTTGAAGACAGTATTATATATATATATATATATATATATATATATATATATATATATATATATATATATATATATATATATATATATATATATATATATATATATATATATATATATATATATATATATATATATATATATATATATATATATATATATATATAAGAATGAATTATTTTTCCCAAACCACACGTAGAAATATTCGAATTCTAAAGTTCTAAACATTTCATTACATCAAGCCTCTTTATATATTTAAAAGCTATTTACTATTTACTTAAAAACTAATACTATTACTTTAAAACTATGTACTTGCTTCAATCCAAGTAAAGATACAGAAAATACTCAACATGTTGGCTTTTTGCATTCCTTTTATTCTATCACGGATATTTCAACTTCAAAAATCAAATACTGGATACAAATACTTGGTATACAAAATGTATATATACTCTTAGGCATTTAAAGTATTGTAATTATTATAGTTTTATGTGAAGACTTAAAAAATGTCCTTAAAATATAAAAAGAGCTGCGGTTTCAGTTACAAAATAGGATACCAACATTATTTATCTAAGCTTTTCATATTTTAATGTCGCTCGATGCATTTGTACAACATCTGATACAAATCTACATTTTAGATGTTAAAAAAATAGTGAACAAAATTACAATTGTCTTAGTGGTTACTGCGACTACATGCGGATTGACAATGCAGACGAACAAACGATCAGCCATCTCTTGACGAATTTTATTTAAACTTTTTTACATTCTACACTTAAGATACTAAAACTGTGTAGGAATTTTATTCGTTTAGCTTTTCATATTTAGTGGCTATTGCATTCACTCGTACTCGAAGAGACATATCTCCTCGGAATGGATTTCGTTCAAAATTTAAGAGAAATCTACAAATTTGGTATTGAATCCATATTCCAAATTTTCACCACAAAAATGTTTTCGAGTTTTCGTAAGGACAGACAGCATATCTCGAAAATGTACTTATAGTATTCAGGAAGGTCTGAAACCTGAAGAAATCCCAAAGAAAGTAAAGCTTGAGTCCGAATTTTTCAAATGATTATAATACTATCTCTTTCTAGATGAGACAATAAAAGAAAAACCTTGATTTATTTCATGTTTGTAAAGATAGAAATTTGTAATTGATGATACAAGAATGTAAAAAAAAAAATGCAACTATTTTTTTCTGATTATTAAAAAATAAATATAGGATTCGTTTCGTCACAAAATAAATCCCTAGAATTGTTCCATCATATTTGGCAAAGTCAACCTTTTGTAGTAACATAATAATAATTAAAATTATTATAAGTTTGGTTAGATGGTAAAAGTAGTAAAAGCTATTCTAGGGAAGTAAAATCATAACTTAGAGATCTAGCATCTCTTTCAGCTATATATATATATAGAATAAAAATTCTACACGCAGAGCTTCTGTGCCGTTCGAAAGGGGACGTTAATTTTGCATGTGTGCGTGCAAGCGATTTTGGCTAGTTGCAGCAATAATCTAGATGTGAGATTCTCGTCTGTGTCAGAAGGGGTTTCGAGATTCCGCCTCTGTTCCTCTAACGATATTTCATGCATGTGGGTTTCTTGTATGTTAAGTCATATGTCAAGGATCAAATGCTCTATCCTTAGCGTAGGCGAAAGCTTAACGAGAAGGTGATCATGAGGCTCGAGTGACATCCTCATCATCTGAGGAAGCTTTCAAAATGAGGATGTAGGCCCAAAACAGTCCTGTAATATTTAATAAAGAAACATAACTATAATTAACTTAAATTAAATGATCCTGACAAATACATGAAAGCAGAGTTCCGTGGTATCTATATTTCCATTCATTTAATTTATTGCATTAGTTTCACTTTAAAGATTCGAACATAAGGAAACCGGATGTGTATTCAACGTGAGGAAACCAGACATAAAATACAATAAAATGATTTAAACATTCAGTACCATAAAATGAAGTTCAAATGGAAATAAAATATTTCCAACATGTATCTCCTTTAGAATAAACTCTCCATTAGTTTGGTAGTGAATATATTAAGAACAAAATATAAATAATTTATAGTAGACTCTCAAGTAAATCTAGTTTGGCCCATGGATAAATAAGGAGAGGTAAAAGAAAAACAAATCACGGTCTGCCAATGTTTGTTACCTTAGACAAGGTAAACAACAGGATAGTTCATATTTTGACTAATGTTTTGTTAACGTATAGCCTAAATAATATAATTTTCTGTCCACATATTTTTTGGAATATATAGGCATTTTGTTATTAATATGTGTTTTTAATAAGTCATCTTTAATCTATTATTTCGTTCATTGTTCAGTTCATTGGTCAGTTATCTGCTGAATTGGTGGAAATCAATTGTATCATTAGAATACGAAATCTCTAACCACATACCAACTCAAAATTTAATTCTTTGAAACACGATGATGAGTTTTACCCGTAATACGATTCAACTTTTGTCATTCTTATTAATAAAAGGAACACAAATAAAAAATAAATAATTAAATCGCGCACTTTTCTACTTCGCTCGAATTCCTCGAGCGGTATCTCATCATCTGGTGTCGATAAATGCCTTCTAATTCTCCATGTAATAACACTTAATGTTCTTTTAATCATACACCGTAGACACATTTTCGTGAAATTTCACACGAGCAGCGTTTCACAAACGAGGCGAGGATAGAATGCAAATAAGGCACGTGTGGGAAGATATTATTTTTCAAATAGGGTAGGTGGAATTTGGTAAGAATTTTTAATGAGTTTGACGTTTTTGAAAAGAAAGGATTTTAATGACAGACCGGGGGCGAAGTAACACCCTTTGATCTGGGGCCACACAGTGAGATTATCGCGCCTGTACAAGAAGAAAGAAATGGGCGACAAGCTCTGAAATGAGTTACAGCGGCTTCCTGAATGTAAACGAGGCTGTAATCAAGGAACATGATTTATCTATTGCAATTAAATATCAATTAAGTTCAATCAAATTATTTGTGATTTGATTTAAGATCTAATCATCGCAGATTGTTCGAAAGCATTGACGCAAGCATCTGATTCTGTATTCGATTAGTATCTAGAGAACTAATAACAAAGATGAGCCGGTTTCATCTAGGTATTCTAAAAATAAAATAGTATTTGTAGGATAAAAGTTAATTTCCTTATCTCTCATTTTATTTAATGATAACAACTTTAAAATCTGAGCAGTCCTCGGGGAAAACCAAAGAAAAAAAAATAAAGTTCTGAAAATATTTAGAAAAATATGTTATGAAATTACTCCTCTAAAATTAAAAAAAAAATCATGTAAAAATTTGATTACAGCTGTAGCAAATATGCAATTTAAGATATACTTCTTTCTCTTACAAAAATCATTGCTTCCTTTTTCTAGTAATATGAATGATATAATTAAGAAATTAACGAACGATTTTAAGGCATAAGAGCACTTGAAGATAAATGTTTTAAATGGTTCGAAACACTTTTAAAATGAGAAATTTTTAAACGTTTTCCATGTCATAGATGTAAGAATATTTGATCTTTAAAATACAGGGATGTATCAATAAGTAATTCACATAATGCTGAACAAAATAATAATTAAAAAATGTAAGGAATGATAATCTGAAACAGAGATTAAAATATTACCACTTTTCTGCTTTTCAATATAATTTTCATTCATGTTGAGGCATTTGACTCTGCTCTGGATCATTTTGAAAATTTAGGTCTCATAGAATGTCGTCAGTAGCGGGTAAAGCCACTGTTCGCATGAGTACATGGGCCAATTTAACTTTTTGTTCTCATAAAATTTATATTTTCTACAAAAATTATAACATGGAAAAAATAAAAAAATCAAGATATTAAGATTTAACAATGCTACTTTTAGGAAATGAAAAAAATCAAATAAATAAAATATCGGTCGTTATAGATAGGATCACTGATAAAAATACACCAAGGAAATCGGAATTATTTTCATAATTAAAAAATATTTTCCATATTTTTTAAAATGTGGCTTTTTGATTAGATTGTTTAATTATTAGTAGGCTTTTTGATTAGAATATTAGTTTCCTTATAAAACATTCTACGGCATTTTAATCTTTAATGATTTTGTTTCGGCACCTCTAGTTGGAATTCCTGGCTTAACAATAATATGAGGTAATACATTTGCGCATGCGCAATGGTGATGTCAGGAAAAAATCCCATGATCGCATAGAAACAGAAGAAATTTTAGTTTCAGCTCAGTTTTTATTAATGAAGTGTGTAAGAACGGGACCAAACAAGTCTGTATGCTATATAAAGAATTCGTGCACGTAAAATGAAGAATGTAAATATTTGAAAATAATTATGTGTGCCCTTGTCTAGCAAATAAAAGATATCATAAAAATGAGAACGCTTGGACTAATAATTTCGTTGTTTATCTGAATTAATTCATGTTGGAATAACTCGATTCTTCTGTTTTAGAAGTCCCCAGAAAGACATATAAGAATGATTTTCCCTTAAATTTAGAGATTTTTAAATTTCAAACCTAGAAATCTTAAAAGCTACAATATTTTTAAAAAATTCAAAATGATTTTACATTTTTAATAATATAAAATAATAAAGCTAATTTTTTTATTTTTATTATATTTACTTTTCTGTCTTAAATATTTTATTATTCAATTTATTATATATATGGTAAAGTGTTGCATTTATTTATTTTTCCAGTTATTTTTCACAAATACAAAACTCAAGTGCATCGAATAAAAAAAATGTATATTAATGAATATTACAATTCAAATAATTAAATGAATATTAAAATTATTGTTGCCGTCAAATACTTACAGTTATGCCAAATAAAAGCTCATGCATAAAAATGAGCAAAAAAAATGATAGCAAAGCTTTTTCTTTATTTGTTTTATCCGCATCTATTCATCTTCTTATCTATTCTATCCTCATATCATTCATATTTCTTCTATTATAATAAAAGGTTAAGAAATCTTACAAATGCAATACATATAATAATAAATGTATTTATTCATTTGAAAATAAATAAATTTAAACACTTTATAAACTACATAAAGTATTTAAATAATTAAATCATATTTCCATTTGAATTCAATTAGTTGAACTAATTTACATTCAAATGCAATTCAATTATCTGATTATAATAAATTTATATAAATCAAAATAATTTATATGGCTTTTAATCATAATAAATTGACAATGAAAAATAGTTTCCAAATTAATTAACTAAATTATTATTATTCCGAAACGAAATAGTGATATAATTAAGAATTGAACTGTGTTAGAAAGTAGTAAGTTAAGCCGTTAGTAAAAGCCAGAAAAGTGAAAAATTCAGTTAGAGAAATTTTATTTACACTTTTTGTTTTATGTATAGATAAAAGAATTTATAAGAAAATACAGATAAAAGCCATTGAGAACCTGCATTCATTAAATTAATTAAATTCACTTTCTATTCGAAATTGTTTTTGTTCTCAATCTTTTATCTAGAAATGAATTCAAAATGAAATGGGTTTTCAATACCAATTAAGTCAATAGCTGAAAAATAAAAATAAAAATAGTTATAGCCTTTCAAGTTAAATTAAGATATATAAAATGAGGTAGCATAAATGAATGAATAAATGATAAAATGGAATTTTAGTTCAATGCTATTTTAATTATTTCATTAATTTTTCCGTTAATTGTTACAATTAAAAACAAATACATTTAGAATAATGGTTTTGATACTTTAAATAGTATATGATAAAATAAGGCAGCACACATTTTTCAGAAAAAGTAACAGTCAATTTGTGTACGAGTACGTATAATTCATTACTCCACATGGTAAAAAATGTGTATTCTCTTACCAACATCAGTTGATGTTTTCGTTTACCTAAGTCCTGTTATCTCTTTTTAAAATGCATTTTCTTAATTTGGAATATCAATGTATTTGCTAATATATATATATTGACAAGTGTAAGCGTATATAATCACAATGAACGAGTATCGTTTATTTGGATTTATGCTTTTTCTTGGAGCTAGCCAATGACTATGGTGTTTTACAAAATTGTCCATGCTTAGATGATATCACATCATCAACATAAAACAAATGTACTCAGCTTTTCAATTACTTATCATACCGTTATTTAGTTAAGTCCCTTTATTTCCTTTTAATATGAATTCAGTAAATTCGAAATGTTCAATCCTTATATTAATTGATACAATGTACTGCCACATGCGAGCATGTGTGCTGGTATATAAAATCGTATTGAATTAGTTAGATTAACGCTTATTTTTAAATCTACCGGCGGCAATTGTGAAAAGGACTTCATAAGTTAGATCTGTGTTCAGATAATAAGGACAAGACCTTAACTGACATCACTCCTTCACATTTCCACATTACAACCGGAAGAGGATATTTCATCTTTTGTTTTAATTGAACTTGCAACAGTTTTCTTCGTGCGAAAGATATTAGAAGGAAATGGATCCCAAAACCACGATACCATTGTTTCTCAATAAACAAATTGAGAAACCGTAGCACAGCCAAATCGACACCCATACAACACACGAATATAATCATGGTTAATAAAAAATAGCTCACTAATCAATTTCTATAGTTTCTAGCCAAAAGGGAAACAAATCATAAAATGATTTTTGTTTCGAAAATAAAATAAGAAATTTTAATAAAAAAGTTGCAGAATGTAAATGTTATATGTATGTCTACTCATTTCCTGTTTTTTAGTATCTATTAATACATAGATCCAATTAATATGCAATAAGAATTTAAATTTATTTATATTAAAAATTAGTCAGGTAGGCAGAATAAACAGAGGCATAAGTTCGTTTAATTATTTCTCAAAATATTAATTTATTGATGCGCAGTAACCTATCATTCGATCTTTGATTATAAATAGCTTTTGTACATTTCCTCTAGCAAACGAATCTAATAAGTTATTTATAAAGTTGACATATCTTATTTGCAGTGCCAAATTGTTCCGCCCTCTGACGGAGATATAGTAGGCCATGGAATGAAGATTCGCAAGTATTAGTTATTTCAATATTTGCGAAAAAGAAGCTCCCAATCATTGTTTTATTTTCTCTACTAGTTAATATTTTCTTCATATATAGAAAAGCTCTTCTTTTCTTACGTTTCCATTTCTTCTAGTTTAGGAAAATTAAACTTGTGAATTATCTTTATGATAAGCTGTCAAATGTCTTTTCAAATCGTTATTTAAATATATTATTTTTGCACAATCCTGATACTGAGATTAGAAAAAAAGAATAAAAGTTCCATTTATGCATAGTTTTCTTTATTATCTCTTAACTCTTCATAATTAAGAAATAATCTCAGTTACAAGTCAGGTAAGCATATTTTTGAATTATATATTAGTTTTAATGTAAACAATACAATAAAATTTTAGTGAACTGGATAGATTGAATAAAGTATGTGAGTTTATAAACAAAACTAGAGATTTGCATCATATTTTGGATCTAATCATAATCATAATCATTTGCATCATAATCTGGTAAAAGGAAGTTTATTTGTATGCATGTCCGAATCACTTTGCAGTTATTAATTCAAAAAACACAGAAAGCTAGATTGGCGAAATCTGGCACTTCATTTTATAATCAAAATTAAAAATAGATATTAATTTTTATATCTTTAACATTTGACTATCTGATTATAAGACTACTAATAGCTATGTGAATAAAATAATTAAGAAATTTAGATGCATGATGTGACCTTTACGCAAAATCAATAGATTTATGACAGATGTGGAACGAAATACTTACAAAGCCTGATGCTTATTTGTTTATATTTATTTGTATTTGTGAACACGATCACACAAAAACGCCACGAACTAAAAAAAATGAAAGTAGGGGGTCATAAAATCACAATTATTTATTTGTATTTAATTTTGTAACTTTGCATCAGTCTGTATCTAATTTTGAACCTATCAGCAACAGGACAGTTGTTTACACCATACTACCGAATCCTGTAAGCAGAGATATAGTAAAACATCCCCACGATGTTTCTCGATATTCTGAATACTCAACGATATTGTCAAGATAGAGCAACAATTTTGGAAAGCATATTTTTGAGTTTAGTTTAGTTATATTAACGTCCCGTTTGAAGCAACACTAGGACTATTTTGGGACGGACCTCGCAATTTTGAACCGCGGTCAGATGACGAGGACGACACCTGAACTGACCCCCCCCCCTACGCACACCACACCAGCGGGAGGACGTTTGGAATGACGGATTTAACGTGCAACTGACCTCCTTACACGACGGTTCTTCGGTGGAATCAGGTCTGGAACCTGAAACCCTCCGGTTCCGAAGCCGAGACCTTACCACCAGGCTACCGTGTCCCCAAGCATATTTTTGAATAAAGAAACCAAATATAAGGCAAACTATAAATTATAAGAATATGATAAAGTTGACTGGCAATGCTGAAATTGGTTTTTAAAATGTCAAATATTTGATTGATCATTGTTATATTGAGGGATAAAAAGCTGCATTCAATACTTTAATTTTAAAACTTAATATCTAAATTCTTTTATTTTTTATTTTTATTTTTATACAGTTCATGATGCAAAACCGTTATTCGACAGCATTACTTTACGCCATAGTTATGTCTCTTTGAAGTTCACTTCTTAAATTATTGAAAGTCATTTTCCCATCATAGAAAACAACTATAAAGATCAGTCTTGGATATGAAATCTATCGTAAGAAATTAACTGGATAAAGAAAAGTGATTTCAAAAGTACTTCACAAAAAAGTTTGATTGCAACTTTAAACTGGAGCTGAAGGAGCTTTAGAGTCATCAAACTAATAATGGCAGACGTTTTTATCAGTAAATACTTCAGGCGCTTTTCTGCTTTTCAATTTATCTGTAACAGTATTTCTTTCTTTCTAAATAATTTTTTTTTCTATAGACAACATATTGTGCTGTTTCTGCAGTTTTCACTCTATGCTTTACAAAAAAGTTGGTCCGTATAACCCAACGATATAGTTTTGTGCAAACAGAAGCAACTACATTTCTGATATTTATGAAATGAGATGTTTATTACAGATGTAGGAATTAAAAGTACTTTATAATCAGTGGTTTTTGAACAAATCTACCAGTCTATTGATTACTTATTCGTCTGCCAATACAATCCTAAAACAGAAGTAAACAAAGTAAATGAAATTTGGCACGTAATGCTAATAAAATTTTGAGATTAAATCTTAAGAACAAATCGCAAACGATAATAAACACGCCAATCTCTATGATCAATTCCAAATAACACACGATTCTACCTCCAAGCTAAACGTGAAATTCGCCGTATCGTGTAATTATTCCAGAAGGCCGAGATAAGAACACTCCCACTGGTTTTATATTTGAGTTTCCTTTGATATCATGAAAATATCATCCTATAATCAATAATTTGTCCAGCTTTCGAACTTAAAATAGTAATTACTTTTCAACCCAAATCAAAATATTTATTGCTAGCATTTAATTTACCTGCATAATTTCAACCTCGGAAAACTTCAGATAGTACTGTTAATAATATTTTACTGAAATAATCGAAATCTGTACAAACATTCATTTGAAGAAATGAGCAAAATGATCTTTATTTTATAATTTGAAATCCACTTTCATTTTATTTGTTTCTCTTCTGTGGAAACCGATACCTCAACCTCATTTCAATGAAACAGGCTTCCGAATCCATTTAATTCCACCTAAAGGCAATATTTGTCTTCAATGAGGCTGCTTTGTTGACTTTTCAGCCCAGCATAAACTAGATAGAAATCGAAAATGTATGTTTAAATGGAAATTACTTTTGCCGTCAAACCAGAATGTTCGTTATATTATTCAACGGAAGTTTCGAATTTCATTGTTTCTCTTGTAAAGGAAATAAAGCCGTGCAGAACAATACACTCTCGATAAATCAAAGCGATAGACAGGACATGAGGCAAGTTTATAATTGACAGTCATGTTTATTTACATATTCACATATATGTAATAGTCAAAACAGAAAGCACAGCAATAGTCAATAAAATTAGATGTTTTTGTGTCTTTTACGTAGAATTATGTCAATCTGCTATTAAAATCGATAGTTAAAAATTAAAATATGTAGTATCAATCTAAAAATGTAGATTTCTATCAAATTTTCGTTACGGAAATAAATACGTTATAGCAATAAATTTCAATCAATTCATGTGCATGCAAACAAAATATCTATTCATTATATGATGAAATTTCAAAACATCTATTCACTATATGATGAAATTTCAAAACATCTATTCATTATATGATTATATGATGAAATTCCAAAACATACTTTCGCTACATGATGAAATTTCAAAACAGCTATTCAACATATGATGAAATTCCAAAACATACTTTCGCTACATGATGAAATTTCAAAACAGCTATTCAACATATGATGAAATTTAAAACTTTATTGCTTTTACTACACCTGCAGATGAATAATAAATTAATTTCTACCGAATGAATATTTGACTGTCGGCCTAATTGCTTATGTATAAAGAAATAGAAAGAATGAAATATGCAACAAAGTGGAAAGATGAATTTCCATATTTAGGCATTTTATAGCAATATGTACTATAGAATAAAACCCCATCGTTTATAAGTCAACACAGATTAACAAATTAGCAGATTTGTAATATAACAAACATTTTAATAATTTTTTAAACTATTTTTTTTAACTTTGTGAAAACGAATATCGTATTGTTTATTTCTTTATTTATCATAACTAATCCACTAATTACGCATCCACGTTCGTGCACAATATTATTTAAACAAAACCTTTGTGATTTTAAGTACTGTAAAACGAAGTAAATAGAATAAGAATATAAGGATCTAATTATTTACTCTTGGCAGAATGTGAATCATATTATTTCAAAATGAACAGAATTTGTAATTTTTAGTGAATTAAATTAAATATATATTGTAATGGACCTATTGCTCCCTCGTAAACGTACGGCCCTAGACAATTAATTAGTCGAAAATTTGTCAATGTCATTATATGGATGGTTCATTGTACTCTGCAGCTTATTTTGAGCCAACAACGTTAAAATGTTGATTATTTACTCATTTGCCAGATGGAATATGAACATAATTACAACAAAAAAAAATGCATAAAATAGACTATGAAATTTAATGCGTGAAATAGGAAATTGAAAATCTTGTTGACGAGAGTAGTAAATGGTCATTGCATTTGTCTCTACATCTCGCAACTAACATTAGAAACAAATGTGCCAAATAATAAATATACAACAAAATCAAAGGGAAAATCTTACAATTTTTTAAACAAATGATAATGCAAATCCTAAGTTTTAACTCAGTTCTTCGACAAGTTATATTTAAATGATAAATATAACTTACAGAAGCCTTTGAAAAAAATTTACAATATTCCCTCAAAAATCTTATTTTATTTTGATTTTTTCCTCTTAAAAATTCTTTAAACATATTTTATTTTATTTTTTATTTTAAGGTCTTTTCGTCCGATCATTTCGCATAAGATTAAAATCGAAAATAAATTAATCAAGTGAATCAATAAGCATAAATTTATTAAATGGCATATTATTCACGCAATTTTACTTTTTATTCACGCAATTTTATTTTACTTTTCTTTAAAGATTAAAAAAAGAAAACTATAAACGAAGGTAAACGTTTATATATATACTAGCCGCCTTTGGCGACCAGCCGCCAATCTTAATGTTCGTTAAAATTTTAATAATTAAATATTTTAAGCAATTCCTACTTTAATACCTTTTTCATGAAAATATTTTAAAACTTCAAATTTTGATAATCATATAATTCACACATAATATTATAAAGGCCTTCAGGCATAACGTAATATGTATCACTCTAATTTTCTGTTAGCTCCCGTAGAATTTATGCCTTAAATTAAAGTGGAAAGGATTAATCTGCTGTTGTTTTTATCCTTATTTTTATAAGTACATATTTTTATCTATGTATGTAGTTGTTTCTACTTACTTCTGTAAGCCTTGTGCTGTACTTTGTGGCGCACAAGGATTGACGTATTATTAATTAAAAAAAAGGATTAATCTGCAATTAATATAATAATATTTTTAACTGAAACAAAGCATTTTTTTATAATAGGATTACTAAAAACAGAGTCGCTGAGCGTTTAAATTTTATGGGAACTAAAGAATATCTTTCTTAATTTATGTAATATCTCAAGAATTTGTCAACAATTTTTTTTTCAGATTCATCATGAACAGATCGATTAATTAACAATTAGTTTAGTTTTAAACGCATCAAACACTAAAAAAATAAGCAGAATCTGTCGAAAACATATTAGGCCTTTAAAACCAACTCCGTATAAGTTGAAAATTGTTGTCAACAATCAGAACACAATGCGCATGCGTGAATTTTCAACGCCAATTATGGTGAAGCAAATGCGTGAATTTTCTACGCCAGTTGGGGTAACGCTATGCAGATTAGAAATTTTTAATTTCCTTTATTCTGTTTTATTTTAATTCAAAAGTTCAATTTAATTTTAAATACATCAAGCACTAAAGAAATAAATGAATCGTTTAAAATAATCAGTTCAAAACAAGTTAAAAAAAAAAGACTACTTAAAAACGATGTACTTAAAACCATAAGCATATACAAAAAATATATAACTAACATAAATACAATTTAATTACAAAAGCATACAACTAACCTAAAAATAATTTAACTCAAGTCCGCTTTCGTTGATAATAGTTGTCAACAATCAGAACACAATGCGCATGCGTGAATTTTCATGGCCAGTTACGGTAACGCAAATGCGTGAATGTTTCTACGCCAGTTGGGTTAACGCTTTACATATTAGAAATTTTTAATTTCCTTTATTCTGTTTTATTTTAATTCAAAAGTACTTCAGAATGAATCTGAAAGATTGATTAATTAGCAATTTTAAATTTTAATTGCATCAAACATTAAGAAAATAAACAGAATCGTTTGAAATAATCGGTTGAAAAATGTTAAGCCTAGCCTCATTAGTGTGGGAAAAAAACTGAAGCCTAACTGATTTGGCGGTGGGGTAAATGAGAAGATTTTTTTGGCGAGAAAGTTAGTTTTTAATTAATAATTAAAATTCTAATTAAAAATTCAAAAAAGGGGACCCCAGATACACATTCCCGTCCTCCAAGGTATACATGTAACAAATTTGGTAGCTCTAGGTCAAACGGTTTGGCATGTAGAGCGCCAAAACACACACACATACATTGAGCTTTATATATATATATATATATATATATATATATATATATATATATATATATATATATATATATATATATATATATATATATATATATATATATATATATACGTGTGTGTGTGTGCGTCTGTGTGTGAATGTATTCTATATATATATATATGTTCAAATAATCATTTTATGTACATATTTTATAATAGGATAGATAAAATTATTTTAAATAAAAAAAATTAGCATTTCATTTCAAAAACCTTTTTGAATACTCGTTTGTATTGATAATGACACTGGAATGTATTTGTTCTTAAATTATTAATATTCATATTACAAATTTATCAAATTATTTGTATTTTATTAATAATAGACGTTTTAAAAATATTTTTGTATTGTTATTATTAAAAACATTTAAGAAACATGCTATAAACGTTTTTTTTTTTTTAAATCTATTTTGGAAATTAGTTTTGGTTTTAGCCAAGCTTAAAAAAAACTTTCTACAGTTATATAATATAAGAGTAGAAATTTTCGCAAATTGATTGTTATGATAATCACTCTAAGAAATGGCATTTCAATACTTTATTACTCCACGTTAACTTAACAATGCATGTAAATAGATAGCCTTATTGACGCAAATAGTTTTATTCTATGCTTGCATAATCTACATTTCTTAAGATGACATGGTATAACTTTCTGAAACATGAATCAATCTGGTTTCACCTTGATTACTTTAACTTAAAACGAATACTTATTATTGTTTACAAGATAGTCTTCATAAGTATTCAGATTAAAAATATTTAGATAAAATATTTTTAGCTTCATTATTATTTATAAACCACATCTTTTTACATAAATAACTAGTTGATATATCCGTCGTTGTTCAGAAATGAAATAATTACGTTTATTATTTTTAACATAAAAACTAATATTGTATAACATATTAAAATACACATAATCCTTTTATTATACGATACTATTTGACTGAATATTCTTGGACTTTTGTCGCTTCAGATAGCTTGAAAACTAAAGGTTTACCAGTTCTTTCTTTCAGTTCTTTAGGCAGTCTTAATAGCTATTTTAAACCAACAAAAAAACTTCCAAAAGTTATGGCTCGCAAAAACTTCAAAAAATATCGGTTATTCAGATCTGAGTACTTACAGTTACTATAGTTTAAAATCTTCACCCGTTAAATTTTAAAAGAACTGATAAAAATTGAAAAATATTACACAAAGGAAGGTGGCAACAATGAAAAGATAAAATTTTGAATTTGAAATAATATTAAATGTAAAATAATTTAATATAAAGTTACTGCAAGAAAGTGGAAAAATTTTAGTCAATTTCTAATTAATAAAATATGTTATTAATGAACTTTCATTTTTTGTAATGACATTGTCTTAAAACAATTAATATGCAAAGTTTGGTTAAAATAATTTAGAATTGATGCAGAATTTATATACATGCATATAGCCACAATGACTTTTATTTAAATTAAGATTATGAAATTAAGAAATAAAATAGCTATAAGTTAAAAAGTTTTAGTTAATTGTCTTTTTTTTCGGTAGGAATTTAACGTCTATTGATTTAAAGACCGTAAAAAATATTAAATAAAATAAAAACTATTATTTGTGAAAAGATAATTTTATATAGGAAAACATCGTTAAAAACAATATCACGTCGTTGTAGTTATAAATTTTTATAGTTTGACAAGCATTGCAATGAAAAACTTGAAAGTTAAATTAGCTCAGGAAAAAAAATGATTTTGTTTTTGAATTTATTTATTGTTTTTGTGAAATAACTTTTTCCAACTAGAACAACACCATAAAAAATTTGCGGAAAAAAACCCTTCAATTAAAAAAAAACAAAGACATTTTTAATGACTAAACAGACAAACCACAACAAAACACGAAAATTGACTTACCAAAAAAAAAATATATACATTTCCTTTTAAATCTTATTTCCTCAATTTGATTAATATTTTTTCATTGAAACGAAACCATAAAAAAACTACATTGTAAGCGGAAAACATATTTTTTGAACATCATGCATTTTATAAACAAATAAGAATCGCAACAAAACATGATAATTAAATTGAACACAACTAAACGGAATCTCTTTTTTTGCTCCGTCTACATAGTTGAATAAAAAAAGACAGCGCAATGTGGGAATTGAATGTCTAGAATTGAAATAAAATAGTTATTCTTAAATCCAACATGCCTTAAATACTTGCTTCCTGAGTTTACAAAAACAATCCTATCTATGACACTAAAGAACTTTATTCATTTTGTGTCATAAATGGACTGCTGCAGCTGAAGACGGCTAATAGCGATCGTGTAACGTACGTTTGTAAACACCTTCTTTGAACTGTTTTCTTTACGGAGTGAAGGAGCTCCTTCATTGCTCAGATATTAGTCATTCACTAAAGAGAGAGGACGGATTTCTTTCAACTGAGCTTGCCTCATGTGTTGAAGATGGTATCTGACTCCCGTTTCAGAAGAAAGAAAAAAAGGAACGACGAACGAACGTGAAGAACCTCATAAAAAAAACTCGACATTTTAAAATCTCCAGAACATGAGAAGAGGTTTCAAGTGGTGAACTTAATTCCTCTACTTCACTTTTGAGGTTTCTTGATTTAAATTCGAAAAAGGCGATAACTCTGTTTGAAATTAGGATAAGTCTTCTTTTGTGCTGGGAACAGTCGAGTTATGTATTTTCCAATGGCTTTAGCAGTGTTTTTTTTTATCAAAGAAATAAAGAAGATCATTCAAGTAGCAAAGTAGTTGTTTCAATTCATCTACTGACTTAATATATCTAACATAAGTCTAGAAGAGGAAATGTTTATACAATGCAGCCTATATTTATATATTCGTATCTAAAATTTGAAGTTCGTTTAATGAATGAAATTGTTTGCATATAAAAGTATTCAATGTTGATGGGGAATTTTTAAGTATTTGCCGTTAAGAAGAAAAAAAAATAGTCCATAAGATCTTCCCCACAAGTTTGCTTGTTTGAATTACCACTTTTAGTTCATATTTCACATAATTCGATAATCTTGGAAACGCATATCAGTGGACATAAAGATCATTTAAGAATGATATAGTTGCATCAATACATCACACACTAGAGAGGGTTTTATAGCGGAACACACGATCACAGTGAATTGCAATTTCCGACGCATTACAGTTAAGTATAATATAATAAGGCATGATTCTATTTATTTTACATAATTGACGAGATATTAAAGGGGTTTTGTTCACTTATTTAGTGATAGATTGAAAAGAAATATATTCATTAGTAAAAATATATAGAATTCTTCATGAACACAATCATTCATTCATCAGGGATATATAGAATCATTCATCAACTTCTAAAATATGGAACTGTTTCACGCTTTTATAAACCATGCATTATCAACTTCTTCCCACATGGAATGCTAAGTTTGTTTAACCAAAAAACTTAGTAAAGAGTAAAAAAAAAAAAAAAAAAAAAATTTAAGCTTTTGAAAAATTAAAAAATCCATATATCTACCAGCTTTTCGCTGACTAGTTTGTCTTTTTCTACAGCCTATTGAAAGCGGAAGTGAATATGGACATATAAATGTTAAATGTGGGAAGGATTTAAAAAAAAAAAAAATCTACGATTAAACGTGTAAAAGTGAGCGCAATTTTTTGCATTCTTTGATGAATCAGAAACCATTTTCAAAATATTGAATCATTTATGAGAATGTATTGATGTTTAAATTTTACGAATCAAACGATCAAATAATATCATTATACAGATAAGTCAACCATCTAACTCTCCGACCCGCACGAAGGCACACGGATTTAAACCATAAAAACTGAATGACCGGACCACCGCAACAGCAACATTGGCGGGAACTGTGGTTGAGTCCTACGGGCCGACAACGGCCACGGTAAAACCCTCCCCGAAGGAAGTACATCCCGTCATCGATGGGAGGAGTCAGATCCCCCACTTATTAGTGTACCCTCCAGGGTGGCGAGATCCAACCACCATGCCGGAAGCATCTCATCCTCATTTCGAGGTGCCCCCCCCAGGGGTTTCATTATATAGATAAGGTGGAAAAAGACTCTTCCATGGTCAGAAGTTGAACCTTCCAAACTATATAAAATGCATTAATTTTACAAATCAATTCATGAAATGCAATCAATGTATTGATAAAATATAGTAAATATCCTATATTGATCCATTCGAATTAGTTAAGATTATTATCAGGATGGAATGTTATTCATGTATTGATTAATAGAATATTATCGGCTTATTAATATGACATTCATAGTAATTTACTCTCAAATGAAGATTTTTGAGATATATTAGCGCGAAGAATTAAAGGCAACTCAGACGCCGTCTGCCATTCATAGACTTCACAGAAAGATGCTGACAATATTTGTTATTTGGGAACTCAACACAAACATTAGCATTGAAAAATCGAATTTCTAGTCCAATAAGCTGTATGTTCATTCTTATAGCATATTGGAATAGAATAAGTATATTTTGAAATAATATAAGATGTGGAATAATATTTTTGAATAAGCACAGTATAAGATATAGAAAACATGATAATGTTTTAAAGCAAAACAACGATTCATGTGTCCCTAATTAGCTAAATAATTTTAATTGATTATATTTAGAGAAAAAAAAAAAAAACTACATTCAAACATCCAACTGCTTAAATATATATAAATAATCATGTCATCGATTGAGTTGTATAATCTCCGCATCTAAAATAGTTATGGGGAAATATTCATTATCAGCAGATATTTTGAATAATTTACTATTGTGTTTTACCACAATACGAAAAAATTTTACTTACCACAAATATTACAGATATGTCCTAGAATCTATTTATAGCAATATAAGCCATTAAAGATGTAATTTTAAAAAAACGATCTGAAACAGTATTTTTTTATTAAACCCCGAATGAAAAAAATTGCATTTCTTTTTGATTTATTATAGTATCATAATCAGTTAGCGATTCCCTTTTTTATTTCTCAAAGTATCTCTCTACTAAATTTCCTTTTAATTTTTTTTTGAAAAAAACTGTCTCTAATTAGAGAAATAAAATTAATATTTTTTGAGAGACATAGAACTTTTTTTCTGAGACCGTATGTTGGTGACACTAATTGCTTTTCCAATCTATATCCATAGGCCAAAATGGTCCGTTAGAAGGAAAACGCAAATTCCTTTTGTGCTCATTTCTGCGGAATTAATATGGCAGAGAAATTATTTTCCAAGCTAAACTTTGTAACAAGTAATATCTTTATCAAATGTTTTTGCGACTGTGAGTTGTGTAAAATAGGTCAAATTGTACAAGTTGTGTAACAGTAGCTAACTTTAAAATGTATATTTTCAAAAACAAATATTTTCAGAAAACATTATAAAAAATTGTAAAGCAGAAAATTTTAAAAAAATATATAATTATAAGCTATTATTAACATACAATAAATTAGATTGTAGATGGTACAAATTTGTATATCAAATTGCAAGACAATCATATACATTTTTAAATGGTTAAACAGGACATATTGAGAGCGGTGGTTGATTTATGATTCCATAAATATATAATTACATTAAAATTTGTTCCATTAAAAACACACTTTATTAACATAAAATCAATCTTTAATGTTGATGGATTTAACTGTAAAAAAGAAAATACTGTCCTGCTTAATTCTTCACACTAGTTGCGTAAACTCATAAAGTTTTAGGAGATGTTGATTGGAATCAGAAACATTCCATTCGTACTGCAACTTGAAAGACGATAAACAAGGTCTAACCATAGCAGAATTTAGTTATATTTATTTCCCGTTTTGAAGCAATATTTATTTTGAAGCAGATTTTATTAATTTCAAACCGTGGTTTTTAATATGGATGACGACCTTTCCTCAGTTTCATGCCACACCAGCATATTTGCCCCGATGGATATAATGTGCACCAAATCCACTTCCAAATTGGTCCTTCAATGAAATTGGGTTTCGAACCTGGAACCGTCCAACCCCTACGCTTAATCATATTATCAAGTTATTGCAATTCTCACAACCATATCTGCACGATCTCTGAGAATCAAACAGACATCATCTATGCTTGTTTGTCTTTTGGACAGTGCGTGGACATTATAAATTAAAGATAGAAACAGTTGATACTTGTTTGTTATTGGAACAGTATTATATGCCGTATCAATCGATAGAAACTATTGCAGCTGAATACCAAGCTCTCATTGTTATTGGGCAGGGAAATAAAAGATACATAATTATTAGAACATAACACTACACATCCGTCATCGGACACATTCACATAACATCTGCGTTATGAGATGCGCATTGTCATCGAAAGTGGCGTCACTCACATAGAAGAGCCCACATCAAATTTAAGGGGTAAATATATTGAAATTATCCAAACAATGCTTCATGAATGAAAATTGGCATATGATTAGAACCAAAATCATAGATATCTTAAACATTTTGAATGCATTACTTCAATGGGAATTCGGTTTATATTTCCATCAGTGAGCATCTAAACATAAAACTCAAAAGAAAAGACATGTAAATAATTTGAATTGGTTGAGATTTATATATAAATTGTTATATCACAATTCTTTGTTTCTCTGTATTCCATTAATTTCATATTTGTTGCAATATGCTTAATATACAATATGCAGACAATGTATGAGATAATTACTTAATACGTCCTCTAAATTAACTTTAATTAGAAGTAATCAGAACATAAACAATAAAATTTTTGAAAAGAAATTAAAACAAAATTCTTCAATTTATTTTTCATTATAATCCCTTATGTTCTTCTGTTTCCTCTGTCATGCCATATATTCGCATATACCTGTGGCGTATGTCAAAGATTACTACCATATCAACTAACTAATATGCCAACTAGACTGCAGCGACTATCATTATCTATTATATAAATTAACCGGCATAAATTTAATATTTTTCCCGGTTTGTGAGAACTATCATTAATTGTTCTTTTTTTAACTTTTCCTGTTATATATTTTGTGTGTGTATAAAACAAATTCTTTTAAGTGCCTTAGTATTTTTTAAAGCCCTTAACTAGAGGAGAACCTCTCTAACTTCAACACCCACTCCTAAATGGTCCGCCTCATTATCTCAGGAGTACCCCAGATTAGAAACTTTTGCTGTACTCATTCCATTTTTAAACTATCGTGCTCGCAGGCAGGCATAATCCCAAACAATAATGACGTGCTCAAGCAGGTCTTAAACATAAAGATTCATTAAAATTTTGATGTCAAATTTTTTGACGATCATTATATTTTATTTTAGTATGATTCGTATAGAGAAATAATAAATTGAAGCATTCACCAAAGTCTACTTATCTATAATGATTTATATCAAGCATATTTAAATTAAAAAGAAATGATAAAAAATATCGTTGTCATTATCATTTCATTTGACAGAGATATCTTCGTAAAGTTTGACATAATTATTTTCTTCCTAGTATGGAAGTACTGTTTATATTTAGCTTAACACGAATGATGGAAAATCCCTTACGTAAGGATTTATTAACATGAAATTCTATTGGCTTTTGAACGATAAATTCCTGAACTATGAATGACATAGATATTCATATGAACTTAATTTTACAACAAATAAGCCGTTAGTTAATTATCTATTCTAGTCAAATGTATTCAGATTTCTTATATTTTATCTAACAATGGTGAAGTATTCTTCATATGTATATATTTTTAAATATACTCTTAAAAAGTAAAAACTAAAATGTAAATCAGATTCTGCAAAATTATTAAAAGTAATCTTATGTTTAAGTAAAAAAAAAGCTAATACGTGACATCAAATCAGTAGATTAGCATTACTCAAATTCACACAATTCCATTTTCAAGGTTTCACTTGAAAAGGCAGATTATCCTATTCACTATCTCGTTCTCTTTGAACCAGACTGAAGAACAGTTTATCAAGATCCAAGAGCGCGAGAGCGTCAACCTAGCCAGTGAAAAATTCTTCGTCACCCTAGGGGGGATCAGTGCAACGGCGAGAAACATTGCAAATGTATTTGACAGTCCTCCAACCCTCTTTTGTTGGCGAAAAGAAAAGCTCTGAAAGACGTCTGGTTGGCAGCGAATAGCCGACATTATTTACTAGTGATGGAAAAGAACAGATCCGCTTTTTTTCCCACTTAAGAGTAGACTAAGGAGTTCACGAATGATGAAGACGGCTTGGCTGTTTTCCAAGGAGTTTGTTTCGGCTGTTGTCCTTGTTTGTTTTCTTCGCTTTTGGATTTTCGGGGTTCAACCGCTGCCAGCAGACTGCGTGGTGGTGCGTGACGCAAGGGGCATCCATTTTGTTTGTTTGTTCCTCTTCCTCGTTGTTTTTGTGGAACTCGAAGGAAATTCACATTGAAATTGCATTTTCCACTATTTATGTTCAATCTTGGACTGGAAAAACGATTTATCAAAAAGTGTATCGCTGGTACTCTGTGTAGAAACGAAGCGCTACGCGCAGAAATGTGAATCCATCTTAGCGTGCAGTGTATAATCAATGACGAAGTGAAACATGGAAATGTAACGGAATGGGAATTGTATTACTATACATCACGCATTTGACATTGCAATGTATCGAACTTTTTGTTCAAATTTAATGCAAGAATTTTCAAACAAATAATAAACTTTACATTTCTGCATGTTTGAACATACACATACAGCAATATATCTCCGGGAGTATCAAAATATATCTTCGAGCAGAGAATTTGTTACAACTCATACTGCTTAAAAATAATTATTTAAATTAAAAAAATAATACCTCACGTTTCTAAAACAGTATAAAAAGTCATTTCACCTAGCCCCATACAAATTTATTATCTCATACAGATTCCTAACCCATACAGATTATCCTGGAAATATCTGATTGCGAATTTTTTAATGTTTACAATCACAAAAACAATTTATGCTTTTTAGTAAGTTTTAAAAACGTGATATTTTAGTTTTTTTATAGAAATAATTAATTTCTGATTTTTAGTCTCATGCGTATTAAATTTTGTAGTCGATTTTAAATTTACTTCCCGATGATATACACACGATCACAAAATGTGTAACTTGAATAATGCAGTTTATAAAGAATGTTCCCAAATTAACGCCAGATTTGAATTTGTCACCATTCTTGCAGTTAAGTGTTGGCAACCCTAATAATAAACCATTTGAGAGCTGACAGTTTAGGGTTAATGAAAATGAAGCGTTACACAATAGAACAACGTGTTAACGCAAGATTTGAATTATTGAAAAACACAGTTTTTTTCCTTAAATTGTTATATTTTTATTGAATCGTAAAGTACACAGGATAGGTTTGTGTATGGAATAACACAAAGGGCAAATAAATCCACCGCGGTTTTGCTGTCACATATGCACTCTTTTGTTGAAATTTTCCATGACCATTTTGCATAAACGTGGCTGGATTTCATTGAGACAGTGTTGAATTTCCTCCTTCAATTCACGCGTGCTTGTCGGCATGTTGGCACAGACTTTAGACTTCAAATAACCCCATATAAAGAAATCCAATGGTGTTAAATCACACGATCAAGGGGGCTAATTCTCAAATTTTATGAACTGGGACCACCAGGCTTTCATTATTTTTAAGAATTATTCAACAATGAGAACATGTTGTTCTATTAAGTAACGCTCCATTTTTACTAACCTAAACTATCAGCTGTCAAATGGTTTTTAACAGGGTTGGCAACACTTTTACTACACAAATGGCGGCAAATTCAAATCTTGCATTAATTTTGGGACACTCTTTATAAATGTACTACATTATTTAAATTATCTGTGAGAATTTCATTATTTATAATTTTAAATTCTAATATGTATAGAAAGAAAGAGCAATTAAAATCAAGGAAAAAAGATGGCTATAAAATATTGATGAAATTGAAAACAGTTGATCTTTTTCAGTACAAAACAAATGAAAAAAAAAAGGAATCACAAATTAGATCCATGAAAATAAAGTCTGGTGAAAAAAACGTATTAATGATTTGGGTTTCCAACTGAATTGTAACCATCACCAAAACCATTTTTGTTTAGCTCGAAATAGAAATAAAGTATTTATAGACAAGCACTACTAAATATTTTAAAATTTGTATTTTATCTGCTGACTAGAATGTTTCTGGTTTCTCATTTCATTGACATCAATTGATAATATAATCTTGGTTTCCGTTGAATAATAATCTTTTTTCTTTGTTTATTTTTTTATAATAAGGATGAAAAGTCTAGCCGGTCTTTTATGCCTCAACAGGGCATGAACGCATTGCCTTGAAAATATTTTTCAAAATACTAGATGAAAAGGCCATTTACCAAACACAGCACGTAAGAACTTCCGATTCAAAAACTGTCCGATAAAAAAAAAAAAAAAAAAAAAAAAAAACTTCTCATTCAAAATCGTTTTCTTTTTCTAAAATGTCATGGTGTTGTTATTTGCTGAATCATCTGTCATCGTTATTTTTGAATTTAAAAGCTTGCACATAGTTCTAGAAACAATCCTCGTTGAATTAGAAAAATAAACTGAAAGAAAAAAGTAATTCAAATTATAAAGTTTGAGATTAAAAAAATTATAACTATCTGAAAGAGTGCATTTTTTTATGCATTAATTTTTATGCGAGAGTGCATTTAGTATTTAGCTGATTTTGGCGGTTTCAAACCAAATTTTCTATATTTGATCTTCGTATTCATATCCAAGCAAAATAGTGATCCTTTGCTTTTTAGTGTCCCAAATTTAATTTTCCATATCACTTGCAAAAACTTCCAAATAGTCTGGAATTTTAACTTGCTATTGAAATATTTTTTCATGTGGTTTAAAGGTGAGTACAAATTTTTTATGGCGTCCTTTTAACTTGAGTAATTGGAAATTCGACGTATAGCTTTGTAATAAAACAAATCTTTTCTAGCTCGATTTGAGATTAAAATTCAGATTATTTTTAAATGTATTTTAAAATGGCTTGGTTAAAATATTGGATGTTTAAATAATCAATGCTACCTATATAGTATTAAAATGAAAATATTATTTATTCTTTGAAAGTATATTTGAAACTGAACTTGTTTTGCTATACTTTAAAACTACGTTTAGGTGTAAAAAAGTCAAAAATTACCATCCAGATAACTAGTGCATGAATTAGTGAAATATTCTAGCTATTGTACATGGTATTCGAAACAGCAAGAAAGAATTATTTACCATAGATTCCAGAATGATAAAATGTGCTTCTAAAGATTTTTTAATCTTCTTCGGAAAATCCATTATAACAAATGATCGCATTTTTCCTGTTTACAAGTTTAAAAAAAAAGGAACTTTTTCAAACATCCTTCGCATTGTCCTGCGTCAGAAAAGTTTTCTATTATCGTTTGCTCTTATCGAACATCAATTTTCTAAAGCAAAAGAAAGAATTCTATTTAACTTATGTGTAGGCTAATCAGTATTTCATTACATATTAGCCAGGGGGATAACTTTAACTTCAAGCTTACAGAAAGAATAAACATTTTAACATCATTTCATTCCTCTTCAAAAAAATAAAAAAGTTAAAAGAACAGTTAGAAAATTTAGCACGCAAGACAAAACAAAAAGAAAAGGACAAAAAAAAATCCTTGCAGTTTTTGTTTAACAAAGCAAACTAGTGTGCGGTTTTAAAACATAAAACAGAGATAGGAAATAATTATAGTTTTTTGTCAAAAAAATTATATTCGTTATCAAAAATAATATATTTAATTTTCTGAATCTCCCGAAGTAAATAATTTGGGACATAATATTTAAGCACAAAAATACATATAAGCTTAAAAGTTTATAAATAAAAATAATTAATATTAGTTGGACATTTATTTATTAATAAGGAGTACTTCCAAACATTATATTTACTGTTGACTGCAGAATAATTAACTCGATTTGCAATGCTGAATAATGAACAATAGTAAGTATTCGAATTCTGCACAGATGGTGGGGGAGCAAAATATTAGTTCTTATAACTAGATGCAGCTAGTATGGCCGTAGATGTGTTCCATTGGTTCGCAAGAGCTTTAATTTTCTTGTCCCAGTTAGATCGATTGGCTATACTTGCTTTTAGGCATTGTTTAAATTGAATTTGAACCCTGTAAAAAGTAATATATTGAAACGAAACAAAATTTGAGAAAATAGCGATAGAGTAATTCAAAATCAACAATAATTTTAATGCATTTAATTTTTTTAATTAAAAGCAGTCGAATGAAAATTTGTGTAGAATTGAACTTGATATCGTTGAAATAATAACATTTTGAATTTTAAAATAGTTTTATAAATTAAAAATATTTCTTTTCAAATAATTTCCTATGAAATTGGTGTGAAAGAAATGATAAAGTTTGATTAACTCCTAATTAATTGAATAGTTAATCAATTTTTAAACTTCCAACGATTGACAGTATTCTTTCTCTTGCATTAACTAATAAGTGTGAAAACTTCGATCCAGTCGTTCATGAGGATATGTGGTATAACACACACACCCACACAGAGAGGCAGAGAAAGAGAGAGAATGACTTTTATATATATTGATTTAATCTATCTCAATTCATGACACAATTTCTATATCGTGAGAGCGTAGAGCGTCGTGGAATAAAACTTTAACAATTCTAAAAAAACTAAGTTAACGACAGATAAGCCTATCTAATGAAATTGCACATAATTTGTTGAACAGTCCAGTGGTTTGAAAATAATAAAAACGATAGTAAATAATAATAATAATTCACATTATTACTGCTAATTTAATTTTAAATGACAAAAGTAATAAATCCATTCCTAGAAATTAGTCACTTTATAATTAATAATTAATATTATCCCCCCCCAAAAAACATAGATGGCGATAAGTAAAGTCAAACAAATAGAGCTTTATAATAGGTAGCCCTAGAGAAATGAAATTTTATAAATAGAGATATTTTACCTCTGACCTTTGCAATCTCACTTACACTTAATTTTTTGAAACTGTTGTTAGTGGTAAGCCACCGCAGATGATCCTCCTAGTTGCCTGCTTTACTGACCTGTAGTGATCGAATTCTGAAAGGTAGGTTACCCTGAATGTCGTTTTGGATTTTAGGCCTTAACATCGAAGAAACCACGAGGTTCTAAACCTACACACTAAATTGACAGCAATTTTCTTTTGGAATCTTTGCGAGGGGAATTTCATACACAAATGGGATTTCACTTTTTGAGCATAAAGGACAATATTGCCCATTTTTGTGCAAGCTAAAGCATATCTTCAAGACTTTAACAACGGACATCACAATTCAACTTGTGAAATTAAAAAGATTGGACAACTTTTAAAAATACTGCAGTGATGCCACTATGTCCATGCTGCTCAACCCACCACTATTGGATGTCGAGTAGTTTTCATGATTGAGAAAAAATTTCAAGATCGTAAAGAGATGTTAAATATAAGAAGAAAAAAGTGATGACCAACATCACGAGATTTAGAAGGAGAGTGCATTTATCTCAGAGAAAAAGAATTGATTGCAGTATAATAAATAGGGTCGGATGATACTGTATTAACCTGATACTTTTTATTCGATTCATAAAATTATCAAATACGCAAAACCGATACACACTATTAAGTATATTGTAACAGTTTTTTGACTCTATGAAACCAATTGGTAATCTTTTCGACCTTGTTCGTTTTCAGTCAGGTAATGAGATATCAATATATTACAAAGTATTATGACGATATTTCCTGGTTTTCTGAACTACTTCGGTGTTGCTTGAGCGTATGTGATTTTTTTAGCTATAAGCATCTTATACACAGCCATTTTTGGCATTTATTCTAGGTAACAATGTACATACCAATGAAAAATCCTGGTCTTCGATATTATTTTCATCAAGAAAGCCTCCATCTCCTCTCCTCCTCCACCATCAACACCAAAAACACTGGCCACAGAGTCATCAATACTTCTTCTTGTAAACAGCGTTCTTAATTTGGAATTATACTCGCATTAATATGAGCTATCAGTCTCAGCGTAAGTGCAAGGACGATACTCGTGTTTGTTCCGACAGGAAACCAATCGGCTATCAACTATATCAGGTAAAAGGATCAGATACAATGAGTATCAATATCATTCTGTATTTTATACATCAAAAATTGGTATCAATCCAACCGTAGTAATGAAGATAACAGATCAAATATTAATGTCTTTTCAATTCAGTGTTTTTTTTAGTTTTAGTTACATTAACGTCCAGTTTTAAAGTAACACTAGGTTATTTCGGGACGGACTCCGTAATTCAGAACCGCAGTCAGTTGACAAGGATGACACCTGATCTCCTAGTTTCCGGGCAAAACCGGCGGGAGGACATCTGGTACCCACTGATTTAATGGGTACCAGACCCGCTTACACAACGGTTCTTTGGCGGAATCGGGTCTCGATCCTGAAACCCTCCGGTTCCGAAGCGGAGAACTTACCACCAGGCCACCGGAGCTCATAGCCTTTTCACGGAAAAATACAAGGACTTATGCTTCTATCTATAAAATTATTTTTCCTATGCCTTACCATTACCGGATTAAAGTAGTTTCTGCATTAATCTTTTGATCGATTTTAATGTACCAATTATATTAATGCATGATAAGATTATATTCTTTCATGCAATGCATATAACCTATAATTTAATTTAATTTAGCGAAAGAAACCTTAAAACCTCTTATTTTAATCAATTCCCATTTATAAAGTTTTAAAACCACAACTATACTTGTAAAAAAAGGAAAACAAGAAATAATTACTCATTACTGAAAACTAAGTCTATTTAAATGACACTTATCTCCTGAAATAAAACCCACAAAGCTGGCCCAGAGCCAGAACTGTGCCAAAAACTTAAAAGACAATACATATTATACTTCCGGGATAAAATACACTCTGCAATATCTTTTCTTTTACAAGATCGGAAGTTTACGTTTTCTTTTTTTTTTTTCTTTGAAAAGAAATTATTCTTATTTTGTTATATTCAAGAAAAGAGGGAAGGAGAAAAAGAAGGCAAATAAAAACTTCTCCCCCTCTCTCTCGGCATCAAAACCTGTTTTATATTTCTTTTCTTTTATTTATTATTATTTTTTTTATCTACATCTCTTATATCTCGCGCAGCACTTTTTAGGATTTAAATCGCAGCTTTGCAGAGAGACAAGCTTGTTTACAAAGATCAGATCTGCATTGCAAATAAGCGTTCTTCAGAAACTTTCCACTTCTTTTGTTTGTCCAGTTTGTGAATAATTTGTTATTAAAATACAATAGACTGACTTCGAAGGACGGAGCGACAGCGTCGAAAAGATAAAAAAAAAGTACATGAAGAAAAGAAGTGAAATAAAATATTTAAATGAAGTCTCCAAACTCTTATAAATTATTCCCCGCATATATATTTTTTTTAATATTCACAAATGGAGTCCGAATTCAAGAAAAGTGTAAGTGTTCAAAAGGATAAACGCAAGAAGTAAATGGCACTCTATCTTTTCAAAAAAATCGAAACCACTTTAAGTGTTGATTTGATGTTGCGCAAAGAAAATGATAAGATACGATACAAAATAATTTTCCCATAAGATACAAAACAATTTTCAATGAACTTTTTAAAAAAAATCATATGCTTATTTTCAGATAAATTTCAGCACTTTTATTTAAAAACGATGAATTAAAGTGCGTGATTGATCTTCTATATTTTGGAGAATTGTATAAATTCTGATGACGTCAAAGACACAAGATAAATGCTATTTTGTTATGGGACATATAATTGAACTGTACCCAGCGCTGGAAACTGTTGCCGGGCTGTTTTCCCCCTACAAATTATACAACGGATTACTGAATTAAATTACTACGAGTAGACATTTTGTTTGAATTAATAGAACAAATTTAATGTAATTGAAAGAAAATTACGTTAATGGTACAAATGTTCTCAAGTGAACATACATTTTTTCCTTGAAAGAAAATTGAAATTTTTAAGATATATAAATAATAAAGAACTCTCTCTCGGCGAACTGAAACTAGCCATCCTTCCGAGTTCCAGAGCAATTTCCTGGTGGAGCAATTCCGTTCTATACTATGAGGAAACTATGAATCTGAGCACAAGCAATAATTGTTGAGATTAACAGATTTGCTCCCGATGTTTACATCAATCATTATAAACCTTGCTGGACTAACAAAGAAAATCTTGAAAATGAAAGAAAACATGACACTGATCAGTTTCAAGAAACGCCAAAAAGTGTTCCAACAGTAAGTTATTTTGATTTGCTAATAAAGAATTTGCGCTGTGTTGACTTATCAACTTTATGGAGCAATAAAAGTCTTAAACTGACTTCCTTTTGATGTTTTTATCTTCCGAAATATATCTTTTATTGACCTTGAAAATGATCATTTGAAATAATAAAAGTATAGTAAAGATTAATTAAACAGCCAAATGAAATAAATAATAAGTTTGCAAAAATGTGAAAAGAGAAATAAATACAAAAGTGTATGGTGAATAAAATACTTACAAATTAATAAATAATCATTAATTCGATCATCCTGATAATTATGTAATATTTTCTATACATTTAACTATTAACTTAATTTAAAACCTAAAACTTTAGCGATAACAGGTCAAAAAGTAAACTACATATTGAACTGTATGATTAGATTTGTATTCATCATCTTCGCAATATCCCTCCCTAAACAAAATTGTACAACACACTGGCCATTATGAATATAAATTATTTGTCATTTTAATTAAATGTCTTTCAAAAAAAAATTTTCATTGACTAATTGCTAATTGAATTTATTTTTCTCCATTTCATTTATGTAATATTTAAAAGCATGATTGACATTCATGCTTCACTGATAGAAAGGAATGAAATCAAATCTCACACATTTATTTGCGTTGATCACGTAATTAAACTTTTTGGAGTTGCCAAATCTCATAATTAAATAATTTGTTTTTTAGAAAATTGAATAAGAAAAATTATTAAAATTGAAAATAATCTGGTGTTACTATCTATGTACAAAAACTATAGTAATCATCATAAGTGCAATTAGTTGTATGAAAATAAAAAGAACAATGAATATTTTCTAAATTGTGAGGTATAAAACCCGTGTTATATTAATTGTCAGACATATAGTCTGTTTATTCAGTACGTGAAACTTTGTAATTTAGAGAAATAAAAAGACCATTCTTTATAATTATAAAACGGTTTAAAATTAATTATATTTTCAGAAGCCATCGCAAAAAAACACAAAACTTTCACTTAATTTTTAATTTATTAAAATTCTAACTAATATATATTTTTTTAAATATGCGTCCGAGGTACACATCCCCATCCTCCAATGTATTTGTGTACTTAGTTTGGTAGTTCTAGGTCAGTTGGTTTAACCTATAGAGAGTCAAACACACGCACGCACATCTCTATATTATTAGCGATATTTTGATATATATATATATATATATATATATATATATATATATATATATATATATATATATATATATATATATATATATATATATATATATATATATAGCGCGTCAGCGTGTCTTCCCCGTTATCTGGGTGTCCGTATCCTGGGTTCGAGTCCCGGTTTGGGCATGGTTGTTCTTCCGTTGTTTTATCGGTGAGGCGTGTGAAAGTGCCCTCCTGTAAAAAGGGGTTGTGCAAGCGAATGAGTGATGCGTGAGTAGCTAAGTCGTACTCTTGGCCCTAGTTGGCGCTACTATAAAAGTAAGAGACGCTCCCCCATCGACTTTAATCGCTGTCTTCGTAACAGCGGGCTTGTCCATGGCAAGTGCCATGAGAAACAAAAACAACATATCTCAATGAAGCTTACTAAAATGAATTTAACACTACAGCTACCAATTAAATAATCCATTCATTAAACACTTTTTTTTTGGTTTTTTGATCGAAAAATTGACTAAATTACGTTTGTATAAATACATGACGCTATAAAATAAATTAGCATGTTTAGATTAGCTGGCTTATCTGACTATTACAATTTTTCGTCGGTTATGATGGAAAAAATTTCACAATAACAAATTTTAAAAATTATTACGCTTAACATTCAAGATTTTGTTTTCATATTTTTATTCGAAATCATGAAACCACGGCAGACATAACGGCAGTTATAAAGCAAAATATAATACAGGAAAATAAGAAATTAAAAATAATATTTTTGTGTGAGCAGATGTCGAGCAGAAACTCCCTGCATTTTTTTCTTCTAACTAGCATAAATTTTAATACTTACAAATGAAATCCAAAAACGCAAGAAAAGAAATACCAATGAAATGGAGATTAAACGCAAGAAATAAATGCGAGGTTATATCTTTAAGAAAGGTTTTAGCAGCATTTTAAGGAAGAATTGATGACGTGACAACGAAAAAAAAATATTCTTCAAAATACAAAACGAATCCAAATAAGCTGAAAGAAAATTATACTTTTATTTTTAGTTTTAGTTTTAGCCACTTTGGTTTTGCCTCAGTACATCAGAGCACGTGGTTAATCTTCTAAATTCAAGCGAATTGAAAGGAATTCATGACTATTAGGTTAACGCGTTTAAATATTCTCTATGCAAATTTAAAACATCTTTCATTTTTTTCACATTTAAAACGGCCATTTCATAAGATGGGGAAGAAAATGCTTTTATTCCTTTTGTGAGATATTTAAAATGGTTATTTTTTCGGTTATGTAGCACTTAAGATTATTAATCTAGAGGTGAAAGTTTAGTATTCATGCTAAGGACAATAATCTTATTCAAACATAACGTTAGCTGGAAATTGCCTCTTTTATGGCAAAGTTACATCAGATAAAAGAATATGCTTGCGTAAATATTTTACAAGACTATAAAAAAAGGAGCTTTATGCATTGATGAACATTTTTCCATAAAGGAGGAAGGCACTTGCATATTTTAGTAGAATGAAAAAAGTAAATTCAGTAAGAAATAAAAAAAGATGACATGGAATGATAAGTATTAAAAAAATTAAAAGAAAAGAAATTTTTGTACCACTTCTAAGTGATGGAATTAATGTTTACATATGAAAGAAATACGCTGAATGTAAATTAGTTTTAGAGAATTTTTAGAGTAAAGTTGATTTTTATGATACAGCTATATAGAAAGATATGGAAAAATATTCGATTAATATTAACTAAGATCTCTTAAATAACAAAGTGCATTTAACTATTTTTCAGTTTGCGCTTAAAGAATTCGAATATAAATAAATGTAGTATAAAATAGTAACATTAACAGGAAATTCTGCTAAAAATTAGTTAAGAGCTTTTAATCATAAAATCTAAACTTAACTAAATTTAGATCTTTGCTTCATTTATTCAAGCAAAACAGCGTTTAACTCAAAGCAATATTATATGTTTGAAAATGAAAATAAGCTAAAATATTTCCAAAGCAATAAAAAATTATTGCCATTATTTTACACAGAAATTATTTAACATGTAAATAGTTCAGAATGTTTTTTTAAAAATTCTAACATTCTTATTGTAGAAATTGTAGTATTTTTTTGCACCTGTTTGACAAATAATGGCATTTCATTTATTTTTTTAAAAAATGTATCGATTTTCAAAAAGTTAAATTCCGTTGCTAATAGAGAATTTCGGCAAATTCTAATTTTTTTAATTATGACTTTATATTATCATAGCTGTAAGTTTTATGAATTAGCACATCTGTACGATTGGTTAATTGTCTAGTATCTACCAAAGTTTAAAAAATTGGATTTTCGGAATGGGAAGATTACGATTTCTAGACACTATTCAGCTATTAATTGACAGTTATGCATCTTAAAGATGACGTAGTGAATGAAAAGTTATTATGCTGCTGTGGATATTTAACCTCTATAATGACCCAATGAACGACCCATATTGGACCAGTATGAAAATTAAGGTCAAAATTACATTTTGCACATGCATGACCCAAAACAAGGGTGGTGATTGCTTAAATATAAAAACAAAAACTATAATTATGGACAATTCTGAAATGGAATCTTGAAAAATATGAAGCTGTCCATTTAAATAATTCTCATTTCGATTCTCAACAGGACATTAGTTTAACAAATTTGTTAGTTGAATGACGTGAATCTGCGTTCATTCAAGTTAAAATGCCAAATTTTAAAAAATGAATAATTTATAAATGAAAGAAGATAGAAAGAAGACGTTGCTAGCACAAACACTATAAAAAGGAAACTTGTTTTCTCCTGTAATGTAACGAGAATTTACTGGTAGCATATTTCCCATTTTAATAACCAGATAATTTGCAATAGTGTATTTCCAATTTTAGTCATCAGATAATTTTGCTGGTAGCGCTTTCCTATTTTAATCACCAGATAATTTTCAATAGCGTGTGTTCCTATTTTAATCATCAGATAATTTTGCAGTTAGTGGAGAGATGTATTAATTAAAATCAGGCAATCAATAAAATGATGGCTGGCAAATGTTCATTGCGCCTCTTTCATTCAAGAATACAACTCCAAAAGAATTACATTTGTTTCCTTTTTTCTAGAATATTATGTTCTGTGTTATGAAAGAATAAGAGCAACATTTTTGGTGTTCTCTTCTTTTCCGTGGCATTATGGTTGTGCACAATATTGTGAGAAATGTGATTCTTTGATTGACAGATAATATCTTCAGTATCAGACAGAATACTGAACACCTGTCAATCGAATATCAATATCATTAGCTTATATTGTGTAACCATCTAATTAAAGAACTATCTGGTGACTTAAATTGTAAACCACACTGTGAATAAACACTTTTGTTACATAAAAAAGTACTGGCATTTTCCATCTTCTGTGTGCAAATGTTATTTTTATATCGTCGTTTGTTTGCAAAGTATTAATTTTTAAAGTTCTTTCAGACTTTTGAATCATCTTATAATACTAACATTATGATATCCGATGATTCACCAGATAAGAAAAGTTATTTTTCATAATTTTTGTATTTTTGAACTACATTACATAAGCTGATGCTAAATTTCATATATGTTGATACATCTAAAATCGTCAGACGAAAAAAAAAAAAAGAATTCTTTATCTATTTATTCTAGAAAAAAGGCCAGTAAATTTTCCATTTTAACTCTATATTATGGAAATCAAAAAAGAAATATAGAAAAGACACGTTTAACTTAAACTGGTTTGTAATCAATACTCCACATTGGGAAGAAAAAATGCCTAAGGATAGCTTGAAAGTTTATGCTCTCTAGAATATTTCAAACAAAATACTCTGAATAATTTGAACTATTGTTAACCCAATTTAGCAACCGTACTTTTTCTCTCCCGAGTGTACTATGAGAGTTACGAAATTTTTCTTTCATTGTACCATCTGCATTCTTTTCTATTCTTCTAGAATCTCGGGAAAGAAAAAAAAGAAATTTGTGAAAAAGAATGAAAGCAATTCATGTTAAGTTTATTCTTTTATCCTCAAAAGCATGAGCTCGAAGATTATCGATTAAGCTATCGTTGACTCGGGTTGTTTCTGCATTTGAACAACTAAAATTATTTGAAGGAACTGCTGATTTTATAGACATCTAATTCACATAAAATGGCTAATAGCAAGAAAAAGTAAAATTAATATCGCTATGAAGAAATGTATGTCGTGTGTATAAAGAATTTTGATGAACAGAAACTGAAAAAAGTTCTATTTATTTAAAAATATTTGTTAATTTAAATTCTTTTCCTGATATGATTTCATTGCAAACAATGGCTAAAGCGATAGAAATAGAACACAAGAAGAATCTTAAAGGCTTGTTTCAGTATGTATTGACAGCTTTATGCGAATGCACTTAAATGTATAATAACTTCAGATGATAATAGAGTGGAAAGTTCGTTCAATAATTGTAGTAGTCAAAGGAGCCCTGTTAAGATAGATCATAGCATAACCCCACAAAATGGAGATATATATCCTATTGAATCTAGACTTCCACAGATTAGATAATATAGATAGCAGTTGTAGATATACAGAAAGATATGTTTCACAATGTTTAGAGTGTATGAATATTTTATACTGTCCATGGAACTAAGAATTATCAAATAAAGCACTATTAGTAACGTAAACAATACTTTATATTCTATTTAAATGGTTTAATCCTAATTGTATATATAAGAGAGTGTATCCATTTGCTATCATTTGCCATATATATTTTGAATAATCCTGCATTTCCTGAAACCCTAAGTATATAAAAGTGGTATCTGCATTCACGCATCAACGGATAACATATTAATTACAAGAAATTCAGAGTTAAAATTAATTAATGTACAAATCAATTTTAAAGGCAGGACCTCTTTTGTATAGTTAGATCTTGATTGAAAATATTGTAATTATAAGTATCTGAAACGAGAATATTTAATATTTAAGAATCGATATATAGTAAACGTTGCGTTTATTAAGGCAGGAGATAGACGTGCTTCGGTCATAAATGGTTAAACTTCAAATTTCCAATGAATGATTGATTATTTGAATTTTCTTTGTTTGAAATGGGTTCATTTAATTCGTTATTCTACGTTGACTTTATAAACTTGATATAAGTTAAAGGTATATCGAATTAAGAATATTAGAAGAAATTTTCCAGAAACAAAATTCTTTTATATCTTGAAATTTCTGAACTTAAAAGTAATCTAAGAAACTGAAGTACTAAATTTATAAAAAAATACATTCATAACGGAAAAAAACTTAATATTATTTTTTCCTATTTATTACATGCTGCCCTCCAAATTTCATTTCATTATATACCTGATCTCTAGAAACACATTTTACAGAATTTTGATTTAGATCTATAATCCACTGAATCCATTTTTTTTTTTGTTTTTTTGTTCAGGGATATCTGATTGGAACATGCAAAGTTTTATATATTGTAATCAAAACATGTAAAGAAAATATTCCTAAAAAATAATTGCTTCTGATTTGTAAGTTATTCTTATTACTTTTTGAAAAAATTAAGAGATTTCATTAGCCAATTTTTTTAGGGAATTGTTATTCAAAATTTATTTAAAAACAAATACATTAAGACATGAAAAATATTTTAAATTTTGTTATTCTTTTTGAAATAGTTTTAATCATGTAGGGATTTAAAACAAAATTTACCACTTTTATTTATTTATTTTATTTTTAGCCAGTCCATTTTCTTTTCTTTTTTTTCTTTTTTTCAATTCTTTGCAATTTTCAGTTTTTACGCAAGCCCACAACTTACCTTCTACAGCGAACTCCTTACAAATACATGGTACTCTATCCATACTCAAATCACACAAATGAAAAAAAAATGAAACATATATGCTTGGAATAAGAGTATGAAATCTCTCGGGGGAGCTTATAACCCCAAGAGGGCGCGTCCCCAGGTGGCGGATAGGGGAATGCCTCTCCAATGGTTTACTACTGGGCGATAGGAGGGAAATAAAATACCTCCTGTGGACCAACAGGTAGAAGTCCAACCTCTCTGAGGCAATGACAAACCTCTTTCTATGGATAGTGCAAGTCCTGAAGCACCAAAGCTGGCGGCAGTGGTCCTCCGGACCTTTGACAATATCTGAGACTCTTTCCTCACTTTTTGCATTTCCATGGACACGACAGCAACTACAAGTGTATGGAACAGAAACTTCGTTTCTTTTTCTTGAAATGAAATTCGAGAGTATTTAGTCAAAATTCTATAGTGGAAATATCAGATATTTAAAGTAACTAGAATTTTTCTGTAAATACATTTATATTTATAGTTTTATCTATTAAAAAAACTTTTTCCCGCATTTGAAATTTTTGATGGTATTATCAGAGAAGGTTATAATTACATGTAAAACCAATCGTCATAAAAAATGATCAGAAGAAAAGAACGGTTGCTGATTATGGATCTCTGGAAAATCACAGCATATGTCGTTATTGATTGATCAATAGTTTTTGTAAACATAAAAGCGAGTAGGCATAGTAAAAATTTTCAGGGCTAGTTTAGTGGAACGCCACCAAATTGCAACATTGTGATGTATTTGCAGAGACAGTGACCTTCAGTCTTGATCAGGCAACGTGCCAAGTGAAAGTGCAATTACTAACATAGCGAATTGTTGAATTGGGTTACTAAGATTGCAGCTGTGAGGTAGTCTGCGATTCCTTTAAACATTCTCTTCTGATACATAGACGATTAATCAGATAACACTTAACGAATTGAAGCCACTGGACAGTAAATTCAATCATTGTTGCAGATTTCTCCCGTTGCAAGCGAAATTATGTGCCAATATTTCTTGACGTGTTTTTGTACTAACTGCCTATCATTTCATTTTACTCCTAAATTCCGAACAACATAATCGGATGTTGGTTCTAATTCCCACCTAGTATGGCAAATATAAACGTCCATGAATCAAGGACTCATGATAAAGTAGAATTGAGGTATCTCCCATTTGTGGATTCATGGTAAAAGACAAATGTGGCATCTCCCATCTGTGGATTCAAGGTAAAAGAAAAAAAACCAATTTCCCATGCATGGATTCGGGGTAAAAGAGAAATGTGGCGTCTTCTGTATATGGATCTTGGTATAGGAAAAAAAGTGGCATATTCTGTTGGTCATGACTATCCTCAGAGTGCAGGGGTATTACTTAAAGTATATATTTTAATGAGGTCCAATCTATCGGGCCAAGCTTCGTTTGTGCTGACTTTTAAAGATAATTCATAATAATTTAGCTTCTGCATGAAAGAAATGCGGCACATTTCCTAAAATTAGTTTGACTAAAGAGAACAATTTCTTGCTAGACATGACTCGGTTATCTAAGTAAGGACTTCAAGACAAAAGCACCATAAATTTCTCTATCCATGAAAATATCTATGCACCACATATACAAAATAAACATTTATGAGTGTTTCAAAATTTACGAAAGTCACAGAAATGGATAAAAACGCAAGTTGCATAACAATTTGTCAACAAAAAAATGTGTAACGGAAGAATTGTTCTATAATTACAAATAAATCTTTATTGCAATCAACTACAAACCTTCAGGAACAATTTCAATTTTAATTGTATTCCGTATGAAACAAATAAGAAATGTAGCATTTTTTATTTTGTGCATCATTTCGATTACAAAACAAATACACAATACTATTAGTAGTTAGTTCCCTAGAGGTTTTAAAAACAGAATAAAATACCGCAAAAGAAATATTTCCAAACCAATTGTAATAATTTTTCATTGAATTTTATTTTTGAATTTTGCTTGTTGAATGTTGCCTGTGGGACACAAAATAATTTTGTAGTTGTATTCCCAAAGAGCTTATTTTTAAAATAAAGGATTTTTACCAAATTATTATACATTTTACAGCATGGCGGATACCAACTTAAATAAGTTTTAATTTATTATGTCATATTTGACATTTAGATTACGAATCAAAGAAATTTTTAAACTATCTTTAAGAAAGATGATTTCCCTCCTTTTAAAGTCTCTAGATAATTAAATCGTTGGCTCCTTTTGATTGCTTTCTATTTAAAATTTCTCGTATTTCGAGCTTAGTAATGAATTTTCATAACATAGGAGATATCAGTAATTAGCCTAGTAGGTGTTAAAGCATTTCATTACAAGACTTATAAACTCGATCGTATTAGAGGAAGAAGGTTTGGATTCTGTCCTTTAATAATGACCTGGTAGGCAAGATTTAAATTCAAAACCATTCAAAAACTCCAGTCGGGTTGATAACTGGGAAGCTTTTTATTTAGTATATATGTGACACACAAGTGTAGGAAATTTTTGCCCTAAAGATTCCCAGGACAATAATTTATTTCTATTTATTAGATCTGAGAAAGTCCATGGCACTCCAGGATTACTTTGATCAATAGTAGATAAGTAGATTTCTTCTATGAGTAGGAAGCGAAGTCTGGATTATATATGTTGGATCAAATGGGATCAGAACCAACGACAATCATGAGGAGATATGCTTAGGATGAGGTAAGCTAGCCATGACTTGTTAGAAAACAAAGCGAATAGCTCAGTATGAGGAAAGGAATAAGAATTTAAATAGCTCAGTATGAGGGTGAAAACATTTAAAATTTAATAATACATGGAAACAACTTTTACTGGCATATTAATATTGATAAGAGATACTTAAATACTACATCAGGACGTATCGAAAAGAATCAAATAGGATTTCTTCAAGCTAGTTCATTATATATTCAGTTCAGACTTGTTTTGTATACATTAATGAAAGTTAATTCATAAATTAAAGATTCTAGCTCTCGATATCTGTAGAAAGATTTCTACAAAAAGAGGATGGTGTATTCGCAGCGGAAATGAAAGTGGCTATTGCTACTCAATCATGCTAGCATGAATTATTTAACTGCTTTCCTCAAAAAATGCTTCTAAATTCCCGAACCTTTAGTCTGTGGAAACTAATTATACCATTCGTATAATTTAGTGATAGATTTTTTTCTTCTATTTTGTTACTTAATTTAATGGATTCTTAATTTTTTTTTCTTTTTTGAAGCATAAAAGCAAGATTTTCCAATTACTTAAATTAGTTTCACTTTATAATGAAAACAAGGAGGATTTCCTGTTCATTCCTTTTTTCCATCCTTTCAGGACTTTAGAATGTTTTAAACGAGAAAAATGAGGTGAATAAATAAGACTACTTATCAAAAAGATAAAAAAAAAAAGATATTTTAAAAGTGGTAATTATTTTTTCTTAGTATGATAGGAACAAAAACGCAATTAACGCTGTTTATTAACAATGTATCAAAATTAAGGCCTTCGACTTAATAAAAACATCTTAAAGCATTTCCTAATGAATGTAGAAATAATCTTTTAAAAGAACAATAAAAGATGTTTTTGAAAATTTTCGACGGCATTTTTTTTAAATTTCTTTTGAAAGATTATAGGCGTTTCTTAATTATCTGATGCATGTATATTTAATATGTAAAAAAAACAAAAACATATTGAAATGTTTCGTATTTTGTTGCATAATAAAGCCCCCCCCCCCTTCCATTAAAAATTATTTGAATTTCAGATAGAAAAATTCTTACAAAATTAAACTTGTGTGGAAATTCTATAAGAAGCTTACAAATATTTTCGAAAGAGTATAGGCGTTTCTATAATCATCAAATCCATGCCTATTTAGTAACTTTAACCGTAGAGTGCTTTATTTTTTACGGCAAAGTTGTTATAATTCAAGTTCGCCAATTGTAAAAATTCTTGTGTCAAATCACTGCCAAAGAAATAAAATTTCATCAACATGTAATACAAAAAAAAAAAAAAAAAATACCGTTGCACCAATAACTGAAGCGATTTTCTAAATTTATTGTTTAAAAAAATCAAGGAAAACGTTTTTCATTATTTTCTTCAAATTAAAATTATCTTATTCAGAAAGTTTTAGAATCGGATCTATGGCTCTAAATAATGCAGAGGGGGGAGAGGCAAATAATGTTATGAGATGTAATCTGTGTCAACAAATAAAATTAAAACAATAGGCTCTGCAGTGACAACAAAACAAGAATAGCATTCTCAATGAACCCTTCACTAATTTGAATAACGTACTGATTCTAACTTTGTTTTTTTCTGCACAGAGCATAGTCTTGTATGATTGAACATATGTGAAATGCATTTTTATCCTTCAGATCAGAGGTCATTTGACATCTGCATTTCGATTCAAATTTTTTCACGTTACCCATAGATAAAAAATGTCGAGGTTAGACATCAGGCGACCTCGGTGGCTTAAAATACGGTTTGTTGAAAAGAACGACTTCAAATACAAACTTGTGCATAATGGCGATTTAAAAAAAAGTTTCAACTGAGCAAGTAATCTCAGGTGGTGCATAGTATTGCTTAAAAAAGGCGTTTTGAAGGCAATCTCGCTTTTTCAATTCTAGAATAAAAAACATCACAACATATTGCGATATATGATCCCACTCACGGAACATGCAATATGTTCAGTGAAGTTTCGCCTTACATCGCCTCAGAAGTTACCGCAGCTCTACCTACTGACGAAAACTGTAACTAATATTTTTTTCAGTGTTTATAGATTGCATCACTCGTGTTCATTTGAGTTGTGGAATCAACTCTAAAGCTTTCCGAAGACAAACTTTAATTACAATATTCCTATATATGGAAGTGGTTAGATTTTAGTTTTGATGGTTTTCAGGTTTGTATATCGCTTATATGAGATTGTCGTATGTGTTACTTTGTAAAAAGTAAATGATATCTGACAGGAAATTTTACCGCTTTTTTTAATTTTTATTTATTTATCTACGTTTTTATTACGAAATGAGTCAAAAGCAGCAGCAAAAACTAATCAAGTCGCTTGTGGGAAGAAAAAATTGATATCCTTTATAGTTATGACGTTACGGATTTATAAAACAAAGAACTGACAGTCGTTAAACTCGCAAGAATTCATTTTAAAACATTTTAAAATCCCACTCATCCGAAAAGCATATGGCAAATGCGAATTTGACAAGTCTTGTGATAAAAATTCTATTCTTTCAAAGATTCGATGTATATTTGAACTTGATATACATTAAGTCTGCTATTGAGATATCAGAGTTCCTTTTGGTATTGTGGCTTGGAAATTTAGAGAGGTATTGCCAGCTAAGCTGTAGTCCTCATCACTTGGTTAGAATTCAAATTTACGAGCTTCATCCGCAATTAGAACGCCAATGTAAATGAAGTATATCGATTTTATTGAAAATCATCTCAAGAATTCAAATAAATCGAAGTACATGATTTAAAGCCGTGGCATTTTCATTCTGAGGTTTTACACTAAGTGGAAATTTAGAAAAGCTGTATTTCCACTTTTGAGCGACTTCTAAAATATTATTTCAACAGTTTTGCTAGTGAAAATGATGAAATATAAAAATATTTTAATATATCAGACCTTTAAGAGACTATATTTTTTTATAATTATGCCACGTTTCGCAAGTTGAATCTAGTATAACTTCGTTTCAAATTCTTAAAATATTAATGACATAATTTTAATGCAATTTTTGTCTTCATTTTTTCAACTGAAATTATTAAATACATTTATAAAAACATATTCTTACAAAACATTTAGGAAAATTTAAAAATTCAATTTTTTTTCAAGAATATTATTTGGATCGCATTAATTTCAACATAACTAAATAAGTTAATGTAATGCAACATCATTTATTTAAAACCGTTTCCAAAGAAATGTTTTTAAATAATGATATATCTAAGTAATAATTACTGACAGCCATTTGGAAGAAAATTTCTGTTTTTTGGATATCGTGGAGACAACCATTAATCCATTTGAGCATGATAATGAGTATCCAGACGTACTTACTTTTCTTCAGGATGTGACAGAAACCTGTAATTTGCCAAACGATTTAGAGCAGTACATGGCAAGGATTCGAAATATACCAGCTGAAACTTTATGCAGAGCAGATGCAAACTATACTGACAGATGCTTTATGCAAAATATATGTGAAATATACCAGCTGTAACTTTTAGAATACTATAAATATTTATTAGTTTCTTTTAAAATCTAATTTTAATTTATTTCGTTGATTAGGAAAATATATAAATGAAAGAGCACAATTGTTTGTTCGATTTTTGTAGATAAGTGGTTTATTTATTTTCATAAGAATGTAAGAGAAAACACAACAATTTAACAACGAGAAAAAAATAAGAGTGTCTTTTGAATGAAGTAAAGGCACTTTTCCTTTCTGAACAAAGCAACATCAATTAAATAGGAATACAAATTTTATTTTATATATTAGAAATATTTTGTAGTTGAGTATATATGATCTAAAGAGTGCAAATAAAATAATTGTCATATTAATCATATTTTATGGTCATAAAAAAGTCAAAGTCATTATAATAAGAGAGCAGAGGCATTATAATAGAGAGGCAAAGCGAGGTTTTTATTCATCCAAATTGCCATGGTGCATTAATTGGTTTCGTATTGAAAAAAGTGATACTGATCATATTAAAAATTGCTTCATAAAAATTTAGTTAATCTAATAAAGTTTATTTGTACGCGAATTTAAATCCTAGTAAAGAAAAATTAAATTTAAAGCTATGCTTAAAAAAATAATCACAGAATAACTACCTCACAGTTTACAGGAAATCACAAACTAATAATTGTTATTATTAACGAAAATGAAACAAGGATTGTAAAAAGTTAAATTATCCCCCTCCTTCGGTTGCCCACATTGGGTTGCTGAGGAAATAAAATATCGCTGTGTTTATTTCATTATTAAAACATAAATATGATGATGGGAGAGAAAAAATAATTTTTAGTAAGTGTGCAATTAATGCTCCCTACATCCTTGCAGCATAGTGTTCCCGCGGTTCTTAGCAAATTTTCATTGTTCACTTCTTTTGTGCCATTCCTATATTCCTTATTAAGATAAAATTTTATATTTATTTAATTGTTAAAGTTTTAATTTTCTTTTAAACTGTGACATATGAATGATGGGAGACTAAGCAACTATCTAAATGCCAGAATGAAATTACAATGATGTTGAAAGTAAACCAACTAAGACAATATTGTAGGATCTGGTGTCAAACTCTTTAAAAGTGCATTGTGTCGAATGATAGTTAGTTAAAAACCCCACCAAAGCGTCAAAGGTGATGCATCCCATTTAATATACGATACGATGTGATACGATGATATACGATGATACATCCCATTTAAAATTGATTTGGTAATCACAGAATATGGAAAAGAGAAGTCAACCATCTAACTCTCCGACCCGTCCGAAGGCACACGGATTTAAACCATAAAACTGAATGACCGGACCGCCGCAACAGCAACATTGGCGGGAACTGTGGTTGAGTCCTAAGGGCCGTCACCGGCCACGGTACAACCCTCCCCGAAGGAAGTACGTCCCGTCATCAATAGGAGGAGTCAGATCTCCCACCTATTAGTGTACCCTCCAGGGTGGCGAGATCCAACCACCATGCCGGAAGCATCTCATCCTCATTTCGAGGTACCCCCCCGGGGGGATATATGGAAAAGAAAAGGGGTTGCTATGATTTGGTGGTAGAGCCTCAACCTTGGAAATCATACAACGCCGTTTAGAAATCTATATTTCCCTTATATGATACAGTGCACATTATGCCTGCTATGAAAGTATAAATACTATTGCATTTACATATCTCTAATATTTGGAATGCGAATATCAATTTAGGTACCGTCCTTGTAATCTGAATACGGTTAAAATTTACAAGGTTCAACCTTAAATTTTCGGATATATTTGAAAAACTAGACGTTAATGCAAGATATAGATTTTTTTTAGATCAATGAAACAATAACTTTTTTCAAAAGATTGATAATGAAAATTTGTTAAGCTCTATATCATAGGATAGTTTTTGATTCAGTAGCGAATAAGTCTCCATACTTCTCGTGCTCTTTACTACTTATATTCATTTTAACTATTATAAGACAAAAGAAATTAAAACGGTGTTTGCTAAATAGCTATCATAAAATAAATCTGTCATCAATTTTATAGCAATAGGAACATATAAATTAGTATTTTCTTAAGTGTCTTAAATGGAGGCGATCTCCATAAATATTCAATAACGATGAGTTAATAAAACCACGCTAATTGGTACGTTTTATACCTTTTATTTCAAAAGAAGGGATTTTTGTGTTACTTGCAGAAGATTTTTTAAATAAATTAAATAATTTATCAACTTTGAATTTTAGTTATTATAACAAAAAAAAAAGAACTAACTATTTGGTACAAAAGGGTCAAAAAAATGACTGTCGGCGATTTTTGTTTGTCCTGTTCAGTTTTTGGATTATCAAATTATTTAAAATGCTAGAAATTTGGATGCAAAGATTTGTACGATGAATTACACGTTCTTTTCCATATCTTCTAAGGATTGTCGTCTAAATATAACGAGAAATTTGCAAATTTATTTTTTATGCGCGAAAATGGGCCTGCGTTGGGTTATACTAAATATTATGCTACCCATTCTAAATTGTAGAATATTGACGTATTCACTGGAGAATTAAACACACACCCAATTGAAACAATATTATTCCAATCCATTCTCTTCTACATTTAATAGTCGCATCTGACACAATGCACATAATGCCTTTGGGGTTGTCCCATCTAAACCATTACTATGAATTGTGAATACTATATAATATTAGAGCCTTTATAGTTCCATAGTCATATGCAAGATATAAACATATCACAACATAAAATTATTATCATCATTCTTAATTATCATCATCTTAACTATTATATATTATTCTTTTAAAACATACTTCATGAGTGGAATCTTCTTGCATTACAGTAGGATATTTATTTAATAGATCAGGTTGCCTACCTAATTCTGTAATGATGTCATAAATATTTAAATTATTTCTTCTGTATTCGAATCATGCACAAAAAAAATTTTTTTACTCAAGAAGAAAATTCAATATTCTTTAATCTATAATTTTCTTAATAACTTATCTTAAAGCAAAACAAGGGGGGGGGAATGCAAAACCCATTCTTATAAATATGCAGTGGAATTTTTATTCGTATTATGTACTCAATATTTACATAGCAATTTATTCATCAGTAAGTTAAAGATTTGCAATTTCGCACGTCACAACTTTTTATTCAGAAAGCAGACATCGTAAATTAAGAATTTTTTAAGGTGTACATTTTTCTGGTAAAAGACAGTAAAGATATCTAGTTTTTCAATGATATAATGAAATGGAAGCCTCATACCCAAGAAAAAATGTCTTTTTAATAAAAATTAAATGCGCTTTAAGATTAATACTTTCGATATACGATAGACGTTTTTAGACGGCAAATATAAGAGATAGGATATCGAATTAGAAATTATATAAAGCAAGTATTCATTCTTAAAGTAGTATTTTAGAATTATTATTCGTGCTCGGTGTATAAAACGCTGAATTCGTTTCTATGAAATAAGTTGAATATAAAATCATAAGAAATTAAACTAAAAAAATCCATTTTATAGTAATACCATAACTTTATAACATATAGTAATACCATTATTACTGAGTAAAACAACAACAAAAAATGAAGATTCTTTTGGTTAAAATGCAAGATATTCTTTAAAGAAATATTTTTGAACAAATCCGAGATAAAAGACATATATTCTTATAATAATGTCAAGCAATTTTTATTGAGACTTCGCACATAAATTTGTTTAATAACTACTAATCAGTTGCTTTCGGGTTTGTAATTTTCACACGTCATGCTTATTATTCAAGCAGTAGTTTTGGAAAAATTTGAAAAAAAAAATAATAAATTGAAGCTTCCCCTTTAGAACAGCCTCTCTCTAGCCTTATTTCATGGGAAGAATGAGAATGGGGAGGAATGAAAAGTAGTCTAACGGAAGAAAAAATGAAGATCTTTTATTTTACGATATTCATTTAGTTCGTGAAATTCGTTTCTGGGTTGTGTTTTTTTTCTGTTGATTTTACCTTTTCACTTGGAAGTTTGTGTTTAATATCACTTTTATACAAAACAGTCTTCAAAACCATCATAAAATATAATTTTGCTCCTGATACATAAATATTCGCTTTTCTGCTTTTCAATTTGTATTACTTGGTCTTGCTTTTTTTTTATTATTAATTTTTATTTATTTGTTTTCCCAGTCTTATTTAGAAAAAAAAACGAGTTGAGTAAAGTCATAATCTTAAAAATTTTATACTTTATATATTAAATATTATGAATAAATTTCTGTTTGATTAAACATATTTAATTTAGTGGCTTTATTAATTAACGTAAACTATTTTTTTATTTCTATTTTACTATAATATTACTAAGGATTAAATTATGAATACAACATAAATAGTTTCATTCAAAATATAACGACAAAAGATTTTATTTTCATCTTTTCTTTTAACAATTTGATATAAATTACAAAAATAACAGTCAAAAGTTTGAGCACTGGTTAGGTTTCTAAAAAAGGCACATCGTTAATGTCAGATTTTACAAATTTCTACAAGTAGTTAACAATTAAGTGAGTCACAAAATATGACTCACATATCTGAATATGTAAGATTTGAATTGAAATTATAAACAACAATGAATATTCATTATACAATTACAAATATGAAGTATAATTTCTACTTGTAAAAAATTGTAAATGAAAATTTAAGACGAATAAAATGCGAGTTAATCACCATAATTTATATAAACATAAAGTCTAAGTCTTTCCTATAAAAATATCATAATTTCTTAATGTATGTCTTTAATCGTTAATGTGGCACATATCAAGTGTGCAGTGGAAACGATATATAGAATCAACTGCGCATCTCATAATAGAAAGAAACGACAAAACGTGGCCCAATAGTAGGTTACATACAGAGGATTTGATTTAGAGGAGCTAATCAGTTAGTGATTCGCATTTTATTAATTGATTCGTTTGATTTGGTGGATTTTATTATAAAAGCAGCTTAGAATAATTACATGTAAAATTTATTTTAATGTAGTTGTTCTTTACAAGAAAGTGAAATATATTTATTAACAAATATATATGTTATCATTAATAAACAATTTTTTATTATTATTTAATAAGTGATAAATTGTTTTTATTTATTTTACTAACATTGCATTTTGAAATTACAAACCGTACAATGATGTTTTTTTATTGTTGCGGAAATCAGTGACATTTCTTTCAATTTAGAAAATCGTGTCTTTATTTATCGTAATATTTTTTTTTCAGTTCTTTGAAACATTTTAATGGTTTTAAACATATTTTTTCGTTGGGTTTCTTTTTTAAATTACATACTGAGAATAAAATTTTATTAATTTCGGTTTCATCGAACCTTATCAATAAAATAATTCTGCAATATGAATGTTCGAATTTCTACCATCATTTCATTTGAAAATGGTATGATTAATTGAATAGTGTCTAAAATTTATATATATATATATATGAAACATTCTCAAATTTTTAAGTAAATATAAAATGCACAGTCAGATTTTTAATAGGTAAGTTTATAGGAAAAATAATTTAATATGGCAAAAATCTATTACCTTTTAAATTTTAGTGCCCTAAGGAGAACAGTTTCAAAATTCAGGGATTAATTTTAATAAAAGGCTAAAAAGCAATTATATAAATTTCCTTAGATTAAAGAATTTATAATGGTATTTATTTTAAAAATAATTTAAAATTATTATAAGAAAATAACTATTTTTAAAAAAATTAAAAAAAACTCTTCCTTACAAATGAATTCTATTTAAATAACTTAGAATTTTGACAATTCTTTGAAATAACTTACAATTCTGCTATTTCATTAGAAATTTTGCAATAATTAATTGATTAATAAAACAAAATTTGAATTAATATCATACAGTGATGACAGAGAAATAAACTTTTTTAAACGAATTTCATGTTGAAATAATCATGGAAATGTTGAAAACCACTTACCAATTGCTTCCAGAGCAGTTTCCTTGTCCCTCGTGTAAATAACAGCCGGACCATAAGCGCCATCATATCTAGCTGAAAGTTCCCCGTTAGCCAAGACATCAAGCAGCAGAATGTAAGTTTCTCCAGGATTCACATCCGATTCACACTTGCTTGGATCGCCGAAATTGGACACGTTCACCAAACGACGATTCAGAGCAGTCTCTAAGGACGATGGTTTGCGTTTCTCGTAGATTTCCACAACGCGGTCTTCACCTTTGATGATGTTGAAGACGAGAAATTCAGCGCTATAGCTGTTGGAAGAGCTATTCCTTTGCTTGTAAACTGTCCTGGTGTAAGCTGCCAACACCACTTCCGAGTCTATAGCCCTCTCTTCTAAGCCTTTGGGCTTTGCATCGTCCGAGGGAAACACACATGTGGTCAAAACGGTGGGCAGAGTCCACAAGACAAGTACTAAACTATGCATAGAACTTAGCTTCAACATCGTTACTTATGACAATGAAACTCTAAGGTTAAGTGCAATATTTCATGCATTTATAAGTAGAACTTAAGTAGTAAAGCTATGCACCGATGTAGACTTCCGATATTTGTTTCAAATAATTGGATTCTATATAAGTACTTAAATGCAGATATTTCGCTCTAGTTTTTTTCTCCGTTTACAATACAATTTTGTTTAGACTAGCAAGTTTTATCTAATACAATATATATATACGATTTTTTTTTATTCTTGTCTGACTAGATTCGGATGATGCATGTAATTTTCATTAAATGCTGGACTTAATTACATGTAATGATTCTTTAACTTCGATAATAAATATGCCACTCTTATTGAAAATCAATCAAATGACTAGAGATCAGCTATTAAAGTACACAGCTATCATCTATATACTATACAGTTACAATATATTCAAAATAATATCATCCACTAAAATCGACATCGATACTATACTATACACAATTTGAACAAGCGGTATTGAGACAATAAAATAGATGCTATACTGGTTTTTTATAAGTTTACAAAAACTCAGATTCTCGCTTTCTATAAAATGCTATTTTATGAAATATTTTGTTCCTCACTATCTGTGACCGCATTCTCTCCAACTCCTAAAACATCTGGTATTCCTTTAAAAAACTGAAACAACTTCAAAAAAAATGCAAGAATAATCTTTGAAGTAAAATTGCCTAAAGGCTGACCACTTCATTCTGTTCGAGGTGAGTCATAAAAATTTTGGTATTCCCTTGCACACTCAATTCCTGAGCGAAAAAGAAGTGACACGTAACTCGAAGTCATAGATGGCCACGCTCTATGTTGATGACAGGGTAGTTCCCGCAACACATGGTCGATAGTACAATTATCGGGCAACTGAGGAGCTTTCCCGCACGCTCTCAGTTTTCGCTACCGACTGAATGATCCGACTGCAGGGTTGCTTTTTGCTGAAGGGAAGTCGCTTGTAAAGTAGCCAACTGTCGGAAGAAAAGTCGCCAATAGCCGCGTTTGGATTTAGTTGTTAAATAAACGGCTCAACTCTCTGTTAATTCTTTATTAGCATTTATACGAATTTCAATGAATGTTTAAACGTTTGTTGTATAATTATTGTCACTGAATAAGTTTTATTCATTTTTATTAATAACTTTTTTTTATCCATGGCGTATTTGAAAAATTAACTTTTGTGATAAAATAAAAATTTAGTTTATAAATAAAATTGTTAATTGTGTTTGTTAGTTTGTTATTTTCAAAGGGAACAAGAATGATCTGTACAACAAAATTGCTGTAAATTCTTTGTTAATAAAAGAATTCTTTTGTAGATATTTTTTTTATATCTCATATAAATTACTGATTATATTTCGATACAGTCTGTATTTTATATGACTATATAGAAATATTTAATAAGCTGCTTACAGTTTGAAGAAGTAGACAAATATATTTTTTAAAGTATTCGTTTCTGATAAGAACATTTAATATGTGTGAGGATGCAAGTTCATAACTTCAATTCAATATGTCCAGGAAAAAGAATTTTGAGCGTATTATTGAACAAATATGAAATTATTCCAGAATTACATAATATATGTATATGGGCAAAACAATTATACTTAATTTATTGTAATTTTTATATACTCACAATAAAAGTTATAAAAAACGATGAATATCTAGTAACTTGTAAATCTAAATAGTGCCTAACATTTTTCTTTATAAATACCTTTTAAAATTTTAATACTGCACAAAAATAAATAAATGAAATTTTAACAGATGCTTAACATTTACAGATATTGTAGCATCATATTTTATATAATTTTCTTTTTCTAATATAATATATATAATTTTCTTTAGTAATATATTTCTATCATAATGGCTCATGTTACCTACATTAAAAAAAGTTAATTAACTGAACTTTCAGCTTTTCAAAGCCAAACATATTATACTTTCTGAGATTAAAGAATTGCCACAATTTTATGTCCTTAAAATAGAAAAATTGACATTTCGAAGGTATAAATTTTTATAATGCCCTTAAAAATATAGATATGCTGCAATATCAGAAAAGAAAAATTGAAGTACTAACGTTTAAAAATGACGATTCCCTAAAATATAATAATTTTTAGTACATTACTTTATATATCTGTGTTATTTCCAAGCGCAGCATTAACAAAATGAGGAAACACTATTTTTTTAATTAATCCGAATGACTCTATGAGACCGAAATGACATTTTTTTTATCTTATGGCTAATTATTCTAATGTTAAATCATTTTTATAACCTCACAAATAAGATTGTTAAAATAATTCGTGGATTTTTTTTGTGTGTTAGATCGAATGGATAAACAATTCTTTAGATTTAGATCATTTTGTTTCTAATCAAAATAAACGGTGTATTTTCGTTAAATACTTCATTTTCTTAATTGCAATATCAGAAATCGAAGTTAAAATCCCAGAAGAGAAAGAATTTATATTTGAATTTGCTTTAAAAAATTAATTATCATACATAAATTCAGCCACATAATAACTAGATTCCGATATTATGTATGAAATATGGGAGATTATTGCACCTTGTAGATAGAGTACCCTCAATCAGTAACCTTTATCTTGCTTTGCGAGCAGTTGAATTATCTCAAATAATACTCATTAGCACTTATTTAAAAGTGTTGCTATTTATCATTCAGGTAAGCCTCATGAAAGAAACTACAAAATTATTTTTCGTCATAAAATTTTAAATTTTTGAATGACATTTCTTTATTTAAGCAATTCAAGCATAGTTAAAAAAAAAAATGCAGTTTGCGTAGTATGTTTTGGCATGTAAATTTTGGTAGTTGTGTTACCATGCGCTAGAACCGTGGATTAAAAAAGGTGGTAACAATCTGGTTTATAGCTTCTAATGCCCTATTACTAAAGTTCTTGTCGGATAGAATGAAGAAGTAACGGCCACAGAAGAATATTTGAGATTATTTATGACAAGCTAGCTGCAAGATCATCCAACGAAAAGTCAGAAAAGTTTGTCAAAGACAACAACTTACACATTTCAAACTTCCTTTAAGACCCGGAAGATACAAATGTCAGAGCCTCGTTCCCTATTTATCGCATCTTGAAATAGTAAGAAGGAAAAGAACTAACAACAGTAAGGGAACAGTATGATTAAAAAAACAAGAAGTGTGATTCAAAGCACAAGACTACCTTACCGCAGTTCATTTAGAGATCTATTTAGAAAAGTCACCTAAGGTACAATAGTTCCCTTATTAATCATTGTCCTACCATATCATTTTGCATGCAATATCCATATTATACTGCCATAGATCACTTGACAGTAACGTTTCCTTTCATTAAATGCTTCTTATTAATGATGCTTATTTTATTGCTTAAAGGCAACGATATTTAAAATAGACAAGTTGCCATTTAAAATGAAATTTCTATAATGCAAGAAAAAAATTATAAACTTTTAGATACTAATAGATACTTTTACTTTAGATACTTTTAGATACATAGAAAAAAAAACGTGTACAAAGATTCCCATAGTCCTTCTACTATACACAGCCTCTCCCCTCCCCTCCCCTTCCCTATTCTGCAAAGATTTTACTGTAAGATTTAATATAACTAAATCATTTTCACGTTTTCTAGCATTTGTTCCTTTTGTTATTTTCATTTATCTATTGTTTGATGTTTATTTTGGCAACTTAAATAAGTAACATTCATCTTAAGTTAAAGTATGATTTTACCTTATTATTGATTTATCATAATTGTCATTAATTTCTTTCGTTTAATGGTAAACAGTTTAAAGATATGACGTACTTAAAAAAAGAAATACTTAAGGTAATCTTGCAAAGTATTTAAAGTAATTAAAAGCAACCCTGTATAAAATAGTTAATAATATATGAAATTTTAAAATTTTAAATTAAACAGTAAAGACAGCTTTGCTTCTTTATATTTTATTTGTTATTCCTTTTATGAAAGTTTATGGTTCCCATGGGTTTCAAGACATTTTCAAACAAAAAAGTGTTTTCTGACAAAAAAAAAGAAAGACAAGAGATGCTTGCGAAAAAAAGAGGTTTTAACACCCAAGATATAATGAAAAAAAGATATTCCTTATATTTTTTTTTCTTTTTCAAAAAATGTTATATGGTTATGAGTTGAAAAGCTGTTTTTAAAACACAAAATATTCTATTTATCAGCGACAAAGTTTTTTTTAAATTATTGATTCAAGTGATAAAGCAAAAATTTTTCACATAAAAAATAATTCACAACTTTGTTTTTGATCATAGTTAAGAATTTAATATAACATCAAAAACAATAACAGTATATTACCTTCTTCTGGCATTATTTTTAGAATTTGAAATATAGAAAATATTTATAAAAAACTATCCGAAGTATGGAATGATTTATGGAAAACTTGTAAAAAATACCTTATCAGTTAAAAAAATCATAAATTTCTTTAACATATAAACGTATCGATCATTTCAATTTTACCGATTTTTATATTAATCGAAAAGACATACATCTTTTATTAATTTGCTAATTAAGTCAAATTTTGATTGCATCATTTATTAAAATAAAGAATAAGTAAATAATATTTAAGGTAATAACGCCATATATCAGGTTTTGTTAATTAATTTAAAATTAATATCTAATATAAACTCATACGTGTAAGATATGTACATTTAAAGATTAAAAGAAAGAAGAAACTGCTTGGCTAATTTTGTTCAGATGTACGTTCGTCATAAATATTAACTACACAAGAATAAAATGCTTCAATTTAAAAAAAATAATAAAAAATATCTATTCATAAAGAAAAGAAACTGAATGCTATGAAAACAAATGAGTAAATAAATTAAATAAAATTCTCTCCAGATAATTCCACAATCTTCTAAAGTAACCGTAGTATATAACTAATTCTGTACATATTTAAGCATCTTATGAATATTAAAATACAAAATCAGACAAAAAAACATTTGATCTAATATTATATTTATGATTGCAAAATAAAATAATGAAGTATTCACCAGCTGGAAACAAATCCCATAATTACTATGTCTTCTGAATTTCATTCTTTGGCAAAAATTAATATTACCTTATAAAAACTCCGTTGCCGTATAGGAATTGTACTCATATTATTCTGTTTGAATTAGTAGAATAGACTCGGAAAAAACTTTCTCTGTCTTGAGGTTAATAATTAGTTCTTGCATATTCAATGAAATTTGTAAATATGTTAGCAACAATTTTTAAATTTCTGTCATAATAAGACGCATATTTTTTGGAATTGTTCTGATTGCACTTCGTCGTAAAGAAAAACATATTAAAATATTCAATAAATTGTTTTATTTACAGATATAAATATCAAATTCGATTTATTGAAAAACTTTTATTGTAAACAACCTATCTAATATATTTTGGGGGGAATTTTAGGAAAATCGAATTAAAATTCCTATTAAAACTTCAAGTTAAATAAATTATTCTTGCATAATTTAAATACAAATCCGTTGGAAACTTTATTTTAACAAAATAATAATTAACAATGGTTGTTAATAGTGTTTCTCATTACCATTACCCAATAATTTCATGAGTCAGGAAACCCTGGTGAAAGAGAAATACAACATTTTATGTTATCAAAACGACATTTAGATTGATAAGATTAATCTAAAAAGGAATTTGAATAAGTTAAAATGCACGTGAGTGCAATTTGCTTGCCTCTAAAACTTCTAGGTGAAATTGGCCCTTGCTTGTGTTTCGGCGGAAAGAATGCTAGAAAACGTTTCATAATTATCTCAACTGCTGTCAGAAATTTATTAATAAAGTTCTCATCGAGCCAAAATATTTGAATAATGAAGGTTAAGATTGGAGGTATAGAATAGCAATTATAACATTCTTCATTCATTAATGTTACTCAACCATGGTTTATATCATACTTTAAACGATATAAATATATAAGCAATATATATTTCTAATGTATAAAACCATACTTTAGTATCTCACTAGCCGCCTTTGGTGACCAGTCGGTTCACCAATCTTAATGGTCGTTAAAATTTTAATAATTAAATATTTTATGTCATTCCTACTTTAATAGGTTCTTCATGAAAATATTTTAAAACTTCAAATTTTGATAGTCATATAATTCACTCATTATATTATAAAGGCTTTCAGTCATAACTTTATATGTATCTCTCTAATTTTCTGTTAGCCCCCGTAGAATTTATTTTTTGGAAATGATTAATCTACAATTAATATAATAATATTTTTCACTGAAACAAAGCATTTTTTTATAATATGATTATTGAAAACAAAGACACTGAGCATTTAAACCTTATGGGCGCTAAAGAATATCTTTCTTAATTTATGTAATATCTCAAGAATTTCTCAACAAAATTATCTCAGATTCATCATGAGCAGATCGATTCATTAACAATATTTAATTTTAAATGTATCAAACGCTAAGAAAATAAACAGAATCGCTTAAAATAACCTGTCGAAAACAGATTAAAAAACTAGTTTAAAAAACGATGTACTTAAAACTATAAGCATATGCAAAAAATATATATAACTAACATAAATACAATTTAATAACAAAAGCATACAACTAGCCTAAAATTAATTTAAATCAAGTACGCATCCATTAAAAACAGTTGTCAACAATCAGAACACAATGCGCATGCGTGAATTTTCATGGCCAGTTACGGTAACGCAAATGCATGAGTTTTTCTATGCCACTTGGGGTAACGCAATGCAGATTAGAAATTTTTAATTTCCTTTATTCTGTTTTATTTTAATTCAAAAGTACTTCAGAATGAATCTGAAAGATCGATTAATTAACAATGTTTGGTTTTAAATGCATCAAACATTAAGAAAATTAATAGAATCGTTTCAAATAATCAGTCGAAAAATGTTAAGCCTGACCTCATTAGCGTAGGGGAAAAACTGAAGCCTTACTCATTTGGCGGTATGGAAATGAAGATTTTTTTGGCGGGAAAGTTAGTTTTTAATTAATAATTTAAATTCTAATTAAAAATTCAAAAAAGGGACACCAGTTGCACATTCCCGACTTCCAAAGTATATATGTACCAAATTTGGTTGCTGTAGGTCAAACGGTCTGGCATTTAGAGCGCCAGCCCACACACACACATTGAGCTTTATTATAAGTACAGATTACACAAAGTTAAGTTCATAAAATTCATCAGGAGCATATACACGCTCGCGCGCATGTGTATATACTACTGATCTGTATGAGAGCCCATTTGTCCAAAAACTATCATATTTGGTACAAATATGCTTTGCAGTGCGGAAATGCACAACTTGGGATGACTCTTTTTGAAATTAGATTTTTATTTAATTAAAAATTCAGTGATATTGTGGTCTTTGTCTTGATAACTCTAGAATTTATTATCACAAAGTACCCATTTATACATCGATTAAAATCATAAAAAATTGTTTTTTTAATGGTTGCAAGTTAAATCTCTTACAAATGTTTCTTAAGTTTTGACGATTTTTTTTTAAATTTTTACTTTATTTATTGGTTTTTGCTTTATTTCTAATAATATATTTTATTGCTACCTTAAATACCACGCCGTTTCCATTGCTCCATTAAATACTCAATTGTGTGATTTTCTTCCATTGTTCAAAATCAAAAATGGAATGTATAATATCTAAGTAGTTTGAAGAAAGTATAAAAAGGTGAAAAAACAATACTGAGAACATTAGAAGCTAAATGAAACCGGGCACTTATGCTTTTAATAGCATTCTAATATTATGGGACTTGCTTTTATTAGGATGATTTATATATGTTACAGCGACTGAGTTTGATTGGTTATTAATAATAATGACCGATAATTAGTATTAATAAACGGTAAGCGTGAAAAAATGATTAAAGTCATTTGTTGGCTATTATTAATAAAATATATAATAAAAATATTAAAAATAATATTAACTATAACATGTACATAATAAACAAAATATATGTAGGGCTATTACAAATGCACGGTTTTTATGTTTATCCTTTCAATTCTTAAAAATATTTTGTACATATAATAATCACCATCAAGTTATGCATAAAATATTTAAAAGAAACTAAACAAAACCAATATTTTCTTAGTGACAAGGTTATCATCAAAGATGGCCAGTGATTAATCTAATAAAATATCGGTTTTTTAGGATGGTTTCTCGAAGAAGAATCGCTATCAATTATTATTAACGCACTAATTTGAAAAAAATTACTAATTTGAAATAAAATACAATTTTAAACAATTAAGAATTGAAATGTTTTCATCGTATCATATTTTTTCCTTTATTGCTACATTTTTAACATTTAATAGAAAACATTTTTTAATAAACAGTCACAAAAAATCATACATTATCTATCTCAAAATAAAGTTTATGTTTTGTATTATCTGATTGCTAATATCACTCACTATATTTCAATGCCAGATTCCCCGCAATAAAGTACATATTTTTAACAAAAACAAGAAGCTATCAACCATTTTTTAAATCGACATCCTTTATTAATGGAAAAATGACAAAAGTTTTGTCACTTTCGGTAAACTTAAAAAATTGTAACAACGTTGCCATTCACTTAAAATTTTGAATTATAGATATAAATATAACGACATTATTTTTTTATTTAAAATCTTGCCATATTTTGATTTACTTTACATTTAATTATTTGAACAATTCCAACAAAACTTATAAAGATGAAACTGAAATAAAATATTTATTTAATATGGATTCGAATAATTCTAGAGAAAAGGAGGAAAATAATAAATTACAACCGTTCTCGAAATATCGCCATATCTTTGTATCTTAGTTTGATTAAGTGAAAATATACAGTAACTAACGTCATGATACGAAAGGGAACCGAGACAGAAAGGCATTTAGAAAGGAAACGTGATATGCGTTAATTAAAATAATGTCAAATATTTTTACTTTCTTTGACAGTTTTTATCACTTTAACTGTATTCAAAATATCCGTGGAAAGGTTAGCGATTAAAAACGACATTCATTCTTTTTTATTTATAAAGGTCATTAATAATATAAAAATAAAATGTTCTACAAAGACATGGAAATGTGTTTCTATTAATAAAAAATTAACTCTGTAACATAGTTTCTATTTTTAATTTTTTTTTCTATTATGCAAGCATTCCAGAAAAATCAGAAGCTGACAACCTAGTTGTTACATAATATCAGCACTAAAAAAAGACGTGCAATTCATTTTTTTTCTTTTATCAGTAGTCATACGCGAAGCTTATTTGTAGAATTTTTATGAGCCAAACCAGTTGTACCTGATATAAATTATAATATACTTTATTAATTTTATTGAAATGAAATTTTATATTTTTGAACGAATAAATACATTTTTATCGTTTTTAATAAATTCTTTTTCTCATATTCCTTCATACATATCAATAAATTCAAGTTTTGTTTTAAAAGGATTATAAAAATCACCAAAAGAAAAAAATTAAAATGTTTTTGAAGTTAAAACTGGTTGTATTCAAGTAATTCAAGTCTGAAAAATTTAATACCTTACCTTTTAATATATTTTTACGAGGAAGAGTCAAAAAGTAAAGGGACTTTTGGGAAAAAGTTCATTTATTCTAATTGTAGAAAACTGAAAAATTCATAAATTTTTTACTGCCTTGGACTTCTACGCAATTTTCCCAAAGTTTCACAAGTTTATTTTTTTTAATTCTGTCGAAAAGAATACTTTCCTGTTGTATCTGTAACTAATTTTGCTCCAAATCATTGACTTCCTCATCTGTTGCATAACTTCTACCCCTTAACACTTTCTTCAATGGTCCAAACATATGAAAATCGCTTGGAGCTAGGTCTGTACTGAATGGCAGGTGTTCCAGCATTCTGAATCTCCACTCCTTTATTATTTCGGCTATCCGTTGGGCAGAATTGGGCCAGCGTTATTTTACTGCAGTATGACACTATTTCGATACCTTCCACGATGTTTGGATTTGATTGCTTGCCTTCGACGAATACTTTCCAGAGATTTAACATTTTCCGGAAACAAAAAGCAAATCACTGCTCAAAATTCCTCCTTCGCGCAGATTGACAGTTGAGCTGCCATATTTAACTGCCTGCTACATTCCAACGACTAACGCGGGAATAAGAGTGACACTTCGCATGGAAGATTTGCCGACTCCACTAATTCATCACTGGACACTAGCAGTATTACCAAACTCTAGAAAGCGAAATTGAAAAAGTCTCCTTATTTTTTCATTTTCCCTCGTATCAACTACGTAAGTTAGATAATTTTCAATTCAATGGATTTTTTTAATATTTTTGTAACAGGCAAAATATTCCATTTTTAAGACGACTTTTAAGATATATTTCATATTTAGGACAAATAAACAAAGTAAAGTGCTATCTGTTGATAAGCACTTTACCACATTTTTTTTTATATACAAAGAAAAGATGCTTTCTCGTTTCGAAAATAAAGTTGCAGAAGATAGGTGATTATACAACTCTATGATAGCTCTTGAATTTTTTTTTTTTTTTTTTTTTTTTTTTACCAACCAACCAACCGCCCGTACCCGATTGAGTCGATCGCAGCTTGATAAATTACTATTACTTTGCCCTATCTTTATATACATACACAATTTTATCCTTAGCAGTACCGAAAAATGTCTTTAAGTCGAATATTCGAAAGATTATTCATAATTTTAGGGAAAAGCAATTAAATTATTCTAAATGTCAGAAGATGGTGGCCAAACGAAAATAATTGGCCAAATTCTACCTCAGAATTTAACTAATTATTAGTTCGAATCATTTATATGTAACACGGGGGGGGGGAGGGAATAAATATTTTAAGTACTAGGTACGCTGCTTCATAAAACATGTGCTAAATTCCTGTTAGTTGCGAAAAAAACAATTAATTTTGATTCTTCTGTGCAAATTTCTTTGACAGTTGAGAAAGTATTTTAAAAGATCGAAACAATCCCAAAAATAAAAGCAAACGGAAAATTAAAGGATAGCAAAACAGTTTATTGTTTGAAAACATCATCTCAGTTAGCACACTGAAGCGAATATTCATAATAAAAGAATGAATAATGCAGTAAAGGATATTAATATAAGAAAAGAGATAATAAAAAAAGAAAGAAGCATTTTCACTTAATATTTTGCATTAATTCTGCAGGGATCGAATTCATCATTACATTCAAAAAAAAAAGAGAACAAGTAATTTAATGTTTAATATCCCTTTAGACTTGAAATTTAAAACGAATGGAAAAACAAATTTTCCATTAATTCTTCATGTATGTTTTCAGTGACAATGAATTAGAAAAGCGTGGCAATCAGGTGAATTTTTATAGAAAAAAAAGATACAGTATAAAGACATCGAATTAGAATCCAAATATATTTTATATGTATTATGTAATGTATTTGATTTTAAAACAATATTTTCTATAGTAATATAAAAACATTCAATTCCTAAATCTAAAAATAAAAAATTATTATTAATAATTATTGTCTAATAATTTATGTAATAAATGTGGCATATCAACTCGGAAAATATTATTGGGAAAGACCTTTTATGTAAATATATACTCTTTCATTTCCATTATTTATTATCTGAGCGATGCATTTGACCAGCATCAGATATCCAAGTGAAATACTGATTCGAGATATTTAGTTTAATTAGAACTAAGCCTAACTTTGAATCAACGAAGGGAGACATAGAACAGAATTTGTAATTTTGGATAATGATCAGGTGACGATGATGAATTTGAAGCCTTCAATCCTTTCTGCCATCTCCCACGCCACAGCAGAAGGTGGACATTTGATAATCAATGTCATATTTAACGTCATCACAATTAGATAGCGGGAGATTGACCAGATCCCTTTTCGAATGTTAAACTTTCTGGGTTCGAAACTGAGAGCTGAATATTAAAATACTTCGCCCGGTTTTTGAGATATAGAAATCTGGAAGAATAATCATTTATTACTTTCATCTTCAAAGTTAATTCTATATTAGCCAAATTCTAATTCCTATTTTTAAATCAGAAATAACAGATCCAATAGTCACTGTTGGGGTACTCAATACTTTAGTTTCGATCTGAAAGATTAAAATGTATAGCAGAAATATCAAAACGGATTAATTTTATCTTAAATAAAAATTGAATGTTTTATTCCAATAATTAAATCTCAACAAAAATTCATTAAAATTTCAATATTTTCGAATTTTACTCTTGCATTGATTATTTTTCCTAGTTAAACTAAAAGCACAAAAGTGTATAAGCAGTCCTAAAGCATAAAAGTGAAAATAAAACATCTTTATTTTTTATTCGGTGTATACTGACTTTATTGGAAGATATTTGTAATTCATATTGAAACTATTGAGCAGGAGAGAAACGTTCTCCACAAAATGCGAGTGATGCCAACAATAAGAAGATTAAAAGACATACGCATATCGAATATATGTCGTTCAAATTTCCTTGTATAAAAGTATACATTTATTTCCATCTGGATGGATTCATTAATTATAGGGAAAAATAATGAACTATATTAATGAATTAATTATAGGAAAATAAAACATTTAATGTGTCATTGGTATAAAAATCATTTTTATTGAAAACAAACTTATCAGAAAAGAAATGTTACTGAATTGTTGCAGCAGAGTTCGGGTTAAGAGACTTTATGTAGACTTTTTAAGAGACTTCGGATTAAGAGACTTTTTATGTAGACATATTGTCTCGCTTTGAAAGTAATATTAGTAGATAATAATATGATTTTGAACCACGATTAGATGGTTAAGATGGCATGGCAGTTATTCCTCCAATTTCCAAATACAACAAAATGACTTGCAATAGGAGATTCCTCAATGCATATGATGAATTTGGACTTCGAATACCAAACCTAAGATTTAATTGGCAGCCCACTACAGATTATCCATCAGTGAAGGAAAGGATGAATGGATTTGAATATTGATTCGAATGAATTGCTACATAATTACGAAGAGTTAAAACAATGGTGCGTAAAATATGATAGAGAATAGAGGATTTATACATCAAATAAAATATGGAAAAAGTAGGAATGAAAAAAAGTTTTTTTTGTTTAAATCTAAAATGACATGTTCTGAAAGATATTGTGTTTAAAACAAATGGGAATTAATTTAACTGTATCATTTTCAAAGTAGTAATAATCAAATAAAACAACATAAATTTATTTTGGTTTAAATCGATGTAAACGCATAGGATTTAACATGTGTATACATAAATATATATATATATATATTTATCTATATATATATATATATTTATGTATTATGTTGATGTATATATATATATATATATATATATATATATATATATATATATATATATATATATATATATATATATATATATATATATATATATATATATATACAGAATATCCTGAAATAGACCGACGATTTTCAAAAATGCATAATAGGAACACGTCATCTGTCGATGATTTTTTGAACTAAAACCAAAAAATAGAGGGAGGGAAAATGTGTACCCTCTCACACCTGAATTTGCTGCAAGAATTGCTTAACCGTTTTCATGTTATGCATTTTTGAAAATCGTTAGTCTATTTCAGGACACTCTGTATATATATATATATATATACACACACACACACATAACATATTTTAAGGAGAGTGCATCTACATGGAATCAGGGAATTATTTACTATAAAATTATACTTGCTTCTCTATGTTTGGCCTCTCTTAAAATATGTCTCATAATTCTAATATCTTGTAAATAATATATTAATAACATTATGATATATTATTGCTATATTAATAATTTTATTCCAACTAATTTTGAAAGACTGAACACTTTTTTGAGGATTCTACAAATATTGTTCATTAGCTACTTAAAAAATATTGATTAGAATCTACAACTATTTACGATTAAAACAGATCAACCATAGAAAAACATTCTATCTATAAAGAATGAAAAAGACCCCTTGAATTCCATACAAAAAAATGAAATAATTAAAATGAAATTTGACTCTCATACTTCCTCAATCAAACTAAAAATATGTTTAGGATAAATCTTTTCTAGAAAACATCCATAGATTGATTCAATTAAAGCATATGATGATGTTTAAAACGGGTGAAACAAATTATTGATGAAACAATAAAATTTGTTTCGTTGTTTATTTAAAACTCTCTAATGATAAATGATCCTTAATTTTTAGGATTGAGTACAGAGGAGTTACATTTAACACATCGGGCGCCAAAAACTTTATGGCCAGAATTATTAGAAAATATACCGGAAAATAAATAATGGATTGCAAATAAAATAATTTAAGAATCATTATTTTATATTCATTTATCATTCCTTCCACTTCTTTCCATAAGATTTCACTAAGAAAAACATCTATCAGCATATTGTACTATGTACTTCTTATTACATTACGACTGATTTGGATTTCAAAAATATAATGTCAAAAAGATAATAAGCAATGAATACAGGATAAGCAATGAAACATACATCTTTATCCTATAATTAAGTCTATGCATTTTCATAAATTTTCCTGATTTTTCCGATAATCTAAAAATAGACCGCATTAAAATTTTTCCTCCTGTCTCAGGTATTCTCGATAACGACGTAAATCGATTTACAGCGAAGCAAATGCATCCGCTTATTTAATAGATTACATTAACACGATTTAACGGTACGCTACAAACGTAAATCTTCCCAATAATCTAATTAGTTTGTATCCAGTGTAGTGTATACTAATTAGAATCGAACGTCTTAAGGCATGCTTGCGTTCCGAATGCTAAAAGTAGGCTGACAAAACGCCTTTGGTGGCGGATTTCTCTCTGGGCCAGGCTACCCCAAAACAGTTTGACGTGGAAACGAATTAGCTCGTAATTATATTTCGGTGAATAAAGGAAAGCAGATTTATTACATTTTTCTATCTCGTGGGACAAGCAAAATCTTGGAAATTCTTTCCGATGGATAATGGAATTTATTACGCATTTTCCGATTTCATTTTGATTTTTGGAAGTTTGTTATAAAATAGAAAATTGAAAAATAGATAAATGTAGCTGAATAGTTTTCATACCCAATATAATATTTGTAAACTTTTTTTCTTCTCAGTCATATATTTGATTGAGAAAAAAAAAGTGTTTTATTTTTTTTAAAAAATAAAAATTGAATTAGCTACCTGAATTAGAACGGTAATTTTAGGGTATGAAAACCTATTCAGAAATTGTAAGCATTTTCTTGAATGAAAATTGAAATTTACTAAAAGTTACTTCGCTTTTTTTTATATTCCAGTGAATAAGCACAATCGTCATAATATAGACTTTGAGAATTTAATGAATTTCCCAGTTCTGACATCTGAAACACCATTTTTGGAATTACGTCTGTTGTGAAAATTATTGCTTAAAAGGAGACCAGCTAGGTTATTACACAAAAGTTATGGATTTCTAACAAATTATAGATGAGATTTGTCATCGGGAAACCTACTTATGTGTCCATCATCGATGTGCTCATTTAAGTACAATAACATAAAGGCAACTAAGTAAATGCACTAAATTTGCCATGTGACGTTATTGCTAAAATTGTATATCTGTATTAGTCCTAGATCAAAGCCGTTAATTGATTGAATGTTTGTCGATCTGTCTGTGCTAGTGTAACTGAAGGCATTATTTCACAAAGAGGATAAATGAGAAATGTTCTACAGATCGATTTTTACCTGTCAGTATCGCTTCATTTAGCGTCTGTATGGAAATTCTTGATGTTATATAAGTTTACTTTCACACTTTTATTTCATTATTCAATTTTTTTTATTATTTCACAAGCAGAAGAAATGAGAAATAGTCTATAGATTGATTTTTTTCCTGTCGTCGTAGCTTCATTTAGTCGCTGGATACAATTTCTTGATGTTATTTTAATTTTATTGCTCAAAATTTCTGTTTATATGAAAATCGCATCATTGTCATATTCGAATCCATATCCCCCCCCCCTCTACACACACACAAACACCAAAAGCTGGAAACCCAAACAAATAGAATAGGAGTTACATCTCAGTCGATCTTAATATTTTGATAATGATATCATCGCTTTTGATTGTTTTGATAAAATTCCCATAAGTTTGATTCCTGAGGCAAGGTTCGTGCTGCTTGTGATTATGACGAAATACGTCTAGACTAAATAGAAATTTCTAAAAAAGACCTATGTTTCTGACTTCATATAAGCATTTTTTAAAAATGCCGTAAACATTAACAATTTTTTTTTAATTTTACTCCGATTTTTTTTCCGTACATTTCCATTTTCCATATATAAAAATGAAGTGTCTCTTTTGTAAATGAATGCACAGTATTGTTGAATATATATTCATACGCATACATAGATAATTTTTAATAAATGATATTTCCGTTTTTATACAAATGAGAATTAAATATTAAATATTTTTTAATGTATTAAAAATCAAGCATTTTACATATAAAAAATTGAGTGTTAATAAATTTCCATTTGAAAAATCAATTAAATTATTTTATGATCTGTTTAAAAAGTACGATAGAGTTATTTTGGGATTGACCATTCAGTTTTTAACCCTGGACAGATGAGCTAGAACCCTCTCAAAAAACTTCAGCACCTTATTCAACTCACAATATCAAATTTTTTGTGCACTAGGCACACTATGATAGATCATTAGCGGAATCACTCATCTCACCTGAGGCCTCCAATTCCAAGGTCGATTTTTATTAGAAAGCTTTGGAGAGATCATTCTTGCTAGTTTTAAGTTACATTAATACTCGCTATGAATCTATGTGAATATCGCATTGGAAGTTGATAAAATAAAAAAAAATAATTAATAAACGCCCTGACTCAGTTTGATATTTTATTTGATATAATAAAGTATATAATAATTTGATATAACTTTTATTATAATAAAAGATACTTATGTGATTAACAATGAAAAGAGCAACTGAGAGATAATTATTTCAAACTAAATTTGTAGACATTTTGACATTTTTCTTGTTAATGACTGGATCCATAATGTGATGCATTTTTGATATCAATTCAAAGTATCATTTTATTTTTCATATTTCTTTTTTCTTGTAAAATTCTTGTAAGTGCAGCTGTGTTTGGCACCATTTATTTGCATTGCTCGCCATCTTAAACTTTACGTTTCTTTTCCTTTCATTGTTCTATTGTATCTCATTTGCATATTCGTATATATCAGTTCTCACGCCATGTATTCTCATTTGTATGTTTATTTTAACTCAATATATTATACCAGAAAGAGTTTTGCACAATTTCATTCCGGTATCTAAGATTATTACTAAAAGAGCTTTATAAATGTCGTATTAGTTGGGTATTAGTTTTGTAAACTCGATGCAAAAACAGGTACCTCCTTTCGTTTTTGCTAACGAAAAGAAACTAGCAGATGAATCGTAAAAGAGAGCGACGGCCTATTCTGCCGTTTGCTGCACTCATTTTTGCACTATTGGTGAATAACCGTAAAATCCAAAGGATCATGTTATAGAATTATGTTAAGCTACATATAATTTGCTGCTGGTTTGAGTTGTTCCCATGCTTCAGGTACACAGATCGATAGGTATTCTACTCGCCTGATTTCACCCAGAATTCCATACGCACGTACAATTCTGGCAATAAAATTATATGTAAATTTTTATCTACTTATCTCATCCCCGTTATCATTCCGAATTTTTACATTCATAAAATAATAAAATTACACAAATATACAGAATTTTCATTGACAGATTTCTTCCAGAACTTTGAAGAAAATCACAATTTTGTGTGTAAAATAAATACATTAGTAAATTTTATTTTTCTAACAATATTTTCTAGTTACTGTAATATATGCCTGCCGACATGATGCTTATCGAAAAACAGATTAACAGATTTTTCAGGTCCTGAAAGTTCTGAACAAAGGAGATTAATTAAAATCAGAAAGTCAAATTTTTTGACGATTGCGATTCGACGTTTCAAAAGCAAAAGAAATAACATTGTAAGCACCCAATTAAATCTCAGTTAATTTCTAAAATTTTGCCAATTTCTTAATGAGATAATACTGAAGGGTGGTGATGATCGATTTCTGATAAGCAAATACATTTAAATAAACTGTTATCTGATATAGAAATAAGGATTTTATTCGAAGATTTAAATAGAACTAATATCGCAGTTACGACGAAAGTATTGGCACATTTCTAAGCCACAAGGCTTCCTTTTCAATCCTATTTAACGAATATTTCTTGGATTGAAGATATGAGCATAAAAGTATAGTCTATTCTAAGAGAAATGGTCCCTTATAGTTTCCTGCCAATAGCCAGACGAGTTTCATCCCAAGTTGTTCATAAACGAATCTCAGCAGAATACTGAAATTTATGGCCTCCGCTATTCTTATCATCATTGAAGCTGAAGAGAATATTCTGCCAGTTCATGAAAAATAAATCAGCCATGTTATATTACCCGATTAATTTTCTCTCGTTGTGATACTCTATCAGAATAATTTATCAGAATGTGGCAGAATAATGGTTTACAGAGTATAACTTATAAATAACTTCTAATCCTCAAAATTGTCAACTGCGGTTTTAACGTTGTTTGCAAATAAATATTTTAATTTTACTCGAAACATTCCAATAATAGTATAAGCTGCGTTACGCTTCTTTGAAATATCAATTAGTTTTAGTTGAATTCAATAAATTAGCATCACATTCTAAAGCCATAAGGTGACTAATCTAAAACTGACTTCATAATTTGTAATCATAGTTGGAAAACGAGAATAAAATCTGTTTCGGCATCTATCATCTAGGGAAATCCATGCCACACGAATGAATTGCTGTTCTTTTCTTTATCTCACATTTCAAAATATAAAATTGGGGGAAATTTTGAAGGAATAGGATTCCGAACTTAACCCTTATGTTCATTTTGTATAGTATACCATACATACAACTTTATAAAAATATACTACCACTATAAAATAATTTTTAACTTAGTTTTATTAAACGATTTTTATTACACAATTTTTTAAAATTTTTTTAATGTTTTTTATAGCGTAAAGAAGCTACTTATATACATTTTTTTGCTTTTCTTCAAAAAAGCAATCTTGCCACTATAAGGGTTAAGCTCATTTGATTTCCGAGTTGATATTCCATCAACAGACCATCGTAGTAATAAGGGCACAATTTATTACTATAAAAATAATATAATTTATGACTATGACGAAGAAGAAGAATTACTAAGAAGATTTATTTTATGAAAATAATTCATATTCACATGATTTACATATTGGATGTTTTTACCAATTTAATTTAGGAAGCATTTGTTGAATTTGAAGAGAGGAAAAAAATGTAGTGTCTAATATATGACTGCGACATGTTTTTCCAACGTAAAGTACTTATATAACCGCTTAATGTTATTGATTGTATTTTAGAAATTTTAGATAAGTAAAATTTGTAATTTTTTTCAAAAATTTCATAACAATTATAAAAATTAACGTGGAAACAACAATTTGCATGTGGAAATAAAAATCTTAATAAAATTTTAAGAATTAATTAGCAAATAGTAATATTTTTCATTTGAATAGAGGTGTTTCAACCATAAGTAACGATAGCTAGATAGAATCGCATTGATCAGTTTACTAGTGTATTGGTGTATTGCAGCAATTTTAGATAAGTAAAATTTGTAATTTTTTTCGGAAATTTCATAACAATTATAAAAATCAACAAGGAAACTACAACTTGCACGTGGAAATAAAAGTCTTAGTAAAATTTTAAGAATTATTTAGCAAACACTAATATTTTTCATTGGAATAGATTGGTCCGAACATAAGTAAAGATTGCTAGAGGAACCACAAGCGGTTTGTTTCACATTTTGAAGATTACTTGGCCTATATTCACTATCGACTTTATCTATGGAAGAAATTATCTTTCGTGCTTAGAAGAATGATTCTGAGATTTACATCATGAAGTTCCTGCAGACATTCGCAAGAATATATTTATTTCAGCATGATGAAACTTCAGAACATGTCCTCAAGATTGCGAAAAATCAATCACGATGTAACACACCTATCGAAATAAATAGGATGAGACGACCTCATTAAGTGACCTCCAAAGTTTCCCGGTTTATTCCTCTAAATTATTAACTTTTCTGTTATTTCTTAACAACTTAGCATCACACCACACCATCCTTTTTAGAGCTGATGTAATTCTATCCGGTTTGATACAGATGCAAATTAAATTTATTAAAAAAATGAAAAAAAACAGTACATTGAACACCAGAATAAAGCTTTTTGACCATGTCTTGAGTACAAGGATACAGATGAATCCAAATAGCAAAGTATAGGATAAGATATAAAAAAAAAGAATATTAGATTGGCAATAATTAAAGAAAATTTGGAAATGCCTTGAATATAAGAATTAATGAACATGTGAAAGTATGCTATGAAGAAAATTAAGGAGCAAAGTATTTAATTTGTTTTATCTTTTTAGAACTATAAAAAGTGTGAAAAGTTACGTTAAATGATGAATTCAAAGGTTATAGAGAAAGCAATTATATAAAAAAAGGACCTATGAAAGAAGAATTCATGTAATTGAATATTGATAAATGTTTGATGTTACATAATAAAATTGGTTTAGGAAGCCGCGCAGCTGTTGATAGAGATCGTAGTACAATCCAAAATCTAAAGCACATGTTCAAATAACATGGCATCAGTGGCATAGAAATTTTGTATCTATGTCGGATGAATAATCAAGCAGTTTCCAAAATGCCCGGACCTCTAGTTGAGTAGCTCAATTTTTAAAATAGCTACATTTACGCAATGCCAAAAATAGTTTTATAGGTTGTCATGGGCTTGACAACATAGATACAAATGGCATGGATGCCCATTAAGAAAATTTCCCAAAAAATATCTCAAATTTCAACATTAAAAAATTCATATAGAACATAAAAAATTGTATACTCATCATATGTTTTACAATTCCATTTTCAATTCTTAAATTCGAACTGAAGCGTCTTTAGTTATTGTTTTGAACAACACCGAAGAAACAAAATGAAAACAATGTTACAAACTTAAAAGTATAAGGAATTTAAATTAGACAGAGAAAAATAATTTCATTTTTGCTCAAAAATGAATTATTTTTGAGCGAAAATGAATGTAGACAGATATTTAGATAAAATAGATTTCTTCGTATTCTCTTTTCATTTCTGAATATATTCAAATGATAAAAAAAATGAAATTGAACTTAAAATAAGTCTTATAAATCAAAGAATACTTTCTTTTTTTTATGTATATTTTGTTTGTTATCTACAATTGTTACGTTAGTTATGAGTTATTTATATTTCTATTGAGATTTATATTCTGCATCTTGTTTCTCATATTCCTGATCAAAATTCTTTTGTATGTTATGGGATTGTAATATTTGTGTCCTTTTTTTGTTTTTATTATGTTTTAGTTCATATTTTCTTTATTTTAGTAATTGAATTATTTTAATTCAGAAAATATTCTGTATATATTTAAAAGTTTTGCTTCTTTCCATATTTATGAAATGTTAATTATGAGTTATTCTGAATTCTTTTTTTAATTCCCTTTCGTGTTATCTGTTATTCCATATATGAATCATTAATTTATCTTATTAATTATTTTTTTAAAATAATAACTATTTATTCATTTAATATCTTTTATTTATACTGGTATTTTTATTCTTTACTTTTATCGCATTTTCCGCAATGTATTTATTCATATTTTCCTTTTTTATTTTGTTTTTTATTATATACTAGCCGCCTTTGGCGACCAGCTGGTTCGAAAATCTTAATGCTCGTTAAAATTTTAATAATTAAATATTTTATGTAATTCCTACTTTAATATCTTCTTCATCAAATATTTTAAAGCTTCAAATTTTGATAGTCATGTAATTCACTCTAAATAATATTCTAATTAAAAGTCCTTCAGCCATAACATAATATGTATCTCTCTAATTTTCTGTTAGTTTCGGTAGAATTTATGCTTAAAATTAAAATGGAAATGACTAAACTGCAATTAATATAATAATATTTTTTACTGAAAAAAGCATTTTTTTTAATAATATGATTACTGATAATAGAGTCACTGAGCGTTTAAACTTTATGGGCACTAAAGAATATATTTCTTAAGTTATGTAATATCTCAAGAATTTGTCAACAAAATTTTCTCAGATTCATCATGAACAGATCGATTCATTAACAATGTTTCATTTTAAATGCATCAAACTTTAAGAAAATAAAAGGAATCGTTTAAAATAATCGGTCGAAAACAGGTTTTAAAAAACTACTTAAAAAATGATGGACTTAAAACTATAAGCATATACAAAAAAATATATAACTAACATAAATAGACCTTAATTACAAAAGCCTGCAACTAACCTAAAAATAATTTAAATCATTAAAAACAGGTTAAAAAAAACTACTTAAAAACCGATGTACTTAAAACGATAAGCATATACAAAAAATATATAACTAACATAAATACAATTTACTTACAAAAGCATGCAACTAACCTAAAAATAATTTAAATCTTCCGTTCATAACGGTTGTCATGGCAACAATCATGGCAACAATTTTTAAATATGAGTACTGAAAACAGAGTCGCTGTGTATTTAAACTTATGGGGACTAAAGAATATCTTTCTTAATTTATGTAATATCTCAAGAAGTTTTCTACAAAATTTTCTCAGATTCATCATGAACAGATCTATTAATTAACAATGTTTAGTTTTAAATGCATGAAACTCTAAGAAAATAAACAGAATTGTTTGAAATAATCAGTCGAAAACATTTTAATCCTTCAAAACGAATTCCATATCAGTTGAAAATAGAGTTGTCAACAATCAGAACATAATGCGCATGCGTGAATTTTCTTCGCCAGCTACGTTAACGCAAATGCGTGAATTTTTCTACGCCAGTTGGGGTAACGCTATGCAGATTATACATTTTTAATTTCCTTTATTCTGTGTTATTTTAATTCAAAAGTAATTCAGAATGAATCTGAAACATGGATTAATTAACAATGTTTAATTTTAAATGCATCAAACATTAAGAAAATAAACAGAATCGTTTGAAATAATCCGCCGAAAAATATTAACCCTAGCCTCATTACTGTTGGGAGAAAAAAAAACTGAAGACTTGCTCATTTGGCAGTGGAGAAAATGGAAGATTTTTTTGGCGAAAAAGTTGGCGGTGGGGAAAATGGAAGAGTTTTTTTGGCGGGAAAGTTAGTTTTTAAATAATAATTAAAATTCTAATTAAAAATTCGAATAAAGGAACCCCAGGTGCACATTCCCGACCTCCAAGGTATACATGTACCAAATTTGGTAGCTGTAGGTCAAACGGTCTGGCCTGTAGAGCGCCAACACACACACACACACGCACACACACACACACATTGAGCTTTATTATAAGTATAGATATAGATTTACATAAAATATCAGGAGAAAGAATAAGGAGCTTCAATTTTGAAAAAGAATTGAAGCCCCTGAAATATTTCGAAATTTCAAAAATCATTTTTCGTGTTTTAAGGTAACAGCACTTTATGATAAATAAAATTATTTCCTTGAATTTTTAAATAGTTGGTATGCATTTAAAGCATAACATACACATTTATAAAATATAATCCAATAAATATATAGTTTTAAATACGGTAAAATCTTTTAAAATTATCTCATTTCATTCAGTTTTAAACCCCAAAAATTCTATAATATTTTTATAAAAAAATAAAAACAATGAATCAATACACATCTATTTTAAACTTAAATAAGGCAAGGTTATTAAAATATTTTTTTAAATAATGAGCTACAAGAAAAAAATTACTTTAAAAAAAGGACATGGTACTTTTTTTACAAATTTTGATTAGTCTAACTCATTCCATAAATTATCGAAATTACTTTAAAAAAAATATTCAACTGCTAATGTTTCCTAAAATTACAGGTACTCCTCACTGGAAAAAAACATGAATGTAATGCCGTCGTTTCACCAGCAATCTACATATAATTTCAAAAGCCATATATTTAGAACTAAATATGACCGATGACAAAATTGCAATCGACTTACCCAAATATTTAAAAAGGAATGGCTGAAATTTAATTTTTTAATTTGTTTTCTTTATATTAACACACTTGCACTATTCATTTTTCAGCAAGAAATCTTAATAATATCGCTTGAAATCTCAGGTAGTAAGATTTACCATCAATAAATTTTTTGCTTAGAATATCATCAAGTTTCAAATAACAGGAAAATTGTAAACTTTTTCTTCCCGGTTTTTAATGTAATCTCTTTATTATAACATACTCAGATTACAAAGGACTATTGTTCTTTTATAACAAATATATAATTCTTGATTATGATATTTTACAGTTACAGCATATTATGAAATCTCCATATGATTTCATTATTCTATTTCATCAACATTATTCCTGTCTAAATTGTCGTTTGTCTTAATCTAAGAAACACTTAGACAAATACTTGGCCTGTCGAAGCTCTCAAGTAAACTGAATGAACGATTGCCACAAGTGATAGTTTGGAGATAATGGTGAAACACTACCCGTTTTTTTGCTCAAAATAGCTCCCATTACGAAGCATTCACCAATTTCTACGGAGTTAGGTATCGTCAGCGACGATAGGCAGATTGAACAGGCAGCACCCTTGAAGGGAGGTGAGAAGAGGCGCATTAAATTGAGTTGCTTTTCGCCTTGATACCCCTTTAGCGATAAGTGAAGACCAAAAGTGGTTAATCCCCCAGCCCTAAGACATGCCAATCACTTCACTTTTGAATGTACGCTTACCAGTTCTTATTATCTCCCTCGCCCTCAATCGAATTCAAATCTCAATGATTCCTTAGTGTACTTAGAAATGATGCTTTGCTGAGGATGATGCAGGAGAGTTGTGAAATCTCGAGGTGTATTTGTGATGAAATTCAGAAAAGGATAGAGTGATGGGTCTGTGTTTTTTGTTTTTTTTACTGTTTTGTTTGCTTTAATGCTTTATTTTTATATTTATTTTGGCACAGCTTTCAGTCTTGAATGCAGAATTTGTTCAGGTTTACAGTAGTTAAAAGATTTTATACATTTATACTTATATTCTTGATTTACCTTTCTAGTAGTGCTTTTTTTGTTATCTTGCCATGTCTGGATCTGCTTTTTTTTGTTGTTGTTTTTTTACTTTGTATTTACGTCAATTGATTGTAATTTAAATATCTATAAGTTATAGTTTGATATTGCAGTACAGTATACTGCATCCCCCATTATTTAGGCATTGTGATTTTATTTTTATGTTTATGTGTGTTAATGCTTTCTCTATGCAATTTTCAATTTAGGTCTCTGAATTCCAGAATTGGACAGTTTGCTATTTAATTTAAATACTTTATTTTAGTCAAATGAACTATAGTGAAAGGTATATAGCGAACTATATACCCTTAATTACAATCCATATTCTTGAGATTATCGCAAGACTTCAGTAAATAGATAATGGTTCTTTCCACAGCGACCTTCAGGGTCTTACAAGTCTAAGACATACGAAAATATTGAATGATCAAGGCGCTACGACAGCATGGTGAAAATTACGGTTGAGTACTAAGAGTCATCACCGGCCACGGTACAATATCTACCTTAGGAGGCACGTCTCGCCATCGGTAGGAGGTAGCCACCCTTACACAATTTATGTATCTAACAGATTAGTGAAAACGAATCACCACACCAGAAGTTACTCATTTTCATATCTGAGGTGCCCTCCGATGAGTATGTGTAGATATAAGATGAACAATGAATAATTAAAACAATTGGCTAGGTATCATTATCCGAAATTTCGAGATAAGAATCCAGCAATTTTATCAATGTAATGTTTTGCAAGAAAACTCCAATCCTTCTTTTAATATTTGAAAGCAAAATTTTATTATTTGAAACTTCTGTCTTGAATTAACTTAAGTTAAAAGCAAGAAACCATTAAAAACTACCGTTGAATGTCTCTTCCTTTATTGACAAAAAGAAATAAAGAAAGAAAAAAGCAATCTTAATTCAAATATTTTACTTTGTTAAATATCTTCATCAAAAAAATTATTTTGCCAAAGAACTTTTTATCCTGATTTATAATAAAGGTGTAATATAATGTTGAATTTATAAAAACATTTTAATTGAAATTCGTTATAAATATAGCAAATCTAAAAGTCATTTGATATCAATCAAGAAGAAGAGAGATAGAGATATGTATTTCTTATACACATTTATTTTTCCATAAAAATATAAAAAATTCTGCTGATGAAGAAAAATTTTATGCAGAATAAAATATTTCCACAAATCTTTTTAAAAGATAATGACTCTCTGGCAAATTGAGATCAGTTACAGAAAGTTTTTTATAATATATAATTGGAAAAAAATTATGTATTTGAAAGTATCTGCGATGAGCAATTAATTTTGTTTTTATGAGACAGTCGAGTGAACACTCTAGAAGGGCGTTTTGTTTCGATTAGAATTCTTCCTGCGGCAAAAAATGGCTAATAGGAAAATTATAGCTGAAGAATTAATCTTTCCCTCAATGTAAAGACTTAAAAAATCATTTAATGTCTTATAACTATATTTTTTTCAACCGTTTATTGCAAAATTATACTCATTTGAGAGTTAAGAGTTTCCATAGTGTTCAAAAATTAAAATAAATAATATTCAAATGTGTACAAACAAATACAGTTACAGTTATAATTCGAAGCATGCTAATACATATAATGTATTGAAATTTAATATATTCTATAATATTTTACAAATTTCTCAAAGATATTCTCGTAAAAGTATAAGAAATGTACTTATATTGATAGCTTTATAAATGTATTAATATTTTTATAACTGATTGTTTTAATTTATATTTTTATAACCAGTCTAATACTTTATATAAATTTGAATATTACAACTATTTTGATGTGCTGAAAACAAAGCTTAGATATAATACATTTTTTTTTCTAATTTCTAAATTTGAAAAGCATGCTTTTCTAATGAGTATATAAGCTGTTTATTGCTGAAGTAGGACTATAATATTAAAATAATTGGCTTTATACATACATTTTTCATGAAAGAAAACAGGTGTTAGCGTTATTTTAAAAAAATTGATTCATAAATTTTCTAGTATTTTTATAAAAAAAAGTTTATCAAATACTCTTTTATGCAACCTCTGCATTCACTTACCTGAAAAAATGCGACCGATGAAGTGAATGACCGAGAGTTACTGCCGTAAATATGGAGAAGTATTATTTAAAGCAATCTGCAAATAAAAGGAAAAGAATCCATTATTCTGAAGCAATCGTTGAAATTCATGTAAAAATATTTTAAAGGAGAACAGAATATTTTCTAAAACATATTCTCTATGACTGTTGCTTTAAAAAATTTTAATTAAAACGAATTATCAACTGTTATATATACTCAAAGCTCAACTCGAATTGGTTTCTAATTATATCGTTAGATGCCAATTAGATAAAACAAATCTAATCTGAACTTGAAGCATACAAGTTAAATATTTCATTCTTTGAAATTTCTCTTATCAAATAGAGAAAAAATTTTGACATTGACTTAACCCCCCCCCCCTCCAAAAAAAATTTAATCAATTTTCTTCATACCCTTTAATTAATAAAATTAGTTTTGTTAATTTAATTTCTTTTGAAGCAAATATAACGAAGAAAGCATATTTATTTAAATACAATTCTATTCTGAAATTAAAGTACACTCATATACTGATTTTGTTAAACGTCAACCTTTAACTTTATAACTTTATGCTAATCATTAAATCAAAGTATGTAAAATTGATAAATAATCTAAAAAATAGAAAGTTCTGCCTGTGAACGAAGCAAGTTAGAATGGAAAAAATTTAATTAAGGAAAAAAAAATTAAAAAAAAAAACCCTCAGGAATTCGTAAATAACGATTAGCATTTTTGCTTATGAAATTCTGTATCATTATTTCCTAAGGTAAAATAAGGTAAGGTCAAGGTAAAATAAATAGATGAAATTTATTAAACCTTTTAATATTTAAAACTAGCGAAAGAAATAAAATATGGAAGATATTAAAACTATCAAATTTGTTTTTCTTCCGCACTTTTTTAGTTAAACTAATAATTCAAACTCAGAAGCATCACAAATTAAAGTTGCTTTAAACAACAATTTGTATTAATTATCTATTAACTCTCATCATTATTTCAACCTTAAAAATAATTCTATCATACAATATTATTGCGAAACTTTCAGCTTTGAAATTATTATACTACTTTTGCACAATAAAGAGAGGTAAAAAAAATGAAAATACTTTGTTTCATCAGGTTTCTTGAGGCAATGTCTCAAAATATTAATTATACTCAATTTTTAAAATTGTCATTATGAATGAATTCGTTCAGTAATTGCTATTTTGTACTTAATATAAAAACGCTTCATCATTATATAACAATTTTAATATAAGCAATAAGAACGAAATATCACAGTGAGAAATTTCAGCTGACGAATGGTATTACTTTGCTCGTTATAAAAGGCTTCTGTAACAATTTTATTCATTAATTTTTCCGAGAACATTTAGCTCTTGGCTATTTCAAAATATTTGCAATATTTACCCAATTACAATAATAAATCAGATACTTTCAAAAAATGCTACATATGAGCACAGAGATTGAAACGTGTAATGAAATTTCGAGAGCTAATTAAACGTAGAAACATCTTAATTACCAGTTTACAATATCGCCGGAAGATTCCAATTTATTTAGTCTCATCATTACCTAATTACTAATTGATTAAGTCTTATAAGTAGCAAAACACAGGTAAAAGCGAGTAGAGTTTAAGCGAAAACCTATTGAATTTCTAATCAAATAACCCAATACATATACAAGGTATTAGTCCATTAACTAAATTGTCATGTACAGTTATTTGAGATTGTTTACTAAACACTTTATCCATTAGATAAACAGAGATGTTTAAAACTTTCATTGCCTAAAAGATTTGTTACAAAATATCAAACTTTTCCGAATTATTGTCACAATATATAATTTAAAATAAATTACTTACATTGGTGGTAAATAAGAAATTGATTACTTTATATAAGGAATCTTTAAGTATTTTATCGTCATAATTAAATTTTGACCAGAAGATGCAACTATCTATATCAGGAAACAATACAGGAATTTGAAATATATACCCTTTATATAAAATTAATAATATAGCGGTTATTGCTGCATTTCTTTTTCTCCACTGTACAGTGAACAATGAATCCAAAAATCAAATTTCAGTTCTACTTTTGATATCATCATGTGGACGAGGATAAACCTCATTAAGTTTTAATTTCAAAAAATCTTTAGGCTTTATGAATTGATGACGAAGAAAATTTCTTCTTTATCTTATTGATTCGTTATGTTTATTTTTACTATTTCCTATTTTAATAATCAGCCGCTGTACATGTGGCCCACCCAGTGCTTATTCTCTTTAAAATTTATTCCCTTGAGATCAAATTAAAAAAACACAGCCATGAAAAAGGAATATGATAGGCCAAATAAGACACTGAAAACTTCAAATTGTTAAAATATGAGACAAAATAAAAGTAAACAATAAAAGAACTTGCGACAATTTTAAACTACATATATAAAGATAAATGACTTTGTTCGTACATTAAATAAAACTAAGACATAAAAGGAAACGTGAAAATATCCGAAGAAAAAAAGCTTAACAATTGGAAAAGTAGGCAAGAGAGACGTCATTTAAACAATAAAATGGATTTGATATTGCAAAGAAAAATCACATCATTGTGTTTAAATGAATTTTGAAAAGTGATTAAAATTAGAGATATGACCGAAACAGACACAAAATGAATGTCACTGAAAAAGATTTTTTTTTAAATTTTAAGATGATGTAATAATATTTTTTTGTGCAATCATATATTCCAAAATTATGGTTGAAAAAGGGAAAACCATTCTTCCCTTATTGGGGTCATAGAAGCTTTTTAATGGCGCAGTTAATCCTTATAAGTGTAAAGGAACATGCTTGCCAAATTTTATGCAATTTTATCAAGGGGTGTAAAATGTTATAGTTTCACAGAAAAAATTAAACGGATATTCAATTTTGTATATATAGATTAATTATTTCCTTTTATTCCGAAATATTTTATTTCAAAGAGATGTATTTGTTAGACACTGCTTTTATATTCGTTTTTTATCTTATGTTAGCTACTTTTGGTTACCAACTAGTTAACTAAAAATATTGCTTACCAGCCGCCTTTGGCGACCAGCCGATTCGCCAATTTTAATGTTCGTTAAAATTTTAATAATTAAATATTTTATGCAATTCCTATTTTAATAGCTTCTTCATCAAATATTTTAAAACTTCAAATTTTGATAGTCATATAATTCACTCATAATATTATAAAGGCCTTCAGCCATAACTTAATATGCATCTCTCTAATTTTCTATTAACTCCCGTAGAATTTATGCTTTAAATTAAAGTGAAAAGGATTAATCTGCAATTAATGCAATAATATTCTTTACTGAAACAAAGCATTTTTTATAATATGATTACTGAAAACAGAGTCGCTGAGCCTTTAAACCTTATGGGCACTAAAGAATGTGTTTCGTAATTTATGTAATATCTCAAGAATTTGTCAACAAAAGTTTTCTCAGATTCATCTTGGGCAGATCGATTCATTAACAATGTTTAATTTTAAATGCATCAAACACTAAGAAAATAAACAGAATTGTTTAAAATAATAGGTCGAAAACAGGTTAAAAAAATTACTTAAAAAATGATGAACTTAAACTAACATAAATACAATTTAATTACAAAAGCATACAACTAACCTAAAAGTAATTTAAATCGAATCCGCTTCCGTTGAAATGTAAACAATCAGAATACAATGCGCATGCGTGAATTTTCAACGCCAGTTACGGTAACGCAATGCGGGAATTTTCAACGCCAGTTACGGTAACGCAAATACGTGAATTTTTCTACGCCAGTTGGGGTAACGCTACGCAGGTTAGAAATTTTTAATTGCTTTTATTCTGTTTTATTTTATCAAAAGTAGTTCAGAATGAATCTGAAAGGTCGATTCATTAACAATGTTTAATTTTAAATGCATCAAACATTAAGAAAATAAACAGAATCGTTTGAAATAATCGGCCGAAAAATTTTGTCTAGCCTCATTAGCGTGGGAAAAAAACTGAAGCCTCACTCATTTGGTGGTGGGGAAAATGAAGATTTTTTGGCGGAACAGATAGTTTTTAATAATTAAAATTATAATTAAAAATTCAAAAAAGGGACCCCAGGTGCACATTCCCGCCCTCCAAGGTATACATGTACCAAATTTGGTAACTGTATGTCAAACGGTTTGGGCTGTAGAGAGCCAATACACACATACATTGAGCTTTATATAAATATAGATGTTTATTTTCATCCACTTTTATTATGTTTAACTATAATGAAACACAGAAAAAAACGTCTTCAATTGCAGTTCGGCAATTAAATCTGTAATTAAAAATAAATTATGCAAAGAAACATTTAAAAAAACTACTGAAATTTAAAAAAAAAATTCTCAATATAATTAAATTCGAATTATTGAAAAGAACATTTTTTAACTTTAATGCGGTGTAAAAATGAATCTGTGCAATTATATATTTCCCATTTATCGCAAGCAAGTGCCAAAATCTTATTTAATTTTTTAATTGAAAAAAACTAATTAAAAATTCAAGAAAATCATCAATTTTCAAATTTGGTAGATCTATATGAAAGAGTCTATCCTGGAGAATATCAACATCTATTCTTATGATTCATTCTTCAACAACTTTCATCAACCTATGTAATTCTATTTTCTGCATATCTAAAATGCATTAGCATGGAAGTAGAATTTATATAAAGAGTACATTCTGTCCTAGACAAGGCCGGTCTTTAGCTAGTTGGGCGAATTGTTCTCGACTGGGGCAGGCGCTTAAGACCAGAATGCTGTATATTCTCAGCTCACTTCAAAATGGTAACTGGGAATGAATTGTACAAGACACAAGCCCGGAAGCCATTTTCAAAGAGCGTAAAATTGAAGAAATTAAGAGTTAATTTTTTTTGTATTTTTTACTTCCTACAAGCGATTTTAGTGACCAATTGATTCGACAGAGTCGATTGCTATTTGAAAAAAAATTGATTGAAAATTTTACGTAATTTGAATTTAATGATACCTTTAACAAAATATTTCTAAGCTTCAAAATTTGATAAGCATATAACTCGTAATAGTTTAGAAACCTTATACTTTTCTCTTTATAACAATATGCGTCTTCATAATTTTCTGCTTTAATTGGAACTGATTAAACATTTCATCCAATAATTTGCTTATATAAATAAAAAGTTTTCCTACAAAATAGAAGGATAGAAAATACAGCATTGAAGTTTTGTAATGTGTGTACTATAAAATAAGTTTCTTGCTCTTTATTCCATAAAATTTCTCTTATTCAAACAAGATTTAGGGCATTACAACAAAATAGCGATTTTTCTACCAAATAGAGAAAAATATACTTTTATACATTTGATTATATTGGAGAAAAGCGCAATAATGTTCAAAAGTGGGCTAATTTTTAAAAAAAAAAATATCATAATTATTTTCTTATTAAGTTCAGCCTTAACCACAAGTTCAATATATATATATATATATATATATATATATATATATATATATATATATATTTATATATATATATATATATATATATTGACTGAGAGAGATTTTTCAAATTTTTAAAAAAAACTTTTCAAAAATTTTATGATGTGTGCTAACTTTGGCAGCTCTAGGTCAAAAAGTCTGACCTGTAGAAAGTCAACATATACACACAAAGCATATTTGTGATAATAGATTCCAAATTGCTGATTTCAATCAAACTGTGAATGAAATATGTACATTCAATCATGTACATATTTGAATGAAATATGAATGAATCATGTACATATTTGAATGAAATATGAATGAATCATGTACATATTTGAATGAAATATGAACATGATGTTAATCCCTTCCATGTGTTATGTTGACATGATAACTCAAAAAAGATTAAAGATTTTAAAGACTAAATTTAGCATATGATTTTAACATCATGACTATAGATCTGTATTGTGTTTTGATAAAATCCATTAAAAGATTGACTATCTGTAAACCGGTCAAAATTATGAATGGAAACATAAAGGCTCTGGTAAATGAAATTTGTTGACAACAAAATCCTATCAAATTAATTTCAAGATGTTCAAGCTGTAGCTTGATTTTCTTTACTATACTAGGAAGCATACAAAACACTGTATTTGTTAAATATAGTAGAAAGACGTAAAGAGAAAATTCGATACTATCCTCATTGAGTGACATTTGTTCAAAGAGATAATCCTCATTGTGTGAAAAAAATGTCACGCAATGAGGATAATATCAGAATCCTCTTCATACTTTTGCATGATATTAATAACCAACGTTTCATCTGCAACGTCATACTCAACCTCTTAAATAATAATAATTTTCACGGATATTTAATTGGCATTTTTAAATTTAGAAAGATATTGGGTTATTGATTCAATTAAAAACCCTTGGAACATTTGCTATTTCTATGGTATTTTCTACTATTGAACTATAACGTCTCTTAATGACTTAATTTTAGTTATTATTCGAAAAATACAATTACTGAATGCACGATCCACCACAATTATGGAGTTAATATGCACCAGACCCACATATAATCAGTATCTTTAAACGTAACGGTTTTTGGATCTTGAATCCCCCAGTTCTGAAACCAACATTTTACCATCACGCCACCACGACCTACAAAAGAATGGAAAATATTCTGTTCTTTCTTCCACCAACTTCTCATTGAAAGTTAATAGATTAAACTTTTAGCTTTCCATTGAAATATCATTGGATATTTTCTTTTAAATTATATTCCATATTCGTAGAAATCGTCTAAGATCCTTCAGCATATGCTTCTTTTGGATTTAAATTCGAATGCCAAACCTTGTAGTTTTCCTTAATGTCTATGCCTTCTGAGTGATTATCTTGCAGAAATTTTTAAAAGAAGAGAGCTTTGAAAAGCTTATTTATGTCTGTTTGCAGTAACTGGATTTATTTTTGATATTTTACAGAATAACCGAAATTTCATCTGCAGTTTGCATTTCCCGATAAAACTAGTGTTTACTGTTTCTTGGTTTTCTTTTTTTTTTATTGGTTTGGTTTCTTTTCTTTTTTTTTTCTTTTTGAAGATTTTGTTATATTTATAACCTGGAGGGTCATTTAAGATTTCCATTATTTTATTAAGAATTATAAGATAAGATAAGATTAATAATTATAAGAATTATTTTATTTTGAATAATTAAAAATTATTAGTAATAAAATTATTTCTAAAAAAAGATTTATCAACATCTATCTATGATAGGGATAACAGTATACAGTATATTTTCCGTATTATGCAACGTTTTTTCGGAAAGTAAAAAAATTATATTATGTAGTATGCTATGTATTATAATGCTAATCCTTAGTTTACGCGAATCCGAGAAAAAGCGATTTCTATCTCTTCTTTCCCGTTTTAAATATTTCTAGATATCACAATCGGAAAAATAAATCTTCAAATAAACATAAATTTTTAAATAATAAATAAAAATATCAATATTGTCATGCAATTAGATATGGGTAATAAGGCAGTCAATTTAAGGTCAGATTATCGAATAAGCGAAACAGGCAACTGTCAAGCTACCCCGCAACGTTTAGGGGAAGAATCAGAAGGACATATCCTTCATATATTTGCAGTGTTTTAAAGGTTATATAATTTTGCGCTTTTATTTTATTTAATAGATATACGCATTTCTGCAAATTGAAATTAAAGGTAAGTTTCGTTAAAATTTGTAATCAATACTTTAAAGGGTTTTTTTTTCAACTTGGCTTGTAGATTCTCCATTTGTATGTGTGTGGTTCGCATACTGATTAACAAATCAACAGCCATTATGAATTTTGTATTTAAAATGTGTTTGATTTCATAATTTTTTTTCTTAGAAATTACTTCTAGAATTAAATTCGAAAACAATTATTGTAAGTGACATGTACTGGCATCAACTTTCTAGAAGATGATCTGGAATTAAATGTTTTGGTATTTTAGTGTTTATTGCGTGAAAACTGATATAATAATAAATTAGTATGTATAGGTAAAATTTTAAAATCACTGAAAAGTAACTGGTTTTAAAATCGCCACCGTCTCCAAAAAATATATGCATTCCTTATTACTACAGAGTCGATCCTATAGATTTACATAGCAAAGAGTTGACAGTCAGTGAGATTATAAAGATGCGTTTACAAATTCGTTATCCCTAGATGCAACAGAAAGACCAACATTTGCAAACTTAATAAGCTTCAATTTATTGAGAAAAGGCTAAAAATTTTGGAGATTCAAGGGAAGAATATATTCTAGTTAGAAAGCATGGTAAAAAACAAATTGTTTTTGTAATGTTTGTCAGATGGTTTTAAATCATTTCATCAAAATAATTCAGTTTTGTTGAACATTTTTATTTTAATCTGTACTTTTTTTCGTCGGTATCCATGAAATCTAAATTATCCGTACTTTTCTTCCAATACTATTTAGTTTACAATTGGTTCTAATATATTCGCTAGAATGACTCATGTCTGTGATTCACATTTCCTAATGACATGAACCCTTCTCTATTGCCGCTGAGTTAGTAGAGAAGGCGTCTAATTAGATAGGAGCGAGTCATGAACATTACTCAAATGAAATCAGTGACAGCCAATGTGTTAAAACTCTGATATATTTATATGCGAAGTTAGACCAAATTTCCTCGCTTTTCGTCAGTCCCCGCTATCGCGTAAGTTCAGGATAGATCTACAATCCATTTATTAGAGAATAAAGCCGCAGCTTTACTAAGGATGTTCGTATTTAGTAAAATTAGAGAAGTTTATTACAATATTCCTTAATTTTTTCCTTTGAAAATTCTTAATGATCTAGAAAATGGGAAAATAGTCAAATTAAATATTGTATCAATACCGTACAACAAAGAAAACCTAAACCTTTTGTGCAAAATTAGTATTGATGGTTTTAGAGAAATTATTACTCGGAGAAAACAACTGATTGCTAAAAATGGTGAACGGCGCATCTTTTTTACAGGCTCCTTTCATAAATCTGTCAGTAACTGAGGGTCCTTAATAGTTTGCCATAAATTATTTATTCTTGATTATGGCTATTATTACTATTCAAAAAATTCATATCGGCAAACTAAAAGGCAGATGTAGATTTCTTTACCACTGAATTACTATTTGGAGACATAAATTGATGATGTTAGAAACAGTCAAAATTAGGTTGTGAAAATAACTTTTCAACCTCTATCTTTTAAGATATTACAGTTATGGAAAAACTTTAAATACTAAAGCTTTTGTCTTAATAAGGCTCTAATTTGGCTAATTGGTATTTATTTTTCTATCTTCACTATTAAGAAAGTTATAGCGAAATGAAAATCCCCCCCTTTGACCTAAATGGGCCATTTACGATCCAAGATTTTTACATTTCTAACTATACACTCCAAGCCAATTAAAATCCAGACAAAATTACTCTGATTATCCTGTTTACAAAATAAAATGGAAAATGCGTTATATGCATTTAATTTCCCATAGTCTTGTCTTGATTACCAATAGGTAATCTTCCTATAGAAATCTACCTAAAAATTGTATTCTGTGCAATTATTTTGATATTATCTCCTGAAATTACGCCTATTTTTATGTCTGACTACAATTGTAATCTAACATTCCATCCCAGAAATTTCTACTCTGACCTCAACCCTGTTAAAATAATCCTCTCGATACTGCTACGTTCAGTGGTGGCAGGGTGGTCGGCTGTACGCAAGAAGAACCCTGTTAAAATTTTTTCCTCAGGGATTCTTCCAATCGTAGTATCAACGGTTAGCAAGGGCTCCTGAATATCTAGTCTCGAAGTCGTCTAATGCATCTTATTCCAATTAATTACTCCAATCAGCTGTTTCCTCTCCAATCCTTACCTCAAATGCTCAAATTTAATTCTTTTTCATTCTATTACTCATCCCAAGCGTTCACTCTTCGTCTCAACACTCAACAGAAAAACGGGCAACCGAACCCATTCACAAGCAATCGTCTTGAAAGACTCAAAGAAAATTCTTAGTTCCAAAAGTAAGAACATAAGAAGATCGAAAAATAGTTCAAAAGGCTGACCTTTTTGAACTTTTTTTAAACTACTTGGAGCACTCTCTTGTACTGTTCATATTTATCGTATTATAAAGCACTGTTCATCTGACGCCTTGGCATGGAAAATCTATTTAATTAATTTTTTGATGTTTGCATTTTTAGATTTCAATAGTTTCGTTGATATAAGATAGAAATGGCCAATTAAATTTGATTTTAAAGATGAAATAAAATCTTAGCTTAAGTTAACGTGTTTTGAAGTTATTTTTACATAAAAAAGGACATGTTTAGAATATTTTCAACAGAAAATGGAATATTCCATCTGATGTAAATCTTGCAATGAATCTTATTTTCTGCGATATGTTTATTATAGTTAAAAGAGGAAACGAAATCAAAATACAGCGAAACTTGACTAACAGAAACTCGTAGATAATTAAAATTTTTTTCTTCCCTAGAATTTCTTAGTAACATTACGTTAGAGTACCGTCTGTAATTTAATTTTAGTTAGCTCAAAGTTAAAACTAAAAATTGTTAGAAAAAATTTGCTTGCATTATCGAAATGTTTTCTTTAAATATGTTGGTAAGTTGTCTTCATTGTTCGAAATGAAATTTATTTTTAAAATCCTTAACTCAATTTAGAATTTTATTTTTGATTAAATTAAATATACTCTAATATAAAGTCTAATAAAAAGTTGAAACTAGTAAGACATAATACTTTTTGTGTGATGGTTTACTGTAAAATATATCCTAAGTAATATATATTTTTTCATATTATTTATTTATTGAAACTGTTTTTAAAATTAAAAAACATACTATAATTATATTTATTCATTTGAAATTTCTTTTATAATTTTAATATAATGGATATTAAGAATCTTAATATTATATGTATTTATAGTTACACAGGTCAATTAAATCTTTAATCGACGTAAATAAAAAAAAGTATTCTGATAGAATTTTATATTTTGCTGTTATTTTCAAGTGAAATATATGAAAATTATGTAGGATATAAGTTTTAATCTAATATAATAACACGTAGAATAATTAATTACCTTTAATTTAAGGAAACCCATAATTGTAAGTTGTTTTATGAGCAAAATATAACCGTTTTACGGTTTTGACTTTTTCGTCTTTTCAGAAGGTAGTAAGAGGGCAAGCTCTCCATCACTGTTCGCGTCTCATTTCCAGAAAGTCAGAGGAATAGTTTGCAAAGTTTAAAAAATGTATAAATTTTTCCTCCTTATTGCCTCTTTTCGGTTTAATATTAATGGACTTTTACTATCAGAATTTCAGATTTATATCAAATTTTGAACCACATCCATCACAAGTCAGACTGCTGGTTGGTTTGTATATTCATGGATATATGAACAGTACACCTACTAAGCGAAATATAAGGGATAAATGAAATTTAACGAGAACTTTTAGTAACTTTATACTTAATTTCTTTGAAATTTTTCAGTTTTATTCAATTAAGAACTTATAGATGTCCAGTATGCATATTCAGCTTTCTTTCAGCTATTATAAAACTAAAAAAAAAAAGACATACTGTTTTAATATACGAGAAAATCGATGGAAGAAAATACCTGTTGATCTTTTCTTAGTTCTAAATCCTCACATTTTTAAAAACCTAAAAGAAATGTCGAATAGTAATTTTTTTTTTCGAAGTAGGCTCTTATCTTATGACTTTAAGCCGTCAGCAATCAGATTACTTTTTTATTTGAACTTTATTGCTCTTATTACTTATAAGACTTGTTTATATTTATTGCTTACTAGCCGCCTTTGGCAACCAGCCGGTTCGCCAATCTTAATGTTCGTTAAAATTTTAATAATTAAATATTTTATACAATTTCTACTTTAATAGCTTCTTCATCAAAATATTTTAAAACTTCAAATTTTGATTATCATATAATTCATTCATAATATTATAAAGGCCTTCAGTCATAACGTAATATGTATCTCTCTCATTTTCTGTTAGCACCCGTAGAATTTATGCTTTAAAGTGGAAAGAATTTATCTTCAATTAATATAATAATATTTTTTACTGAAACAAAGCATTTTTTTATAATCTGATTACTGAAAATAGAGTCACTCAGCGTTTAAACTTTATGGGTACTAAAGAATATCTTTTTTAATTTATGTAATATCTCAAGAGTTGGTCTACAAAATTTTCTTAGATTCATTATGAGCAGATCAATTCATTAACAATGTTTAAATTTAAATGCATCAAACACTAAGAAAATAAAACGAATCATTTAAAATAAACGGTTGAAAACAGGTTTTAAAAAAAACTACTTAAAAAACGATGTACTTAAAACTATAAGGATATACAAAAAATATATAACTAACCTAAATACAATTTACTTACAAAAGCATGCGACTAACTCAAAAATAATTTAAATCATCCATTGATAACGTTGTCATGGCAACCATCAGAACAGAATGCGCATGCGTGAATTTTCTTCGCCGGTTACGTAACGCAAATACGTGATTTTTTTCTACGCCAGTTGGGGTAACGCTATGCGGATTAGAAATTTTTAATTTCCTTTATTCTGTTTTATTTTAATTCAAAAGTACTTCAGAATGAATCTGAAAGATTGATTCATTAACAATGTTTAATTTTAAATGCATCAAACATTAAGAAAATAAACAGAACCGATTGAAATAATCCGCCGAAAAATTTTAACCCTAGCCTCATTACTGTTGGGAGAAAAAAAACTGAAGCCTTTCTAGTTTGGCGCTGGGGATAATGGAAGATTTTTTTGGCGGAAAAGTTGGCGGTGGGGAAAATGGAAGATTTTTTTGGCGGGAAAGTTAGTTTTTAATTAATAATTAAAATTGTAATTAAAAATTCGAAAAAAGAAACCCCAGGTGCACATTCCCAACCTCCAAGTTATACATGTACCAAATTTGGTAGCTGTATGTCAAACGGTCTGGCCTGTAGAGCGCCAACACACACACACACACACACACACATTGAGCTTTATTATAAGTATAGATATAGATATAGATACTACTTATAGCAAGAGCAATTTGAACCGTGTAGCATGTATTCAATTTAAACCTCTTAACATAATTTTATCGCCACATATAGTTACACAGAAAAATATTCTCTGAATGTTGTTTTCAGTTTATCATGGTAAATATTAATTTTGTTTGAGAAGATCTTAGTTTCTTTTTTTATTTTATTCGATATGTTGCACAGACATCCGGAATTGTATTCCTGTTTTTAATTTATGTGAAAATATGATGAAATAAATAGGAGCGGGAAAGTTATCTACAAATGGAGAATTAAAAAGTATTTAAAAAGCACACTAAAAGTATTTCTGATCAAAAAAGTTTTTTTTTTAATAAGAAATGCAAAAAATTTAAAGATAGGGCAATAAAATAGAAAGGGTTTTTAATAAGATGCCTTCATTTCTTTTAACTCTCATGTTTTCTGCAAGATAAACAAGAATTGTCTAGCTTTTAACTTTGAGTGAAATTTGTAGGGAAGCCTTTATTTTCTTCCCTGGAATTAATTATAAAACGGTTTTTTGAGATTTCAAGCATGCTTTATTTCTTTTTCATTTCTATTTTTAATATTTTAAAATAACTCGTGTCTCTTTCTCATCTGTTTATTTTTAGTGAAGTTGCCATGGAAAGTAATTTGGGATTTTAAATAGCAATTTTTATTTTGTGCATAAATTCACCTGACACATGTACATAAAAATTACTATTAAAGCGTGTTGTTCTTTACTCAAATGTTAGATGAAAGATTCGAGGTCTTTTACTAAACAAATTTTCATCACAATTTGCATCACATTCTCTTATATAATTTTGATAAAAGTATATATACTCGATGATATTCATACATGGAGATGGGCCAAGTCTAACAATTCTGGCATTACATTTCTGCTTTAGATATTTATTTTATATTTGTGTATGTATAGATACGTATTGCGCATATATAGATACTTATTTTATATTTATACATTCTTTAAAATAAAATTATCAGCATTTTTAGTAAGAAACTGTTTCCTTTTCAGTTATGAACGTATTCAGTTATTTCAGCGTAGTTCAATAATAAGAGGGAGTGTTCTGTCCTTGGATTTGCTATATATCTACACAATATAGCGAATTTTTATAGTCTATAGTAAAATGAAGAAAGCCAAGTATTTGTATTTTTATTTCATTCCATCACCGATTACGTTACAGATAAGACAGTTTACCCTTTTGATAAAAAGACTATATATCAAATTTCATTTATCTCAATTTTTCGCGTTTTTGAATCGTCCCGCGTAAGGACATGCACATGTACATATCGGAAAATGGTGTACTCTTTCATAAATAATGTACAAACATTTATACGGATCTGGAAATTTAATAATAAAATTATGAGCTAATTTATCACATTCAGGAATTTTGTCCGAGGTTCAAAGGAAATTTATAGCTTTGATTTTAAGAGGATTTTATAAAATTTAACCATGTATTCGTTAAGTTTTTGTTGTATAATCACAAGGATCATTAGGAAAATCCATATGTTTACAAAATGTGTAGGTTTTGATTCAAGGAATTATAGAACGAAGAAATGCATTAACATCTCAGGGTCAAGATTTTAGACGATTACAGTGTTTTATTTTTATTTATTTCGAGAAAATAAAATTATATTTAAACACTCTTATTTTGTGTTTTGTATCGCAAAATTCGTGCCTCTTCTTTTATTTTCTAAAAATAAATTTTTCTCTCAAATTTGACAATGGTTCTCCAGAAAAAAAATATCGTGAAGGATAAAGAGTCTCGGGAAGAAATGTGACTTCCATTTTATTAAAATTTAGATTTGCGGAAGTGTTGGAATTTCTTGCAACGCAATTCTCAATTCTTCAAGAATTTATTTCCTTGCGGCATTACAATTCTTGTAAGTAGTGTCGTGAATCTAACAACTGAAAGATCAATGGAAACTTTTCTTTCTTCCTTAGAAGTTCCGGGGAAAAGGGTGGAGAAGAAGTTGCAGGAAATAGTAAATCGCCATAAGGTATAAAGAAATGTTATTGCAAATCGAAAGTTGCCTTATATCTCTTCTAGTAAAGCTTGTTTCTCGTATTTTACAAAAGGAAAATGTAGCTGTTATATGCAATACCTTGAATTTTCTTTATTAAAGATACAGCAGTAAATAATGCACTTTTCTTATAAATAGTATTTGTTTGCATCTCGGTTTCATGAATTTCTTAACTATCAAATATTTTGCAGTTGGAGTTTCTGATGTCCCATGTTTATTCGAAAAACTGGAGAATTGAAAACCGGAAAATAGTTAAGGAAAAAAAATGTATTAATTAATTAAACATGAAGAAAGATATATCAGATTAAAACAATTGATTAACAAATTTAATTATTCTTTCAATTTTTGCTTGTTTTTCTTAACTGCTTATGAAATTTTGCAAAATGTTGAAGAATGTGCATAAAAATTCAACAGTAAGTATTTCTTACATTGAGTCAATAGCTTTCAATTAAATGTTTTTAAGATTTAAATAAATATACAGGTATTAAATATGGATTATTATTAATGTTCTCTAATGTTCATTCATTTCATTTTACGTGTTAAAATGTTTAAAGGGATGGGAAAGAGAAGGTAATTTAAATAATTACTCTCTAATGTCCATAATACCATCAAATTGTTAGACATCAATGATGCGTTTTATTTCAATTGTCGTGCGTATGTTCTATTCACTGTACATTTGACTCTTTTTAATGGAGTTCAGTCCCATGGCATCACATCTCTATCAAAATCGTAAACGCCCAGTTCATCAACGTTCTAATTATCCGAGTATTGAAATTTCATAGTTTATTCATCCTCAAAACTGCACGGTTTTTGAATGGAATCCTTCTCCTTTAGTTTCCGACTATGGAACAAAAATCACACGATCAGATATTTGAAACAATGAAACAA